>NC_069659.1:267872675-268472675 GCF_027244095.1 Hemicordylus capensis | reverse complement strand
GGGATGCACGCTTCTTTCCTGGCCCTCACTGCCCACTGGTGGGGACCGGAGAGTGAGGGGACCTCCGCGGGCGATGCTTCCGGGTCCGGCGCGGCTCCCGATGCACTACGGCACAGGTGGGCCGTCCTGCACGTGGAGACGATGGACACGAGGCACACCGCGGAGGAGGTGGCGGCCGTACTCGACCGCCAGATAGAGGAGTGGATTGGCGGGTGTCCACACCTCTCCCGCGGCTTCATTGTCACCGACAATGGAGCCAACGTTACCGCCGCTGTCGAGACAGTCATGGACTGTGTGAACATACGGTGTATGGCACACACGCTCCATCTGACCGTCAGGGACGCCCTTGGCCTTAAGGAGCTGAGGGCGTCCCAGGAGAAGGGGGCCCGCCCCATCGCAGGTGCTGTTGCTGCCACGGCCACGCTTGTGGATAAGTCCCGCAAGCTGGCCGCCCACTTCCACCGCAGCGAGAAGTCCAGGAGACTGCTTCGCCAGAAGCAGGATGACCTTGGCCTTCCTCGCCATCTCATCCCTACGGATGTGGAGACGCGGTGGAACTCCACCTTCCTCCTGTTCCAGCGCCTGTTGGAGCAGGAGAGAGCCCTTGTCGCCCTGGCGAGGGACGAGTCCTTGGATGTCTGCGACTTCTCGAACGCAGAGTGGAAGCAGATGTCCGAGGCGGTGTCGGCACTCGAGCCCTTCCAGCTTGCCACGAAGGGCTTGTGTGGCGACACCACTCCCTTGAGCCAGGCGCTGCCCACAGCTGTTGGTCTCGAGAAGCTGATGGGTGGACTCCATATCTCTCTGACCACGCCAGAGGGTCGTGCTCTGGCTGGGAGGCTGAGGTCTGGGGTTGACAAGCGGCTCGTTGATGTGCTGGGAGACAGGGAGGAGTATGTCCTCGCTTGTCTCTGTCACCCAGCCCTCAAGGGCAATGCCGTGAGTGCCGACGACTTGCCCAGGTGGAAGGGCATCCTGGTCGAGAAGGTTAGGGAGGAGGAGGCCGCTAGGGCCCGCAGAGACCAGGGTGTTGGTAGTGGTGCGGGGGCAGCCCTCGCGGCCCAACCCGCACCCAGCAGCAGCATGGGCGGCCAGCCAGCGTCAGCTTCCCCTTCCCCTCCCTCTTCCCAGTCCAGCAGCGCGGCATCCCAGGCGGCGCCATCGCAGCAGCCATTTGCTACCGACTCGAGATCCGCCCAGTGGTTTCAGCGGTTCTGCTATGGCGCCATGCCTGGTATGCGGGAGGCTCGACCTGCCAGGCCCCCCTCCAGTGCTGAGCAATGCGTTGCGCAGTACTTGGAGGAGCCTGTGGAGGGAGACGGCGTGGACTGCGCACAGTTCTGGGCGAGCCGCCGCCAAGTCTGGCCGGACCTGGCGGTGGTGGCTGTGCGCCTCCTCTCCTGCCCCCCAACCAGTGTCCAGAGCGAGCGGGTGTTTTCACGTGCCGGGGACGTGGTGACACCCTCTCGCTCCCGCTTGGACCCTGGTCTGGTGGAGCAGCTGGTCTTCCTTAAGGTGAACCTCCCCTTGTTGGGCTACCCCAAGCTGCAGTTTGAGACGGGCGAGTGATTACCGTGGGTTGCCCCATGGTTGGTCACCTGCCTGGCTCGACCTCTGCTTATCCCTACCCTCCCCCCTTCCACCTCTAGCTGAGCTGACGTGACAGATGCTGAGCCGTGCCAGCCAGTCGCAGCGTGTAGTGTGCCCACACAGAGATGCAGTTGTAGTAGTAGTTGTAGTGCTGCGACTGGCCAGATGTTTACAATGCCCACGCCCACCTAAAAAGAAACCCAATGCTGACCAGCACAGGCCCTTTATCTATCCACCTGTCAGCATTTGGGGACCTGGCGTGGGCACGGCACACCCCCCCAAAGTAGCACAGCCCACGGAGTACTAGACTTAGCGGCAGCGGCGGGTATACGTTCAAAAATGCAGTGTAGATATGTAAATACTGTATGTAAATAAACATGTAAATAATTTTTTCTTTAAAAACCCCATGTCAAAATCAAGCCTCAAAATTATGCAAAAGAAAGAAAAAAAGGTGACAAAGGGAGAACAAAATGATGAATGCCAAATGAATTGATTTTATTGAAAATGTCACCAGAAATCATGTGTGGGGGGCTTGGTTTACATGGAGAAAATGATTGGGTGATTTTTTGAAATGAAACGAATGAATTATTATCATCTTATGTTCATCTTGATTGTGGTCACTGTTGATGTTGGCTGATGGCAAAAAACCCAAAACCATCAGAATAGCAATGAACTGGCTGCCAACACAACATATTGATTGATAACTGTGCAGGGGGGGAATTGGGTCTGTGTGTGTGTGTGTGTGTGGTGCAGGCTCAGTCTGTCTCTTCCTGTTGTGTGTCTGTCTGTCTGTCTGTCTGTGTGAATGGATGCCTAGCACTGTCTCTGTGTGTGGATGCTTTCTGTGTGTAGTGTGGTGTGTGTCTGTCTACATGTTTTTTTCCTCCCCCCTCCAACTCCCTCCATCCTTCCCCTCTCATCCTCTCCCCTTCCTCTTCACCACCTTCCATCCTCCCTCCCTTCCAGCCCACCACCGCCTCAACTGCCCCCAACCCCGGTCTGGCAGATGATGAGAGTCTGGTCTCTCCCACCGAAGCACACACGTGAGCACGTGTGTGCACAAATATGTGGCTGACCAACTCTGAGCCGGACCCTCCCCCCTTCAATCCCCTCTACATCCCTCTCCCCCTCCCCTTTCCTCCCCCCTGCCTCCCAGCCTCCCTCCCTGCCTCCCTCCCCCCTCCTAGCTAGCAGCGCACACATACACACACAAAACACCTGTGGTGGCAAACACCACCAGCACACATGCACTCACACTGGTGCCACCACCTCTGCCTTGGGCCTCTGTGTCCTTGAGCAGATATGTGGTGGTGGACCAGAGAAGCATTTCTTTCCAGCAAGGCAAAAGGCATGCACTCACTGCACACACACACACACACACACACACGAAGAGGTGAAGACGAGAAGAGGCAACTTCTAGAACCAGCAGCAGCAGGTGAGTGTCGTGTAATTGTGTTGCTTCCCAAGGCCACTGCCCATGCTCAATGCTCAGTCTGCTGAAACTAAAGAACTAGCTACAGTCACCCTTCCTCACATGCAGCTCAGCTCAGCTCAGCTCAGCTGCACAGCACACTGACTAACTAGACACTACAGCTGGTGGTAGAAAAAACAGAAGTCTAGATTCTAGAAGATGTCCTGGTGGATTTTAAACTTTCAAATCTGTGCTAGGATTGCCTCGCCCGCCTCCTCCTCCTCCTCCTGCCTGTAATTGTGCCCTCTCCCCTTGCAGTTGCGCCGTCGTGATGGGTTGGTGATGTGCGTGCGCCGTCTACTTGTTAGCTCTCTCCTCCTCATGTTGGCTGGGCTTGCCAGGCACTGGCTGGCAGCAGCTGTTGGCTGTGTGCTAGGCTCAGGCTGTGGCGCGCGTGACTGGACTGGGAATGTTATTGTAGCGGCAACACTGGCTGTGGTGGTAGCAGTAGTAGCTGTTGTTGTTGCTGGGCTGGTGGCTGCTGGCCTGTGCTGACTCTGCGCACTTGGTCTGGTCTGGTCTGGTCATTGGGATGCAGATGTAGGGTGTGTGTGCATCATCCATGGGGAGCATCAGAGCAGAGCAGAGCAGGTTGGCTGGCTTCTGTCTGTCGGGCCTAGTCAGTGGCAGGCACTGAGTGAGGCGGTGGTTCCTTTGGGCATCACGTCACCCATCATGCGGAGCAGCAGGTCTGCTGCTCTGCTGCTCCGCCTCCTGCTTCTTCTCTGTGTGTGCTGCTCTTGTGCTTAGTGTGCTGCTCCGCTGCTGCTGCTGTGCTGGCAGGCAGCACAGCTGTGGCCTTTTTGTTAGATCAGAGAGTGGGTGTTGTCTCTCTGAGTGTCCTCCTCTTACTTGCTTGGATAGGAGTGGTGGTAGGTAGGCATTAAGATGGACTGACTAGGTGTTACGTGTTAGGGCGCCCAGAGAGAGGCGCCAAAAAGATGGGGTGGCAATTGTTGGGTTGCTCCTAGTATTATTGGTGAATTTCTGAAGAAAAATTTTTTTTCCATTGGCTAGAATGGGGGTTCGGGGCTGCCCCAGACCCGCCTCTGTGGGGTGGCAGCACCCCCAAAGTGGGTCCGGGGCCATGGCAAAAATGCCCTCAGTCCCTCCCAGCAATCCCCGTAGAGATAGGAGTGATGGTTCTGTTGTTTTTCTGAGGTGTTCTGAGTGAGTGTGGATTCTGTGATAGCAAATGAGAGTGGATTCATGGTGTCTCATTGGAAATCTCATAAGCTATCATAGAATCTACACTCAGAATACCTCAGAAAAACAACAGAACCATCACTCCTATCTCTACGGGGATTGCTGGGAGGGACTGAGGGCATTTTTGCCATGGCCCCGGACCCACTTTGGGGGTGCTGCCACCCCACAGAGGTGGGTCTGGGGCAGACCCGAACCCCCATTCTAGCCAATGGAAAAAAAATTTTTCTTCAGAAATTCACCAATAATACTAGGAGCCACCAATTGCCTTGGGATTTTTGGGGTGGAGGACACCCATGGGTGGCTACCACCCACCCCAGCTTTTTTGCCCCTAAGGGCTCCACATTGTGAGTTATGGGCAAAAATTTATTTTTTGAAAAAAATTTGTAAAAAATCAGAGGAAGGTCCAATCGACTTGAAATTTGGGTGGCAGGTAGAACACAATGTCCCCTTCAAAACCAGCCACTTTTTGTGATCCGAACCGGTTCGGTTCGGATCCGAACCGGTTCGAAACCGAACCGGACCGGGGGGGTGGTCTGGCAAAACCAAAACCGAACCACCCCGGTCCGGTCCGGACCCGGTTCGGACCCGAACCGAACCGGGAGAACCGGTTTTATGCACATCCCTATTCTCTAAGATGTAGCCATGGCTAATCCCATGCATGGCAGCTCTTGTGAGAGTTTGGAAAGCTGCTGGATAGCTACGGAATGGGTGGGAGGGAAGAAAATGGCAGCTGTAGTGGTGGTGGCATCTGGCCAAAGAAAACAGCGATGGGCGGGTGTGACTGGGCAGCAGACGGGAAGGCAGGTGGCTGCAATTGGACAGTAGGCAGGCGACGGCCACAACCAGCAACTGCCAGGCCAGTGGGCAGCCAGAAAACAGCAGCAGGGTAGGCAGTGCAAAAGAAGATTGGGGTAGTGAGTGGGTAAGGAGAAGACAGTGGTTGCCGGCGAGAGGGCAGGGTAGAAGAAGAAAACAGGCAGGCAAAAAAGTGGGAGTGGGGTGGGTGGGGTGGCGGGGGAGAAACTGGTGGCGGTGAACTAGCGGTGCAGATGCTCTGCAACAGCTAGTTCATCATATTTGGCTGGTCCAACTGCAATGTAAACCACGGTTCCCAACTTTGAGTGCCCAGAGGTTGTTGAACTACAACTCCTTTCTCAGCCACAGTGGACCAAGCTACTGTAGTCCAACAACTGTTGTAGTCTAACAATAGACTAATCCACAAAAGCATTAACTGGGTAGGAGAAGCACCCTACCCAGTTTCAGAAGCTGTGACTGACAAGAAGAGATATCTTGGGGTCGTGGTGGACAGCTCACTGAAAGTGTCAACTCAATGTGCAGCAGCTGTGGAAATGGCCAATTCCATGCTTGGAATCATTAGGAAAGGGATAGAAAATAAAACTGCTAATATCATAATGCCCTAATCTGTGGTGCCACATTTAGAGTACTGTGTATGGTTCTGGTTCTGGTACCTCAAAAAGGACATTGTAGAACTGGAAAAGGTGCAGAAGAGGGCAACCAAGATGATCAGGGGCCTAGAGCACTTTCCTTATGAGGCAGGGCTACAACACCTGGACCTTTTTAGTTTAGAAAAAAAATGACTGAGGGGAGACATGATAGAGGTCTATAAAATTATGCATGGTGTGGAGAGAGAAATTTTTTTCTCCCTCTCTCACAACACTAGAACCTGGGGTCATCTCATGAAACTGATTTCCAAGTAAAGAAATCGGGGCTGACAAAAGGAAGTCCCTTTTCCACGAAAGGTATAATTAACCTATGGAATTCTTTGTCACAAGATGTAGTGACAGCCAACAGTCTGGATGGCTTTCAGGAGGACTTAGATAAATTCATGGAGGACAAGTCTATCAATGGCTGCTAGTCTCAGGGCTAGAGGCCACCTCCAGCCTCAGAGGCAAGATGCCTCTAAATACCAGTTGCAGGGGAGCAACAGCAGGAGAGAGGGCATGCTCTCAGCAGTTGCTTTTAGGCTTCCTAGTGTGAAACAGGATGCTGGACTAGATGGGCCTTGGGAATGATCCAGCAGGGCTGTTCTTATGTTCTCAGCTTGAAGCTGTAGCAAATCCTCCAATCAGGAGCCGTCAGGAATTTGGGTGGGGAGGAACAAAGAGTAAGCTATCATCCAACCAGTGCCCTTCACCTGCCTCTCCCCCATGGAAATTTGTTCAATTATAGCTATGCCCTGGGCTTAAAATTATCCCAGTTCTTTTGAATAGGTATAATTGAATCTGGTCCAATTTAAATGAAAGCATCCCACTTCCCTTTTCTCCCCACTTTGAGCACTGAGGCAAACAGCTTTAGCAGCCTCCCCCTTTAGCTACTACTTCCAAAACCCAAATCTTCCCTATAGGCTACTTGCCAGGTTGGGCAATAACAGCCTAACCATGTCGATATGACAGGAACCATGGTTTCTAATTTTATTTCTATCTTTACTAGTCTAATGCCTTCTGAACATTATTTGTCCCTTTTTCCTCCTGCTAATCAAATGTAATGTATTCTACAGCTCAACTGCCTAACAAGGATTTAATTTGACAATTTGTAGATTATATTCCTGTATTGCCCTCTTAGACCTTAATAATAGCTTTTTTTCCCCTTTAGTGGAGCATTAAAACATTAAAGGCTATAAATTCCACAGTCACCTGTATCCATTTATTGCTAATTTATTATGGAACATATCATAAAACTTTGCTTGACATATGGGTCTCTTCATAACGATAAATCTTTTTTCAACTGTTTAGATAACTTATGCTTAAGTTCAAGAAAAGACCTCTAGGAGCAAACATTTAAAACATCTATTTATTATGTAGTAATGATACATACAGAGTAACCCCGTTGAGCATAGTATGAAATATTAATCTGCACCAAACTCTCATTAAGACAAATGTATTCTACAGAGAAAAAGAGAAAATTGATAATGTAAAAAGTACCAAGTTGTATGCTGAATGTCTTTTTTATGAAATGCTTCTGGAGCTTTAAAAAACCTGTAATTTAAGTCATGATGAATACATATATGTTTCAAGTAAGCATGTCCTTTGAAACCTTGATAGAGCTGAAAAGCTGCCTAACACATGTAATAAGATTTTCTTCAGATTGTGTGTGGCATTTTAAAAAGTGCCCAGTTGATTTCGTAGCACACATGTAAAGACAATTATCTGTGTCTGCTAGGTTATGAACAAACAAGGAAGAAGGAGTACAACATTACTGTCCCTGAGGAATTGCCACCTTACTTAAACACAGGTGGATTCCTACCCTATGAAAGTTTCAATTGTACATTCGCTTTCCAGCAAAACTAAAATGATACCCCCTGAACCTGAAGCAGCATGAAAAGGATATAGTTTACAAGTCCAATCATATACATTTTTTCCTGAGGCAAAAAAAAGAAAAAGAAAGAAAGAAAAAGAAGATTACCTCACTGCCAAGAGCCAGCCCACTCATTAGGAAGAATGAGGCATCATTCTTTCGGTCATCATGAAAGAGTGGCAACGTTTCCACTACAGGAGGACCTCGTTACTTATGGATTCGGCATCCATGGTTTCGCATATCCATGGTCAGATAATTGACACCTGACCTCAGTATATGCAGAAAAAAATGGGGGGAGGGTTAAATTCTCATATTCATGGATTGGGTGTGGCCATAAAAGACCTTGGAGGTCATTTCCAGCCACCATTCTGGGCTCAGGAGCCATTTAAAGGCTCATTTTAAAATATTTTTTTTAAACCCATGATTTTCTTCAAAAAAGAGAGAGAGGTGGAATTGAGACTCTTGGGGGCCATTGCTGGACCGCTGGGGACCCACAGAGCATGGTAGGCCACTTTCCTCCATGTTTTGAGGGCCATTTTACCAATTTGGGGGCATTTCCCTGACCTCAAGGAACCTAGCCCCTGCGATCCCATAGACATAATGATTCAGTATTCGTGGTTTCATTCTCCATGGTAATTGCGGTGAACAGAACCCACGCGATTTCAAAGGGCCTCCTGTACTTAATTTATTAGTGTTATTTTATTAGCATTTTTCCCCTGCAGGGGGCTTTTGGATTAACCATCTTTGCATCCAGATGCCTTGTTGCTGCCTATCGTCAGCTTCTTGCTCTGATCTCACCATCATCTGTGGAGTTCAACTGAAGTAAATGAAATGAAATGTCCTTAATCAAAAGACTTAACCTTAAATCTGGCTACTTTGTAAAGAACAGCGTGGTCTCCTCCAAACAGACATAATAGCATGAATTCATTTTATCCAACAAAAGCAAAAGGTATAGTAATCACTAGCTTTCTATTTCCAGTCCTGATACTATATACTATTGTAATGTTTGTCATTAAGAGGCATGCTTAAGAATGGAAATGTTTGTTCTTCAACAAAAAGTAGCACAGGGGCCTGATCAAGATCAGGATTGCTCAACATAGGGAGGGGGATAACTGTTTACCCTGCACCACAGTTCCACTGAAAATCACTCTCCAAGCTGCCATCTTTCCCCAAAACAACTATTTTGCAGCAAATATGTATATCTCTAAATTTAATGACTATAGGGGCATATGTGTTATATTTATTTATTATTTATTTATTATTAAAACTTTTATACCGCCCTTCCAAAAGGCTCAGGGCGGTTTACATTAAAACTATAGAGGCATGCTTCCATCCAGAAGTGCCTCTATTTTTGCATAGAGGGGCACACAGAGAGAAGTTCAGGCATACAGAGAAAAGGAGTTACCCTCCCTAGGTCCCATTTTCCCACTCCCTGAAGGGTGATTTTCTCCTAAATCAATAATTAAAGAAACATCACTTTTGCAAAGTATTGCTTCTGGCTGGAGGTTGCGTTCAACAATGTTCAACAGGAACATTGGGCAAATGGAAAGAGTGACATTTCCTCTTCAACATGCACCATCCAGGTTCACATCCCCTGAGTGGTTTTTGTCCCCCGCCACTCCAAAAAGCACTACTGCTTGGAAACACAGCTCTGTAGTACTTTTTCATGCCTGTGTAGTTTTGCGCTTAATATCACTCTTACTGAAATGCAAAGGTAAAGTTGTGCCATCGAGTCGGTGTCGACTCCTGGCAATCTCGGAGTCATGTAGTTTTCTTTGGTAGATTACAGGAGGGGTTTACCATTGCCATCTCCTGTCAGAATGAGATGATGTCTTTCAGCATCTTCCTAAATCACTGCTGCCCAATGTAAGTTCTCATTTTTGAAAAGTTTCCTCTTCTGACGTCCAGTGTTGGACTTCCTTGGCAGTGCTCCACTTGCATATAAGCTGAATTGGATCACACCATAGTTACTGTTCCCCAATGGTTGTACAACTCTGACATTTCACACCAATTCTTGGGCACCTCTCAGAATTAAGTCCAAGGTCACATTCACTCTGGTTAGTTCTGAGACCAACTGTTCTAAGGCACAGTCATTTAGCATGTCTAGACTTTTGGCCTCTCTGTCAATACCTGCACATGAATTTGAGCAGAGTATGTGAGGGTGTAGAAGATCTAAGCCCAGCCTTTGTCTAAAAACAAGCCCACATGGGGAAAAGAAAAATGCTGCATCATTCCCTCGATGTTTGCTCAACAAAGGCTGTTCCTTTAAAACTTAAACTGTTCCATTAGTAGTCCAATTGCTGCCACCATGCCCACTTTTTAACAGTGTTTATCCTCACCCCCTACCCCGGTGTGGGCAAAATGCTATGGAAACTCTCCTTCTGTAGCAATGGAAAAATACAAAATACCCTTCCATGTGCAGCCTATATGTGATGAGAAAATGTGGTAGTGATTTGCTGAGCAATCAAACTTGAGACATATGTTGCACCAGACTTCCTTAGTTAAAAATCCACTCAGAGGCAGATAAAATGCAAAGAACCAAAAAGATAAAACTTTATTCAAAATACTACAGACTGCTTCAGTCTGAGGTTTTCTCAGCTTTTAGTTACAGGAAAAAAGGAACACTCAGTAACTACAAGAATACTTCAAACCCTCAGCACCCTCAGATGATATTGGGGTGGCACACTTTAAAAATCGTGGTTCCCCAGTTGCAAAGAACACAGATGTAAGAAAATACAAAAAGCACCTCTGAGAGTTTACAGAGACTTTTGCAACACCCTAGATGGGAATAGGGATGTGCAAATTGATTCGATGTCAAATGGGTTCGGTTCAACCATTTGGGGTCAAACCGAACCATCCCCTGTTTGGTCCAACCTTGGGCTGAACACCCCTCCCCCCTGACTGTTTGGGAGGTTCGCAGACATTTTTTAACTTACCCTCTCCAGAAGTTGTTGGAAGAGGCGGGGTGGTCCACGGAGGTTTGCCCTCCCCCCGCTGGCCTCCCTTGATACCCATACCAGCCGATTGGCTCCGGCCCATTCGGGCTGTCCTCCTCTGGCATGGTGGCCATTTTGGAGGCCATTGCACCTGTGCAATTTGCCTCTGTGTGGTCTGGGTCTCACTGGTTCTCACTGGTTCCATCAGGTTTCCATTATGCCCACTTTATCAATGTTTTCATTAGCAGCCATGCACTCCAGCTTGCTGATCTTGGCTCAGAGGGATGTGCACAAAACCAGAAAATTCAGTTTGGTTTGAGTCGAAACTGATGTGAGCCGAACTGGGTCCAGTTTAGTGCATACCTGAACCAGGCCCAGTTCAGCTCAAATTTGAGCCTGGTTTGAGGGGAGGGGTTCAAGGCCATACTGATAAAGGGGAATCCCGTAAGGATTTCTCTTTACCAGTACAGGGGAATTGAGGAACAAGGGGCTTAAATAAAAAGAGTTGGGGTGGGAGGAAAGGTCCATGGCCTCACATTTGCTGGCACTGCCGGCAGTGGTGGTCAGGGATGATGGCGGGGGCTTCCCCTACCCCTGCCGGGGCAAGCAGTCTTGGTTCAGGCCCATTCTGGGTCTCTCCACACGTAAGGAAGTTAAAAATATTGCCTTTGCTCCATGCATGTGCAGAGGTCATTTGCACAACCACTGAGCCACCTCAGGAATGTGGCCCTGCCAAGTGTGACACCTGCGGCGAATCCCCACCCACTGTCTCTCTGGGAAAAACTGAAACTGAAGCTCAAACTGTCCTGTCAAAAACCAACCCCTAGCCAGCTAGAAATCAAACCCTAGAAAATACCAGCCCTAAAAATCTTACGTTGTTCTTTCCCCCTTGTTTACTAGTTGATTTGCTTGCTTGATTGCTTGCTCTAGGGGAAAAAACAAAAGTTTTCTGAAAACTAAAAAAGCTGCAGCTAATCAGAAGGAGGTAGGTCAAAATTGAGTCTTTGCTGCCATTGCTAGGACTGAAGGTCAAAGCAGGACATAGTAAGATGGGCCAGCAAACTTAGCAGGAAGTGCAAGAGACAGCAGGGAAGCAGAGAGAAAAAGGGCTGCACAAAAAAGCTTTGGTCCAAATCAGGACAGTGACACACACACACACAAACTAGGGATGTACAAACTGGCTCAAGATCGAGCTGGTTCCCCATTGAACTAGGCCTGTTCAATGGCTTGCCCTTGAGCTAAACAGGGCCCGGTTTCATTTGGCTTGGCTTCGAGTCAAACTCCCCTGGACCAGTTTGGGGGTTCTAAATGTGGAATATATATATATACATTCACTCACTCACCGCTCGGTCTGGGTTGTCTGTGGGGGAGGACCTGGGCATGCAAATGGCCAGTGCACATGTGCGGCAGCCTTCAGAATTGCCACCGCAAATCGGGAGAGGTTTGAAAAGGCCTGAAAACTGGCCTTAATGGACCAATGAAGACCTGTGGGCAAAGAGCTGTGGGCAGGGGGGACCTTCTGAGACATCCCCTGTGGTCGCAGCAGATCCCCCGGAGGCAGCCAGATGATCTGAACCCAGTGGTGAGTTAAAAATTGTTCCCCCATATTTAGAACCCCTGCACCGGCTTGAACCTGAGCTAAGAAAGGGGGTGTTTGGGGGTGTGAAAAACTGAACATGCCCAGTCCAGTTCATGTCCAGTCTGGACTCGAACTGAACCGGGCCAACTGGGCTGTTTCTCTTTAAGGGGTAGGTCTTAGTCTCTCTATCTCTCTCTGTGTTACTTGTTAGGGTTACTTGTTAGGGTTAAGATATCACAGGGCTAGGAGTTCTTAGCGTTACCTAAAGGCAGTGTTTACCTAGTGGTGTGGGTGGAGTCAGCTAGGGCTGGGAGAGGCCCACATTCCTTTCCTTTGACTCACATCCTGTGTGACAGTTGGAAGGCTACTCTACATATGAGGTGAAGGCCTGAGAGCATGGCGAACAGAGCATAGTGAACAGGGATGGCAAACAGGACGTTTGAGTTTTGCAGGAGTTTAGCGGGAAGTGTGTGGGGGAGCCTGGAACAAGCCCCTGCAATCACAAGGATCACAAGGAGCCTGGTGGAGAAGAGAACGTAAGTATATATCCCTCCCTTGTATCCCTCATATTCTTGGGAAAGACTGTTTGGACAGTTAAATAGTTGACCATTACAGCTGAGACCTATCCTAATAAACTATCTAATAAACGGACAATAAGCTCCCTAAATACTGTAAACAGCCAACAAAAACAGTATGAAGATAGAAGGTCAGCAGGGGAAGGGGCACTTCCCAGTGTATTGCACAGAGTGCCACATGTACGACTATTTGCCCCATGGGCAGAAGTCATGGGTGTGTGCTCGGTGCAAGGAGCTCCTGGCTCTCAGGGAACAAATCCGTTCCCTCGAGACCAAGGTGGCGGATCTGGAGAAGCTCAGGGAGAAAGAGAGGCATGTGGACGAGACCTTCAGGGATGTGATAGAGGCATCCCACTCCAGGGCTGGTAGCTCCTCTGCTGTCAGGGAGAATGAAGGTCTTGGACAAGGAGGACATCGGTCTGAGGAAGAGGGAAATGCTCCTTTAGAAGGGACCCCTTCCGTGGATGATGAACCCATATCCTCTTGCACAGGGGATACTCCTCTGGGGGTGGGGGCCTCCTTGTAGTGGGTGATTCGATCATTAGAGGGATAAAGAGATGGGTTTGTGACCCACGTGTTGACCGCATGGTGACTTGCCTGCCTGGTGCGAAGGTTGCAGAAATTACGCAGCGTCTAGACAGGCTCCTAGGCAGTGCTGGGGAGGAGACAGCTGTTGTGGTGCACGCCAGCACCAATGATGTGAGGAAATGCAGTCGGGAAGTCCGGGAAGCTAAATTTAGGCTGATAGGTAGCATTTTGAAGTCCAGGACCCCGAAGGTAGCATTCTCAGAAATGCTACCTGTTCCACGCGCTAGTACAGTGAGACAGGCAGAGCTGAGGGGATTCAATGCATGGATGAGAGGTTGGTTCCGGGAGGAGGGGTTTAGGTTTGTTAGGCACTGGGACACATTTTGGGGCAAGCAAGGCCTGTACAAAAGGGACGGGCTGCACTTGAACCAAGATGGAACCAGACTGCTGGCGCTTAAAATCAAAAAGGTTGCAGAGCAGCTTTTAAAATGACACCTGGGGAACAGCCGATGGGAACTGGGCAGTATCCCGTTTGGCAAAAGCCATCCTTTAAAGTGTGAGGCTGCAAAGAATTCAAATAAAACAGAAGGGGACAGAGCAGAACCGCATAAAGAGCAGATGGGAGCCTGTGCCAGCAGGTCAAAGAGTCAAAAGAATAGCATACATCAGGGGAGAGATTCAGTGTATAGGTGCTTGTATGCCAGTGCCAGAAGCCTCCGAGCCAAGATGGGTGAGCTGGAGTGCTTGGTTGCTAACGCAGAAATAGACATAAAGGGCATAACAGAAACATGGTGGAACAGTGAGAACCGGTGGGACACTGTTATCCCTGGGTATAAACTCTATAGAAAGGATAGGGAGGGGCGCCTTGGAGGAGGGGTAGCACTGTATGTTAAAGAAGGGATAGAATCTAACAAGTTAGAAAACCTAAGTGGACTGGAGTCCTCCACAGAAACCCTGTGGGTGACAATACAAGGCCTAAAAGGGAACATGCTACTGGGGACATGCTATCGCCCTCTGGATCAAAATGCCGACAGTGACTGGGAGTTGCAGGAGGAAATCAGGGAGGCGTCAAGGAGAGGCAGGGCTGTAGTTATGGGTGATTTCAACTACCCACACATAGACTGGGTAAATTCACATTCAAGTCAGGACAAAGAGGTCAAATTTCTAGATACGCTAAATGACTGTGCCCTAGAACAGTTGGTCATGGAACCAACCAGACAGAAGGCTACCTTGGATCTAATTCTGAGTGACACCCAGGACCTGGTGCGTGATGTCAGTGTCATCGACCCTTTAGGGAACAGTGACCATAGTGCCATCAATTTCAGCATACATGTGGGGAGAGAATCACCAAGGATGTCTTAACACAGACATTTTGAATTTCAGAAGAGAACTTCTCCAAAATGAGGAGTATGGTGAAAAGAAAGCTGAGGGGGGAAATCAGGAGAGTCACTTCGCTCCAGAGTGCATGGAGTTTACTCAAAACCACAATACTAGAAGCCCAGTTAGATTGTATACCCAAAAGGAGGAAAGGTACCACTAAGTCCAGGAGGATGCCAGCATGGCGAACGGGTATCATCAAGGAAGCCATAAAAGGGAAGAAGATTTCCTTCCAAAATTGGAAGGCCTGTCCAAATGAAGAGAACAGAAAGGAACACAAACTCTGGCAAAAGAAATGCAAGGTGACAATAAGGGAGGCAAAAAGAGAGTTTGAGGAACATTTAGCCAAAAGTATCAAGGGGAATAACAAAAACTTCTTTAAGTACATCAGAAGCAGGAAACCTGCCAGCGAGGCAGTTGGACCATTAGACAATGAGGGAGTGAAAGGGATTATTAAGGAGGATATGGAGGTTGCAGAGAAGCTGAATGAGTTCTTTGCATCTGTCTTCACGGCAGAGGATACTGAGCATATACCTGCTCCTGAACCAGGCTTTTTAGGGACGGAGGCTAGAGAGCTGAGTCAGATAGAAGGGATGATGTTCTAAACTGTCTGGAAAAACTGAAAGCTAACAAATCACCAGGGCCGGATGGCATCCATCCAAGAGTCCTCAAAGTACTCAAATGTGAAATTGCCGACCTCCTTGCTAAAATATTTAACTTATCCCTGAAATCGGGCTCTGTACCAGAGGACTGGAGAGTAGCAAATGTAACACCGATTTTCAAAAAGGGATCCAGGGGCGATCCGGGAAATTACAGGCCGGTTAGCCTAACGTCCGTTCCGGGCAAATTGATGGAAAGCATCCTCAAGGATAAAATTGTAAAGCACCTAGAAGAACAGGCCCTGCTGGGAGTGAGCCAGCATGGCTTCCGCAAAGGTAAATCTTCCCTCACCAACCTTTTGGACTTCTTTGAGAGTGTCAACAAGTGTGTGGATCAAGGTGATCCAGTTGACATAGTCTACCTGGACTTCCAAAAAGCTTTTGACAAAGTTTCTCATCAAAGACTCCTGAGGAAACTTAGCTGTCATGGGATAAAGGGACAAGTACATGTGTGGATTGCTAACTGTTTGAAAGACAGGAAACAGAGGGTAGGTATAAATGGAGAGTTTTCACAATGGAGGGAAGTAAGAAGTGGGGTCCCCCAGGGATCTGTACTGGGACCGGTGCTTTTTAATTTATTCATAAATGATCTAGAAGCAGGGGTAAGCAGCGATGTGGCCAAATTTGCAGATGATACCTAACTCTTCCGGGTAGTGAAATCCAAAACGGATTGTGAGCAGCTCCGAAAGGATCTCTCCAAACTGAGGGAGTGGGCGACAAAACGGCAAATACGGTTCAATGTTAGCAAGTGTAAAGTGATGCACATTGGGACGAAAACCCCCAACTTCAAGTATATGCTGATGGGATCCGAGCTGTCGGTGACGGACCAGGAGAGGGATCTTGGGGTTGTGGTGGACAGCTCGTTGAAAGTGTCGACTCAATGTGTGGCAGCTGTGAAAAAGGCAAATTCAATGCTAGGGATCATTAGAAAGGGGATTGAAAATAAAACGGCTAACATTATAATGCCCTTATACAAAACTATGGTGCGACCACACTTGGAGTACTGCGTACAATTCTGGTCACCACATCTTAAAAAGGACATTGTTGAACTGGAGAAGGTACGGAAGAGGGCAACCAAGATGATCTCGGGCCTAGAGCACCTTTCTTATGAGGCAAGACTACAACACCTGGGGCTTTTTAGTTTAGAAAAAAGACGACTGCGGGGAGACATGATAGAGGTCTATAAAATCATGCATGGTGTGGAGAAAGTGGAGAGAGAGAGATTCCTTTCCCTCTCACACAACACTAGAACCAGGAGTCACTCCATGAAATTGATTGCCAGGAGGTCTAGGACCAACAAACGGAAATACTTTTTCACACAATGTGTGATCCACTTGTGGAACTCTCTGCCACAGGATGTGGTGACAGCCAACAGCCTGGATGGCTTTAAGAGGGGTTTGGATGACTTCATGGAGGAGAGGTCTATCAATGGCTACTAGTCGGAGGGCTGTGGGCCACCTCCAGCCTCAAGGGCAGGGTGCCTCTGAGTACCAGTTGCAGGGGAGTAATGACAGGAGAGAGGGCACGCCCTCAACTGCTGTCTGTGGCTTCCAGCGGCATCTGGTGGGCCACTGTGAGAAACAGGATGCTGGACTAGATGGGCCTTGGGCCTGATCCAGCAGGGCTGTTCTTATGTTCTTATGTCAACCAGTTTTGTGCACACCCCTAATGCACACTAGGGATGTGTAAGCCAGTTCGATGGTTTGGGGGTTCGATTATTCAGAGTTGAACCAAACCCTTTCCCCCGGTTCCGTCCCAACCGGGACAATGCTGCCATGCATTTGCAAATGGCCTTTGTGAGGCCCTGGGCCATGCCAGGCCTCGCAGAGGCCATTTGCACATACACGGTGACAGGCAAAATGGCCACCATGCCGGTATACAGAAAGTGTGACCTAACAAGCCGCGGTGGTGATTACCGAGGCCAGCGATGGGAGGTGGAACCTTCGCGGACCGCCCCCCCGGCCTTTAGGCTAGAGGTAAGAAATATTATTTTTTAAAAAAAATAATAATCCGTGAACCCCCCCGGACCATCCAGTTCCGTGCACACCCCTAATACACACACACACACACACACAATTTGGAAAAATAAAGAGATGTTGGGAAATCTAATTGTAGTTCTCCTGCTTTACTTGTAATTTGGCCTGAGCTACGCAAACAGAGGAAGTGGTTCTCCTGCATCATCTCTAATCACTCTCAGGATCAGGATCACTTGGATGGCCCATACTTCCCCTATGCAATCAAGACCACCAGGGATCCATCTTGATCACATAGTGAATACAGAGTCAGTGCCTAAGCTGTGCAACTCACAGTGTGAGCCCTGATGCTTGACAGCATTGCTGCTTTTCAGTATAGGGCACATATATAGGGCACTGATGGATCTTTCAAGCTGACCAAGGGCTGCTTCACATGTCATAGCAAAGACAAGACCCCATGTTACCATTGTAGGCCAGCAAGGTTTTTCTATAACATTTGAAGGACATTCACGTGTGTGAAAACACATGATGTGTGTGTGCGCGCGTGTGCACACACACACACACACACACAGAGTGAGGTGGGTCTCACGATCAGTGAGACCCACTTTGTAAGGGTGAGCGGGGAGAGCGGGCTTAGCCCGCACTCCCCGCACACGAGCAGGCAGTCTGCTCTGGGCGGCCGAGCCAGCTGCCCACATGACTGCCGGCTCCGTAACGGAACTGGTGGGTGCTGGGGGGAGTGGGGCCCAATCGGCCCCCAGAAGCTCCAGCATGCCCTGCGCGAGCACGTAGGGCATGCTGGAGAGACCCCCGGAGCTGGGAGGTGGTTTTTTTGCCTCCCCTCCGGGGGTCTACTCGTGAGTAGCCACGGTGTGTAGCCATGCCATGGCAACTCACGATCGGGAAGCCCGGGTTAGCGGAGCACTCGCTCCGCTAACCTTGGCTTAAGGGAGGGCTACGTAAGTGAGTGACCCGCTTTGACTCAACTGGGCTCGGCTGCGAGCCCGGTGAGTCTCACGATTGGTGGGAAGCAGACTAAGCACCCTTAGCCTGCTTTCCACTGATCGTCAGAATAGCTCCAGTGTTTGACTGTGGCTGCAATCCATGAGAGAGTTCTGTTGAATTCAGTAGGATACCTTTGTGTAAAATATGTTTTGGGTTGCACTGCACAGCTTTCAAATATATGTTTGTCATGTACTTCCACAAACATGGATGCCCTTCAAATACTACAAAAAGACGTGGTCGTCCTATGAAGATACAATAATCTAACTTTTGCTGCCACATATAAAGTGTCTGAGGCTTATAGTAATCGGGTAGGGCAAAGTTCCTTTCAGCTATAGCTCTTTCTGGGTTTGCTTTGTAATTGGTTTCTTTCCCAGTGAGTGATCACAGAGGCACAGCTCCTGCCCCCCCACCCCTGCTCCCCCCACCTCCCCAGTTAAAAAGGGAAATATTTTGCAGAAGTATCTCAGCAACTGAGGGGACAACCCTTTCATATAAAATTGTCCTCAACCATTCTCACGTCTCACTAGGACTTCCAAGGTCCCAAGAGAAATATTTCCCTTGTTCTGTTCCTAATTACTGGCCAGCATCTTCATAAAGAGACTGTTCCCTCTAGTGGCTATCCCTAGCGCTACGGAAGACTTCTTCTTTCGACAAGGCTGCTGAGGACTTTTGGGGTGCTGTTCTGTACTCTGGTAAATTATTATAGATCATAGATTTTATGTGTATATCTAAAGGGGAACGGGTACAGATTTTAAGCACCATATATAAGGTAACATCTTCTTCGCCACAAGCCCCACTGCCTATTGAGATCATTCGGAGAGGCCTGTCTGCAGTTGCCACCAGCTCATCTGGTCGATGCACAGGGCCACACGGGCTGTGCATCTGTGGCTGCCCTGAGACTCTGAAAGGCACTCCCTGCTGAAACAAGGACTTCCCCATCACTGGCAACCTTTTAAAAAAGTACTTAAAGACTTATTTCTTATCCTAAGCTTTTAAATTTGACTGCGGTTTTAAATTGTTCTAAGGTTTCTCTGGGTTTTTACTTGTTTTATATTGTTGTAAACAGGCCAGAGATGGAAGTTTGGGGCGGTGAACACATTTGATAAATAAATAAACAAACAGTAATTCAGCCCTCTTCTTGTATTTGGATAATGTCCTATAAAGCAGTTCAAGTAATAAATATGTTCACTGATTAACACTGAGGCAGAATTTGTCAGCTGGGGCAAGAACTTGGCTGGGGGCCACAACTTGCATGGCCCTGGCCCTGGATAGCAGACAGGAGGGAGAGAAGTGATACTTGAGAGCTGATGTGGCACAGAGGCCAAGAGACAGGATTGAAAATCAGGAGGCCTCTGGTTCAAATCTTGCCTCTGCCATGAGCTGCCCAGGTGGTGCAACTGCCCCCTCTCAGCCTCAGCCGCAGTGTGTGGATAATAATGCTTCCTTACTTACAGGGTGGTTGGTTGGGAGGAGAGCTGTTCTTGTGGTAGTAAGAATGAATTGTCTCCTTTGATAAGCAGGGTCTGCCCTGGTTTGCTTTTGGATGGGAGACTACATGTGTGAACACTGTAAGAGATTCCCCTTAGAGGATAGGGCTATCGCTCAATGAAAGAGCATCTGCATGCTTGCATACAGAAGATTCCAAGTTCCCTTCCTGGCATCTCCAGGTAGGGCTGAGAGAGACTCCTGCTTGCAACCTTGGAGAAGCTGCTGCCAGTCTGCATAAATACTGAGCTACATGGACCAATGGATTGACTTGGTCTAAGGCCGCTTCCTGTGTTCCTAGGTTCCACATAGCTTGGTGACACTTCCCTCTCCTCCCTGGTAGATACCCTAAAGTAATCTACCTGACAAACTTGTATCTTGCTGATGAACAGAGAAGAAGGGATTCAAGATCCACTTGTGCCTCCTAACTGTCTACATTGGGTAGCATTTCACCTGACTTCCAGTAGAAGTGTGATCTTAATATTTCCATTCCATAATGGAAATTCCATCAGATTTGTTTAATTTTTTTTCACTTAAAATTTTAATTGTGTCTTTTTTACTGTCTTGTGTTTAAATTTTTTTCTGTAAATCGCCTTGGGATTGCTTTAATGAAAGGCGGTATATACATTTAACAAGAAATAAATAAAATAATCATCCAGCTCCCAAAGTATTTGCTTTGTGCTGAATGAAACTGGAAATGCATTGCAAAACCCTATTTTTCCCCCAGATCCCTTCTCTTTTTGAACTTTGCCCCCTATGTCTATGTTAGAGACAGCATATCAGCCGAAGTTTTCTCAGTTTCATCTGAAAGTACACTTATCATTAAGATGTAACAGTTAAGCTCTTTCTTCCATTATTAGTAGTGCACTTTCTTTCTCTGTCTCAATGTCATTTGTCCCGCTTGGAAATAATGTCGCTTTAACCGCTGTTACATAAAGTAGTGACTCCAGCTGTCCCCACATAATTGTATTCCTAGGGGGCCTATGTTCTCATGGCATAGTAAATCTAAATCTCTCATAACAAGTTGTTCCCTCTTGATCTTAATGTACAGTTTGGTTTTGCAATAGATATGTGTTTTCTAGTTGTTGGGTTTTTAGTTTTTAGTTTTTTAGGTGTAATGCATCCTGTTAATTCTAATGGTATACTAGATCTTGTTTCAGTAAAGAAGATGAAGATGGACCACCAGAAGGATTAATGAACTGCCTTATACTGAATCAGGCCATTGTCTTGGTCATTATTATCTACTACAGCCATTCTGGGAGATGCCAGATTTTGACCTGGGATCTTCTGCATGCAACTATCTGCTCTGCCATTGAGACAGATTTTCCCCAAAGTAATTTTCATTTAATTTGGCTGCAGTCCTGCTAATAGAGCAAAAAACCACCCTTCTAAATCATGGCTGTCTCATACTTAGGAGAGGGAGAAAAACGGTCCCTATTCAACACAGCTTAGTATCCCTCCCAGTGGCTATTCTTCAGTAGATGGCATATCCTCCCTAAATGCCTGCCTGGAAGCAGTAATGGGCTGGATGAGGGAGAATAAACTGAAGCTGAATCCAGATTAGATGGAGGTACTTATTGTGCGGGGTCAGAACTCCAGAGACAATTTTGATCTACCTGTTCTGAATGGGGTCACACTTCCCCAAAAGGAACAGGTCCACAGTTTGGGAGTACTCCTCTCCTTGGTTTCTCAGGTTGAGGCGGTGGCCAGGGGTGCTTTCTATCAGCTTCGGCTGATACACCAGCTGTGCCTGTTTCTCGAGATCAATGATTTCAAAACAGTGGTACATTTGTTGGTAACCTCCAGACTTGACTTCTGTAATGAGCTCTACGTGGGGCTGCCTTTGTGCATAGTCCAGAAACTCCAGTTGGTTCAGAATGCGGCAGCCAGGCTGGTCTCTGGGTCATCTCAGAGAGACCACATCACTCCTTTGCTGATGGAGTTACACTGGCTGCCAATAGGTTTCCAGGCAAAATACAAAGTGCTAGTTATAACTTATAAAGCCCTAAAAGGCTTAGGCCCTGGGTATTTAAGAGAGTGTCTTCTTGGCTATGAACCCCACCGTCATCTGAGGAGGTCCGTCTCCAGTTACTGCCAATTCATGACGGACCTTCTCGGTTGCTGCCCCGAGATTGTGGAATGTGCTCCTTGCTGAGTTACAATCCTCCCCATCTTTGGCAATTTTTTAAAAAAATTTGAAAACCCATTTTTTTACCCAATCTTTCTCAGGTTTTTAAACAATAAATACTGTTCATTTAATTTTACGGTTTTTAAATTATTGTATTGTTTTAACTTTTATATGTGTTTTAATTGTTGTTAGCCACCCAGAGATATAAGTTTGGGTGGGGTACAAATCTGATAGATAGATAGATAGATAGATAGATAGATAGATGGATAGATATTGCTGTATCTTCCTTGTGATTCTTTTTAGATTGGGATCCATCTTTTCAGTCCTTTTGCTATGTGGTCTTTTCTTGGTGAAAAGTGGTGTGTGTATGTGTGTGTGTATAATATATATATATGATATATTATTATATATATAATCATTTACCAGTGAGAATATATATATATCACTGATAAATGATAATAATTCTCTCTGCAATCCAGCTGTACATATGATTGTGGCCTTTGTTTGTACACAACAGCATAACTTCAAGTAACCCGTAAACAGCCCTCTTTTCTACCCTCCAAAGCCTTTTATCCCTTTTTAAAATCTAGTTTGAAATTGTACATGTTTATCAATTAATATAAATGCACATATCTAGAATCAGAAGAAACATTTTACTTGAACTATTTTACTGTACTGGCTTTTTTCTTCAAAGAGGGTAATGTCTCAAGTGGAAGTACTAATTGATAGTTTAATTATATTGCCAACATGTGATGGAACTAACAGATGCCAGAGTTATTTATGATGCTAAATGGCATATAAAATGCTCAAGCATTTATGAGCATAATCCTTCTCACACCCAACAAGCTGATATTAGACTACCTACTTAAGCAAATATTGTACATTCTTTCTCAAAAATATTTCTCAAAGAGATGACAAGAAAATATGTCACAATATAAAAGCAAACTGAAAGGGGAAAACACACAGGCCTCCTTTTGCCTGTGGTAGACTTGAACCGAAGATGGATTTGTCTGCCTGTTTCTTCTAAATAAATTAGGGGTCATTTGGAAAGCTGTAAATAAACCTTTCAAATTCTTTAGAGAAAAACTAACAAATCTTCAAGAGGAAAAGGAGAAAAAATGATTTATTCTATTTTCCCAGCATTGCTAGTTTCCAGGTGTTCACCTTTTGATCTGGCTACAGGCAATGATTTTCTGAAGTGGTTTCTGATGGTGTTTGACATCATTTATGGCACTCTTGAACAATCTTGTAATGTGCTAAACTACACAAAATTAAGTGAGTTAGTAGCTAACAAAGAACACCAAAAGGGCCATGGTATCACAAGCTTGTTTCTACCTGCAACAGCCTATGACAGCTTTTTTAGGGAGAAAGTTCTTTTATTTATGTTATTTCAGGGCACATAATTGAAAATAATTCATAATAGCTATTATAGTATTGATCAGCAGCTTCTGATCAGGACCTGTTTTCCCTCAGCACTCCCCCCATCACACACTGGATTATGTCCAGAGCATCTTACAAGAAGACGTGCTCATGCAATGGGAAAGTGCACATATTTTTCAGTGACATAGGGCTCTTTGAGCCAGTGTAAATCAACATTGCATGTGTGGCTCCAGTGCAAACTAGGAAAGCTCGCTGTTGCATGGGTGTGCCTTCCTGCTCTGAATGTCAGCCTCTATCTGCTCTGTACTAACACGAATCTCACAACTATAACATTAAACATTATTGTTAATGCTAGATGATATATTTAGCAGAGGGAGAATAACTGTCTCTGTTAATGCAGCTGTCTCTATTAATGCATTACTGCATATTTCCCAGTGGTTGTTGCTGATGTACCACTATGTTCCTTTTTAAATTGTGAGCCCTTTTGACCTGTCCAAATCAAAAGAGGCCACATGGCTGCCCCAAAAGTAACTAAGAAAGATGGCATTTGGAGGTGCCCTGGGAGGAAGTTCTAGCTAGAAGGTTCAGCAAGAGAGAAGGATTGAGATTTCCAAGGGAGCAGGAACCCTTGGGCAACTGGGGTTTGTGGAAGTGGGACAAATGATCAAGACTTCAGATTGCTGCATTCACTTGAGCAGCTGTTGTGGAATCAGAACCAATGCTGCCACGGATCACCTTATGCCACACCACCTCTGATATATGGGAGGCTTACTTTTTGAAACTCTATCTTTAATTCTGCTGAGTCAGACTGTGGTGTCAGCAAAGAGTAAACATATAGGTGTTACAGCGGGGAAATGCTTGACTAACAAGCAGAAGGTTGCCGGTTTGAATCCCCACTGGTACTATCTAGGGCAGCAGCAATATAGGAAGATGCTGAAAGGCATCATCTCATACTGCAGGGGAGGAAGCAATGGTAAACCCCTCCTGTATTCTACCAAAAGAAAACCACAGGGCTCTGTGGGCTCCAGGAGTCAAAATCGACTGGACGGCAAAATTTACTTACTGTACTGCTACTGTGAATATATATATATATATATATATATATATATATATATATATATATATATATATATATTTCAACAAATACATATTTGAATATCTATATACTTCAACAAAAGTGTTCAAAGTGTTTTACATAGATAGATAGATAGATAGATAGATAGATAGATAGATAGATAGATAGATAGGAGGGCCCCATCTCAAAAAGGCTCCCATCCTAAAAAGAAACATAAGGTAGACCTGAGCAACATCACAGGGATGCTGTGCAGGGCTTGGATAGGTACAATTGCTCTCCCCGTCCCTATCCAAGCCCTGCTTAGATAATAATGGGAGGAGAGATGGTCTTGTGGTAGGAAGCATGAATTGTCTGCTTTGCTAAGCAAGGTCCATCCTGGTTTGCATTTAAATGAGAGACATATGTGAGCACTGTAACATAGTCTCCCCCCACCCCAGGGAATGGGGCTGCTTCTGCATGCTTGCATGCAGAAAGTTCCAAGTTCCCTCCCTGGCTTCCAAGTTCCCTCCCTGGCTTCTCCAAGATAGGGCTGAGAGAGACTCCTGCCTGCAACCTTGGAGAAGCCGCTGCCAGTCTGTACTGTAGACAATACTGAACTAGATGGACCAATAGTCTGACTCAGTAGATAGCAGCTTCCTATGTTCCTATGTAATAATCACTTTAAAAGGTGCCTCTTTACTCTTCAGGTATATATCTACAACTGTCTAACAACTGTGAGGTGCATGTTTCTTTTTGTTCTCTGTGTGTGTGTGTGTGTGTGTGTGTGTGTGTTTGTGTACACACACACACAGACACACACACACATATACACAGACCACACACACACACACACACATACATATACACAGACCACCTTAAGTTGCACAGTGGGGAAATGCCTAACAGGCAGAAGGTTGCCAGTGGTACTATATCGGGCAGGAGCGATATAAGAAGATGCTGAAAGACATCATCTTATACTGCGTGGGAGGAGGCAATGGTAAACCCCTCCTGTATTATTCCAAAGAAAACCATAGGGCTCTGTGATCGCGAGGAGTTGAAATTGACTTGATGGCACACTTTACCTTACCTTAGCCAATTCCCCCAGGATCTCCAGGCCTGGGAGAATTTCCCCTCCCCCAGTCCCTGCCTGAATACTTTCGTGAGATGTATCAATGGGACTCTCTGAAAGTAAAATGGAGAGGTGGCATTTGTTTCAGAAAATCTGCATTTGGCACACTGGTTTTTCTCTCTTGCCTTCTAAATTAAGTGCTGTTCAGGAAACATCTGTCCACATGTGTTGTTTGCCTTTGTCTTACACAAAAAGCCACATAATACCTTCCATTTGGCCAATTCCGCTTGGCTGCTTGCCTGATCCTTGGGCTGAGTACAACTCACTATTTTATAGTTCAACTGTTTTCTTCTCACTGCTGTTTCCCTAACATCGGGATTGGCCACACACGGCAAGACTGGAGACAATAGTTTCCTGTTTTGTTTTGTTTAAAACACCCAACTGCCTTCCATTAAGCTGTGGCCATGCAACTTATCTTGTTGGCAGCTAACAGCACCTGTTAACTATTCTTCTGCTTTTCAGGAATTCTGTGTCTGGCACAGATTGCAAAGGGCCAGCTAATGTGATCAACTGGAAGGAAATATTCCACGCCAAAACTCAGCAACTGGCATAGAAGCAAAACTCTCTATAGCTGAAGAAAGAGAACTATCAATTCACCAATATGGTGCATAAAGGTACATTTTTGTTGAGAACAGCAAATTCTGGGATTGGCTAGGAGTCAAAGCTGTGATTCCCCAATACCTTTCTGTATTCATCCAGCAGCTATCTGCTATTTTAAAGCAGAGTATATTGAAAACTGTATTTTATTCGATCCATGGAATGCTTGTTAGAAATGGCTACCATTAAAAATAACTATTATGACCCGAGGTTTGTTTGAAACCATTAGTTTCATGCCTTGATAGTAAGAGAATAGTCCTGAGTTTCTCAGACAGAGAGGGCCTTTTACAATTTGCTTTTTTAAAAAAAATTATCATTCCCATGCTGCAGCCTAGGGGTGTGCATGGAACCGGCTGGCCCGGTTTGGTTTGAGTCCGGACTAGACTTGAACCTGACTAGGCCAGTTCAGTCCAGCACCCTTCGAACTGCCCCACCCCAGACCAGTCCGGTCCAGGAGGGTTCACAATTTTTTAAATTAAAACATAAATAAATTTAACTACCGTCTGCCCCTTCGGAGGACTTCCTATAGGCCGTGGGGGTGTGGGGGTGTCTGCAAACATTCCCCTGCCCCCCGCCAGCCTCTAAAATCACTGCTGCAGCCTGCCAGAGTGTTATTTTTTGGGGCGGATTTGAAAGCCACCGTGCATGCACAAATGGCCTCTATGAGACTTGGCATGGCCCGGAGCGTTGCAGAGAGCATTTGCACATACATGGCAGCCATTTTTTATGGTGGCCATTTTTATTTTTTAAATAAATAGCTGCCGCACATGTGCAAATGGTCTCTGCAAGGCCCTGGGCCATACCAGGCCTCGCAGAGGCCATTTGCGCATGTGCGGTGGCCTCCAAAATGGCCACTGCGCCAATTTATGGAGGCCCAAATGGGCCAAAAAATAATACTCCAGCGGGCTGTAGTGGTGGTTTTAGAGGTTGGTGGGGGGCAGGGGAATGCGGACACCCCCACACCCTCATAGCCTATAGGAAGTCCCCCGAAGAGGCAGAAGGTAGTTATATTTATTTTAATTTTTTTTTAATCGCGAGCTGGCCAGGGTGGTTCGGTACCTGTCCGGATGGAACCAGAGGTAGGGTTCAGTTTAACTCTGAACCCCTGAGCCCCCAGACCCCTGGACCCTCGGACCAGTTTGCACAACCCTACTGCAACTATATACTCTGTGTGTAAGTTCATTTGAATATTTGCCTGTTAAAATATTCCAGTGCTAAAAACTATCCTCATCCTTCTCACTATTAATTAATTAATTAATTAATTAATTAAACATATTTATATACTGCCCAAAACCTCTGTGCCTGGTATGTAAAGAATTAGGGTAAGAGAATTAGTGTAAGGTATAGGTGAGCCACCTAATAGCACAGCGGGGAAGTGACTTGTCTAGGGAGCAAGAGGTTGCTGGTTCAAATCCCCGCTGGTATGTTTCCCAGACTATAGGAAACACCTATATTGGGCAGCAGCGATACAGGAAGATGCTGAAAGGCATCATCTCATACTGCACGGGAGATGGCAATGGTAAACCCCTCCTGTATTCTACCAAAGACAACCACAGGGCTCTGTGGTCACCAGGAGTCAACACTGACTTGGTGGCACAACTTTACCTTTATTCCTATAGGTATAGTTTAACTACACTATATTTCCCCATAATGAGGCTCATGTTTAAAGAAGTCACGCGAGTTGTCATAGACATACGTGTGTGTGTGTGTATAGATAGATAGATAGATAGATTCCCCCAGTATAGGTTTGAGGATCCTAAAGGCTGGTTTCTTTCATCCTTCTACTAAACATGATGTCCACCAGATTCCATTTACATAAATGGAAAAGCTACTTTCCAAAATTAATGGAAACTTATTTCCAGGCTAGATTAAACACAAGAAAGGCTTATTATTCTTTAACAGTCTCATAACCACTGTATGCTATTATTATTTCCTCTATTCTCTTTGGGACAGCTTGCTTTTTGGTAACCTTATTAGAAACCTTAATAAAACATTTCATTTAAGAAAGAACCAAGATCTTTAGCAGCAATATGACAGAGTCTGTTTTCCAGCAAGACTGGACCTTTCAGGTTTTCCATGGATAATTCAACTACTTCAAGTCCAGCCAGAAAACCCTAACTTCTGGCAAAGAAGAAATGCATATATACTAGAATTGTACTGAATGTTCCTAGCATATTCCATATTGATCCCATTTTTCATGAAGGGCCTTAAGTAAGATAAATCTTGTTATTTTGCAGTATTTGCACTCAACAAATGAACCACCCAAGAGAATGAACTTAAATTAAGAACTGCATGACGAACAAAACCTAGACCAATACAAATATACACAAGTCCAATTCAATGTATGAGCGGAAATAAATACTCTAGGAATACACAGAATACAAATGTTGATGGAGTAGAATGTTTTATTGTCAAAACCTGCGATGTCATGCAGTAGTTCTCTAGAAAACAAGTCAAAACAAGTAAGATAATGAATGAAACCTGAATATTCATCAAAGGTTTTGAAAATCTGAACATTGGCTGCACACTGAAAAAGCCCTATCCATTTCTTCCTTACAAGGACATTTGAAACCATCTAATCATTTAGTTCTAACACTGTCTTGCCTTTCATGAAGCACCTGCTGTGCGTGAGGAGTCAGTAGAAGACCTGGTTGACTCTATATCCACCAGCAGTAAATCTCTAGTAAGCATATGACCAACCCCACTCTTCTCCCAGCTGAAGTTAACATGATTTGATTTTTAATTTGTGTATTCAAATGATCTTGAATATGAACAGTTCAATATATATCACATTCAAACTCACCATAGTCTGCACAATGTTAAGAAGCCATTTGAACCAGGACATGGTGACTCATGAGTAGCATGAATCATCGGAAAGCCTGACAGCTCATGCCAAGCCATGGATTGGGGGCCGGAGGGATTTGTACTGATGTCAACAGTTAAAATAGGTGCTGAATATCAACTTGAGTAACACAAACCTAAGCTTCCACAGTTAATAGTCAGTCCTACTGATTTCATTGGGACTTACTCACTACAAGAGAGTATGCATAAGACTGCAACCTAATAGAGGAACGATTAATTCTTCTACACTCTAGGCTTCCCAATTGATATGTTGCACTCAGACCAATGAAGACACAAGACACGTGATATGGAATTAAATATGGGCCAGAACTTTATTGTTTAACAAAACTTAAGGATTGGCAGTCCATGCCCCCGCCCCATACAGTGCAGAAGCTTACTATTCACTGATCCCAGTGAAGTCTCTATAGCAAATGGGCGATACACCTTAGCTCCAGCCAGTATCATCCCCGTGGTGACTGCTGCCATCTTAGCTGACCTGTGTCAAAGCAGCCTGCCTGGGCCTCATCCCCTTAAAGCCATGAAGGTCCTTTAAAGAGGGTGAAACCCTGCAGGGAGGAGTAACTCTAGGGCCAGTGCTCCTTGAGCCGTGAAGCCTCTAAGGACTGCCAAGGACTCCTTCTGATGCCAAACGCTTGCTTTAAGGTGCTCATCAGAAACTGTACTGCACCAGCTTACCACACTGTGCCTGCCACTGGGAGGGTCAGCCTAGCTTGGCACCTCTCCTGCCCACCAATCCTCCAAAAACCCAACCAATCCTCCCAGTAGGTCCCCTATGAAAATGTTGCACCCAGTGGGTGACAGGTAAACACTGTCCCCTCGAAAGAACATGGGGCGGGGAAAATAAATGCCAGGGTGCACTATAAATGTGCCCTCCATTTCACTAACAAAAGCCCCCAGAGCCTGGTTAACCTTCCTGTGGGCCTTGTCCACCCTGCCGGGCTTCAGGGCCCCGCGCCAAACCCTATGCAAATCGGACCACAGTACCCTTACCCCTGGGATCCAGGACCTGACAGTTTCAATATCTCTAAGTGCCTGTTGGGACATGGCCTTCCCTGTCCTGTCTACCAAATCATTTTCCCACAAGTGTATGAGGAAAACATCAGGGGGGAAAGAAGCTGCCAGCCACTCACGGATAACTGGCAAGAGCTGGGAAAGGACCATGCCCCTCCTACCCATCCATGAAATAGATGCTCCACTGCCCAATCCAAGATAGGCCCGCTTGTGGGCCCAAAAAACAATAGAATGCCCCACTCTTAGCACTTTGGCAGTCTGCCATGGTGTAGAAGGACCTGCTGAGAAAAAAGAAACAGGTAAATATCAAACGTCAACATCGCACACATAACTCTTATAGGCCTTGGAGTGCCACCGCCCAATTCTCTGCACCACGGACTCCGTGAGGTTCAATCTGGCAGTGGTGGATGCCACACCTATACAAAAAGAGTGCAGGGGGAAAAATCCTTATGGGCCAGCCCGTCTTTCCAGGGCTCGCTGTAGTACTGCCCAGAGCTGGAACTGGGTAAGAGGCAAGCCACCTTCATGCCAAAACAGACACCCCGGTGCAGGACCTGCCAGGGAGACGTAGTGTTCCAGAGCTGCCACCAGGCAGATCACCATGACTGCCACCCATTGCAGAGTGACCAGTTGCCCCTGGGCCCTCTGGTCAGTTTTGGAGTACTGCAGCTTCAATGTCACATGCTGTGTATAGATGGTCAAATCGCTCCTTTGAACTACCCATTCCCGGGGGCCTGCTCACCCTCTAACAAAAAGCTCTGATGCCCAAAAGGCCCCGAAAAAGGCCACTATGATGGCAATGTGGAAAAGGGAGATTTCAAAGGATGACCTGCATACTGAAGGGAGAAAACCCATCAGGGCCTCAATAATATCAGGTGTGAAAGGTTGCTGGGCATTAGGAACAGGCGGGCTGGCCTGAAACCAGCCCTCCAGCATACGACACCCCTGAAATTGAGGGTGGTATCGCCCAGGCCCTTTGCCTTGAAGAAAAAGATGAGGGCTGCTAAATAACCTGCCATGGTGGTGGGTGACAGGCCCAAGGCTCTAAGATGAACCAAGAATTGCATAATATGTTCAGGTGGGGCAGGCCAACAGTCGTCCAACCCTACCTGAGACCTGAAGCACAGGAAAAATCTGACCTTCCTTAAGTATGCCACCCTTGTGCTGGGAGCTAGGGAGGACCAGATGGCATTGTGGGCCTCCCTACACCAAGGCTCCAGAGCCCAAGAGGCATGGGTTCCAGTTCCCGGTTTGTTCCGGGGGCTAACTGACGGAAACGTTCCTCCTGTGAATGAGAGAGCGCATCCTCAATGTCATTGTCTATGCCCGGAATGTGGTGAGCCATGAACAGAATATTATGGCGAAGGCACTGCAACACAAAAGGTCTGACCAGTGACATTACCCATGATGACTTGGGGGTGAGAAAGTTTACATTATGCACCACGGCCATATTGTCACACCAGAAGTGCACTGCTGAGTTGGCAAAAGTCTCGGCCCATACTTGCACGGCCATGACAATGAGGAAAAACACTAAAAAGGTAAGATCTCTAGTTAATCCCTGGGCCTCCCAGTCAGCGGGCAGTGCACCAACAACCCCTAAAGTAAACCTCAAAGCCATGACCCCTCTCCTCATCAGATCACACCTGCAACTCTGCTTCTAAGCACTGTTTCGCCCTCCAAAAGGAAACCCCATTAAAGGAATCAAGGAAGGAAGACCAGACTTGCAAATCTGCCCACATGCCCGCTGAGACCCGTACCCTGTGATGAGGCTCGTGCAGGCCCACCAGTGCCTCACACAGGCTCCTAAGGAAGGCCCTGCCTGGAGCCGCCACTTTGCAAGCAAAGTTCAGGTGACCCAAGAGGACCTGCAGCTGGAGAAGAGTAAGCCTCTTGGCCCCAAAACCCTGGCAAATCAGCCCCCTCAATACCTCCAGCTTCTCTCCTGGCAGCCGGGAGCAGCTGGCCATGGTGTCCAATTCTTTTCCCAGGAAAACTAGCCTACTGGCTGGGCCTTCGATCTTGTCTTCGGCCAATGGAACCCCCAACTCCGTACAAATGTTGGTAAACATGTGCAGTAAGTGGGCACGCTGCCCGGACCCTTTAGGGCCGGCAAAAAGAAAATCATCTATTCAGTGGGTGGTATATCGAGAGCTAGCCTGCTTCCCCAAGCGCCTCTCCAGAAAAGAACTGAAGGCCTCAAAGGCAGCGCACAACACTGAACACCCTATGGGAAGGGCCCTATCAATGTAAAAGAGGTCCTGAAAGGAGAAACACAAAAGGTCCTTGGAGTGGACAGGCAGGAACCTAAAGGCCGATTCAGTGCTGCATTTGGCCATAAGGGCTCTGGGGCCGCAGGCGTGCATGATGCGTACCATTTCATTGAACAACGTATAATGAACCGAGCAAAGCTCAGCCAGAATGCAGCCGTTCACCGAGGAGCCCTTGGGAAATGAGAGGTGATGAATAAGCCTGAATTCCCCTGGACGCTTCTTTGGCACCACGCTCAAAGAAGAAATGCGCAGATTCGGAAGAGGCAGTGCTTCAAAGGCTCCTAACACTCTGCCAAGAGATACCAAGAGATACCTTTGAATCTTTCTAAGAACCACATGCTCCATGCCCCTAACTGATTTCAGGTTCCCCGAATTAACATGAACCCTCGATAGCTGACATGGGATCTGAAAACCTGAATGAAAACCTTCCCAAAGGTACTGGGCCCTTTCTCTCAGGGGGTAATCACGCAACCATTCCTGCAGGATGCCCAGGTTAACAGGACTAGGTCCCTTTTACTGCAGCTGCTGGTGCAGGTTCCCTCAGGCCTCTCCTGCAAGCTTCGGGGTCCCTGCTTCCACTCTTAACTCCTTGTACCCTGGGAAAATTTGTACTGGGGTGTCTGGCCCCACAGAACCCACAATCATGGCAATATCTACATGGGTCCCATGTGCACCATCCGCCGTTATTGAATTCCCAACACACAAGCTGGGGTTAAACCAGCTGCTGAGAGGCCCCAACGGTGGGTGGGATGTTGCTGGTACCCTGGTTCTGGAAATGTATATGGGCTGTATGGGACGAGATGGTGCCATGATCTGGACCCAGAGTTCCTGCTGTTGCCTGTCATAGGAACATAGGACATAGGAACATAGGAACTGCCATATACGGAGTTAGACCATTGGTCTATCTAGCTCGCTCTTGTCTTCACAGACTGGCAGCGGCTTCTCCAAGGTTGCAGGCAGGAATCTCTCTCAGCCCTATCTTGGAGAAGCCAGGGAGGGAACTTGGAACCTTCTGCTCTTCCCAGAGTGGCTCCCTCCCCTGAGGGGAATATCTTACAGTGCTCACACATCAAGTCTCCCATTCATATGCAACCAGGGTGGACCCTGTTTAGCTTAGGGGACAAGTATGCTTGCTACCACCAGACCAGCTCTCCTCTTGTAATGGTCCCATGCAATGGTGGGTTCATGGGCCGATCCTAAAGGTTCCTAATCCCTCATCCTAAAGAATTAGTCGTAACGAAGCCAGGCATTGCCCATGAAATCCCTGTAGGCCCGATGGATGGTATTGAGATATTTAACCAATGAAGGCCGACCAGCAGGGTGTACCTGTAGAACCACCCCCATGAAAACCTTGTAGGTGGATAATCAGTTATTCCAGTTTCTCTCAATGGGCCTCTTCTTTCTTTTCTCTTGATCCCTGGCCTGTTCCCCATTCTGGAGTACAGGTCTGAGGTCCTGTGACAGAACTTGGAACACGTCAACATACTCTCCCTGCCAAATACATTCTTTGGTGGCAAGGATCACATGATCCCCAAACAGCAAGGAAACTCCCCCCAGTGAGTAATTCTAAGTGCCCCACGCTGGCGGCATTGCCCCAAGTTTGGAGCCAGCTAACCCAGACAAACTCCCATGCGAGGGGAGACTATTGCCCTGCTACACTTGGGCCGACCGCCCATGGATTGCTTGGGGGACCCCATTGCCCACCTTGCCAACCAAACTGCGGGGGCATTGTGTAGATGCTGGATAAAAGCCAAAGGGCCCCAAGGACCAGGGTCACATGCTGGAGTTCACCTCACCTGCACCCAGATCCATGGAAGCACCGGCATCTTGCACTGGGGATGAAGAAGTATCCAGTCCCTGGTTGGTCAGATCCACTTGCGTGGCAGGAGGATTCAATTTGCCCTGCTAGGCCCTTTTGCCCCCTCCAGGCCCGATGCTGGGAGGAAGAGAGGCCCCCATGCCAGGGAAAGAGGTCCAGCCGGGTCAGAAAGAACTGGGTGGAGAGGTCAGAAAAAGCCTGGGGAAATGCCTGGCTGAGCTGGAAACCCCCGCTCCACCCCTAATCCACCCAGTGAAGATAGTGGCCGCAGCCCCCCAACTCTCCCCAGGAGCTTAAGAGCCCCCACGTGCCCAAGGGCTTGGAGGCTTAACTGCATGTGCTCCGGCAGCTGCCGCAGCACTCCCAGTCCTATCACCACTCACTGCTGATCACCACCACCCTGCCGGGCCACAAGGGACTCAAATGACCTCCCCAGTGCCACTCTCTGCACCACGTTTGAAGAGGCCTGCCCTGCTCATCCGTAAGCAGCAACCAGCGATTCATCCCAATTGCTGCTCCTGGGTGGACTGAGCAGGAACAGGCCGACCGTGCCATTCAGGCCGGCCTAACCCCGCCCCTGGCAGCTTCCACCAATGGGCTGCCGGGGGAAGCCTCGTGCCTTCCTTTGGAGGCTGGGGTGAAGGGGCCACGCACTGGAAATCTTGGTGCGGGTGGCCACAGACCACAACTGCAAATCAATGAATTTTAAACCTTTTTACACAAAGACAAGAGGTAAGATGGCATTTCATACTATGAGGTATAAGGCACTTCCAAGAACCACAATAGCTAAATAAGCCTAATTCAGACATTATGCTGTACATGTGTTTGTGTGAATTACTGTATCTGTGTTCATTTTAAAAGTGAACCTGTTTACAGGCCCTTCAAATGCATGGTACAGATAGGAAGTGTACTTCTGTACCTGTGTTCAGTATAACATGTGAATGACTGTACCTGCGTACAAGCACTATACATACATTGTATGAGTGTTGAACATAACAGTTGAATGGGCCTATAGTGCCAATCTAAGGGGTGGTGTGGGGCAATTATTTTTACAAGAGCTAAGTGTTACAGGGTTTTGATGCAATGATGGCATTCAGCACAGTCACTGTTCACCCACATTGTATTAAGTTACATTTTTATCTTTCCTTTCCTTCAAGGAATTCAAGGCAATACACATGTTCTTTTTCCCTCCAATTTTTATTCACAACAATCCTGTGAGGTAAGTTAGCCTGAGTGAGAATAACTGGCCAAAAGGCACCCAGTAAGCTTCATGGATTAGCGGGAATTTGAACCTGGGTCTTCCCAGTGTTAATCTTAGGCTGCCTTCTCACATAACAGGAAACTGCAGTCCAACGGACCTGTGATTCCCCCCCATTCCCCCCACTGCGCTTCCAGATGATCCAGTGGAGTCTGGTAAACTGGGGGACTGGCTGTGCCGGCTTCCTCCTTCTCATGAAGGACAGCCACAGCAGCCAATTGGGGAAGGAGAGAGAAAGGAACTTCCTAACCTCAACTCTGTTCCAAGCAGTGGCAGCCTTCTGACAACACGGTGCCACTTTCTAACTGGAATTATCACCCATAAAACCAAAGAGCAACTGAAGGGGCACATTCAGGTTTGTGGAACCTCGGGTCACTTTTTGAATGGAACTGAGGGTTCCTGCATTCGGACAACCACAAACCCCAAGTTCTGGCACAGTTGCCTGCAGTTTGGCATGATGTCCGAAAGCAGCCTTACACTCTATCCACTAAAACACAATGGCCCATATTCCTGCTAGTCCATCTGGAGTAACAGCAATAATCAATAATCACAGAGAGCAATACAATAGCCCTATAGAGTGCAGGTAACTGGTTTGCTGATTTGGAGAACAAATCATGCACAAACCAACAAGTACCCTTGTTGTACCTGAATCAAAAACAATTGTACCCCAGCAACATAGGCATTAGCTTTTTAACAAAGAGTTTGTTCTCATGTGTACCATATGATTCATTTGTGTTTGGGATTTTAATAGCAGTATGGCAGAAATGTAAATACATTTGAAGAAAGCATAGAGAGAGTCTTGATATGCTATTAACTAATATTCTGTTCCTTCTAAGAAATTTGGAGCACATGTATGAACGTCTCTGTTTCAGTTAAGGCAAAGAGAAACTGTATTTTCAGATGAAATACATTTGCCTGTTCATCTCAGTATGTGGGACTGTCAAAGTTTATAAATTTGGCAGAATTTTAATATGACCATTCTGCTTTTCTTTAGATGCAGTTATTAAACTGATATATTTTTATGAAAACCAGAGCTCTATGGGGAATATGTTTTCATCTTTTGCTGTTCAGTTGCTGGTGAAGAATTTAGAGCCTCACTCTATTTTAACTCCAAATGGCTGAAAGTTTGATTTGAAGGATTAAAGACTAAGGAAAATCAGCATAAGATGGCGTACCCATTACATTGTTTTGTATCCCCCCCCCCAATACCTATACAAGTCTTGTTGTCTTTTGTCATTAATGTATCAAATATATAGCATCCATGTGTTCCTGATTATAAAAACAGTATGGTCTCCTTTTCTTATTTATCTAAGTGACTTGGAATAGGGTGGGCATCATGTACACAGTAACATGTAAATAAGACTAAAATTCACAAAGCAGTTCAAAGAATACTGATGTGTCTGGGAGCCTCAAAAAAATATTTATGTCTATATCTGAGGATTTCTATCCTGACCTAAATAATGCTGGCTAGGGTGGCAGCAATTAGTAGGTAGCAATACCCAGACTGCATGGTTTAAATATTTTTGTTTCAGTACATTAATACAGCCAGACCTCTCCCAGGTTGTTGTGGTTGTTTTTGTGGTTCTTCTTATTATTCTTAATTCTTATTATTATTCTCGTGAGCTACCCTGAGCAATATTGTACTAGAAAGTACGGATATAAACATTTTAAAGAAATAAATGTATAATGAAACCACTGAGTTCAACAGAATTTATTCCCAAGTAAGTATGTACACACTTTACCTTTAAGTATGTTTAGGATTGCAGTCCAAGAGTGACATGTCTTAACAATACCAGGTTCAGACTTCAGAATGAATACTTGTCAAAGGTTATCCATTTATTCATTTCGAGTTCCCTTTGGTGTGACTGAAACCTTGTATAGATTTTCAGTATTGTCCTTTAAATAGCCTTTTAATAGGGCCAAGTCTCACACAATTACTGTTGGCAAGCAACTGCTATTCGTTCTGCTGTCAGCCTTTTGGTGATGCATGCAAAGGGGATCACATATATGTTATTGGCATGTGCAGAGCTGTATGTGCACTGGTTTTTAGCAAGCTACTGAGAGCGAGATTTGTTGGGTAGCAAATCTCGCTCTCAGTAGCTTTCTCAGTGGCATGCTAATCACGCTTTCTCAGTGGCATGCTAATAATCAATCTGCATTAAGTTCTGCACACACTCCTGCATTAAGTTCTTCACCCACCACACCTCTGCATTCACCACCACTGAGTGGAAGTCAGTGTGATCAGTTCTCTCTCTCTCTCTCTCTCTCTCTCTCTCTCTCTAATATTTATATCCCACCCCTCCAGTACACTAGTGTTCAGAGCGACTCACAACCTCAATAAAATACATATAGATACATTGTACAATAAGACTACTAAAGTTAAACAAATTAGGTTAAGCAATTTAAAAGACAAGGCTAAAACCACAATTACAATTACAATTTTTTTGTTTTTAAAAAGTTTCAAATTCAACATTATTTAAAAAGCTAAAAACTATAAAAACCTAAAGAACCTATCAGATAGAAGCAGCAGATGAAACATTAAAAAGCCTCTTTTAAAAGATGTGTTTTAATTGGTTTTTAAAACATTGAGGGATAGAGCTTGTGAAGGTCTTCTGGGAGGGTTTTTCAAAGCCGAGAGGCCACACCCAAAAAGGCCTTGTCTCTAGTCCCCGCCAACTGGATCTTCGATAGTGGCAGGGCCATGAGCAGGGACCTGAAAGGATGAACAGAGTGCCCTGGCGGGTTCATATGGGAGAATGCATTCTGACAGGTATCCTGGCACCAAGCTGTGTAGAGCTTTAAAGATCAAAACCTTGAATCTAGCCCAGAAGTGGACCAGTAACCAATGAAACTGCCACAGGATGGGTGTGACACTCATGAAGTGACTTGTACCCACAAGCATTCTTGCAGTAGCATTCTGGAATAGTTGGAGCTTCTGAACCATCTTCAATAAGAGCCCCACGTAGAATGCATTGCAGTAGTCCAATCTGGATGTTACCAAAGATGAGTGACTGAGGTCAGGTCCGACTTCTTCAAGTAGGGTCACAGCTGGCATAACAGCCATAGCTGGTAAAAAGCATTTCTGCACACCACCACCACCTGTGCCTCCAAGGACATGTCGGGTCCAGAAACAACCTCAAGCTGCAGACTTTGTCTTTCAGAGAGAGTGTGACCCCGTCCAAGACGAGATTTACCTCATTACTCAGAGGATCAGTTCTACCAAGCCAGAGCTCTTCCATCTTATCTGGATTAAGTTTCAGCTCGTTCAGTCCAGAACAGCCTCCAAGCCCTGGTTCAGAGAATCCACTGCCTCCCTGGTGTCTGCTGACTTATAGGTAGAGCTATCAGCATATTGATGGCATTGCAGCCCACACACATGGATGACCTCTCCCAGAGGTTCCATGTAGATGTTAAACAGCATAGAGGACAGAATAGATCCCTGTGGCACCCCATAGCCCAAAGGCCAAGGGTGGAGCAGGCATCTCCCAGCACCACCTTCTGAGTACAACCCTCAAGTTAGGAGCAAAGCCCACCATATAACCATGCCCCCAACTCTAAACCCAGAGAGAAGTCCCAGAAGGATACAATGGTCGATGCTATTGAAAACTGCTGAGAGGACCAGGAGAATCAACAGAGTCACACTCCCTCTGTCTATCTCCCGGCATAGGTTATACTATCCACCAGGGTGACCAAGGCAGTTTCTGTCCCATATCCAGGCTGGAAGCCAGACTGGAAAGGATCTAAGTAATCAGATTCATCCAGGGTTGCCTGGATCTGAGATGCCACCACACTCTCCAACACCTTGCCCAAGAAGGGGAGGTTAGAAACTGGTTGAAAGTTACTGAAATCATCTGGGTCCAAAAGAGGGCCTTTTTAGGATGGGCCTAATGACTGAGGGGCTCTACCTCCTTCAACTGAGGGGCTCTACCTCCTGCTTTAAAGAGGCATTTGCCCCACCACTACCACCCATGGACCCTGTCCCTTCCTAGCAGCCTTCACCAACCATGAAGGGCAAGGGTCAAGCATGCATGTGGTAGGCCTCAGCATTCCAAGCAGCCTGTCCACCGCCTCAGGCAACATAGTCTAACAACCATCCAATATAACAAAATGGTACATTGGCAACATCCAGTTTTGAAGCCACAAAAACTCTAGCATGCAAGTCAGAATGGATATGAGTGATTTTATCTGCAAAATGTAATGCAAATTGGTCACAGTGGGCTGTCATGGGTTCTGTTTGATGGTCTTTGGAGCCCTTACATAGGTAAGGAGGCCCCGAATCTCCTTATGTAAGGCCCTGTACCACTTGAAAAAGCTCCGCTGGCCGACATTGAGCAGATGTGATGGTGACGGAACACTAGGATTTCTTCACCACCATCACAGCCACAGAATAGGCCCTAATATAGGTTCTAGCCTATGTTCAGTCACATTCATTCCGAGTTTTCAACCAATAATGTTCAAGCTGTCTACCAGCCTGCTTCATTGTCTGCAACTCACCTGTATACCAGGGAGTCACTTGGACTTGGTGGGTCAGGAGAGGATGCCTAGGCATGACCGTGTCAATTGCATGACCCATCTCCTCATACCAGAGGTAGACCAGGGTATCAACAGGATCATCCATTCTCTCAGCAGGAAAATCTGCCAGAGCCATCAGGAATCCATTAGGATGTATTTTATTTTATTTTATTTTATTTTATTTTATTTTATTTTATTATTTATTAAACTTCTATACTGTCCAAACTTTCGTCTCTGGGCGGTTAACATAAAACAATTAAAACACATATAAAAAGTTAAAACAATGCAACAATTTAAAATCAGCCACAAAATTAAGAGAGACAATAAGTCTCCATAAAATTAAGAGATTCATAAGTCTCCAAGAGCAGGCCATCATAACTTGTCCCCTACCCCTGCAGAAATGTATTGAGTCCACCCCCAGTCCAGTCTACACCAGATCCATCCATGACAACAATATTGAGGTCTCCTGAAACATCTATGGGGCACTACTGTCCACTATGGACCCAAAGACCAAGTCAGGTGTATGGCCTGCCACATGTGTGGGACCAAAAATCAGTTGAGATAAGCCCATGGTTGTCATGGAGGACATGAAGTCCTGAGCTACACCAGACAAGGCAGCTTCAGCATAAACGTTAACGTCACCCAAGGCTAATAGCCTTGGGGTCGTCAACGCCACATCCCAGACCACCTCAAGCAGCGAGACTATCTTACAATGGGATGGGCAGTATACTAACAGATCCCAACTTTGTGTTCCAATCCTATCACTGTGTGCAGGTACTCAAACTGGTCAGAAAGGTGGACAATGCATCTGTTCTTAATGATCTTTGAAATGCAGTTTTCCTGTTGATAATCTGGATACACTCAACATGAAAATGGGGAAGAAATGATCAAGCCAAATAGCATCTTTGACAGTTATCCATGCCAATACTATAAATTCTTTGTTCCAGTCTTTCCATGTCATCTTGTTTTTCCGTTGATCTGAGGTGTTGTTCCAAGAGTAAAGTTAAGTGTAAGGCAATCACTGAATTGAAAAATCTGCTGAGGTCATGAGCCATAATGAACACTGCCTTTCTTTCTTTTTTAAAAAACAAGAATCCAGATAAATTTTATCATGTCAGTTGACATTAACGAGGCCCAAGGGTAATGAATGACTGCAACATGATTATGTCCATAGAAAACTATTTCCACTCGATTGGGCAATGCAAAGCAACCCTGACTGAGGTTCTCTATTTAGTATGAAGACGTAATAAAAATTGATGACTCAATAAACTAATGATTGTAGTCCTTTTATATTTAATTGCTGCTGCTGGGGCTGCTGCCACAAGAAAAGCCAAAGGACCTTCAGAGGGCAGCAGATTTTGAAAACAGCTGGAGTTCAATTGACGTAGAGCTGAAATTATCTTTGGGTATAGAGAGTGAAAGCTCAGTGAATGAAATATGAAGAAAAGCTCAGACAGCTGTGACAATGAAGGCTATTCTTCATGCAGGGGTGGAGAGCCAGTCTTGCAGCAGCAAGCAGGAATTGTCTCATTTGCTAAGCAGGCATTACCTTGGTTTACATTTGGATGGGTGGCTACATGTGAGCATTGTCTACTGTAAGATGTCAGGGGTGGGGCTATAGCTCAGTGGTAGAGCATTTGCTGGCATATAGAGGGCCCTAGGTTCAATTCCTAGCATCTCCAGGTAGGTCTGGGAAAGACTCCTGCCTGAAACTTTGGGCACTCACTGCCATTCAGGGTAGGCAATACTGAGTGAGATGGAACAATGACTTGGTGCAAGGCAGCTTCTAGGGATGTGCACAGAACCGGCGGGGGCCAGTTTGATGGTGGAGGGGGTGCAGCTTTAAGGGTGGTGGGATGCAATTACCACCCTGCCACATTTCCCCCACCAGCTCTCGGTTTCTGAAACATCCATCAAGGCAGCAGTGTACCTCCCTGACACCCCCTTTGCTATGTTTTCTGGAAGTACCTGGAAGTAGTGGACACACACTTCTGGATACTTCCAGGAAACGTAGCAAAGGGGGAGGTACGCTTCGGCCCCAATGGATATTTCAGAAAATGAGCGCCGCTGGGGGAAATGCGGCGGGGGGAGTGCATCTTCCCTCGCCCTTAAAGCTGCACCCCTTGCCGTCGAACTGGCGGAACCACCCGCCATTTGAACCAGTTTGGAGGCCCATAAAGTTTCCATGCACATCCTTAGCAGCTTCCTATGTTCCTATCAGAGCTTTGATCTGGGGGAAAATGTGCTGAAGTATTATGAGATATGTTTCCACTTAGAATATTTTATTCCTTTCTATGAGTGCAGACAGTGCCCAGGAGATCCAGAAGGTCATGGTGACTTAATTTGATAATGCATCTATTAATGTTCCCACACTGGGATCTCTTTCTTAGTGGTTTCTTAGTGGTTTCAAGCTGGATTGGAATCCAGGATCGAGTGTGCTTTAAAGACTCCAGGATTATACAGAGATGTCCCAAGACATGTTGATGGCTGAGTACAGAGCTGTCCCAATGTTGTTAAAAATATGATACATTAAATAACTGACAACTTGTTTCCTTTTAACACAAAATCTGCTGTTGGGGGTGAATCGCTTCACCTTGCTTTATGGTAGGGTTGACCCTGGCATTATAGATGCTTTTCAAGGAGGTAAACTGAATTAAAGAATAGATTGTCAGCATGTCCAGTCAATTTAAAAGAGAAGTGTGTGTGTGTCAGGGTGGGGGGTGGTGGATCTGTTGATGACTCAGGAAGAGGACAAAACACATGGTTTCCTAGAGAGTTTGGAGGTGGATACTTGCTTCCCTCCTTCTTTCAAGCACCCGTTGTCATTATACAGTTTACTATTCCACCTGATGTCTAACCCTGGTATAATAACAGCAGGGGGTTATTTCAGTGCAGAACAGCCTAATCCCTCTCTTGAAGATTAAGACTTTTACGTCACTGATTCTCAGAGTCATTGCCAAGCCTGGCAATCTGCAGTATGCATGCAGACTTGCTGGACCATGGTGCACAATGTTGTCACACTACATAGTTCACCTACGAATGTTATATTCATTCCTTTCTGTGGCAAGGATGACATGATGGATTGTGAGTGTGTGAGTGTGTATGTATGTGTGTGTATATATATATAGCGACATTTGAAACATAAATAAAATTGAGATGTCTTTTTTTAATGCAGCAGTAGATGTGGTTTTGCAAAAGTGTCCATCAAACAAATAGATAAGTACCATATTAAGACAGCTACTGCTAGCTGCTGAAGCACTCAAAAGCCAAGAAATTATAGTGACAGTTTTGTAATTATCCTCAAATCTGCCTCCCTCATACAGAAGGCACGGGTATTATGGGGAAAAATTAATCAGAAGTAGATTAGATGGTCTTGATCTTGCAAAAAGTTAACATTGTTGTAATAAGGTCTGCTATGTTTCACTTCCAAGGTACAAAAGAAATGAAATGTAGCATTCACAAATCTGTACATGCAAATGTCCAATTGCCTGGCTGTCCTAGAAAACTGGAAAACTTATCAGAGCAGGAGCCCGGAAATTTCAGATTCTCTCATGTGAAGATTTCTCATCTCAATTTGTTTCAACCCTCATAATTCTAGGAGAAAAACTGGAAATAGTTTTGCAGACTGTACAGTATGATTTAGTAATATAATGAACCAGTGTGGTTCTGCGGATAGAATGTTGGACTTAGTACAGGAAAACCCCAACCCAAATATCCTTTATGATACTCTGTGAAGTGTGAAGATGAGTGGATAGCCTTGAAGCTCATTGTGGGATTATATACTGGTCACCCTCTCTCAGCCTACTCTGCCTAATACCGATGCTCTGAGGATAAAAAGGGCCAAACCCTCTAAACTTTTTAGGGGAAGCGAAGGATATAACTGTGCTACTAAGGATTGTGTGCCAAATGCCATAGAGCCAGACTAGGGATGTACATAGAGATTCATGGGCGAATTGACTGGATTCAAATTGGGTCAATTTGACTGATTCTGCCTCAAACTGAATCACCATTAGTCAGGGACGTAGCAAGGTTGGAGTGGGCCCAGAGACAAGATTTTAAAATGCCCCCCCTCACTGAAGTGCAGCTCATGAAGTAAAGAAATCTTAAATGAGGCTAAATAGTGTATAACAAAAAGCATAGTAAAATTTATATATATCCTAAATTATTTTTTAAAAGGTTTTGTAAATTGTGGACGATGCAAGTCATTTAATGGTACTAGAGAAAGACATGGTGTTCTGGTGGCTCCAGGTCTTAACACTCACATCAATTTTGGAGGATGAATACCACTGAAGGAAGCCCGGGTGGGTGCGCAGCTGGGGGAGTCAGTCATGTGACTTGCCTCTGGGGGGCCTCCAAGGCAGTGGGCCCCCAGACAACTGTCTCCCCTTGCCCTATTATAGATACACCCCTGCCATTAGTGATTCTAGTGGTTGAATCAAATCAACCCAGATCTGAACTGAATCGATTCGCTGATCTAAGTAGCCATTTTGTTTGCCCTTTGTGATGCTGCTGATCAGGTTATCTGACCACCATTGGCTGGCAATCTCCTTGTTTCTTGATTCGCTTGTTATCATTCATTCTGTCTTTGGCATCGGCAACTGTATCCCCATTGGCTGCAGGGAGGGTCGAGAAGCAGAGGCAGAAGGACGGAGTTTTAAAATGTATATAAGGGGACTCTCTAAGGCAGCCTGGCATTGGAGTTTCTGCCTTGGACTGGACTGCTGATTGCTGCCTGCTGGAGTGGATTCTTCTGCTCGTCCTCCTCCTCCTCCTCCTCCGAGCTGGCCTGCTCAGCTCTGCTCAGAGATGATCCGCGCCCCCAAAGTCACGGATTGGCTTCTGAATCACTGACTCTCTGAGCAGCTGAGGGCAACAGGTACCCGGCCTGAATGCCATCAGGCAAGTCTTTTTGTGGACTGCTGGAGAGACAGAATTTGTGCTCTGTGCCAATCTGTCTCTACCATTATTTTTCCTCCTTTGCAGTAACAACTGCTGTTTATTTTACATCGTACCAGCACCTAGTTACTAAACTAGGTGCTGTGGTGCCCCCCCCGCCACCCTTATCTGCTGGCGCCCCAACCCCAGCTTTTTATTTTTTCATTGGAGTGACTGGATGCCCACCCCATGGCGCTCAGCTATCCCCAACCCAGCTGGAAAATACCAGTGTGTGCTGCTTGGCATGATAGCCTGCAGCTTCTGGTAAGACTGCAGATGGTCCAGAGAAAGCTGAAGACTTTGGACTAGTAATTCCCCTTCTTTTTAAACACCCCCACCCACACACACAGAGGTTATTTTAGAGTGTATTTTAAATAGGGCTTAGTAGGGGGGAGGAAATATTAGTAGGGCTGTCAAGGAAGTTGGGAGGGTGATTTAGATAGGCCACTGACAAATCCCCTCCCCCTCCCCTTAGACTCACCCCATTGTTGTTGCTCTTTCACCCCTCCAAAACAGACCTCCCGCTGCCCCCCAAAATAAAGCCTGCTCTTTATTTTGGAGGTTTTAATTTTTGTAGCTGCTGTGTGAGTGCACTACAATGCTAGTACTAGTACTGTATTAGGAGAGGAGAGCTGGTCTTGTGGTAGCAAGCAAGACTTGTCCCCATAGCTAAGCAGGGTCTGCCCTGGTTGCACATGAATGGGAGACTTGATGTGTGAGCACTGCAAGATCTTCCCCTCAGGGGATGAAGCCGCTCTGGGAAGAGCAGAAGGCTTCAAGTTCCCTCCCTGGCTTCTCCAAGATAGGGCTGAGAGAGGTTCCTGCCTGCAACCTTGGAGAAGCCACTGCCAGTCTGTGAAGACAATACTGAGCTAGATAGACCAATGGTCTGACTCAGTATATGGCAGTTTCCCATGACCCTATGTTCCTATGTGTAGCACACAGAGCATAAATCTAGACCACCCCCTGATCTCACACCTCATCCTTCGATATCCTCCTTTCCCCCACCCCCATTAGAGTTAGGGATTAAATTAAAACCCAAAAGATGTATAGGAGAATGTGAGGAAGATTTAGAAATAGACTCGCGGGGGGGCGGGGGCAGCATCAGAGGCCTACTCCCCACGCCAACCCTACTGCCCCTGTTTTTTTGGCTGTGTGCAGTCTCACCTTCTTGGATGAGTCAGCAGTGCAGCTGGTGTTAGTGGAGCAGGAGTTGGCGGGGAGGGCCTCCTCCACAGCTCCATGGCAGCTATGGAGGAGGTGCAGTCTGCTTCAGCTGCTAGCCCAGCCACATCGGTCTCTCCTATCCAATTTGTGCACATCCGCAATGTTGTGCACACTTTGAACCTGGTTGTGCAGGATCCGCTTGGCCCCCAGGGAGAGAAGGCCAGGTGTGATAGGGGGCTCTCTTACACAGGCCCTGCTCTTTCCATGGCTGCTCTTGTGAAGAAGTGCCACAGGATAGCCAGCCATTCCCCAGAGGGAAAAGGCTAGGGGCATGCTCAAGAAGAGGCAGCTTGAGCTGGGCCTGCCTGAACCCCTGATCCCCCAGAATATTCCTATCCGGCGGAACTTCGCCTTTCTCCTCCACTTGCAAAGATGGCGTCTCAAAGGGAGGCACTGGATTAGCACCTTTCTCTTGCTCCAGTGTCTGCAGGATCAAGAGGCAGCCATCCACAGCCTGGCAAGGCAGAGTGGGTTGGATGTGTGTGACCTGTCCAACCCAGACTGGAAGCTCATATCTGAGGTTAGCAATAGCAATAGCAATAGCACTTACATTTATATACCGCTCTATAGCCAGAGCTCTCTAAGCGGTTTACAATGATTTAGCATATTGCCCCCCAACATTCTGGGTACTCATTTTACCGACCTCGGAAGGATGGAAGGCTGAGTCAACCTTGAGCCCCTGGTCAGGATCAAACTTGTAACCTTCTGGTTACAGGGCGGCAGTTTTACCACTGCACCACCAGGTTGTCTCAACACTCAAGCCATTCTTGTGTGCCGAGCTTCTGTGCTGTGTATATCCAGGGCAAAGGGTTGTTCTCCATGGCCAGGAAGTGGTGACACCTCTTCATCCACGCGCTGAGCTGGCCAAGCAACTGGTTTTCCTGAAGGCCAAGCTCCCCCTGCTGGGCTATCCTGAGCTCACCATGGAGGAGGGGAGTTGACTCGTGGTCACCCTCACCCCAACCACCTACAACCACCACCACTGGCGACTCACGCTGGACCAAAACCAGATGTGTCACACTCTGCCTGTTAGTGCTGCTGGCACACACAGACGTGCACACACCCATCGCCATAATGGGCTGGTGCCTGGAGGCCCAGCACCAATTTGAGGCCATGATGGAGCAGGCAGAAGATTTGAATGTGTTCATTGTTGTCAATGTTCTTTGTTGTTGTTGTGTAAAGTGTTTATCCTAGATAGCACCGATACTCACACGCGCACACAGCCTGCCAGGGCTGATGAATAGGTGGATTGTTGGTGCCCCGACGTGTGTCAGCCTGGCAGGCTGTCATTCAGGGACCCAGCAATCTGAGGCCATAGAGCACTTTTATCCACACACACACAGCACAAACGGATACATACTGCTGGAGTTCTTCTCCAGGAAGGTTTGAGTTTTTTAAATTTTCTTCTCCTTGTTTTACTTGGGTGTCTCTCGTAATCAGAAGAGGGAAGGAGATTTGATTTTGTGGTTTTCTTACTGAATGTTATATTGTGATATCGCTTGCTGCTTGAAGTATCTGGTTTTGCAGGATCTCAAATTGACAAAGGCAGGATTTGGGTGCCTGCCTGGCTGCCTTCCTCGAGCTGTGGTTTGGTGGTCTGTTTCTGAGAAGGTATTGTGGTGAGAAATGGTCAGGACAGTGGCAGTATCTATGTAATGTAATGTATCTATGTAAGGAGAGAAGAGCTGGTCTTGTGGTAGCAAGTATGACTTGTCCCCTTAGCTAAGCAGGGTCTGCCCTGGTTGCATATGAAAGGGAGTCTAGAAGTGTGAGCACTGTAAGATATGCCCCTCGGGATGGAGCCACTCTGGGAAGAGCAGAAGGTTTCAAGTTCCCTCCTTGGCTTCTCCAAGAGAGGGCTGAGAGAGATTCCTGCCTGCAACCTTGGAGAAGCTGCTGCCAGTCTGTGAAGACAACACTGAGCTAGATGGACCAATGGTCTGACTCAGTATATGGGAGCTTCCTGTGTTCCTATGTTGTTCCTAATATTTCTTGGTGATTGCTGTTGTTGAGCTCCATGAGTGGCCTTGACTTTGAGACTAATTTGTGCTTCACTTACTGCTCTGGTCTGCAATCTGCATTCTGCTTTGCTTTGCAAGGTCTACTCACTCAGTCAAAATGGGGCAGAAGATGTTACTGTAGGTGAGCTTGCTTTCAAATTCTGGCTGCTAAGAGTGCTGCTGTGCTGTGGCAGCTGTTGCAAGAAAGAGTCATAAGTGTGTGTGAGAGAGCAAATTGTGCCTAGGATGTTACTGAAGCACTGGCACAGTGGATGGTAGTGGCTTATGGGTCAGTGTGAATCAGTTTTGACAATCTACTGCTGAATGTCTTCGAAATGTGTGTACTGTTGGGAGGGGCAGCTTGTGTGTGCTGTGTTTCTCCCATAGGTAAAAACCGGGACTCAAAAACCTTTTGGCATCACTGCAGCAGGTTGGCTGGTGGGGCATGAGGGGTGCTACTCAGCACCCAACTTGCAGAGCAATTGGGCAATCAGGCTATTTTTGATTATTTAAAAAAATTTTGTCAATCAAATCAAATCAAATCTCTTTATTTTGGTCAGCAACCAGCATGAGATTAAAACAAATGTGGAAGAGAAGATAATCAAACTTCTACTACAAACAATAAAACCACATAAATTTTAAAAAGTCCTCTTGAACATAGATCAAGGTACTGAAAGTACTACTAAAAATACATAACTAAGAATAAAAGGAGGCAGCAATATTTCATACTTATGAGACTATTACACACAAATCAAAACTCAAACAGTTGCATTTCCACCTCCTGAATCTGAGAGGGGTTAAACAATTCAGGAGCTTGGGAAAATTTAGTTGTTAGATTGACTGATGATATACAAGTGATCCCAATACCTGCGTGCCCACCTGCAGTTAGCCACACTGTAGCTACAAAAGTTGCTCTGGCCTTAAAGCCATCACCTATTTTCCTGTTATTAAGCTCTTATGCAAATAGAGGGCTGCGCTACAAAATTTATCTACCTGTCTGGTGGTACTGGAATTACTTCCTTCCAACAGCCTGCCAACCATCTGAGGAGAATCAAAACCTGGGCATTTAGCCGTCAAAGGGTAAATGAGATCCTGACGCAGGTTTCTATAGAACAAACATTCCAATAGCACATGGGTGACTGTTTCCACTTGACCCTCCCCACATGGGCAGAGCCTCTCCCCATAGGGAGTCCCTCTATATCTGCCCTCTAAGAGGGCTGAAGGCAGGGCATTGCATCTTGCCAGGGTAAAAACCCTTCTAAGTGAGGGCACCTCCAAGATAGTGAGATAGGATGCTGGGGCCAAACTATACCTGACTGATCCCTGGCTCTGAAAGTCAGCATCAATCCAGCCAAGGCTGATTGTCATGAGAATAGAGTGCATAGATGTGAGAAAAGGAAATCTGCATGGACCGAGAGTCCAATAATCCAGTCAGTATTTTTAATGGGTGCATCTCTAGGTCCTTATTGCTGACTCAACCTCTTTTGTGAGGGGGGAGAGTTCCTTTTTGAGCTTTATCTGCATTCTTCCTGCTGAGTTAATTGGTGCATTAGCTTGCTGCTATTCTTTGCAAAAGGAGGGGAGGGGCTGAGGCAGGTTCACTCCGAGTGCAGAGTGGCCTTGGCTGGAAGTTAACTTTCTTTAGTTAACTTCTGGGGTCTACTTAGGGTATCCCAGATAGGGAAGGTGTGCATCTGCTCCCTTTTCAATTTGCTTATTAGGAGCCAAATCTAGGGGCGACTGGCCCACTGTCAACTAAGTGACCTGTCCCCATGTGCCACAAACGGGGAGCTCATGATGCTGTGAGGCTCCTGAGCATGTCAAGAGGGAGATCTCCAAGTCTGCAGATGCAAACTCTAATGAGGGGGCTCCTGGGAGCTGGGAGGAAAGCATTGCTAGTAACAACACTTAAGAAACATATTTCAGAGGCTGCTGCACAAACACACACATGCAAATCACACAGCAAATACTTAAGAAAAATAGCCCCCCCCCATTTTGTAAATTATGTTGGGGTCATATGGTATTTCAGATCAAAATGGGACTGATTGAATAGCAAAGTTTCAGATCCAGTTTTGCTAATAATTTACCAGTCCCCTTTTCTAATAATTGTTAGGTGTACTGAATGAAATAATTGGAATAAAAATACTGTTTGGGCATCGTTATTAGAACATGAGAAATCATGTCAAAAGTGCAATAGTCTAAGAGAGCACCAAAACTGATCAGCCTTTATGGAAAGAATGAAGGGTTTGTACTTGTGTCTTGTATTACTCCTCTGTTTCCCCCCCTTGTTTTGTCATTGATCAGCAACATTGCTCAGGTCACCCAACGGTCAACTGCTCATCTCCACTGTTGTTCTAAGCAGCCTTACCGAGACATCATGGGAAGAACAAAATGATTTCTTTAAGGAATAGCGCTATTTATAAAATAAATATACCATCTAATATCTCTCCCTTGCACAAATGACAGGTTAAGAGAACTCCAGCAGCTGTATATTTGTTGAATACCAGCCTCCTGTGAGTATAAATTGCACCTTACAGGGCAGAAATACAATATGGTCCACTAGAGATTTCCTTGCAAGGTGTAGCTGCTTGGCTACGGGCAAGTAATGACTTGCATTTTCAGCTGCTTCTTAGTAAGAGCCTTAGTAATTGGAATCAGTTATTCAAAACATCTCTAAATGTGATTTAAATGGTAAGGATTTAATAACATAGAAAGAAGTCATTACGGAGGTTCAAGCAGGGGGAGAAGGGAATTCCGTTTTTGAGAGCAGAGGGAGAAAAATAAAGCAATTACTTGATGTAAAGGCCAGCAACAGAACTCCTGCTGTCACAGAGAAATCAAATCTGTCAGCAATTAGTGGGATCTTAGGAGGCAAAGAACCCTTCAGTGTGGAACAGTGAATAAGGGGTTAGCAATTATATGAACTGATAAAAGTGTTCTGGTTTTCAAGCAGCAGGTTAACAAGCCCCACTTTTTCATAACTTGATGCAGATGTGATGATTCGCACTCGGTGACTTTTTCAATGGGTTTCTATGAGAAATCTTTTTTTTTTTAAAGCCCAAATGATGCATTGGCTGACTCTTCCCATCTGAATCTTAACTCCATCAACTAGAAATTACAGTCAATAACACAGTTTGAAATATAGCTTCCTCCATCAATTGTGGGATAGTAGAAATGAGGATCTGAAAAACCTTGGTTCAGATGTAATTGATAGATCAAGGTTTGTGAGCTCTCACTCTCAACCTCAATTCCAGCTCTGTAAAGTAGGAATTTCAGTAGCTCATGTCATCAGATTGTAGGCGAGTGCATAGACACGAGTAGTAAAGCATTTTGCACATTCATAGCACATAAGAACAAAAGAACAGCTTGCTGGATCAGGCCCAAGGCCCATCCAGTCCGGCATCCTGTTTCACACAGTGACCCTCCAGATGCCACTGAGAAGCCCACAGAAAAGAGGTAAGGGCATGCCCTCTCTCTTGCTGTTGCTCTCCTGCAACTAATATTTAGAGGCATCTTGCCTCTGAGGCTGGCCTATAGCCATCAGACTAGTTGCCATTGATAAACCTCTCCTCTGTGAATTTGTCTAAGCCCCTTTAAAAGCCATCCAAGCTAGCCATCACCATATCTTGTGGCAGAAAATTCCATAGATTAATTATGTGCTGTGTGAAAAAATACTTCCTTTTGTTGGTCCTAAATTTCCCGACCTTCAGTTTCATGGGATGACCCCTGGTTCTAGTGTTGTGAAAGAGGGAGAAAAATTTCTCTCACCCTCCACTCCATGCATAATTTTATACACCTCTATCATGTCCCCCCGTAGTCACCTCTTTTCTAAACTAAAAAGCCCCAGATGATGCAGCCTATGCTCATAAGGAAGGTGCTCCAGACCCCTGATCATCTTGGTTGCCCTCTTCTGCACCTTTTCCAGTTCTACAATGTCCTTCCTAAGGTACGGAAACCAGAACTGCACACAGTACTCCAAGATTGGCTGCACCATAGATTTGAATAAGGTTATTAAAATATTAGCATTTTTATTTTCAACCCCCTTCCTAATGATTCCGAGAATGGAATTTGGCTTTTTGACAGCTGCGCACTGAGTCACCACTTTCATTGTGCTGTGCACCACGATCCCAAGATCTCTCTCCTGGTCAGTCGCCAACAGCTCAGACCGCTCAGTGTATATGAAGTTGGGGATTCCCCCCCCCCAATGCATCACTTTACACTTGCTTACATTGATCTGCATTTGCCATTTTGTCACCCACTCACCCAGTTTAGAGAAATCCATTTTGAGCTCCTCACAATCTCTTTTGGATTTCACTATCCTAAATAGTTTGGTGTCTTCTGCAAATTTGGCCACTTCGCTGTTTACCCCAACTTCTTGATCATTTGGGAACAGGTTAAAGAGCACTGGTCCCAGTCAGTTTTCTCTCTAACAGGGATTCCCAGATGTTGTTCCATAATCCCCAGCCAAAGGACATTGCAGCTGGGGATGCTGGGAGTTACAGTGAGCAACATCTGGGAATCCCTGTAGAATGGAACAGTGCTTCCTGCACAGATCCCTGGGGGACACCACTTCTTACTTCCCTCCATGGTGAAAACTATCCATTTATTCCTACCCTCTGTTTCCTGTCCTTCAACCAGTTACCAATCCACACATGAACTTGCACCCATATCCCAGGACTGCTATGTTTACTCGAGAGCCTTTGGTAAGGAAATTTGTCAAAAGCTTTTAGGAAGTCCAAGTATAACTATGTTATACCAGATCATCTTTACCCACATGCCTACTAACACCCTCAAAGAACTCCAAAAGGTTAGTGAGGCAAGACTTGGCCTTGCAGAAGTCATGCTGCTTCTCCTTCAGCAAGGCCTGTTCTTCTGTGTTCCATTGATGATTTATTTTAAAGATGTATATGATGATCCTCAGTATAAATATTTCAAGCTTATGGAATTCAAAAACCAAGAGTATCTAAAACAATTAAAGAATTGTTTAGCAGCAGCAATGTTGGTCTCCAGGGTATCTTGAAGAGACTATATGAGGCTATTCACACAACGGCAGAAAATCAGGCTGGCCTCCGCTAGCCTGATTGCCTACCGTTGTGAGAACCACCAGGCTCTGCTGCGAGCCCAGTGGTTCTTAAGCGAGTCACCCGCTTAAGTAGCCCTCACCTAAGCCCAGGTTAGCGGAGTGAGTGCCCCGCTAACCCAGGCTTCCTGATCGTGGGTTGTCACAGTGCGGCTCTGCGGCGTGGCAACTCATGAGTAGACCCCCGACCGGGAGGCTGAAAAGCAGCCTCCTCGCTCGGGGGTCTCTCCAGCACGCTCTGCTCGCTCGCGCAGAGCATGCTGGAGCTTCTGGGGGCAGTGCGGCCCCCAATCCTCCCAGCCCCTGCCAGCAAAGTAATGGAGCCGGCAGTCGTGTGGGCGCCCACTTCGGCCGCCCAGAGAAGACTGCTGCTCGTGTGCAGGGAGAGCGGGTTAAGCCCACTCTCCCCACAAACCCTCCCCAGGCTCACTAATCATGAGAAGAGCCTCTCTGTCTGTCTACCTACCTACCTACCTACCTACCTACCTACCTACCTACCTACCTATATCTTTAACGCCACTGTCACTAATCCTATGCATGGCAGCTCTCGCGAAAGTTTGGGAGCAGTTGCTGGGTAGCAATGGGGGCAGACAGATGAGGGGAAATAAATGATGGCCAGGAGAACGGGCAAGTGGCGGCCATCAGGCTGGGAGGGCTAAAGGAAAGCAGCGGCCATTGAGCAGGATAGGTGAAAGCCAAGAAAAGAACTAGAGGCACACATGCTCTGTGCCCGATTCAGTAGTTGCTCTTATTTTGAAAGACCTACATTGGCTGCTGATACATTTCTGGGCACAAATCAAAGTGGAGCGATTACCTATAGCCCTTAATGGCATGAGCCTAGGGAGATTTAAGAGAACACCTTCTTCATCATGAGTTCCACACTGCTGATTCAGATCATCTGGGGAAGTCTGCTTAACATTGCCACCAGCTCATCTAGCGGCTACTTAGGGTTGAGCCTTCTGTCTAGTTGCCCCAAGGTTTTGGAATGGAATTCCAAAATTATTTCTGGAATAAATGCTGTACTATCTCTAACTGCTTTAAGAAAATAAAATAAAATAAAATAAAATAAAATAAAATAAAATGCACTTATTCAACCAGGCTTTTAGTTAAATTTTAAACCATTTAAATGTTTGTAATTGTTTGCTTTAATTTTTGTGGACGTGTTTTAATTTAATTTAATTTAATGATTTTGTGAGCTTACTTGAGGAGAGTGTTCCACCACAGGTAGGATGGCACCACTGAGAAGACCATCTCCCTGGTCACTGCTCACATCACCTTAGACAGTGGAGATACCCAGAGGCAAGCCTCTGAAGATTACTCCAGTGTGCAGGAGGGTCCATGTTGGGTTCAAGTTGGCAATATTTTGGATACTCAGATTTAAAGTAAAACTTTAAATGTAAGCACTAGCATTTTGTCTATCCATGTGGTTTTCTTTGTAAAACACAGGAGTAAAATACAGGAGTATACTATTGCCTTCTTGTGCGCAGTATGAAATGATGCCTTTGTCATTGTCACTGAAGTGATCCTGGAGAGAATCTATCTCTGTGTTTGCTAAGAGTTGACACCAGCTTGATGGCACTTAATCAATCAATCAATCAACCAACCAACATTTTGAATTGTGTACAGAAATTGCCCAGAAGCCAGTGAAGCTGTTTAGGCACTGGCAAGGTATGGTCACTTTACCTGATCCAAACTGCAGGCAGCATTGGGATCTTCACAGATCCTGGCAGTGCACATGAGCAGCCCAACCAAGGCTGGGTGCAAATAGCTTTTATATATAACTGTAGCCAGGCTATCCCTGACTAGGTGTGATCACAGATTAGCACCAGCTTCTGCTAGTGGAAACTCTCCATGCCACAAAACTCACTTGGGTTTCTAGTGACAAAGTGGCAATTAAGAGCACCCTCAAATTGTTAACCAAATCCTTCAAGGGGACTACAACTCTATCCCAGGGGCATAACAAGGCTGGAGTGGGCCCAGAGACAAAATTTTAAAATGGGCCCCTCGCTGACACACACACACACACACACACACACACACACACTTTACAATATATAGTCATGTGACTTGCCTCTGGGGGCTCCCTCGAGGTGTGGGGGCCCCCAGGCAGCCGCCTCCCCTTGCCTAATAGTAGTTACGTCCCTGCTCTATCCCAAACAGGATGAATACCACTTCCCCAGAAACAAACCACCCACTGATACAACTTCTGTCTTATCTGCACTGAGTCTCAGTTGAATGACCATTCCAGTCCACTCCTGGTTCCAGACACTGATTCATCACTTCCACCAATTGATCACACTGAATTTGTTCTATTGTTAAATGAACATACTCAGGATGCTGAATTCTGTACAACCATATTCTGTGTTTTTGTATTGTATTGTGTGTACTGCAAGTATTGCTGTCATAAATGATAACAGCTGGTCATAGACTGAAATCATTCATTCATTCATTCATTCATTCAGTGTTTGCATAGAATTGCACACAACCATGGCTATAAGTATTGTGTAGGCTATAGGAAAAATACCATGGGTTATCTATCTGCATATTCAGTGCTCCTGGCTTCTCAACCACTGTTGGTTCTGATCCAGGGGGTAGTTAATTGCAGTTTCCATAAGAAAAGACTGATGTACTTAAATGAGCACAAAGGAATAAACTTTGTTCTTGGCCTGCACAAAGAACATCCACTGTGCTTTGTTTGAGTTCTGTCCACACAGCATATTGTGGTCTTTAAACATGGGCTGATGTCCAAATTAATGAATCACTAGTGCAGTGAATATGCAGTGCCAGAGGGGTGATTTTCAACAATCTCCTGTAACTGACAATGACTGCTGAAAACATGTTTTGAGGCTTGCACAACCCTCAGAGACATATATGTGGTAGTGAACATCATCTATCTGAACAGGGCAGGGAAGATGGACAGAAATGACCCCTTCCCCACAGTGCATTCACTGCACCAGCACTTGTTCATTTGGAAGCCAGCTATTGGGTTCAGTGAAATATGAAGTGCCCAAGTGACACGATGTTTTTCAAAATATTCTCCCCTTTAATATCTATCTATCTATCTATCTATCTATCTATCTATCTATCTATCTATCCTGCATGTTTCTAAGGGATTTGATCTCCTTTGACAGCTTCTCAGTAGAACTGAGTGGAAAGACATCTATTCAAAGCCTTGCAGTAAGAGCAATGCCCATCTGCAGCCTTAACATTTCTTGTGCATTCCCCCTCCCCCCCTTTCCTCAGTATGTTGGAGACTTAGCTGAGCTTTGTTCCAATAGCCTAGGGGAGATGGGACTTGCCCAATATATAAAACACACACAGCAAATGCTTGAAAAATTGCAATGATATGGTTGTGTTGGCAGCTTGTGATGTACTGAAATGAAATGTACCTAGACAATACAGGTTGAGCCTGGGTGCTTAGATTTGGCGAACACTCCTTTGAGTCAACGAAGAGGCTAAACCAGGCAAATATCTTGCTGCTACAGTAATTTTGAAAGATGTAACATATCTGAGCTAGCAGTGACTGAACAAGCTTAGATGATATTAGCTGCTTCTGTGGCAGGCTGTGTGATGTGCAGACATGTTCCTAAGTCTTAATGCTGATTCATATTATTCTTTTTCTTCTTGAGCAGTAGTTACATGCACCACCTCTAGGCCTTTGGGCAACATTTTGATGCAGTGAATTGGTCCTGAAAAAATGATAATGAGGCTGTTCATGTGGAGTGCCAGGATCTGTGCAGATCCCGGAGCTCCCTACTAGTCCAGCTCTTGGCCAAGATTAAAGGAGCGAGTGCTCCCTTAACCTGGATGCCAGAATCATATGTCTCCTTGGGCTTCACGCAGCCTGAGGAGACACAGAGACATCCTCCTAGAGTGTCCGTCTGATAGGGGAATCCTCCAAGGCACCACATTCAGTGTGCAGTGCCTCCTGGGATATCAGGAGGCCGGGAAAACACATCTTGGCCTCTATTGATCTGCGCTGCCAGGAGTAGTACAGATAGTGATCTACACTGCTCTTGCCAATGGGGATCGTGTGGGCGTGCAGCTGAAGACAAAAACATCAATCGTCTGCAGGAAGATAGGTTGAACCCTGCCTCCCCCCCCCACACTGCCTGCCCTCCCCACCCCAGTATTGGTTGTGTGAACGACCTCGGTGTGTGATCTTGGTGACTTTCGTTCTTTCTCTTTTCTCAGGTCTCCTAACTTCTGCCCATCTACTTCCATTGCTAAGAATAAAGGAGAGAAAGATATAGTGGCAGGACTTGGTTAAAGGGGATCACTCTACACTTTAAATAAAATGTAAAACTACTCTTTACACTTTACCCTCCACTTTAATGAGAGGGACTATAACTCAACAGTCAAGTTTTGCATGCAGAGGGTCTCATATTGTGGCATGTCCAGGTAGAAGGGTTAGGCCAGATTTCTGCCTGAGATTCTGAAGAATCACTGCCACCAATCACTGAATACAGTACTGGACTAGATCATCCAGTGGTCTGATTCACTATATTTATTTATTTATTTATTTAAATTTATACCCCACCCAAACTTACATCTCTGGGAAGCTATATGATGGTTTCATATATGGTAGACTTCCTTTATGTTTCTTAGTACCCTTAAATGTGGAATCAAATTAAAGTTTGTTAAAATTAGGGATGTGAGGAACTGGTTCTATTTGAATCCAGTTCGATTCAAACTGGGCCAGTTCGACCAGTTCAAGCTTGAACTGGACTGCCCTCCACAGAAGAGGAGCCAGTCCAAGTTTGAACCAAATCGACCCCCAATCCAAATGCAGTCAGCTCGGAACTGGTTTGGTGGATCAAGCGTATGCTTGCTTGCTTGCTTTATTTATTTATTTCACTTCTATCCAAAGGCTCTGGGCAGTGCACAACAAGTGAAATTCATTAACAAACACCATTTAAAAGAAAACAAGTTAAAAACAATATAAAAACAAAACTAAAACAATGCAGAGCCATTTAAAACTAATTAAAGTACTTAGGGCTAGTCTGACTCCCGCATCTTATTCCAAGATCTCTGAACTTGCACAACTGTGTGTGTGTGTGTGTGTGTGTGTGTGTGTGTGTGTGTGTGTTTTTAAAGGGTCTGGACACTTAGAGGCTTGATGCTTTTCTTAGCATTGGTAGTGCCATTTTTGCAAACATGACTCCTTCAATGTAGTGACTTCTTAAATCCTTAACTTGTTCCTTTTTGTTCCAAAAATAACATCATGAGAATGTTATGCTAACTGAGCAAAGAGACACCTGTTAAAGTGGTGATTCTCTTATATTTAGCATGGGAAGAGCAACTGGCCCTATCCTACCCCAGCACAGCATCCCTCCAGTAGCTGTCACTGGTGTTTACCTTGTTTCTTTTTAGATTGTGAGACCTTTGGGGTCAAGTGACCATCTTATTTATGTATTTCTTTTCTATGTAAACCGCTTGGAGAACTTTGGTTGTAGAGTAGTATATAAAATATCTGTAGTAGTAGTAGAAACAATTTAAAAATCTTGGAAGGCCAGGCCAAACGTCTTTAGGGCTCTCTTGAAGGCCAACAGCGATCCCAGACTATGGATATCTGCCGGGAGTGCATCCATAGACCAGGAGCATCTAAAGAGAAGGCCCCGGCTCCGAGTTGCCACCAAATGTACTGGTGGTAACTGGGAATCTGGTGAGGATGTTCCTTTACAAGCAAAGGGGAACCCTGCCTTTAAAATTCTCCTAATGGTGGCTGGGGGCAGTGGCAAGAGGGCAGCTTACCACTGGTGGTGGCAGCAGCGGCAGCTCCTCCTAGGTCCAGGCCAGGTCCGTTGCTCCCAGCAGCATGGCCCACTACCTGTTTCTGTGCATGCATGGAGGCCATTTGTGTGACCCCTGCACATGCACGGAGGCCATTTGCATGACAACACAAATTTGCGTTGTCGTGCAAATGGAGCCTGGAACAAGGCCACGCTGCTGGGAGCACCAGACCTGGTCCGGAGTTTAGAGGAGGCTGCCACCAGTGGCAGCAGTAAAATGCCCTCTCACCACCACCCCGGACACCATTAGAAGTATTTAAAGGCGAAGTTCCCCTTTGCTTGTAAAGGGGAATCCTCACCAGATTCCCCTTTATAAGCATACCTCTCAAATTAATTGAACTGGTTCTGAACTAGTTCAACCTGGTTTGATTGTCAAACCAAACTGGGTGCCAGTTTGACATGGACCATTTCACGGACCAGTGGTCCAACTCGAATTTTGTTCAAATTTACATCAACTCACCAGAATTGGTTCCATGCACACCTAGGGATGTAAGAATAGGTTCAGAAATGAACCTGTTCAACATTGAACCATTTCAGTTCGATAGCTAGATAGTGGACTGAACCCCCCCCCGGTTTGGTTAGATATCGATCCAACGCCCCCCCCCCCACGACTGGTTTTGGGGGGTTCAAAATTTATTTTAAAAAATCTTTATTTATTTATTTATTTATTTAAAAAAACAGAAATAGAACTCACCACCACCAATCCAGGGGCTTCTCCTAGGCAGTGGGGGTGTATTTGTCTCCAGAAGTTCTCCCCCGCCCCGGTAGTCCAACATTATATTCCAAACCACCCAGTTCAGGTGGTCTTCAGCCCATTCTGGCACTCACCCCCTTGGTGACCATTTTGGAGGTCACTGTGCATGCCCAATGGGCCTCTGCATGGCTGGGTCATTCCAGGGTGAGCACTAATCTCTGACCTGTGCATCTCTTTGTTATTGCAGGCAGGCAGTATATCTCCTTGTCACCAACAGAACATAAGAACATAAGAGCATCTGGTCCAGATGCCTCTGGGGAACCCACAGGCAAGAGGTATGTGCATGCCCTCTGTCCTGCAGTTGCTCCCCTGCAACTGGTATTGAGAGGTTTTGTGCCTCTGAGGCTGGAGGTGGCCCACAGCCACCAGACTAGTAGCCATCATCGATAGACTGTCCACCATGAATGTGTCTAAGTCTCGTTTAAAGCCATCTAAGCTGGTGGCCATCACTACATCCCATGGCAAAGAATTGTATAGATTAATTATGCGCTGTGTGAAAAACGACATTCTCACGTCAGTCCTAAATTTTCCAACCTTCAGTTTCATGAGATGACCACTGGTCTAGTGTTGTGAGAGAGGGACAAAAATTTCTGTCCACCCTCCTTACTCCATGCATAATTTTATACACCTCGATCATGTCTCCCCTTAGTCGCTTCTTTTCCAAAGTAAAGAGCCCCAGATGCTGTAGCCTTACCTCATAAGGAAGGTGCTTTAGGCCCCTGATCTTCTTGGTTGCCCTCTTTTGCATCTTCTTCAGTTCTACAATGTCCTTCTTAAAATACAGTGACCAGAACTGGACACAGTGCTCCAAATATGGCCACAGCGTAGATTTGTATAAGGGCATGATAATATTAGCATTTTCCTTTTCAGTCCCCTTCCTAATGATTCCTAGCATGGAATTGGCCTCTCTCACACCTGCCATGCACTAAGTCAACACTTTCAACAAGATGTCCATCACGACCCCAAGATCTCTTTCCTGGTCAGTCACCAGTGCTGTTCCAGAACCAGCTCTTTCAGTCTTTCCTGCTGTCTTTACAGCACCAAGCTTGTCTGCTTTGTCTCCTCTAGTTAAGGAGCAAGCAAAAGCTACACTCAGGAGTGTGTGAGCAGGCTGGTGCTAGAGTAGTGGCAGACAGCAACAAGGAAAGATAGACTGGCAGGCAGTTGAAGCTGGGTGCACACTGACTGAAACAGCAAGCAGCAGCAGAGGCTGGAGGGCACACCATGGAAGGCTGGGGCGGGGAGGCAGAGGGGCGTCAGCAGTGAGAGGCTCCAGCCCAGAGGCCAGTAGAGGGGTGACTACAGATGATATAATCTGAAGAAGAGCAAGGATGACCCAGCCAGTGTTCCCTCTGTGGCGTGCGCACATGCTTGCGCTCACACGTTTTTGGATGTCTGCTCCGTTAATTTTAGATCCCGCTCAGGTTGAATCAGGAGGGCCCCATTCTGAATCCATGTGTGCACACACTGCCTTGATACTGCCACCCAGAACAAAATTCATTCCACACACAGATGCAAAAAATTAGAGAGAACACTGGACCCAGCTTGTATTGAGGCAAGATTTGTTTTTCTGAGCTTACTACGAATGACCCACTAGTATAATACGTTGGGAAATAAAAGCTAATTTCTAAAGTAAAACTTGTATTCATTCTAAGAAGCCCTTGTTTTCTTTGTCATCTTATGTATGTATGTATGTATGTATTTATTATTTCTCTATGTAAACCGCTTTGGAAATTCTTGTTAAGAAGTGGGATATAAATATTTGTTGTTGTTATCTTTGTCATTTTTGTAACCTTCTTTTCTGTAACATAAGTTGCAAAGAGAGTAAACAGGCTTTGGTCAGCATTTTCATTTGTTCCAGAGTAATACATCAGCAATATTTTTTATCTATAACAATGATATTTTTATGCCAAGACTGTATGTAGCTTAAAGCAAGTTGTCAATTAGGCTACTTAAATTAATTTTTGACAGCGCTTAATTGGAACCTAGTGTCTTTTTGTTTTTTACCTGTTAATTCTTAACAAGAAAATACTATGATTCAATGTTTCTTAAACAAAATTATTCACATCTTTTAACATATAGTATTTAGTTAAGAATTCAGCTCATTCATCTTTTTCCTCAATCTTCTTTTTCAAAGACCTCTTTAATATGTAAATAAAACATAAAAACAAAAGCAGATGTTCAAAGATAGCAAACGTTTCGATGTGACACATCAGCTTCAGCGCTATACAGTAGTAGCTGAAATGTGTTCTTAATTACAATAACTCAACATCATGACTCAGCAAAACTGACAGCAATTAGCCAATCCTGTTACAGTGCCATGGTCAACCAATCCTGTCATAAAACCCCAAATGTCTCATAATAGAAGGGAGAGGGTAAAAATCCGCACTCGCAAGTAATAGGAGAGAGTGAAGGAACATTCCCACTCAGTGTTCCCTCTAACAGGGATTCCCAGACATTTTTGACTACAGATCCAGAATCCCCAAGCAAAAGCCATTGCAGCTAGGGATTCTGGGAGTTGTAGTCAACAACATCTGGGAATTCATGTTAGAGGGAACACTGTCCTCACCCTCACTCAATAGCCAATGAATTTCATCACTTCTCTCATTTCTTCATTTACGTTTATGGTGGGATGCAGCTGTCCTATGTACATAGCTTCTGTAATTTTCTGCTTCTTTTTATATTTTATTTACTCATTAAAGAGATCTTTGAAAAAGAAGATTGTGAATTTGGAAGATGCTTATCTCATTGCCATTATAACATCTTAATCTTTTTTCTTTAAAAATTAAGCAGATTAATTTAATTTGTGTATAACACATGGTGCCATTACCGTGTGGCTTGCTCTGGTGCAGAATTGCTGGCTGTGGCTGTCCACTGGTTGTTCAGGACACCTTGTGCAAATGCTGAACTTTCAAGCTTTAGTTGGGAGCTTGATACTGCTTAGTTTGGTTGATACTACTTGTTACTGTTTTGTCTGGTTATTCCAACAAAGTAGAACCCTGTTACTTGACATATCTTTTATCAGATGAGGCAGGAGTTGCACTGGATACCTTAGTGCAACGCATGTGCTGTACCACTGAGCTATAGCCCTTCATAGCTTTAGAAAACTGAGTTCAAATACCAACTTAGGGCTGGTTCACATATGCATAGGCATCACTTGATCTTTCATAATTTGATTACTCAGCACTTGATGACTCATAGCTGCATGTGTGAACTGCCTTAATTCAACAACATTACAAATAGTACTTCATTTGTAGCACTTATTAAGGGCATTCACAAGACCCGCTCTGTGGGGATAGGACAGGGCTATTCTAAGTAGGGCTGGTCATGTTCAGTACCAAGATCACTCCTGATCCCACTGATCCTCCTCTGCGTAGCCCTGCTTTTGACCCAGGTTAAAAGTGAGGTAGGAGTAACAAGTGTGCACCTCCTACCTCACTGCCTGGCCCTGTGGGCTGTTGGGCTGCTGGCAGCTGCTCTTGGGCTGCCAAAAGTCATTATAATAATAGAGGACAGGGAAAGGAGTGGCCCAGCAGCAGGAAGATTCCCCAATGCACTGCACTGCTTGTGTGGTGCATTGTGGGATTCCTGGCAGTCCGGCATCCTCCCTGCCGCCTCTCAATTGCGATTCCAATTGTCTGGGCATGCAGGCAGTGGAGCCCTGTTTGGCTCTGGTCATGTGGGGGGAGGAAGGTAGGGCCCTGCCTTCGCCCAAGCTTCCTCCAGTTTGGTTATGTAGATGGCCTCATTCAGTTTTAACCCAAATGTAAATGGAGAGAAGAAACTATTAATTAACAGAACCAAAAAGAGAGAGAGAGAGATAACTGAATAACAGAATCAGACCTGATACTTTTATTTATTATTATTATTTATTATTTATTTATTCCATTTATATACCACCCTTCCAAAAACAGCTCAGGGTGGTTTACATCAAAGTAAAAACAATTAAAATCAATTAACAATTAAAATCAAAACTATAAAAACAGCATAAGATGAATTAATAGTTAAGAAATTTAAACAGTTAAAAACCCTGGAGAACCAGGCCGAACACTTACAGCAGTTAAAAACAATTTACAAGAAGTTAAAAACCCTGGAAGGCCAGGCCAGATAGATAGGGTTAAGGGCTCTCCTGAAGGCCAGCAACGAACTTAGATTACAGATTTCTGCTGGGAGTACATTCCACAGCCCCGGAGCAGCTAAAGAGAAGGTCCTGTTTTTCTTAGCAACTCTTTGTTATAACCTTAATCCCACTCATCATTGGAACTAATCCAGTTTTTTTCTACTGGAATTTGGGCCAGGACTTTCTCTTTTCTTTAAAGAGCTGATCAATTCAATCTTCAGTTAAAGAAGAAACTACTTCACTGGAAAAGCCTAGTGCAAGATTACTGTCAGGGCCACGTCATGATTGCCCTGTTCCGTCTGACAGCAAGAGCGAGTCAGGCCTCAGAACTCTGTCCCTTGGGGCTCAGTGATCCCGGTGCCTGTCGCCTTCACAGGTTAGTCAGGACTGTTACCACTGGTCCAGGCCTCCAGCTCTTAGGACTTGCTTCCTGAGCAGTCCTCGCTAGTCTGGCCCCTCATCCTTAGCCAGCCCATCCTTATATACTAGCAAGATCTTGCGGGTATTCCTGCGAGATCTGCTGGTCCCACGGGAAATCCTGTGACAGATTCCTTGATCTCATGATAGTTCGTTGTGGGATCTTGAGAGGCAAATCCCGCCTTACATGAGATTTCCTCATCCTCAGGGGACATTAGGTTGCCAGGCCATGGGGGTCATAATGGGGTAGGTGTGCTTGCACCTCCCCCAGGTGCCGGCAAGCATTGGGGCACATCAGCAGTACCCCAACAATTACTAAGAAAAAATTGTAATAATATGTTAATAGGGGGAAATGTATTTACTGCTCCTGTACTGTGTAGTATTTTGCAAGTGAAAATTGTTAGTACTGTGGACTGTCTAATTTCTAGTACATTGAAGCCCAGGGGTATTTAGGCTCATGAAGAGATCAAACAGGCCCAACTACTTGCCGAAAACCATTTGCAGGAGAAGCACAAGCTTCTCCTGCAAAACTGAAATTGACAGTTTTACATGGCTCTATTGTCTGTTTTTAAAAATCCGGTAATAGAAGAAAGCAATCATGTGGGGATCAAATCACACTTTACAGGGCAAGCACGTTTGCCACATGAACACCAGCAGCTGGCCTGCATCTTCTTATCATGCGGCCATCATATGTTCTCAAGTGCTGGAGACATGCATCTCCCTTTCACACTCCATAGCATTTTGCACTCAGACTGGTTCTCATAACAGCTTAGTGGCAGTTGTAATGAGAGATGTGTGAACAATCTCTTCATCTGAGAACATAGGTGGACTGTTGCTCCAAATCTTTTTTCATATAAATAGGAGGAAAAAAAGTCTACTAAATGGCAAGCCAGAAGACTGTTTATCTCTGCATAGAACCAGGTGCCTTGTGGGTGGTGTTCCTGTATATGGCAAACAGCAGAATTAAATAAACTAGAAAAATTAAAGTTTTTATTTCAAAAGGCGTTTGAAGATCCTCTAATCAGGATCTGTTCAATGTCCTGTAGATATACTGCTGTTTTTATTTTTTGTTTATTTGATGCTTTTTATGTGTAAGGTAAAGGTAAAGTGTGCTGTCAAGTCGATTTTGACTCCTGGCACCCACAGAGCCCTGTGGGTTTTTTTGGTAGGAGGGGTTTATCATTGCCTCCTCCCATGCAGTATGAGATGATGCCTTTCAGCAACTTCCTATATCGCTGCTACTATAGTACCTACCAGTGGGGATTCAAACCGGCAACCTTCTGCTTGCTAGTTAAGCATTTTCCCCACTGTGCCACTTAAGGTGACATTTTTATGTGTATTTGATCTTTTAAAATGTTGTGAGCTGCCTTGAAGTGTTCTGCTACAAAGGGATATAAATATTTAAATGACTAAATCAGTCAATCAATCAGGAAAATGAAGCCAGCTTAAACATATATACATGATTTGTGTGTGTGTCAAAATAACATTTCAGGGAATGCAGAAGTTTGGCATTTCTTCATTTTGGCCCCCAAAGCAGACCTTTTTCTTAAAATAGTTAATATAAACAGAATGGGGAAATGTTGAAGTCCAAGTTCAGAAACCAGAATGCTGAAACAAACTTGAACTTGGATCTGAAAACCGCAAAACAGCTCATTTCAGTGAAACTGATTTCTAAAATAAAATAAAAAAAGAGTGCATGGGGTAGTTTCTCTGCACTTACCATTAAGGACCCTGACCTCATATCTGGAAGTCACGATACTAGGGTACTGTTGCTAACTTCAAACAAATATGCCTCAGTGCAGGGCCAAGTGAGGTGCAAATCTGGCTCTGCCCACCCAAGCAAATCCCTTTCAGTTCAGTGGAAGGGCTTCCTTCAGGGCTTGTAGAAGGGGGACCTTTGAGTGTACATCACAGCCACTGGAGTTACAGTAGACATTTCTGATTCCTAAATAAAAAGTCTACTTTAAATAATCCTTTAAAACTGCCTTGTAAATATTCTTCTGCAAACGAAGCAGTATGAAGGGAACACAGACAGAAGTGGAGGGATAAGACTCAGAAGAACAAGAAAAGTAGACTGGTTTGTTGTCCTTTGCCAGCTTGACTCTGATGTAACCTTCAGCTGGATTGAACTTAGGTTAGTGAGTAGCTTTTGCTTTGAAACATTTTCCTTTCTGACACAAGACAGCATTTACAGGAATACTACAGTTAAAGAAAGGTAGTCAACAACTGTAATATCAAATAAGATTTATCAAGAACAAATGCTTAAACCTGTGTGGTAGTTGAAGAAAAGATTTAATGATTTTTATTAGAAACAGGTGCTTTAAATTAAAACTCATAAATTATTTGGATTGATATTCCCATAAATTTGGGTGCTGAAAATGCATCACTCAGGACTTTAAGGGAAATTATAAAGGTAGCAGATCTAAGTCGTTTGTGTTATTAAATAAAGTGTCATCTGAAGACATTACCAAGGAAAAAAGAGGATATACTGTATGATTATAGTTCAATAATAATAACTTTTTCTATTAGTTTGGTTTTTGGTTTTAGCTTCACAGTAACTGTTGCTACTTCTATCATTTTTTCCATATGTGCTTCCACAGTTCTAATGTATTTCTGTTTCCTACTTACCTTCACTATTGATACCTGCACCTCCTCTTCCTCCCACTCTTCCTCCTCCTCATGGTTGTTGCCAGACATTCAGATCAAGGAAGTGCAGAGAGAGAGCAGCCTAAGAGAATTTCCAGACTAACTGCACCAGTGCAGTGGGGAAGTGCGCCACCCAAAAATATGTCCCTGAGGGTTGTGCAGACCTTGGGAACATATTTTCCGGTGGCATAGAGGCTTCCTGGGGAAGGGGAAGGTATAAAAATGGCTGTTTCTTCACTGCACCGGTGCCGTTAGTTTAGAAGTTCTGTTAGGCTTCTCTCTTGCTGCACTGATGCTTCCTTGCTCTGAATGTCAGCCACTATCATCATCATCATCATCATCATCATCATCAATATATTTAATTCTCTTAGACGTATCCGTTGCCAATCCTGTGTGTGGCAGTTCTCGCAAGAGTTCACGAGCTAGCTGATGATTAGTGATGAGGACAGCCAGCCACCAAGGTGGGGAGAAGCAACGGCCTGGTGAATGGCCGGCCACCGGGGAGGGGGAGAGAAGCAGCAGCCTGGCAAATGGCCAGCCACCGGGGGAGGACTAGGGACTCAGATGCTCTGCGCCAGGTCAACTAGTTGTTGTTGTTGCTGTTGTTATTTCTTTATCAGATCTTAAACTGACAAGAACTTTTCCAAACATCGACTTGTTTGTTCCTCTTGTTCTCCTTTTAATTTTAAGGAGAGATTAGATCTTCCCTAAGTACATAATAATTTTTCTTGTTTGGAGGCACCAAACTAGGAGATGACATCAGGCCTTTGTACATTGAATAGTAAGTGCTGGGGACACTCAGATGGCTTTTTTTATATTAGAAAAGTTAATTTCTAGACAAATTAATCACAATCACTTTCTACACTATACACAATGAATACCATATCAAAGAGAGGAAATTCAGCCCTTTGTATGTTGACAGATAAGCTCAATGTGTAGAAATATTGCTGGTTTTAAATCATTTTAAATAATATTATTTTAAATAATGCCTAATCCTTTCTAATGGTCTAAGAAGTTGCTCATAAGATCAGAGTTTCCCACAGCTGGCATGAGAACACAGCTGGATTCTAGCTCTGCTGTTTCATAGGAACAGGTATTGGCCCCAGCATGGCATAACAATCCTTAATCTGTTGCTCATTAAAGAATGACAGCTTTAGCAAAAGTGGAGGTCATAACACTGGATTCTAATTTTTTTTAATAGAAAAAAAAAAAACTATTGGAGCCAAAATATTTAATCAAATAATCTGTTAGTTGAGGAAACAAACAAGATCAGTTAAAAAGTGCTCCTGAAGCCTTTAAATCAGGCCACAGTTTTAAAAATAATAATTACTAATAATTATTAATACAAGTACTTATAAAAACTGCAGGTAGCAAGCGCTATTTTAGAATGAGTATTCCCTCATCTCTTCCACAGAGAAGGAAATATCTCTTCTACCTGCATATTTTTATTTATTTTTATACTTATATCCTGCTCTTCCTCCAGGAGCTCAGAGAAGTGTACATGGTTATTTTTATCCTCACAATAACCCTGTGAGGTAGGTTAGGCTGAGAGATACATGAGTGGCCCAGAGCCACCCAGTGAGTATCATGGTTGAATGGGGATTCGAGCTTGGGTCTTCCAGGTCCTAGTCCAATACTCTAACCACTATGCTATGCTGATTCTAAACATATAAACACAAAAGAAAGGTAGATTTTTACTTCAGAACTTTTTACTCGTATGCAAATTTCACCAATTAATTGACTACAACTCAAAACATGAATCTACTAAGATTTCTTTAGTATGGTGACAGATCTCAATATTAAGCATGCATCTAGTAAATACTTCAATTTCCCTCTAACTAGTGTAACAGAAGAGGTAATTGTTTCAAGTAGATCAATAATCATAGTTAGGAGCAAGAAACTATTGGGAATCCTCTTCCTGCCCATCCTGTACAGAGCTAATTAAGAGCATTCTCACATTTGATCTTACGAGACATATAACGCTCTACTGCTACATTTGCCTCGCTATATCTAAGAGGTTCACACAGCTCCATTCAGATGGTTGTTTTTCTAATCTGAATGATATTATTTAAACTTCTTTTCAACTTTATTTAGTAAGCACTTGGATTTGAATCTGTACTAATATTCCCATGACCAAGAAAAAAGGGAGACCAAGCCCTCTAATAAACAATTTGATTTTCTGCTCCGTTGAGTGAACTGGGAGCCACGAGAGCATTTTTATTGATGTTCACTTTGTTTTTTACTCTTGGCAGTGCAAATGAACCTGCTGTGACCTCTTTGGACCAAGCGCCTTTGTCCAGCTAACTGCTCACAGCATCTTGCAGCCAGATGTGAGTGCCTACACCCTGAATCTCCTCAACTATTTCTTGTTACCTGCACTGATTGCTCACACTACCATCTGCTTATGAGACAATGGAGATAGCTTGATCCTATCACAAAACCTGCTCAGAGTGCACAGCTTTAGAAGTACTATAGAATGAAGGTATCTTTGTGTCATACATCATAGGAGAGATAAGACACTTGATACATCTGTCCAGTTAAGCTGTCTCCTGATCATATTGTTTCCTGCGATCTCATCAACATCTAGCCAGGGGTCCTCAAGACCAGACCTGGGAGCCACGTTTAATTTTCACCTACAACATGAGACTCACATTTGTTCATTCATTCATTCAATTTATATACCGCCCTTCCTGAAGTGGCTCAGGGTGGTTTTCATTAAAATCAAAAACACATAATAAAATAATTAAAATAAAGAAACAATTAGACTAGTTTAAACCTCATTAAAATTAAGGTTAAAATTATCATTAAAAATATCAAATTAAAATTAACGTTTAAAATATCATTAAAAGCCAGGCTAAAAGGATGGGTCTTTAAGGTTCTCCTGAAGGCCTCCAAGGAAGACAGTCCTCTCATATCCATGGATAACATGTTCCACAACCTAGGGGTGGAAACTGAGAAGGCCCGATCCCAGGTTGCTACCTGATGAACTGGTGGCATTTGAAAATGGATCCCTCCATAATGATCAGTGGGGATCTTGTAGAGAAAGTCACTCTCTCAGGTAACCCATACCTAAGCCATTCAGGGTAATAACCAGCACTCTGTACTTTGCCTAGAAACAAAGCGGCACCCAGTGTAACTGTTTAAGAACAGAGATAATGTGGTCTCTCTGGGATACCCTAGAGACCAAATTGGCTGCCGCATTTTGAACTAACTGAAGTTTCTGAACTATGCACAAAGGTAACCCTACATAGAGTGCATTGCAGTAATCCAACCTGGAAGTTACCAGCTGGTGGTGCACCACTGTTTTTAGGTCATTCTCCTCAAGGAATGGGTGAAGTTGTTGAATAAATCACAGCTGGTAAAAAGAACTCCTGGCACAGTCTCAGGCTGAGATACCAAGGTGAGACCCAGATCCAAGAGCACTCCCAAACTACGAACTTGTTATTTTAGGGGGGATATAATCCTGTTCAGAATACGAAATTCTAACCCGTCTTGCAGATTACAACCCCCAACAATGAGCAGCTCTGTTTGTTTGGATTCAGCTTCAGTTTATTATCAGTCATCCAGCCCATTACTGCCTGTAGGCAGGCATTTAAGAGGCCAATGCCATTTCCTGATATCAATGACAAGGAGAAATAGATTTGGGTGTCATCAGCATATTGATAACACCCAGCAACAAATCCCCTGATTTCCTATCCTCACCCAGTGGTTCCATGTAGATGTTAAAAAGCATTGTTGACAGATGTTTTATTTATTTGATATTGATTTTGATTTTATTGTTAACAGATGTTTTATTTATTTTATTTTAGTTTTATATTTAAATATGCTTTTCTCTCTTTCTGTCAGTCTTTCTCCTTCTTTCTCTCTGTTGTCTCTATTTTACTCATACTTTACTCATACTAACTTTTGCAATCTGATCTACTAGTATTATTTTTTTAACCAGGGTTTTGGTTTCTTGTACCCAAGTCTCAAAGGCCAGCTTGAAACTTACCTATTGTAGCCCTTGGATATACTGTAATGGCTGACATCCAGATCAGCACTTCACTGTTGCAATCATGACTGTCATCTAGACTAATGCTGTGACATCTCATGAGCAGGAAGAGTGATTTTCAATTATTTTCCCCTCCCTCTGAATCCACTGTTTCTCCTGAAAATATTTTATTGAGGGTTGCACAGCATCCAGCGAATTTTCTTATATGTCAAAGCCAGGGCTAGCACCAGCATCTGGATGACCCTATGACAGCCACCCCATAGGCCTTTTCAGAAAGATACTTCTTCCCACTCATTGTATGGACCCCTACCTAGGCTAGCCCTGTTTGTAGTAATAATGGGCGGGGTCTCTTTTATTTTGACCTGTGATCACATGATCCAATTCATCATGGATCTTAAAATGAGATTATTGAAAATGTCATCTTGCAATAAGTAACAGCCACACTAGAATATTGTTGGCAATACACTAACACAGCATCTATTCTCTCTCTCTCTCTTTGCTGAAGGGTTATCATTTTAATGGTGCTGCCATCAAAAATGCTACATTCCACTCATGCAATTTAAGCATCTGGAAAACAGACCTATAGATGAGGTCAGACTGATTTGTATCACTTCTAAATTGCCTTGTTCTGTTACTGTAAGACTTCCATTGCCCCATTTAATGGAGATTCCTTGGCCAAAACAGGTAGAGAAAAATGGCCTGGGGGAGAATTGTGCAATGCTTGTTAACTCATGATTACATTATCCATGGAAGCTGAGTTCCAATCATCAAAAACAAATCACACTTCAAAAATCTGTAGTTCTGTCCCTTTCCAGTGAAAATGCGCTGCTCAATCCATCACACTTCAAAAATCTGTACTTCTATCCCTTTCCAGTGAAAATGGGCTGCTCAATCCATAAATAAGTTAAATATTTGGCTAGTAGTGGTGTCCCTTCTGAATTGCTCTCAGCAGCTAACACCAGTGGAGTTAACACCAGTGAAAAGCCTGACAAACATTCTGGATCAGCTACAGTTTTCTAAAGAGAGAGGCCTGATAATGCATCTCCTCATGTTTATTTATGGGTAAGTCGAACCTAGTTCAACTAGTTTACCAGAAAAATTCAGAGCACAGAGCAGCATGCATAGCCTTTAGGAATGAACCATTTCTAATAGTATAAAAACAATTCACTCCCAACAGCCTGTTGCATTTTTTTGCTGAGCAGGAGACAAATGCTTAATTCGCCACAGGTTTCTAACAGACCATAGGCCCAATCCAAAGGGAGATTTTCCTGAGCTAAACCCACTGAAATGGATTTGGAGGCACAGAGTCACAACATTGTTGAGGGGGAAAGTATTGATATTTATCCCCATTCTGAGCTAAGAGTTATTCTGGGTCATGTCCTCCTTCCAAAGGTGCTCCTTGCAGCACTAACTAATCATTGCTTTTCTACTGTCAGTCCCTAGCAAAATTTCATCACTATGTTCACAGCTGCATGATATTGTGTGTGCATTTTTCACACTATCCAAAAAGCCTATAGCCTGTGCAAAAAGATAAAACAGTAGCACTGAAAACAGTGCTTCTGTGGCCCCCTCCTACCTGGGTAGGCCCCAAGAGAGTGTCTCTGTCACCATCACATGAAGTCTATGGGCCAGTGTCCTCTCTAATTTTTTCATCTGTGTGAGGAATGAGTTTTGTTCTGGGTGGCAGTATCAAGGCAGTGTGTGTGCCTTCAGAATGGAGCCTTGATTCAAATGGAGCGGGATCTAAAATTAACTGAGTGGACATCAAAAAACTTGTGAGCGTGCACACGCACACATGCACACACCTTAGAGGGGACACTTCTATGGGTCCTTGACAGCTGCTGAATGAGAAGCCCTGATGCCTGCCCTGCATCTACTGTCTTAGATGAGAAGTTCTCAATAATGCTATACACCGAAGATATAGTCCCCATTTTTTGAATTGTTCTCTATTTGTACCCTTACCAGAACTTCCTACTGTGCCTGTATAATCAACAATGAACAGTGTAAGGATTTCAAACTTTTAAGAATCTCATTTTAAAAGAATCGCTGTTGGGCAGCAGGGCATATGGAGGTACTCTAACAGTTATATTGGGGAGCAGGGGAGGGGCAAGGAAAGGGAGCCCACTTCCCTGGGGCCTCTCAAGGCTGGAGGCCCCCAACAGACTATTACTATTGGACCAATGCAGGGGAGCATCCTCAAGACTGTGTTTCTCCCTGGGCCCCTCCCTTGTTACCTTCCTGCTATGTTGAAACCTGAGGTGGGGTTCTTTATGATATTATCCAGAGAGCACATATGGCCTTGCTTGTTTATTGGTTGAAGCATCAATGCATGCCAGATACAGGGCTGCCAACTCTGACTGAAGCTATTCCTGAAGATTTCCCCCCAATAATTGTCACAAGATGAAACCATTTAAATCTCCTAGATAGTTTTCAATATCCTCTTGGAGAGTAATGCTGATTCCTGGAGGTTCCAGGCCAAACCTGGAGGATTTCAGGCCAACCCTAGCTAGAGATTATACTTCTTTAAAAATGTTGCTTGAAACAACCTACTAACAGACTCATTGAAAAATGCACAAAGAAATGAGAAGTTTTTATTTTAAAATATGGACTGGTTCCTAACATTTTTAGAGTGTTTCTCAGTGAAATGAATCACTGTATAAAAAACAAAGTCAAAAAGAGCTGGTCTTGTGGTAGCAAGCATGATTTATCCCCTTTGCAAAGCAGGGTCCACCCTGGTTGCATATGAATGGCAGACTTGATGTGTGAACACTGTAAGCTATTCCCCTTAGGGGATGGAGCCGCTCTGGGAAGAGCACCTGCATGCAGAAGGTTCCAAGTTCCCTACTGGGCATCTCCAAGATAGGGCTGAGAGAGAGAGAGAGAGAGAGAGAGAGAGAGAGAGAGAGAGAGAGAGAGAGAGAGAGAGAGAAGCTGCTGCCAGTCTGGGTAGACAATACTGAGCTAAATGGACCAATGACCTAACTCAGTATATAACTTCCTATGTTCCTATGACTTATGGCAGTTGCATCCGCAGTACAACGTTTTCTTTGTTTACCTCCTCGCTAAGATAAATGTGGGCTCCTTGATGATTTCTCTGAGTTATTTGTCTGCATTCTGAAGAAAGCATTTGCCACTCTGCAATTTCAAACAATGCCGTTAGTATATTTAGCTGGTAGGTATGCTCAGATCTCTGCTAATTGAAATATATGTACTTTTGCTCAGGGACAATTGGAGGCTCTTGGACACTATTTATTGTGGAAAGGATTACAAAGGGAATTCTTGATAATATCTCACTTTTATATTATGCTGAGCAAATCTGTTATGTGATATCTGATTTTGCCATATTTGCCCTAGCTGTTAAAGTATTAAGTAAAAACTAGCTGAACCCACACAGATCATCTGTGTGCTAGGACTTTGTTGCTCTCCTTGCACCCCGCCACAGCCCCTGCTTTATTGATCAGTGTCAGCCACCAACTCTCAGCTACCCTTATCCCGCTGCTCACTTGCTCACTCATCCCTCCCTGCCGCTCGCTTGCTCACTCCCTGCTCACTTACATGCTTGCCCCTCCCTGCCGCTCACTTGCTCACTCCCTACTCACTCACTCGCTTGCCCCTCCCTGCTGCTCACTTGTTCACTCCCTTCTCACTCACTCATTTGCCCTCTCCCTGCCACTCAATTTCTCACTCACCGCCTCCCCTCTACTCTCTCATTCTCTGTTCATTCACCCTCGCCGCACGCTTGCTCACTTGCCCCCTCCCCGCCACTCACTTGCTCATTTGCCCCATCCCCACTACTCACTTGCTCACTTGCCCCTTCTCCACCACTCACTCACTCGCTTGCCCCCTCCCCACCATTAACTTGCTCACTCATCCCCTCCCTGCTGCTCGCTCACTTGCTCACCCCTCCCTGCTCACTCGCTCACTCACTCCCCCCCCACTCCTCTTCTCTATTTGCATATGGAATCCCCACTGCCCAATCACCACAGTGCGTCTGTTCTTTTACCTCCTATTGGTAAAGCACTGTGTGGGAGGGCTTGCCACGTATGACCTTAGTGTATTATATATATAGATGTGTCTTGCAAAATGTGCTATGAGGACTGCAGAGAAATTACATTTAACCTTATGGGTGGCTTTGCACATAATGGCAACAAGTAGGTACGGAAGAGCCACCAGTTCCCACCAAGAATGTCCCCACTACTTCTGCCACTTCCATGACATATGACCCACCTATGTCAGGTGGAGAGTGCTAGTAATTCACCTCAGTCTGACATTCAGAACCAGCCATTTGAGGTTGACCTGGCAATGTCAGACTGAGGTGGGTTACTGACATTGTCCACCCGACACAGGCAGATTCAGATGTCATGGAAGCAGCAGCAGAAGCAGGTGAGCACTCGGCAGCAACCAGGAGCTCTTCCATACTTATTTGTTGTGGTTATGTCTTAAGCTGCTCAAAGTTTCCCTCTATGGTATGATACCATTGGTATCTTTGCTATATTGGATTGCATTTATTCATTAAAAAACACAACCCACCAATTATACCCTGCATTATGTTCCAGTAATTTTCAGGTTGGCTAAATGGCAAAAATACAAAGCATCATTAAAACAATCTCCTAAAAACATTACAGCCTTGAAACAATAAAAACATCAGGCAAACAGTAAATGTAACATAAAATGCACAGATAACTCTCAAGCTCTAAAACAGCAGCACCAGATAAAGCTTGGGAAAATAAAGAGGTCTTGGATCAGCATCACAGTTCATCAGGATGGGTGCAAGATGGCTGCCATTTACCTCACTTCTGGTAACAGGGCACCCCAAAAAGGGTGATCTTGATGATGGTCTTAGCAAATGGGCAGTTTCCTGTGGGAGCACCATCCGGTAATATGCATAATTTCCTCATGTTAGTGCTGACTACTTGTTTTAAACAAATAACTTTTGACTTGGCTAGAATGAGAGCTGGCAAGAGTATGCCTTTGAATAACCTGTTCATATCTATAGGCTATGCACAGGAGAACTTCCCAGTGCATTGTGCCTCTTATCTATTTTGAAAACAGAAGGGCTTTGTGATTTCTGGAAACTGTTCCCAACTCTCTCAGCCAAATATTAGGAGCAACAACCAAACTGGAGGCCTAAGGCTGTATTAACCCTGTGAACCTGGAGGCAAAGTGAATTATTGTTTCATATTCCAAAGCAAATTACTGTTTCGGCCAGACCTGCTTGGCATCCAAACCACTAAAAGAGATGGGAGTAGCCACCAAAGTTCAACTCTGATCCAACTTAATCCCTCCAGGGAATAATGGAAAACTTGAAACATAAGTGTAGTATAAGCATTTGTACACCAGTGAGATTAATATCCATCCTGCTGCAGATAAAGTGGATTGCAAGATTGGCAATGTTGCCAAAATCTGAAACCTCATCTCTCCATCCACCAGCCTAACAGTATTTGCTTCTATCAGGTGTTTTTTGAAGTTTGCACATGGCACTCTCATTTGCATTTAATGTACTTCAGATTACTTCCTTTTGTTGTGCTAAACACTTCTCTCAGTTGAGCCTAATTTGATGAGGTCATGCTGTGACCCCTGACCCTTTGTTTCCTAAGTGAAACCATCTGACGGCAGAGTAAGTGGAAGGAGTCCTTTGGTTGTTCACAGACACTTGATATTTGCAGATGTGCAGCTGGATTTACAAATGACTCATTTGCCAGGTTAACACTTGACTGGAAAAATTGAGCTAGCGAATTCTCACCGGAGATAGTAAGATATCCAGCACAGAAATGGGTCACATCAATCCTGTCCTAGAAATCCCTGCAGCTTGGATTTTTTTTTTTAGGGGGGAAGGGAGGGGAGTACATACATGTATATTAACTGTATTGTGTACTTCCTCACATTGCAAAGAACTTTGCCAGTATCTTGTATTCTGGAAAGGTTATGATTCTTATGGATTCATAACCAGAGTACCTTCGGGTGTGAGAGAGGTTCTGGCAGACAGGGGGTAACCCATAGATATGAGAGCTTCACAAGCTGAAGAAAAAACCTTCAGTGGTCAAAAAATCCCAAACTGCTACAATGTAACTCAATAGAACGGAATGTTTGCTGACTCAGAGGGCAGTTAACAGATAACCAGGTGGGCAAAGCTAATGGAACTTAGTGGCGAAGGAGTTTATGTTCAGGCGCAGGATCAAATTTATTTTAATTTTATTTATTTATTAAACTTCTATAACGCCCAAACTTTTGTCTCTGCGCTGTTAACATTAAAAAAATTAAAACACATATAAAAGTTAAAACAATGCAATAATTTAAAAACAGCCAAAAGCTGGGAAAACTTTAAAAATTGCCAGAGATGAGGAGGATCGCATCTTAGCAGGGAGTGCATTCCACAATCTTGGGGCAACAACTGAGAAGGCCCGTCTCTGTGTAGTCACCAGACGAGTTGGTAGTAACCAGAGACGGACCTCCTCAGATGACCTCAATGGGCAGTGTGGGTCACAGTGAAGAAGATGCTCTCTTAAATACCCCGGGCCTAAGCCATTTAGGGCTTTATAAGTTACAGCTAGCACTTTGTATTTTGCCCAGAAACCTATTGGCAGCCAGTGAGGCTCCATCAGCAGAGGAATAATGTGGTCTCTCTGAGATGACCCAGAGACTAGCCTGGCTGCCGCATTCTGAACCAACTGGAGTTTCTGGACTATGCACAAAGGCAGCCCCACGTAGAGCACATTACAAAAGTCTAGTCTTGAGGTTACCAACAAATGTACCACTGTTTTGAGGTCATTGATCTCGAAAAACGGGCGCAGCTGGCGTATCAGCCAAAGCTGATAGAAAGCATCTCTGGCCACTGCCTCAACCTGAGATATCAAGGAGAGGTGTGGATCCAGAAGTACTCCCAGACTGCAGACCTGTTCCTTTTGGGAAAGTGTGACCCATCTAGAACAGGTAGATGAAGATCGTCTCTGGAGTTCTGACCCCACACAATAAGTACCTCCCAGTGGCGTAGCAAGGTTGGAGTGGGCCCAGAGACAAGATTTTAGAATGCGCCCCCCCTCACTGAAGCTCAGCTCATGAAGTAAAGACATCTTAAGTGAGGCTGAATAGTGGTAACAAAAAGCAAAGGTTTCGTAAATTGTGGATGATGAGAATCATGTAATGGTACTAGAGAAAGACATGCTGTTCTGGTAGCTCCAGGTCTTAACACTCACATCAGTTTTGGAGGATGAATGTAACTGAAGGAAGCCCGGATAGGTGCGTGGCTGGGGGAGTCAGTCATGTGACTTGCCTCTGGGGGCCCCCCCAAGGCAGTGGGCCCCCAGACAACTGTCTCCCCTTGCCCTATTAAAGTTACGCCCCTGGTACCTCCATCTTATCTGGATTCAGCTTCAGTTTATTCTCCTTCATCCAGCCCATTACTGCTTCCAGGCAGGCATTTAGAAAGGATATGCCAGCTCCTGAAGAAGCAGATCTGGGTGTCATCAGCATACTGGTAACACCCAGCTCCAAATCCCCTGATGATCTCTCCCAGCGGTTTCATGTAGATGTTAAAAAGCATTGGAGAAAGTACGGAGCCTTGAGGGATGCCATACTTAAGCTCAGATCTCAAAGAGCAACAGTCTCCAATCAACACCATCTGGAATCTGTCTGAGAGGTAGGAGCAGAACCACTGTAAAACAGTGCCTCCCACACCCAACACCTTCAGGCGTTCCAGAAGGATACTATGGTCGATAGTATCGAGAGCCGCCAAGAGATCCAAAAGGACCAACAGAGTCACACTTCCTCTGTCAATTGCCAATTGGAGATCATCCATCAGGCCGACCAAGGCAGTCTCCACCCCATAGCCCGCCCGAAAACACCTGAAAACACATCTCTTCAACCAGGCTTTCTCAGCATTTTAAAACTTTCTCAGCGTTTTTAAAACTTAAATAATTGTTCTGATTATTTAATTGTTGTTTTATGATGTTTTTAATTGTTAATCATTGTTTTATGCTTTATAATTTCTGTTTTAATTATTAACTGATTTTAATGGTGTTTTAATGTAAACCGCTCTGAGCCTTTTGGAAGGGCGGTATAAAAGTTTTAATAATTAAATAAATAAATAAATAAACTCACACAAACAACATGGTAGTCTGCAGGGATGTAGTCTGGAAGTACTTCTGGACCTAAACCTCTCCCTGATCTCTCAGGTTGAGTCAGTGGCCAGGAGTTCTTTCTATTAGCTTTGGCTTGTAGGCCAGCTATGTCCATTTCTGGATATAAATGACCTTAAAACAGTGCTGCATATGCTGGTAACATCCAGACGTGACTATGGCAAAGCACTCTACATTGGGCTGCTTTCATATATAGTTCTGAAACTGCAGCTAGTACAGAATGCAGCAGCCAGGTTAGTCTCCGGGGTTGCCTGAAGAGATTGCATTACACCCATTTAAAAAGAGCTACACTGGCCATTAATACGTTTCCGGGCAAAATACAAAGTGCTGTTTATTACCTATAAAGCCCTACATGTCTTGAGTCCAAGGTATTTAAGAGAATGCCTTCTTCTTCATCATCCCTGCTGCCTATTAAGACCATCTGGGGAGGTCTGGTGGCGGTTGCCACTGAATCGGTTGGTGGTGACTCAAAGCCGGGCCTTTTCTAGAGTTGCCCCAGGACGCTGGAATGCGCTTCCTAACAAAATTAGAGTCTTCCCTTCTCTGAATGTTTTCATGAAGGTCATGAAAACATATCTGTTCAGCTAGTCTTTTAGTTTATAGTTTTAAAGCTTTGGGTATAGAGTCTTTATTTGTATTTTAAATAGTTTTAATCATGTTAACGTTTTAATGGTTGTTTTTAGATTGTGAAGTACCCAGAGACTTCTGTATGGGGTGGTATAAAAATGTGATAGATAGATAGATAGATAGATAGATAGATAGATAGATAGATAGATAGATAGATAGATAGATAGATAGATAGATATTGTAATAAAGCACCCCTCCTCCCTGCACAAGAGAAAAACAAGGGACAATGATTTACCAGGGACAGATGAAAAAAACATGGATGGTCCCTGGTAAATAAGTACAGTTGGAATACATGGTATGAGTCTAATCTTTTGACAAACTCTGCGGAAATTATTATGCAACATCACAAATGTTTTAAGAGGAAATGCGTAGATTAAGCACAACAATGCAAGCAGGCCTACTTTTAAATTCTCAATGAAATACTTTGATTCTTTAGGGCAGAAATTTTTGTGCTTGTATTAAAAACAAACAAACTGAACATAGTTCCTTACATTGTGGTAGCAAGCATGAATTGTCCCCTTTGCTAAGCAGGGTCTGTCCTGGTTTGCATTTGAATGGGAGACAATGTGTGAGCACTGTAATATATTCCCCTTAGGGGATGGAAAGTATATCTAGGTTCCAAGTTCTCTCCCTTGGCATCTCCAAGATAGGACTGAAAGAGACTCCAGTCTATACCTTGGAGAGGCAACTGTCAGTCTGGGTAGACAAGACTGAGCTAGATGGACCAATGGCCTGACTCAGTATATGGCAGCTTCCTATGTTCCTATCTGACAAGTTAACATAGTTGCATCACACAGGGTGTCAATGTGAGAAATGTCAATGTGATATCATCACATGTAGTCTAAAGCAATATCAATCAATATCAGTTGGTCTCTGATTTTCTGATCTGGTTTTGGTCAATTCAGCATACTCCTAGTTAAATACAGTATATTTTAATGATGATCTTTCCAATTCATGAAAATACATTAAATTATCAACATTAGAAGAATCTGAGCATTGTCTATTTGCCAAACTATTCTAGTTTATATAAAATGACTCTCCCTCCCTCTCTCTCATTTCCCAAGGGTAAGAAGCCTGTCAAATGGAGAAACAGAAGACACTGTTAGTTTGAAAAAGCCAGACCATGCCAAATCACTAATTAAAATTTAGATTATATGGTAGCAAGCAGGTGCGTAATGTCTTTAGGGAACAGGCTAAAATGTCTACTCTTGACTTTTAATTTTGAAGTGGGATATGGACGTCAGTGATTGTGAACAAAGAACTGAAGGCAAGCCCTATGAGACACACAAATTTAGTGTTGGCTTTATAAATGGTTCTGTTAATGGGCCAATCCAAAGGTTTGGAAGATACATGCAAAACGGTCCTTCTGTCCAGTTTCAAAACCTAGGTGACAGATTACATTAATCTGCATTCTGAAATGACAGTGGCCATCCTTTTGGAAGTTATTGCTGCAATATATGGCTTTTCTACCTATGGACTTTGCCTCTACTTAAACCGGAGCACCTCTTTCTCACTTCCCAGAAGATTGCACAGCTGCATATGGAGTAGGGGTGTGTATGGAACCAGCTGGTCTGGGAGCTGAACTAGACTGGGCCAGTTTGGTCTGGCACCCTCTTGAAACCCCATCCCACCAGTTCGGTTTCGGGGATGTTCGCAAATGAAATTTTAAGAACTTACCACCTCGGTGTGTGTGGGGGGGGGGATGGTTCTCCAAGGTGGTGGTTGTAGTGGGTTTATGGAGGTTCCCCCTCCCCCTGCCGGCCTCCCCGCCTTCAAAAACGGCCCCATTCGGCCATACTTCAGCCCATTTGGGCCTTTCCCCTGGCACTATGGCCATTTTGGAGGCCGCCATGGCTGCGCAATGGGCCTCTGTGTGGCCTGGGTTATGTCATGTCCAGGTCATGTAGAGGCCCATTGTGCAGGTCCGGCGGGCTCCAAAATGGCCGCTGTGCTGGGGGAAAGGCCCAAACCGGCCAGATAGGGCCATTTTTTATGGCGAGAAGGCCGGCAGGGGGAGGGGGAACCTCCGCGGGATCCCCCACCACCTCATATACCACCCCCAGAGTGGGTAAGTTAATTTTTTTTGTTCGCAACCTCCTTTCTGTTTGCAACCCCCTTCAATGGGCCAGGGAGTTTGGTCCGAGGTCGAGCCGAACCAGGGGTGGTTCAGCTTGACCTCAAACCTTCGAACGGAACCAGTTTGACTTTGAACTGGTTTGGTTTTGAACTGTTTGCACCTCTTTAATATGGAGCTGTGCAGTCTAGCTCAGTATTGTCTACACTGACTGGCAGTGGCTCTCCAAGGCTTCTGCCAGGAATTGTTCCCAATCCTAAATGGAGATGCCAGGGATCGAATCTGGGACCCTCTGCATGCAAAGTATGTATACTGCCACTGCACTATGATCCTTCCCCAAAAGCCACATCAATGAATTTCAGTTGTAAAATCCTTCGGAGTGGGGACCTGGTTGTTTTTGTTGTTGTTGTTGTTGTTGTTCATTGTTTACAGAATGCTGCAAAGTACCATATTCATTAAAAGTATGATCACAGTAGACAAATAAGACTTTATAAAGCAGTAAGCAGATGAGACAAATATGTAAATACAGTCGTCCCCTCACCTATTGCGGTTTTCCCAATCATGGATTTGAGTATCCATGACTGGGATATTGTGAGCGCCCTTGCCAACCGTGACCTGAGTATTCATGGTTTGGTGATTTTAAAAAGGGGGGGTTGGGGTAATTTTGAGGGTCAGGGGGTCATTTTCAGACTCAGGGGGGTGATTTGGAGAGGTTTGGGCTGATTTGGGGGGTCCAGGTGTGATTTTGGAGGGTTCTGGTGGGTCATTCAGGGGGTCAGGGGTCATTTCTGGGGTCAGGGGATGATTCTTTCAATTTTCACCTTGTTTTCAGTCGCTTTGCGACTGTGATTCTCCTAACCGCCCCTTTCCAATTGACTTTAATGCCTAGTCTACCACGAATTCATCAATAGCAAGGGTTTCCAGGAACTGAACCCTTGTGGTTGGTGAGGCATGGCTGTATATAAAAATATGTGCAGACAATATAGCAATAGCACTTACATTTATATACCGCTCTATAGCCGGAGCTCTCGAAGCGGTTTACAATGATTTTTTAGCATATTGCCCCCAACATTCTGGGTATAAAGATCTTCCACAAGCTTTTGAAGAATTTCCCCCTCATATTAATAAACACCCCCACTACCTATATCTTCAATCCTCAAGACATATTTTTCTTTCCCCAAAAAGTGTCTCTCCCCACCCCCATGCAAATTTAAATGGGTTGCTCCTTTCCCTCTGTCTTCGCCCATGTAAATGATCAACATGCAGTGGTGCCAGATTTTAAGCCAAATTCTGGGAAGGTTCACACAAGGCAGAAGAGAGTAGAACAGAAGTACAAGCCTATTTGGTAGCAAATGAAAGCTTCTTGGTATCTAATTCATTGGAAGCTAAAGGGATTCATTCTTCTTTACCGTACTTGAAGATTACTCATGTAATCCTGTTTGTACAGCTGAGTGAAACTGCAGCACATTTTCCTCATATTATGCTTTTGAATCTCCAAATGAAATTTGCTTTGACTAAGACATATCTTTGGGGCTTGCTTTGCCTACAAACAGCAAAAAATAATTTTAAAAACTAAAAAAACTAAAAAAAAGAATTAGTTATGCTGACCATTTTTGTTCCTAGTGTAGACCATATCAGTGTCCAAATATCTGATTATACAATTCAGTTTGGATATTGCCTAGACCATTTGGGCAAATCAGGGTGTAACTCTATCAAGCCATATTCTAGCATTCTAGTATTCTCCACTCTGCCGCATTGTATACAAGTCACGATAGATCATTGTTCTTCATGGTAAGGCCCGAGAGTGGGGATGGGGGTCAGTGGTGGACCCCATCAACTGTGTGGCTCCCTGACTGATCATTTATTGTGCCTATGTGAAACTTTGGCCAAAGCTGAATACTCTGCATAGTCCTCCTGGCACCATGCCGAGTTGACCATTCTCAACATGCAGTGCTGCACTTTGTCCACTACTGGGGAGGGTTCCTTTAAGAGAAGCGGAGCCCTCTTGGGCCCCTGCACCATACTAAGAACATAAGAACATCCCTGCTGGATCAGGCTCAAGGCCCATCTAGTCCAGCATCCTGTTTCACACAGTGGCCCACGAGATCAGGCCCGCGGCTGGATTACTGTAACGTGCTCAACGTGGGGCTGCCCTTGAAGAATATCCGGAAACTACAGCTAGTGAAAAACGTGGCAGCGAGGGTTTTATCCGGAGCTGCCCGTTGGGAGCACATCACCCCCATTCTGAAAGAGTTGCACTGGCTGCCGGTTCGTTTCTGGGTTCAATTCAAGGTGCTGGTTTTGACCTTTAAAGCCCTTAACAGTTTGGGCCCAGGGTATTTGAGGGACCACCTGCTCCCAAGGGTTGCTGCCCGCTTGACGAGGACATCTGAGGGGGCCCTGCTCCGGGTGCCAACAATGAGAAAGGCCTGGCTGTCGTGCACTCGGGACAGGGTCTTCTCTGTTGCTGCCCGCAGACTTTGGAATGCTCTCCCAGTGGCCATTCGCTCCTCGGACTCCATCACGGCTTTTAGAAAGCTTGTTAAAACTTGGCTTTTTACCCAGGCTTTTACATAATCGTTTTTACTGCTGCTTCTGTGTGTTTTTACCTGTTGTATTGTTTTTATGCTTGTATTTTATAGATTTTAAATTTGGTTTGTTTTTATATTTTTTTAGCTTAATATTTTTATTGTCTTTTTATTGTATGTTTTAACTTTTGTAAACCGCCTTGGAGTTGTCTTTTAAAAAAAGGCGGTATATAAATGCAACAATAAATAAATAAATAAATATGCCTCTGGAAAGCCCGCTGTTGCTCCCCTGCAACTGGTATTTAGAGGTATCTTGCCTTTTAGGCTGGAGATTGCCTATATAGCCTTCAGACTAGTAGCTATTGTTAGACCTGCCCTCCATGAATTTTTGCATGTCCTTCTTAAAGGCATCCAGGCTGGTGTCTGTCACCACATCTTACGAATATGACAGAATACAACGGAATATTTATATCCTGCTTTTCAACAAAAGTTCCCAAAGTGATTTACATAGATATAAATAAATAAAATGGCTTCCTGTCCCCAAAGGGCTCACAAACTAAAAAATAAACATGATACCAGCAACAGCCACTGGAGGGGTGCTGTGCTGGGAATGGATAGGGCTAGTTGCTCTCCCCCCTGCTAAATAAAGAGAATCACCACTTGAAAAAGGTGCCTCTTTGCTCAGTTAGCAGGGGATTGCTCAGTTAGCAGGGGACATTTGGTGGCAGAGAATTCCATAGATTAATTATGTGTTGTGTGAAAAAGTACTTCCTTTTGTTGTTCCTAAATTTCTTGGCAATCAGTTTCATGGGATGACCCCCCCCCCGCCCAGTACTAGAGCCATGCAAGAGTGGGGGAAATTTTCTCTCTCCACACCATGCAAATTTTATAGACCGCTATCATTTTCATCTCTCAGTAGTCTTTTTTCTAAACTAAAAAGCCTCAGGTGTTATAACCATACCTTGTAGGGAAGGTGCTTTTAGCCCCTGATTGTCTTGATTGCCCTTTTCCAGTTCTATTATGTGTAATTAATTAATTAATTAATTAATTTGCTGCCTGAATCCAAAGGCTGCAGGTGGTTCATAAAAACTAAGAAAAACAAAACCAACTATTAACAGGAATTTAAAAAAATTAGACATTCAGAAATTACAGCAATTAAAAATTTAAAACATTCAGAGCTTACTAGTGTGGCTAAATAAATGTGTCTTAAGGGCTGTTCTGAAGGCTGGTAAAGCTGTTAAACCACGAAGGGAGCACATTGAACAGCCTAGGAGCGGCTACAGAGAAGACCTGCTCCTGAGTCCCCACCAGACGAGCTGGCAGTATATGGAGACAGACCTCTCTTGATGATCTTAATGCATGGTAGGGATCATGCAGAAGGAGGCACTCTCCCAGGTAACCTGGTCCTAAGCCATTTAGTGTTTTAAAGGTAATTACCAGCACTTTGTATTTTGCCCGGAAACCTAGAGGCAGCCAATGCAATTGCTTTTAAAAAGGCATACCGTATTTTATGGACTATAAGACTCACTTTTTTCCTCGAAAAATATCTGCCAAAATTCAGGAGCGTCTTATATGTTTTAACAGTTTAATATGTTAAAACTCTGAAAAACTGGATTAAAATTAAGGTGCGTCTTATAGTCCGTAGCGTCTTATAGTCCGTAAAATACGGTAATATGGTCTCTCTGAGTCTCTCTGGAGACCAGTCTAGCCTCTGCATTTTGAACCAACTGAAGTTTCCGAACTACATACAAAGGCAGCCCCACGTAGAGTGTGCACTGTAGTAGTCAAGCCTAGAGGTTGCCAAAGAGTTCATCACAGTTCTGAGATAATTATTTTGAAGTTTTATAATGTCATTTTTGAGATATGGTGACCAGAACCCGACACAGCACTCCAAATGTGGCTGCACTATAGATTTTATAAGGGCATTATGATATTAGCAGGTTTATTTTCAATCCCCTTCTAATGATTCCAAGCATGAAACTGGCCTTTTTCACAGCTGCTGCACATTGTGTCAACACTTTTAAGGAGCTGTCCATCACAACCCCAATGTCTCTCTCCTGGTCATTCACAAACAGCTCAGACCCCATCAGCATATATGTGAAGTTGGGGTTTGGGGGGGGGGTTGCCCCAATATGAATATGCATCACTTTACACTTTCTAACATTGAACCACTTTTGCCATTTTGTCGCTCACTCCTCCAATTTGGAGAGATCCTTTGGAGCTCATTACAATCTGTTTTGTATTTCACTGCCCTAAATAGTTTGGTGTCATTTGCAGATCTGGCCACCTTGCTGTTTACCCCAACTTCTAGATCATTTATGAATAAATTAAAAAGCTCTGGTCCCAGTACAGATCCCTGGGAGACCACACTTCTTACTTCCCTCCATTTAGAAAAATGTCAATTTATTCTGACCCTCTGTTTCCTGTCTTTGAAGCAGTTACCAGTCCACACATGATCCTGTCACCTCATCCCATGACTGCTAAATTTTCTTAAGAGTCGTTGATGAGGAACTTTGTCAAAAGATTTTTGAAAGTCCAAGTATACTTTGTCATCTGGATCACTTTTATTTACACGCCTGTTGACACTCACAAAGAACTCCAAAAGGTTGGTGAGGCAAGATGGAAAGCATGCATGGCATAGGAACATAGGAAGCTGCCATATACTGAGTCAGACCATAGGTCCATCTAGCTCAGTGTTATATACACAGACTGGCAGCGGCTTCTCCGAGGTTGCAGGAAGGAATCTCTCTCAGCCCTACCTTGAAGAAGCCAGGGAGGGAACTTGGAACCTAGATGCTCTTCCCAGAGCAGCTCCATCCCCTAAGAGGAATATCTTACAGTGCTCACACTTATAGTCTCCCTTTCATATGCAACCAGGGTGGACCCTGCCTAGCTAAGGGGACACGTTATGCTTGCTACCACAAGACCAGCTCTCATGCTGGGAAGTATAGCAACTTTCCTGCTAGCACTCTTAAGGTAGGGCCCTCTCAGCACTGAGGAAATTGTAGTACTTGGCAGAGGTCACCATAGTGGTACACGGCTCTCACACTGAAGGTAAGAATATGCAATTCGATTTTTGTGTGAATCAATTTTTGCTGAATCGGGGCAATTCATTAATTTGGCCATCAATCAAATCACCCCTTGAATGAAGTGGCTTGTTCAAGGTCAAATAGAATCAGCCACGATTTGGCATGCATCAATTCATGTGATTCAAGCAGCCATTTTGGTGGGCTTTCCACTCTTGCTGATCGGTTCTCTGGCACTGGCTTCCAAATGGCTTGAGATTTCCTTGCTTCTTGGTTGTTGTCATTTAAATCAAGTGTTGGCATGGGCAACTGTGGCCCTATTGGCTGGGAGGAGGGAGGGGGAACACTTTTGGAGGGAGTTTCAAAATGTATTCAAAGGGACTGGGAGGCAGAGAGAGCCCTTACATCAGCAGAGGAGGAAGAATTCAAGGAAAGTTTGATTTTGTGGTTTTCTTTTCTCAGCACTGAGTATAATGCTGTGCTATTGCTTGCTGCTTTAACTATCTGGTTTTGCTGGATCTCAGATTGACAAAGACAGAACTTGGGTGCCTCCCTCCCTCCGTTGAGCTATGGTTTGGTCTCTTTGTGAGATTGCGTTGTGTCAAGAAATGGACAGTGGCAGCTCAGTTCTATGTGTCTGTAGGTAATATTTCTTGGTGATAGCTGTGATGAGCTCCATGTCTGGCCTTGAGATTAACTTGAGGTTCACTCACTGTTCTGTTCTGCTCTGCAACCTGCATTCTGCATTGCAAGGTGTACTTGTTTAAAATGTTTTGGTTGAGCTTATGGCTATACCTGCTGGCTGCTAAGAGTGCTGCTTTGCTGTGGCAGCTGTTGTAATCATAATTGGGTTACCGCAGCAAAGGCACTGTGGCCGGCAGTGGATTCTTGGTCAGTGAGTCTTTTTTGCCCATCTTTGGATTGTGTATTCGGCAAAATGTGGTGTTCTGTGTTTGGAGGAACTGTGTGTACTGCTTCTGGTCTGCAGTGTTATTTTTCAAGGCCGAGTTGCAAAATGTGTGCAGTGCACTCTGCTTGTCTCGCCCATAGGGAACAATGGGTAACTCAAATCACCCCATTGTTCCCCATGGATTGGTCCTAGGGACATCAAAGTGGGTTGGGCGGTACAGTGTGGTGGGTGCAAACTGCCACCCAACCCACAAAAGAAATGGGCAAGCTGGTGATTTTTTTTAACCATAGGATCCTATGGGGTATTGTTGGGAAATTTTTTTTTTAATTAAATCACCTGCGTACACATTTATTTTGTGGTTGGGTGGTAGGTAGCACCCATCATGCCGTACCACCCAATCCACTTTGGTATCTCTAGGACCTAGGAACAATGGGGAACATTGGGGTGATTTGAGTTACCCATTGTTCCCTATGGGCGAATCATTATTTTTTTTTTTTTTTTTTTGAGAATTTGTTATTTGATGTATCAGTTCAAATTTTTGTGATTTGATTTGAGGTTGATTCAAGATCAAATCAAATAGCAAAAAGCAATTTGGGCACACCTCTAATTGAAAGATGTGCCCTGGCTTTAAAAAGGGTGTGCCATGCCCTGGCTTTTAGGCCCTGGCTTGAAAAAGAGTGAAGATCACTGCTATAGATGGATGCTTATATTATGCCGAATTTGGCAGCCTCTTGGCACAAGCATCAGTTATTTAGGGCTAATGCACATTAACAGTTGGAAGCCCCTTTACATTGTTCTTCACCATAACTGCAGAAAGTTGTATGCAGCTGAGCATCATGCAGATCTAGTGATTTTCTCCATGTCACTGCAAATGGCTGCTGTAAAATTTGTGGTCACAGAACAAAATGGGCAACATGTGGAACCAAGGATATCATAAATGAAAAAACCATGTGAAAAGAAGAAAAATACAGTGGGAAACGATGACGATGCATTATCAAGCCTTATGGGTAATTGTATAAGGTATATGTATGGAGTATATTCAGTGGGGATGCAGCAGAGATAAAGTTCAAGTCATTGAAGAAAGTCCTATATCTATTTATAGGTAAGATATATTTTCATGAAGCCTCAGCATGGAGTTTTTTTATGTATATTGTTAAATAGATATTACAGTGTTATTTATATGTGTTTTATCTTTATAGTCCTTCACGATGAAGCAAATGCGAAAATAGCTGATATCTAGACAGCTTTTCAAGGACTATTTTGATTACACCCTGAAATATCTGAATAAGTTTTACTTTCTAAAACCTTGGAATAAGGAGTAAAGCTTATTATTCATCTATATATGGGAGACCCACGAAGATTTCTACGAGACTAACTCTCTGTTTGGAGTGATTTACTGAAGGAATTTATTTCATTGGATCCATGCAAAAATTTCGACTTCTCCTTCAACATCATTATATTTCCTAGAGTTCATCTTTATCTATTCATGGCATATTTGTGATGGGCTTCACTGCTTTCAACTCTCCTCCATCGGATGGATTTTTCCACCTAATTATGGACTTTTATTCTTTGGACACTGGAATATTCATCAATACTTATGTATAGCTTCCATATAGTTTTTGGATTATATATTGTGTGTGTGTGTGTGTGTGTGTGTGTGTGTGTGTGTGTGTGTGTATAAATAAAAATATATAAAATTATCTTGTAATTGATGTTTCTTATATTAATATTAAGTATATTGATATTCCACATTATTCTTCATGACTTTAAACTTATAAAATCCATTTTGAGCAAGTTTAATATGTTGTAAATGTTGTGGTGGCATAAAGAACGTTCTTGGATTTGCTTGGTGAGGTGCTCTGTATGAACAACTTGCTGAATGAAGAGTGCCTCCAAGGAGGATCAACTTTTTAAAGTGGTTTCCATATGGTGCCTGTTAATATGTCTAGGTCTTAAGATTAGTGTGTATGTTGTTAATGTCAGAAAAAATAAAATGCATCTGCATCCATTTAAGACAAGTGTGTTGTATGCAATTTTTCACAAAAGGAAATTATAAAACTATTGAATTTGAGGCCCACACTAATAAAACAAGATCCCCCAGGATGGTACATCTGGATGGTTCCAATTTCAAAAATCAGGTGAGTCTGTTGAAACACCTCTGATTCTTACAACCCAGATGTCTGGAGTGCTTCCACCCACACTTCCCCACCCCTTGACTGTCCATGCAGAATTACTTCTTGAGGGATTTTCATCACTAGGCAGGTGTATTGGCAAATAGATCTCATAGTAGCAGCCACATTTGGCACCATCCCAATTATAACCCAGTTCTCCCATGGGCAGACCTAGGCCATGAGCCTTCTTTCCTTTCCCTATGTCTTCTAGGAGGCATGCATTCAACATTCAGTGGGTGATCAAGATGGCATAGCAACAGCAATAAGGGGTCAAGAGGATGATGCATGTGACTATGAGGAAGTAATAGATTAATAAGCTCTTCTTACTCATGACTGGTAAGAAGAGCTGGAGGGCGGACTGTGGGGAAGGCGGTTAGACATACCTTCCCCACGGATTACCGTTCCTCCTGTGCTGGGCAATTCCCCCTGTGTGCCCAGACGATTCCCTATGCACTCAGGCAGCGGGGAGAGACGGGATGTGTCGTTCCAGCCCCTGGAAATACCATAATGCACCACTTGAGTGTGTGGTTCAACATGGTGATCCCCCCTCCCCTCCCCAGGCTCCCCACAGTCTGGAAGCCACAGCCGCAAGCAACCACAGCTGCCAGACGATTAAAAAAAAATAAAATAGGGCTAGTAGAGTGCTTGCTCTCCTAGCATCGTTTAGGGGGAAGCTTCACAGGCGGGTTTGCTGCCGTGGTGCCACTGAAATCAGGCCCGATCCCAGCGGTTCACAGGCTGGGATCTCTTAGCCCAGTTTTGCACATGTGTGTGTGTGAATAGCCTCACGCTCTAGATTAGGTAGAGAGAAAGACTCCTCTTTGTCGGCTGCTGTGAAACATTTGATTCTGGTGCGTGTTGATCAAAGGAGTCAATAATTTGAATGCCTAAAGACAGCAGCACATAAAACTTAGGACGCAGTGAGAAATTAAACCCTGGTGAAAAGACCCTTCTTTTGATCAGTCTTATGGAAAGAATTTGGTTTGGGGGAAATCAGTTATCTAAGCTTGATCCTTGGCTTCTTCTCTGGGATTTAAACCGCAAGATTACCAGGAACATGACTCTCCCTCTAGGACTTTGTTCCATAAAATCATTTTGGCAGTTGTGACAGACATAATTCTTCTTCCATGTGTTTCATTTTCCTTTATAGAAGCTCCACCCATGAGAATTCTCCTGACTCAAAACCAATCTGAAGCATAAATAAACAAACAAAAGCCAATGTATATGACCATAATTGTCTACAAAATCCCAATTTCTTAGACATGCAACATGTTTTTCAGCTTTTTTTTTTTGCCCTTTATTCCACAACAATATTTAAAACAAAGAGGGTAGCCAGAAGTAGAAAAGTGGCAAATGAAACTGAAGGCCTGTTTATAGACTAGTCATTTAATGACAGTTGGTTACATATATAATAGAAGACCACTTCTAGTTCCTGCAATCCTGGCTAGGTTATAAACCCACTGGAAGACTCCTTAATTCCCATATGCAATTTAAGAATACGAGAAGAGTCCAGCTGGATCAAGCCAATGGTCCATCTAGTTTAGCAAGTGTCTTACCAGTCAGATGCTTTCATGAAGCCCACAATTAGGGCATAAATGTAACATCCCTTGGTATTCAAAGGAATACTGGTTTAGAGCATGCAGCTTTTATTAAGCTATCCTGGCTAATAGCCAGTAATAGACCTATCTCCTTTTAAAACTGTCTAAGTCATCCATATATATCTTGTGGTAGTGCATTCCATAAGTTAATTGTACATTATGTGAAGAATCTATTGCCAGTCAATTTCACTGGACAATTCTGAGTTACCATTAGAGAGAGAGAGAGAGAGAGAGAGAGAGAGAGAGAGAGAGAGAGAGAGAGAGTGCTAATTTGATAATTTGATTTGCCTTTGCCACCAACGTATCCAGCTCCATGATATTCCTTTTGAAATGAACAGAAATGTTTTCCATATTCCGAATGCAGTCACACCACAGATTATGACAAAGGTATTATAATGATCATTCTATCTCCAATCCCTTTCCCAATAACCTCTGACATGAAGTTGACCCTTTTTGTTGCTGCTACACACCATAGACATGGATGTCACTCCAGCCCAGCCCAATGATCTCATTCCTGGTTATTTATGGCCAGTTTGGAACCTTTTGGCATATATGTGAGGCTGGGGGGGGGGGGGTTGCCCCAAGATGCATTTCCTTACATTCATTTACAATGAATCTCATTTGCCATTTTGTGGCCCATTCATTCAGTTTGGAAAGATCTAATAGGAGCTTTGCACAGTCTGTGCTTTCACCACCTTGAATAATTTTGGTGACACTCTTGATTCCAGATGCTTTATGAATGTTAAATGGCATGGTTCTAATACAAATATCTAGGGGACCTTCCCTTCCTTGTGAAAATTGAGTTTAATAATTCATATCTTCCCCTTTCTGCTCTTTAACCAGCTAGCTACCAGCCTATAAAAGGATCTTCTTATTCCATGACTGCTAAGTGTATTCAGGAATTTTTGGTGAGAGACTTTGTCAAACACTGAAGGCGCCTGTCTCCCCACACATGAGCTCCCTGCCTACCTCAATGCACCACGCCAGGAGTGCCGTGCATTGGGGGATTCTCCTGCTGCCGGGCACTCTTTCCACCCAGCTTAGTGCATGCCGCCCAAGCATACACATGACCGGGAACTGAAGCAGAAGGGCACATTCACACCCTTCTACCTCAGTAATAGCCCAAGCAAAATGCTCAGGCTACCTGGCAGGGCTGCTTGTGTGCCTGCCCTCACCTTCTGGAAGTCCAAGTGTATAATATGGACATTCACATGGCCTTTTTTCTCAGAGCCAGGGAGGGCTTGTGGGGAGGCAGCAGGCTCCTATCTGCCTCCCCGTGCATGGTTCTAGTACAACTGAGGGTTCTGCTGCTTGTCACGGCACACGACTGGAGCCGCAGCAAGCAACAGAGCTGGGAGCTGGAGGCAGATGTCATCTGCATCCCACAATACACCATGCCAGGAGTGTGGTGCATTATGGGATTCCCCTGTTGCTGGGTGCTCTTGCTGCCTGGCTTTGTGCATGTTCAGGCTGCAGGACGCCCTATCATGCACATAACCAGGGGCTGGGGTAGAAGGGTGCACTCATACCCTTCTACCTCAGTAATAGCCTGTGTACAATACTTGGGCTACCCAGTAGAGCAGCGGCATAATCAGGCCCAATCCTGGTGTTCCACATGAACAGCCCTACCTGGGTAGGGCTGTGCAAGCCCAGGTAGTGCTGCTAGTGTGAAAAGCCCAAATGTCAATAATATCTATATATATAATTCTCCTGGGTGTGCCCAGGAGAAATGTGTCCCGGCAGCCCAGCTGATTGGCTGGGCTGCAGGGGGCGCCTGATTGGCTGGCAGCACACCCAGGAGAACGGCGGTGGCGGCCATGACCGGGGAGCCAGGCGGGCCCGGCCGCAGAGGCGAGGCGGCGGGCCTGGCCGGGCCCGGCCGCAGCAGCACTCTCTGGCCCGGCGGCGGCGGCACTCTCAGGCCAGCACTCTCGGCGGCGGCACTCTCGAGGTAAGGCGGCGGGCCCGGCCGCAGCGCAGGCGGTGGTGGGCCCGGCCGCACTAGAGGCACAGATGCTCTGTGCCCGGGCCCACTAGTAGAATAATAAACAATAATACACTTCATTTGTTAGCCTCCCCAATAACAAATCAGATTTTTAAATCTGGATTATCCCCAAATAAATATGTTTTTGACATACTCAATTATTATTCTATTTTTACCTTTTATGTTTGGGCCTATATATATATATATATATATATATATATATATATATATATATATATATAAAAATAAACTGTATGTTTTCTCTCTAACTTTATCTTTTATCTTTGCTTTTGGAAAAAGAGAATTTGTTTAATAAAGTTCATTCTGAAAGAAACATCACTGAGACAGGGCATCCATTGGCAGAAGCAATGCTGATTGTTCTTCAGCAATGCTTTTTCTTCTATATGTTTAATAATTCCAGCTGCAGAAAATGACTCTTGAGTTCTATGGATTAAGGATAATTTCAGTACTGGAGGAATGTTCAGTCTCTGTATCAGCTGCAACTGCATATACGTAAAAGAACTGTGGGGCTCCAGATGACAGTGTAACTATGCATTTATTCTAGAAATAAATTGAATAACTATTTCAATTATATGTGGCCTCAAAAGTCAAAGCAGTGTGTGTTGGCCTTGGGAACAAAGGGGGATTTGCAAAATAAATTTCATTATACATTTTTCATATATAAAAATTGAATGTGTATTTAGAAATTAAAAAAGGGAACAAAACTGCTTCTGAGTCAAAAAAATTATGAGAGAGAGAGAGAGAGAGAGAGAGAGAGAGAGAGAGAGAGAGAAACTGCCACCCTGTAACCAGAAGGTTGCAAGTTTGATCCTGACCAGGGGCTCAAGGTTGACTCAGCCTTCCATCCTTCTGAGGTCAGTAAAATGAGTACCCAGAATGTTGGGGGGCAATATGCTAAATCATTGTAAACCGCTTAGAGAGCTTCCAGCTATAGAGCGGTATATAAATGTAAGTGCTATTGCTATTGCTATTGCTATATATAGAGTTATATAGTTATATAGTGTGTGTGTGTGTGTATATATATATATATATTTTTTTTTTTTCATTAAGGGAGGGCAGGATGCCATCATGCCTTAAGGAGGCGGTGGTAAGACCACTATTAAAAAAGCCCTCCCTTGATCCCTCCTACCTGGATAACTATAGACCTGTGTCTAACCTTCCCTTTTGGGGCAAGGTGATAGAGCGTGTGGTGGCATCCCAGCTGCAGAGGGTCTTGGATGATACGGATTATCTGGACCCTTTTCAATCTGGCTTCCGCCCCGGGTATGGGACTGAGACTGGCTTGGTCGCTCTAGTGGATGACCTACGCCAGGAACTAGACAGGGGGAGTGCGTCCCTGTTGGTTCTGCTGGACCTCTCGGCGGCGTTCGATACCATCGAACATGGTATCCTTCTGGGCCGCCTCTCGAGTATGGGAATCGGAGGCACTGCATTGCAGTGGTTCCGGTCCTTTCTTGGGGGGAGGGTCCAGAAGGTGGTGCTGGGGGACTACTGCTCGGCTCCGTGGCTGTTGGCCTGTGGGGTTCTGCAGGGTTTGGTCTTGTCCCCCATGCTGTTTAACATCTACATGAAGCCGCTGGGAGGGGTCATCCGGGGATTTGGACTGAGTTGTCAGCAATATGCGGATGACACTCAGCTCTATCTCTCCTTGTCATCTGATCCTAGGGAGGCGGTGGATGTCCTGAATTGGAGGCTGGAGGCCGTGATGGGCTGGATGTGGGCTAATAAACTGAAATTGAATCTGGATAAGACGGAGGTACTGTTGGTCAGTAGGAGAGCCAATCGGGATGAGGAGATTTTACCGGTTCTGGATGGGGTTGCACTCCCCTTGAAGGAGCAAGTACGCAGCTTGGGGGTACTACTGGACCCGGCTCTGCTTTTGGAAGCTCAAGTGGAGGCGGTGGCCAGGGGTGCCTTTGCACGGCTTCGGCTAGTGCACCAGCTGCGTCCCTTTCTCGAGAAGGCAGATCTGGCCACAGTTACCCATGCCTTAGTCACGTCGCGGCTGGATTACTGTAACACGCTCTACGTGGGGCTGCCCTTGAAGAATATCCGGAAACTGCAGCTAGTGCAAAACGTGGCAGCGCGGGTTTTATCTGGAGCTGCCTGTTGGGAACACATCACCCCCATTTTGAAAGAGTTGCACTGGCTGTCGGTTCGTTTCCGGGTCCAATTCAAGGTCCTGGTTTTGACCTTTAAAGCCCTTAACGGTTTGGGCCCGGGGTATTTGAGGGACGGCCTGCTCCCAAGGGTTGCTGCCTGCTTGACAAGGACATCTGAGGGGGCCCTGATCCGGGTGCCGACAATGAGGGAGGCCCGGCTGTCGTGCACTCGGGACAGGGCCTTCTCTGTTGCTGCTCCCAGACTCTGGAATGCTCTCCCAGTGGCCATTCGTTCCTCAGACTCCATCATGGCTTTTAGAAAGCTTGTAAAGACTTGGCTTTTTACCCAGGCTTTTACATAATCGTTTTTACTGCTGCTTCTGTGTGTTTTTATCTGTTGTCTTGGGGTTTTTTTATGCTTGTTTGATATGTTTTTAGCTTGGTGTTTTTATTGCTTTTATTGTATGTTTTAATTTTTGTAAACTGCCTTGGGGTTTTCTTTTAACGAAAGGCGGTATAGAAATGTAAAAATAAATAAATAAATAAAGTTATATTTTATATATTTATAGACTGTTTCAAGGTTCCTCAATGGAAATCCAAACATATTTTCTGACATAGCAGTGTTAAATAGTTTGCAAGTAACAAGAGAAACAAAACAAAACCTTCCTATTCCTCTGTATGTCATTTAGACTGCTTCAGTAAAGTCTCTCCTGAGAAGCAATCCAATATCAATAAAACCTACAATATGAGTCATTGCAAATACAAATTATATTGATTTATCCTTTGGAGTCTAAAACTCAAGCATAACTAATTGCAATATGCTTGCTTTTAAAATGGATTTCTGAAGCATGTTTTTGATAAATAGATCACGCAGGATTATGCAGTTATATTTCTTTCATATATATCAGACAGAAAATCACATATGTGGCTTCATATAAATCAGTTTGGAAAATCACTTTACAGAAGTGCTTAAAACTTGATGCCTTTTCACATTTTTTAAGATGAAATGAGGCACTTATAACTGAGAAACATGGTGCGAAAATTAATATAAGTACTTTAAATGAACTTTGTGAATGTGATAGTTAGCTATTCTGGAGGAAGCCGGCGGCAATGGGGGGAGCCACTATGGCCACCACCACCGCCACCACGGCCAGTGGTGGCACTTATAAGTACGTATTTACATCCCTGCTGGCCCCTCTACCCTTAGGACAGCCCCCTGCCCCTTTACAGGTAAAGGCAAATCCTCATCAGATTCCCCTTTACCAGTAGAGCTCCGAGCTGGTTGAACAGGCCTGGTTTGAACTCGAACTAGTTCGACTGAGGGCAAAACTGAACTGGGCCGGGTCAGCTCAAATCCAGTCCAGATTTGAGCCGAACTGGCAAAACCGTTTCTGCTGAATAAAGAAAGCAAAATGCTAATATTTTAAATTGACTAATATTTTAGTCAATATTGACTAATATGGGGGGAGCCACTATGGCCACCACCACCGCCACCACGGCCAGTGGTGGCACTTATAAGTACGTATTTACATCCCTGCTGGCCCCTCTACCCTTAGGACAGCCCCCTGCCCCTTTACAGGTAAAGGCAAATCCTCATCAGATTCCCCTTTACCAGTAGAGCTCCGAGCTGGTTGAACAGGCCTGGTTTGAACTCGAACTAGTTCGACTGAGGGCAAAACTGAACTGGGCCGGGTCAGCTCAAATCCAGTCCAGATTTGAGCCGAACTGGCAAAACCGTTTCTGCTGAATAAAGAAAGCAAAATGCTAATATTTTAAATTGACTAATATTTTTTGAAAGTAAATGTTGTTACATTTAAAGATTAGAAGTGGTTGTTTGATGATCTCCACCCCACATCTATAAGCCTTTCCACTCTACCGACTTTTTGCTTTTGGTATTATTATTATTTTTGCAAAGGTATAAGGGCTGTTCTAGTAGACCCAGCCATATAAAAGAAAAGTCTACATGGTGGCAATGGGAAAGAATTGATATCATGAGGCTGGTGGGATCTGAAATTTCTCCACACATGATGTCACAAAGGTGGGAGAGGGCAGCTATTCCTCCACATGTGGTGGCAAAGTGGTGGGATAGACAGCTATTCCTCCACAGCAAATTTGGAAGAGACGGGGGCTCAAAGGGTCCTAACACTCTACTCAAAGCCAACTCCTTGCCAGTTTTATGGAGCATGATGTTCTTCATGCACTGACCTGATTTCAAATTATACAAGAACATCAACTCCCTAGCCACCAAAGAGCTAGCAGTTTAATGGAACTAGGTCCCTTTATCAGAGGGGATTGGATTGCCACCACCACCCCCTTTCCTGCCCTGACTATGGTACCTCCCACTTTGAAAACCCCAAATCTTAGGACAGCTGGTACTGGGGTGCTTGCCCCTGCAGAACCCACAGTCATGTCAGAATTTGCACAGCAACCACGGGAAGTGCCCGCCAGTGTTGAAGTCCCAACATACCAGCTAGAGTTGAACCAACTGACTGCTGGGGCCAAAAGCAGAACCACTGCTGGATTCCTAGAAATCATGTGGCCACTATCAGCGTGCTCACCCTGCATGGAGCATGCAGGGGTCATAATCTGAAGCCATAACTTGGGATACTGCTTATCCCACAGGAGGTTGGGCTCTAAGGATGCTCTCATACGAAAACACTATGCTGCTGCCATGAGATCCCAGCGAAGTCTATATATCCCCTATGAATAACCTTCTATATAATTATTTTACTAAGCCAGTGTGTGCTGGGCAGAAGTGGCGGCAGAAATGCGTGCAGATTTGAGGATGTGTGGGGATGTTTGGTGGGCAGAGGCAGGCTCAGGCCTAGGCCTATTCGCTGGGTGGGGGGAAAGAAAGTGGGGGAGGCAGCAGTGGCAATGGGGAGGAGGAGGAGGTGGTGGGTGGCCCCGTGGTGAGGCGGTGGCTGGGCTGCCAGGAAGAGGTGGAGGGCCCGGCTGGGTGGGTGGCAGAGCCAGGCCGAAGAGCGGAGGGAGTGGGGGGGGGCAGAAGCGGGTGGCAGGGAGGAGAGGCGGCTGGGCCAAGCTGGGCAGCTGGCGGAGCCACGCGGGCCGAGCCAGGCCGTCCACGGTGAGGAAGCGGTGGCAGCAGGTCCATGCCCCATGTTGAGTCGGTGGCTGGACTACCAGGAAGAGGTGGAGGGCCCAGCTGGGCAGGTGGCAGAGCTGCGCCACACCCAGCGGGGGTGAGAGGCAGGCAGTGAAGCTGCGCTGCCGAGCAGGCCCGGGGGGGTTGGGGAAAGAAAGGGAGGCAGAAGCGGGATGCAGAGGGGGTGGGAAGGAGAGGCAGCTGGGCCCGGCATGGGCCAGCTGCGGTGAGGAAGCGGAGACGGTGCAGAAAGTGGTGGGGGGAAAGTAACCACCAGCCCCAAAGAGCGCACAGATGCTCTGTGTGAGGTCGGCTAGTATCTAAATATTTCACAAGGGTTGGACCTTGAGCCGGGTCTACCCCTATAAAAATAGTGAAAGCAGAAAGACAATTAGCCCATACTTTAGATGAGCTTCCTCCCACATTTGGAGGCATCAGAAGATACATACTTGTAAAACGTATGTATTTAAGAGTTATATCCCACCCGCTCCCATGTAATACTGCTTGGGATGGCTCAGAAAGTTGTCAAAACAATATAAATCCTTTATTTGCGTATGTACTTTAAATAGTTATATCTCACCCCTCCAATGTAATACTGCTTGGGGTGGCTCACAAAATTAGCAAAACAATATAAAACAATACAAAATTAGTAAAATTAATCAAAACTAAAAACAGATCTAGCTAAAACCAAATTTAAAAGCTGAAAGTTAGAAAGCCACAAAGTTACAAGCCCACCAGATATAAGCTGCATTTGACTTTATTGCTAAGGGAGTTCATAATTTCAGAAACAATGTGTGTACTTCCAGATCAGTACAGTAGAATCTCTTTGCCCACTCACTCCCTTACATAATAAGAGTCCTGCTGGATTACGCCCAAGGCCTATCTAGTCCAGCATCCTGTTTCACACAGTGGCCCACCAGATGCCCCTGGGGAGCCCACAGGCAAGAAGTGAAGGCATGCCCTCTCTCCTGCTGTTGCTCCCCTGCAACTGGTATTGAGAGGCATTATGCCTCTGAGGCTTCCTTTTCTCCTCATGAGCATTCTAGCAGATGTGAATATGCTTCAATACAGTGGAAGCGGTTATGTCCCAAGCACATTAAATGGTCTGATTTGGGATTGGCCCCACATAAAATAGTCAGATTGCACATTTTAAGATGCAGGAAGGTCATCTCTACCAAACTGTCTAAGTTTCAGCCACGTACCTTATGATGTAATTTATGGCCCCTGTTAGCCCTTTTTGGAGTGGTCTGAAAGGGGTTAAGCCCCAACAAAGTCAGTCAGATTGGACAGTCTGGAAGTATGTGCATCTTCCCCCAACAGATACCACTTCTTTTATCCACATACCTTATGATGCATGTACCTTATGATGTGAGTAATAGCCCCAAGAAGGTGTTTTAGGGGGCTTACACCCCATAAATGCCCCAGCAGCCGCTCATAAGAATGGCGCTTCTGGAAATGGCAGAACTAGTTTAAAAACTCAGAAGTCAGATGTCAAACCTTTCATACCTTATCATGCAAGTTTTTTGACACGGGCTCTTGGACTAAACGGAGATCTGCAAAAATTCCAGTTAATCATCTTTGTGTGTATTGCTAATGGCTGGTGGAAAAAGTTCCATTTTAGATTCCCCACTTGCTGTATACATCCCCAAGTGGGAAACATCTTTCTGACATCTTGGCTAGAATTTTCAGTGGGACTACATAAGAAAAATTCCATTTTCCTTTATTAGACCATGATGAAAAATCTCAGTGGTTAAAAGTTTCTCTATTTGCATCTGTTGCTGAGAAAATTAGAAGAAAAATGTGCCACAAAACCTGGTCATGTGCTGGAGACCACATATTCTAGGAACTGAATTTAATGCTATGCTGATTCCTTTTATTATGACATATGTGATATTACTCTGCTGCCTATGTATACTGCATTTATTGGTTGGGTATATTTTGGTTTGTTGCTTTCAGCATCAGCAATATTCCTGAAATGAGCTAGACCAACAAATCAACAAGCACTGGTGAAGCTCCAGGTCTGACTAGACATTACAAGGAACTGCCAACCAGGAGTATCTTGTAAAGTATCTTGTAAAGTACTGTGTGATGTGATGTCATTACATTCAGTGTTTTCCTGATCCCCCAATCTAGCTGATTGGTGCTTTTAGGAGCAAGAAAATGCTGAACAAGATGCCATCATATTACACATTTCTTGGACTAGACCCTGGGGAAGCACATGGAGAAGCACATGGAAGCACCTGTGAATCTTCCATAATGTCTGCTTAGACTAACCAATCCCCTTAGGCATTGTTCATCTAGATTTTACAGTAATCATAGCATATTTTGAAAAAATCCCTACCTTCTTGATGTTGAATTTTCCTTACCAAAGTTTGTGAGACATAGACATTTTGATAGATAGTTTGGAGAGGGTCTATATGTTGAATTTTCCTTACCAAAGTTTGTGAGACATAGACATTTTGATAGATAGTTTGGAGAGGGTCTATATCCCTTCAGCTCACCCACACACCCTGTAACCTCAACTTCTGAGAATCTACAAAACCCCCATTCCTAAATCAAATATACCTCCTCCTTCATCAAGTGCTAAGAAACGAAGAGCACACTACCTCAATCTTGTGAAAATAACACCATTAAGGAACACAAATGGGATTCTCTACTTTGATGTGTTTTTTTCCTCTCTGAGTAAAAGGGATCACTCATCCATCACACAATTGTGTGAGAAACTTATTAAATTCATGCAGGCAAGCAGCAGCATGTGATCAGCATTTGAGTGCAGATGCAGTGATGTTCCAGAGGAGAATTGGGGATGTGTTTTTTCCTCTCTCTCTTCATTTTCATTACCTAATGTGTGTTGTACTGGAAGAGGGTTCCCCCCTCCCCCATGTGCCTCTGTGGCAGTGCTGTCTGTAAGAGTAATATATTCATTACCCCCACAAAAAATAGCAGACAATTTTATCATAACCAGAGGTGCTCTTACCCCTGGAATTTGGGGCCAAAGCTCAGGGCCTCCACAGCCCCTGGGGCCCCCCATATCCTCTTTAGTCTGCCGCAGGTGGTGTGGTTGCCCAAGGACAGGAGGCCTGAGTAGGATCTATCAGCTGAACAAGTGAATTAATTTGCCTATGGCCATAACCAAATCTCCCCACTGCACCATCCTCTTTTTACCTCAGATGCTATTTGGCTTATTCATGAGGAAACTTCCCTTCATCAATAGGAAGTTCCTCCCTCCACCCCATGCATCTCCAATAGCTGCAGGCGCAGCCATGATATCATCAAAACAAAAACAAAAAAGACAAAAAGACACACACACCCCAAAGTCCCACAACCCAGCAATGCCCTTACTAGCTACATCCGTTTTTATTCATTAGACATATATGCTGCCTTTCTTCCACTACAGAGATCAAAGTAGCGTATCTGGGGTTCTCAACCTCCCATCCAGGCATTGGCCATGTAATTGGAAGGAATTATCCGTGTGCCCCAGAAGAAGGCAACTTGCTGAAATACGCTGGGCCTATACAGATAGATTTTCACATTAAATAGATAGGTAGGTAGGCAGGCAGGCCATCTTGCTCTGAGGGGAGGAGAAAAGAGATAGATGCAGCTTGGGTAGCCTGCCACCATCCAGCTCCCATGTTCCAGCTATAGTGGCCCCTCCCTCCCCCAACTGTCAACACAGAGCTCCCTATCTTGCTCTGAAGAAAGAGGAGACAAAGTCTAAAGAGCACACCCTGTAAACACATTGCATGTTGTATGGTTCTTTATTGATTCCTACCTTAAAACATGTGATTTTATAGAAGGTGTTTTGTAACAGCTTAGAAATTGTTTCAACAGCTGTTTTGGCTTGGTATATACAAGAACCATCCTGCCAAAGATGCAAGAGCTGTTGAGATGGGATCCAACAATGTGTTAATGCCCAAGGGAATTGGAAGCAGGATGCCAAGAAGTTCAAGCCCCACTGGAATGATATTTATGATACAGCAGAGAAGATGGAAGAACATCAGAGAACTGGTCCCAGCACTGAGGGAGATCAATGCCATCCTTTGTCATCACTCCAAGAGCCTTGGTGTTAGCAGTGCCTTTTGCTGCTCTAATCACTCATGTTATTGCTTAGGGTGTAAATACTTTCAGTGCCCTGAGACACCGAGCAAATAGGCATTTCAAGAGCAGATCAATGTCCAGTGGAGAGCTGCATTGCTATATTCACCCGTTCTGCTAGCATTTGACGGCTGCATGTCACCTTATTCCTTACTAGGCAGTTTGAGTTCTCAGAAAGAAGGCTTGGAAATGAAATTCCAGTGTACCCATGTGGTGTTTGGTCTGAGTCAGGGATGTGTGTAAACTTTATTTTCAGTTGTTTTTCACCTTAGATGTTACTTCAGCTTCTATAAGTCTTATATATCTGCTGCCACTGATTATATGATGAAGCCTCTGTAACTCTGTTGGTTTCTTTACCCTGATAACATGGCTTTGCAGACATGAGGAGGGTTTGTTACAGAAATCACTCAGTCAGATGTACTTTAAAACAAAACAAAATAAGAAGAATATTATTTAAAGATGCCATCTGAGGTTGGTTTGTTACTACTGCTTAGTAGGGCTGAAATCTTGCTTGGTTACAAAGCTGATGATTTGAACTTCTCACAAAGCACTTAGTTACTCTGCACACAATATAGAAGGCTTTTATTTATGTATTTATTTATAAATTTATTTATAAATTTATATATATACATTTATATCCTGCTCTTCCTTCAAGGAGCCCAGAGCAGTGTACTACATACTTAAGTTTCTCCTCACAACAACCCTGTGAAGTAGGTTAGGCTGAGAGAGAAGTGACTGGCCCAGAGTCACCCAGCAAGTAATATGGCTGAATGAGGATTTGAACTCGGGTGTCCCCAGTCCTAGTCCAGCACTCTAACCACTACACCATGCTGGCTCTTTTCACCTTTGAACCCAGTTCCCTCCCAGAACTGTACTTCACAACCCAGTCTTTATCACAGACTGTCCTAATAACCCAGTCTTTTATTTTTCTAGACTGTCTCAGAACAACTCCCCTTTTAGACTGTTCCTACCCAGACCCAAATCCCCATCCTAACTGAACTTCACTTTGAACATCTGCCACTCTCTGCTTCTTATGATTGACAACTCCAAAGAGTTCTAAGCTGATTTGCATAAAAGTAGTCCTGCATAATTTCATCACAACCTACGCTGCCCCCTCCAGGGTTCGTGCCTGGCAAAGCTCTGCACTGGGTCCCCTGTGGCACACTGAACATAGCCTTCCCTGCCTCCTAGATTTACTGGTGGCAGCAGGGGCGTATCTAGGGTGGGGCAGGCAGGGCATGTGCCCCAGGCACCACGTGAAGGGGGCGCCATTTTTTAAAATTAGAATTTTTAAAAAATGGCTGCCAAAAACCAAATGGCCACCACACATGCTCAGATGGCCTCTGTGAGGCCCTAGGCCATGCCAGGCCTCGCAGAGGCCATTTGAGTATGCACGGTGGCCATTTTGTTTTCAGTGGCCATTTAAAAAAAGTTTTTAAAATTGGTCACTGCACATGCTCAAATGGTCCCTGTGAGGCCCTAGAGGCAAGCAGGGGGAGGGGGAACCTTTGCAGACCACTCCCCCCACAGCCTTTAGGAAGCCCCTCAAAGGGGCTACAGGTAATTGTGTGTGTGTGTGTGACTGTACACATATTCACTTTGGCACTATGTACAGAGAATCAGGGCTTGTGAATACTGACCTGAAGCTTATGAGCTAGGATTGTATTCATTTGCTCTTACTTTGCTTCTTGTGATAAGTGAGTTAAATGTGATGTCTTAATAATATGTCTATTAATGGTGAGTTTGTCTTTGAATCAGTGTGAAATCCTTAGTATTAAGGCTCACTGGGAGTTTCTTCCTCTCTTCATCCCATTTTAACTGTCTTTCTGAAAGACTAGAATATATTCCAAGCAGTGACACAGTTTACTCTGCATATCCTTTAATTATTTTCACAGTATCTGGGAAAATTCAAATTCTCAATTTATTTTTAAAACTTATGTAATAGTGATGCTAGTAGATGCATAGTGGAGAATTAGACAGGCACTTCTGTTTAGTTTTCCAAGTACACCACCAAATAGTATTTGGGTATTTCATGAGCCCCAGCATACTGAAATTTGTAGTTTTCCAGCATTGTTTGGTCTGGCTATGTCCACTGCTAAATAGTTTTTGAAATATTAAAAGATGAACGAGCTTGACTTGTATTTTTGAGCTGATATTACGGTAAAGTTATCTGAAAGATGGGTGTCAGATGTTTGGACAGGGGGTGCAATTTCAGTGCTTGCCCCAGGCGCTATTTTCCCTAGATACGCCTCTGGTTGGCAGACAGTGGCTCCTCCCACCCTCTCCATTGGCAAATGGGAGTTCGGGGGCATAGGGAGGTTGTCAGGGGCCAGGGGACAAAGTCTGGCTGGCAGCTCCCCTGCCCCTTGGGTATTCCTTTCTGCGTGCAAGTCACACACCCTGCATCTGATGTCTGGCACAAGCTGGTGGGGCCAATGCTGAGAATGTGACAGCCCCTGCAGAGTTCCATTTCCCCTGTCAGTGGTTAGTGGAATTACTGAAATGGAGTTCCTTTTGGAGCTTCCAACAACTGACAGGGGAAAGGAAACTCTGCTAGGGCTGTCATAGCCCTGTTCTCGGCACTGGCCTCACCCCCCTGAGTCTGATGACAGACACAGGGAAGCGGCCAATGGCGGGTGGGGGGAGAGCCCATCTTTCTCCAGGCAGCGTGAAATGCTGGCTGGAGAAGAGAGGGCTGTGCCTTGCACTCCCAGTCAGCAAATGCTTTGGGACGGTGTACAAATTTGATAAATAAAATAAATAAAATAAATAATGACTCTGCCTGGATACCTCCATTGCCATGATAATGCAGCACAATACATAATCAAGAAGTTTTATAAAGAAATCAACAATACAGTCAACATTTCCCAAAAACTGTCCATGTATTGGTTCATGCGTATCCAAATATTTACTGCTTTCAGTTTTGAAGAATTCCTTATATTCAAAATTTTTAACTCCAAGCTTGTGTTCAACTTTTAAATATCTATCCTCCCATGAGCCTTCTATATTCTCAAAGGAACTTTATCTACTTCAAACACATTATTCATTGTTAATGTCCCATTGTCTCCAGTTTCATGGGATTTCTTGGATAAAGAAAGGTACTGATTTATCTATACTAGTCATGTATGTATGTTATGTATGTTATAAGGCTATTTGCAAAGCCAGCAATAAATTACTTGCCATGCTTAGGTTAAGTGATTTTTCATGACAAAAGAATATACAAGCATTCAAGGATGGATAGAATGACATATTTCAGGAAACATGGGCATATATTCAAAAAATCTCCCCTGTATCAAGTTCTCCCCATCCACATTGTTTAGTAAAATGTACTCTGTATCCTTACATAACCATGTTGGGCATTTCTCTGAGCACTCCACATCAGTGTTCCCTCTAACAGGGATTCCCAGATGTTGTTGCCTACAACTCCCAGAATCCCCAGCTGCAATGGCTTTTGCTTGGGTATTATGGGAGTTGTAGTCATCAACATCTGGGAACCCCTGTTAGAGACAACACTGCTCCACATCATTGGATACTGTTGCCAGGAGCAGAGAAACCAACAACATGATGATCACCAGATGATGTCAGGACATGGGATAAGTTGTAATATGTAGGGAGGTGATGGAAGGTGACTCAGGACTGCTGTTTTAAGTGGTATCTGAAAGAAGCTGGTTCGGAAAAACGCTGCCTGGGACATGTGATAAGGTGGGGGACATGCTGAAAGCTTACCTGCCCTGACTTCTCAGGAGGATGTCCCAACATCCTCTGAGGGCATCCCTTAATGGGGTGATGAGATGTTCGTCTGAATCACTAGAGTCTGGGAGCATGTGTAGAAGGGCGATTCAGATGAACACCCTTGTAACATGATTAAGGAATGCCCTGACAGCACATTGGAATGTCCTTCGTGGAATCAGTCTGGGTGCACTCTTGGCACGTCCCCAACCTTATAATGAATGTCAGCAGTTTTTGCTTAAACTGGCCCCATAGTTGGCCCTGCTCACATGGAATATTAAATGCATTCTATGGCAAAGTGAGCATTCTGTCACACATCCAGATTGATATTTTAAAGCCCATACTACATTGTGTGGACAAATGTACTACTCACCTGAATCGATCTGCTCTTCACGATCAAGTACATAGAAGGGCTGCTCTCACACGGATTATTACTAGAGTAGGATGCAAGTAGTCCTGACGGAGAAGCCTCTGACTCTAGTTCAGGAGCTGTGCATGCTCCTGACTGGCCATTGTGAGAATTCTTCAAACAAAGTAGGAGGAACGGGAAATGCTAGTCTGTGAGCTGGGAACGGAGGCAGGTGGCAGCAATGAGCCCAGAACTTGTACCCAGCTCCAGAGTGAGCATGGAGGGAAATTACTCCCTGTGCTTCCCACTTTTGTACCCTGATTCCCCGTACAAGAATTTCCCCCTTCTCTGACCTTGCTTATAGAATTCTCATTATGGCCAGTCAGAAGCATGAACACCTCCTGAACCAGGGTCAGAGGCTTCTCCTTCTTTGGTGAGCATCATGAGAACAGCCCTAGAATGTTTTAACAACTAGTGATGCTGCCAAACTTTATCTGAGCATAGCTTGGAGGTAAAACCTGACAGACGTTTCCCTCAGACCCAAGTTCTGCGTCCTTCCTTCCCTCACTCCCATCCCCCACTTCATGCCCCAAAGCCCCCGACCACCCTTCCCTTTCTCATGACTCCTGCAGCAGCAAAGGAAAAGAGATAGTTGCCTTTCCCCGCACTCATCTCCTCCCTGATGCCTGCACACAGTGATGGATGTGTGCCAGATGCAAGGAAGGCTGGGATTTGTATTTTTCCCAGTCCTACTGATGGGTCACAACATCATTAAGGTGAAGCAGGGAAACTGGGTTGGTGCGGGGGAGGGGGAGAACTATTTTCCAGGTTGGGGGGATTGTTTGTTTATACAGTTCCAAGCTTGAATGGAAGGGATTCACCCAACAACCCCATTATATGCATGTTTTCTAATAAATTTGACCCACTATGTCCAATGAATCTTACACCCAAGTACAGGTGCATAGGACTGCCACAGTTCAACCCACTAAACAGCAACAAGAGTTTAGCCATGGATTTTAATCAGAAGTGGGTTGCATGTAGAGCTGTTAGCACATGTTTGATACCCTGTGAAGATGGATTTTATAGAATTTAAAAGAACACACACACACACAAAATTGAAATGACACAAGAAGCACAGTAAATGACACCCATACATTCATTCAAGTTCTATATTCAAGACCTAAATTAAAAATTTAAAGATTGGGTAGATTGGATTTGTTTCTTTTAGTGTCTATAATTGTGTGTATGTGTTATATTGCCATCTTGAAAATCAATATAATTTCTGATTGGAAAAAAGTTTCCTTCTGTCTTCAGAACTATTGTAACCTTAACTTATAACATTCCCAAGTCTCTCTTTCCAGTTTCTGCCTAATTTTTCATAAATTGTTTTCTGTTCCATAATCTCTGACTAGACCTATTAAAAAGTCTTTTGAAATAGATGGTTAAAGCAACTTTAAAAAACTTATCTAAATGAATTCCATTTTGGTGGCTAATTTAATTTTAAGGAAATGCCTATGTAGCATATGGTACAAGAATTTCTATAAGATATATTTTATCCCAACAGTGAGGATTATCTGACTTTTAGAAGCTAATCCTCTTGAGTGGTATGTCTCAGTCCTGTGAGAAGACATGTAAGATTTTTAACATTACAAGTGTTTTAATTTTATCTTTATTAATTCACATAGTGACACTTTAAAATACATGTTCCCTTTTCAGCTCTAGATTGGGCAGTATTCTAAATGCTACATTTTAAGGCTTTTGTTATTATGTTTCTACAAGTGGAACCTGTGACAAATATGCCTCATCAGATCTGAAATCTCATGTATTATATTATTACTCCCAATTTTTTCTCTCTCCCTTCTCCCTCCAAAGTCGCAATATTATTTGCTGTGCCCTATTGATTGACAGAAGGAGTCAATCTCTGAGTAGGGGGTTGAACTAGAAGGCTTCCAAGTTCCATTGCAGCTCTAACACCCTCTCATTCTGTTACTCTATGAACCTTCATTTGAGTGCTATATTCTGTAGCTGCAAAGCATATGTGCTTTCTGCTTCTTTGGGTTTTTAGTTCTGGGGTGGAGGTCTATTATCATTATTATTATTATTATTATTATTATTATTATTATTATTATTAATTCGATTTCTATACCGCCCCTCCAAAAATGGCTCAGGGCGGTTTACAAAGAGAAATAACAAACAAATAAGATGGCTCCCTGTCCCCCAAAGGGCTCACATTCTAAAAAGAAACATAAGACACACACCAGCAACAGTCACTGGAAGTACTGTTCTGGGGGTCTAGCTTTGCCCCTTATACTTTTAGACATGCCTTGTGGCCCCTCCCAGAAATCCCAAATCCTTTCACAAACGGGAGCTGGCAGAGACTCCATATCTATCTACATACCTTTGTTAGCAGTCAGCAATAAGGTAATAGATTGTCACAGCAGAATCTTACACTTAGTGGTTTTCAGTCTCTTTTTTGTTATTTTCTACTTCACATTCTACCTCATTGAGCTTTTTGAGCCTTCTCAAGCATCTATTGCAGAAGTGGTTCATCTTCTTCTTCCTCTTCCTCTTTTGCTTTAGGGTAGAAATCAAGGTAAGAGACACAGACCCATTGATGTTTACACTGGACACATAGACACACTTGGTTTTATACACACACATAGAGGTTCATGTACTTACCAGTAACAACAACAACAACAACTTTATTTGTTAGACACCCTATAACAAAATGTTCTCTGGGCTGTTCACAACACCACCATTAATGAGGATGTCAGCCAATATTTCTAGAATGCAGCCTTTCTTAGCTACTGATTCTGCTAAAATCCTTATTCAGACTCTTGTTCTATCTAGATTATCACAGGTAATCATTAAAACATCAGGTAAATCACAACACAGTTAAAAAGATACAAAATACATTACAAAACAATTAAAAAACTTTTTAAAAGTCAGCTTTAAGAATCAAATTTAAAAATCAAATTTAAAAGGCCTGAGTAAACAAAAAGGTCTTTTACCTGGCATCTAAAATCAAAGTGATGATACCAGGAAAACCTCACTTGGGAGGCTATCTCATAAACGGGGTGCAACCATCGAAAACACCTTCTCCCTAGTAGCCACCCACCCACCTTGTTTGGTAGGTGCACTCAGAACAGGGCCTCTGAAGATCTTAAGGTCCAAGTCAGGACATATGGGGCAAGGTGCTCTCTCAGATAACCCAGTGCCAAGCCATTTAGGACTTTAAAGGTTAAAACAAGCACTTGGAATTGGGCCCAGAAATGGACTGGGAGCCAGTGCAGCTGACAAACACTGGCACGATATGATTGAAACACCCATTCCCAGTTAATAATCTTGCAGCCTATTTTGTATCAACTGCAGGTCCTGGACCGTTTTCAAAGGCAGCCCCACGTACAACGCAGTGACTTGGGATGGGACGCTTTCTCCAGTGGCACTTAGTTTGTGGAATGGCCTCTCACTGGAAATTTTACAAGCCCCTATATTAGCTAGTTTCAACCATCAAGTGGAGAAGGACCATGGTGGCTGAACCCACTTTCCTCCATATCTGCCACACTACAAGGGCTGGGGGCCACAGGGAAGGTAACTCCCATTGCAAGAAAGCTTACATCTTGACAGAGGTGGTTTGCAATACTATGTGATGATGCACATGACCATATTTAACCGTTGGTCCCAAGGTACCTAATGGCGCAGCAGAGAAATGCTTGACTAACAAGCAGAAGGTTGTTCGTTCGAAATAATCCCCGCTGGTACTATATCGAGCAGCAGCGATATAGGAAGATGCTGAAAAGCATCATATCATACTATGCGGGAGGAGGCAATGATAAACCCCTCCTGTATTCTACCAAAAGAAAACTACAGGACTCTGTGGGTGCCAGGAGTCGAAATTGACTTGACAGCACATTTTAATAGACCTCCCAAGGTCAATTGTCTCACCTGGAGTCCACAGATCTTGATACCGACTTCCACATCATACATTTGACTGTATCCAGAAAACCAATGGTTTGCATCAGTGATTTGGTTTGTAAGCTGACCTAGCTTTATCTCAGAATCTTACAACTCCAAAGAACATAAGGAACTCCTTATTATTATTTTTAACACCTCCAAGTCCAAGTCATTCAGCAGTGCAGGCACCAGGGCTCCCTAGGATTCCTTTCTTTCAAAATGTGGAACCGGCAACTTGAGAACTACTTGAGTGAGTCTTGCTGATTCAGGACTTTTAAGTCCTGAATCAAAACATGCTGCCACATTCTGTGCAAATACATTGAAAAAATGTGTTGCATTTTATCTGGCTATGCAAAACTACAGTGTGTCATGGTACCACACGACATGTAACCCTATGTAATGCAACACACATTGGAGATAAATTCTCTTTTCCATTGTGGCTAGGAGTAAATTACAGATAGAAGCTTACCATAATGAACCACAAACTGGCAGGACAACTGGATTTCTGTCTGACCAAATTATTATCAAGTTTTCTCAACCACTCTCAAGTTCAATGGTTTAAAAAACAGTCCAAAAGACAACTGCGGTGATTTATGGTCTTAACTTTCAAATACTGTGCAGACTAAACAGCAGAAACTATGGAAGAAAGGTGGGCTATAAAGGCAATATATAATTCAGATTTGAAATTCATTCTGCACAGAACTGAATCACTGCACCACCACAACTTGCATCTCCTTTTCCAACCTATCTATCTATCTATCTATCTATCTATCTATCTATCTATCTATCTATCTATCTATCATATTTCTGTACTGCCTGATATGTGTATCTTTGAAATGTGTATCACATATCTCTCTGTATATATTGTGAGCTTGCATTTAGGGATGTTTTTGCATTCCCTGAAGTAGTTCCTTTGAAATCTACTTTTCAAAGAACTGAAACACTGCACCACTGCCCAGTCCTTGCATACTTTGCATTTTAATATTGCTGCCTAAAACATGCAACTGCCTTAGGTGTTTGGCCTGGGGCTTTCCTTCGTTAGCAGGGTGGTCAAAGCAGTTAGCAGTTCATTGGAAATCTACTTTTCAAACAACTGCTCTATCACCAGTTATTCCTTGTTCTCTTTCATGGCATTATTCACAACCTGCCAGAGATCTTTCCAAAGAACTTGCTCCTCATGCCACTTCGCGAGTATCACATACACAGAAACTTCAGGACAAATGAAAATATTGTGTGCTATACAGATCTGCCCACCTGTGTGCCTCTTCACCATGTCTATAATTTTTATTTCTATTTATCATTAATTTAGATAGGTTGTGTCTGTATGCTTATTTTGGTGATCTCTACCATGGAACCCCTTTATCCTCTCTGCATGAAATTTGACAGCTCTGATTTCTTTGGAGGGGTCCTAGAACGCCTGGAATTTCATGCCAGTTTGACAGAAAATACTGAAGTAAAACAGGAAAACAACAGCTGGTTCTGTCATTGAAATCAATGTGGAATGAATGAACAAATAAAACTGACAAATTTTGTGATGATACAAATGTGATTTCAATGTTTGCCAATTCCCGCCCCCCGAAGTGTTCCAATATGACCCAGAAATAGGTCCCTGAGGGTTATGTAACCCTCAGAGACCAACTTCTGAGATGCACGGAGCGTTTTGTGGGAGGGAGGAAAATAGTTGAATATCACTTCTCTACTTGCGTGAACATCTATGCTTTGAAATTAGGGCCACTAGTGGTGTGTGCATGGTGTTTCCCCCCCCCCCCACTGTACATGTGCACAGTTAATGAGGATGTCAGCCAATATTTCTAGAATGCAGCCTTTCTTAGCTACTGATTCTGCTAAAATCCTTATTCAGACTCTTGTTCTATCTAGATTATCACAGGTAATCAACTATAGTGGCTAGGTCTCTGTCTTCTATGAAGGGGTGTAGCCAGTATCAGATGCAAGTTGATTAGCACGTGGCACATTTGGCAAATGCTGTGGACCAATCTACATTTTCTTATCGAAGAATGTCATGTGGTCCTTTTCATTCCATTCTGTGGTTGTTATTCTTCAGTTAAAAGTTGGGGAAATTATCTTTTTAACATTAAATAACCCCAGTGAATTATGACCAGCAGCTGCCTACAATGTGAGCCCTCCAACAAATGAAATCACTTGTTTGTGTCTTATTCCAATAGCTTAGTGAAAGGCACACGTCTGAAATAGTTTTGCCTTTTAACAAGACTAGAAGTATTAATCAGTTCTTTTTGCCTTTGATCTCAAGTTATTTGGGAACTAGTATTTCACAAAGGTTTTGTATGTGGCTCATATAATTCCACATATAAAGTTACTGCTCTGATTAGCTGTCTGCTTTGAGGCAGGCCATAGATTTATGTGCATTGTAATGTTTGTGGGTCTTTCATATGATAATTTAATTGACACTGTGGCTCATTGAAGAACCAAGGAAACTATATGTATTGTACTGTCCTCCTTATTGAGTTTTTCTGTATGGTCTCTTCAATGACTTATCAACAGAAAACAACATCCATGAAGTTTTAGCTCAGGCCAGAGTGGAAGATCAGAATCTCAGCAACTTTTGCACTTATGTTACTGATGACTCCTAAAGGTCATTTCATACATGTATGCTCACCACTTGTTGATTAGTGCAGGGTTTCTCAAAGTTGGGCCCTCAGATATTATTGGACTTCAGATCCCATAATCCCCAGCCCCAGTGGCCTTTGGTTAGGGATTATGGGAGCTAAAGTCCAACAACATTTGGGGACCCAATGTTGAAAATCCCTGGACTAGTGCATCACGTGGTGATTTGTATATGTTCATGAGATGGAGCATTCATGTCACCCAATGACAATTCAAACATGAAGCTTTTTTAATGCAGACAATTCACCCATTTGGCTATTTACACTGTTCTGACTTCCATTCTCACCACCCCAAAATCTGCAATAACAAGAAAACTGCCCAGTGATGCATGTTTTGGGCAGTATAGAAATATTTTAAATAAAATATAAAAATATACTGATGCAGACTGACACATCACACAACAGACTTGCCATTGCTATAACTTAGATTTATGACTCTCAATAATATTCTCTGTCTCCTGTCCCAAAAGGCCAGTGTCACTGCCATAAATACTTTGAGAGTGAAAGTTGTTGTCAGACAGCTCAATCTGAGAGTAGCGCAGAGAGCACCCTTCTGTCTATACTACTTTGGATGGCTATACAGCCTGAGTTGGGACTGTAGTCCTGATGGTGAACTTTTCACCTGCCTCAGTTTGGCAAGACCCACAGCTGGTCGCTCAGCATGAGCAAAGCATGGGGCCCGGGCAACATGCCCCAAGGGTAGAATAGATTTATAGATAAATAGATTTATTGCCTTGATTAACTGGACTCTTACATTCTGTACCCCCATATACCCTTAAAATCTTTGAACTGTATTTCCTCCTCCTCCTCTTTTCCAAGACACCAAACTTGCTCAAATTTGATACTGGAATCAAACTGCTCCCTCTAGCCAAGCTAATTCCCCATGCTAAGCCAAAAGCACTTTTGGAGCATTTATCCAGCGCTATGGGGCATTTCTGGTAACAGAGGTGCCTTTGTTTGAAATCCAAGTGCACATGTGTATGCGGCAGTGGGGTATACTTAAACATCCTATTTGAATGACAGTCCTTGAGTAGCCATTGCCACTGCCTGTATGCCACTGCCATCAAATGACTGTAACATCTAATAGGTAAAGGACTTAGGTACCAGTGGTTGAAACCAGTCACCAGTACAATTGAATTGAGTGGGGAGATTCCTAGCTTTGTGGTAGAAAGTATGAATTGTGCCCTGGTTTGCATTTGGATGGGTGGAAACATGTGAGCGCTGCCTACTGTAAGATATTCCCCTTAGGGTATAGTGCCATAGCTCAGTGGTACAGCACCTGCTTACATGCAGAAGAGCCCTGGCATCTACAGGTAGGGCTTGAAGAGACTGATGCTTGAAACCTTGGAGAGCCACTGCCAGTCAGTGTAGACAATACTGAGCTAGATGAACCAATGGCTTGACTCCGTATAAGGCATCTTCCTATGTTCCTATGAATTGTGCTCCAAGAGAATATCGTTGCTGGTGCCCATGCTGAGTAGGATTTCTCTCAGCTCTCAACCATCATTAAATATCAGAAGCCCTTTGTAGTTTGTTTTTTTGTTTCCAGGTGATGTAATGTGTCATTAGGGTCCTAGTTATCTGCACTCAAATCATAACCACAGAGAGTTAAACTAGATATCACACAACAAATCCTTAGAAATGTGTTCTTTTCTATTCCCATAGGAGAGCCACTTTGGAGAATTCTTTAAATAAAGATTAATATGCATTGTCCCCACTGTTCATTTGTTCTGTTGTGAGAGGTAATTTAATTATTGTGTAAATAATTAAATAGCATAATTAATTATGTAGCTTGAGGAAGCTTTTAAGCATGCTTATTCTTGTGATGACTTGTCAGACTGGTATTACTACAGTTGACAGATGGAGCCTTCTAATATACAACTTTCACTTACAATAGCCAAATAAATTGGTTAATTTGTTCAGGCTATTCACACAATCATGCAGGTTGGTGGGTGGAGGAGAAGGCAGAGTCCAATGCACCTTCCCACCCACCCCCCAGACGACGAACAAATGCTGCTGAGAGCGTGGCTTGCACTCCCATGCTGCTCCATGCTCCTCCCAGCAATGCAGATGTCCGGAGGCCATGATGATGCATCTTGGCCTCCATATAGCCCACAATGCACCCTGTGGTGAGTGATGGGGGATACTCCCATGAGACAGGTGCTCTAGGCAGCCCAAGCATACACACGACCCCAGTGATGGAGTTAAGGGCACACTCACACTTACCAGGGTTGAAAGTTGGGCTATCCGTGAGAGCAGCATTGAGATCAGGCTTGATCCTGGTGGTGCTGCCCTAGCTTGGGTTTTGCTGCTCATGTGCATGGCCTTATTCTTTAAGTCTTTTTCTTTAAGACGTTAAGCTCAATTTAAAGTCAGTCGCAGCCATTTTCCTATCCTGAATTTTATGATATTTGACAGTCACAATACAGGACAGACTGTTCAAACCAGTTATTTTGATCAATAGCACATTTAAACAGCTATTTTGAAATGGCGTTTATGATAGTGTTAAAGAGTGCTTCAGTCTGGAAGAGATGGAATAGAAGTGACCACTGTTAGGTTGCACTTCAGTGTAATAGTTCTCCAGCCTTAAACAATAATTGCTTAAAGTTATAAGATTGAAGAAGCAGGTATGTTTTCATCATGTGCCACTCATCAATGGTTCTTGAAAACCTAGCAATTGTGGTTATGCATATATACTGAATAAAGCTAACTAGCTAACTTGACAACATCAAGCAGCCAGTGTCTTCAAGCTTCTAGTATCCACTGCAATGTTAGTGAAAGCCAAGATTCTTGGGATTCTCTCAACACAGTTGCTTTATTCATATAAAAGACCTTGATGCTAACTGGGCAAAGAGGCACCTTTTAAACATGGTGATTCTCTTTATTTAGCAGGGGGAGAGTAATTGGCCCTATCCATCCCCAGCACAATACCTCCAGTGACTGCTGCTGGTGTCTATCATGATACTTTTTAAATTATGAGCCCTTTGGGGACAGGGTTCCATCTTATTTGTTTATTGTTTCTCTACGTAAACCGCTTTGGAAGCTTTTGTAGAGAAGGGGTATATAAATATATGTTGTTGTCGTTGCTTCTCTATCAAATGTGTAACTCCCCTTCCTCCCTCAAGTCCCTCCCCCCATATCAGCCTTAACCCCTAAACCCCTCACCAGTGTTCCCTCAAAGGCATGCATGTGCACACATGCTCACAAATTTTTATGTCCGCTCAGTTAATTTTAGATCCTGCTCAGGTTGAATCAGGAAGGCCCCACTCTGAAGGCACATATGCACACACTGCCTTGATACTACCACCCGAAGCAAAATCCATTCCTCACATAGATGAAAAAAATTAGAGAGAATACTGCCCCTAATCCTCCAACATACTACATCCTGTTGATAGAATATTCAAGATTGGCTGCTACCCCAGTAACTCACCGCGCTGAGTTTTGCAGTAAAACTTGCTCATCCAAGCTCCTCCCATCTTCAGCTTCATTAGTTTTGAGTGGCATGATTCCATGCCGTGACTCAGTTTGGTCTACACATATAATGAACAAGGGGTAAACTCTAACTAGAGGGTTCCATTTCAGACTACAACGCGAGAGGGGCTGAATGTTTGAACACTTCCCTCCCCCAGCTGTAAAAAATAACCTCACACAGAAAACTAACATCAGGGATCATTAGGAGAGGAGAGCTGGTCTTGTGGTAGCAAGCATGACTTGTCCCCTTAGCTAAGCAGGGTCCACCCTGGTTGCATATGAAAGGGAGACTAGAAGTGTGAGCACTGGAAGATCTTCCCCTCAGGGGACGGAGCCGCTCTGGGAAGAATAGAAGGTTTCAATTTCCCTCCCTGGCTTCTCCAAGATAGGGCTGAGAGAGATTCTTGCCTGCAACCTTGGAGCAGCCGCTGCCAGTCTGTGAAGACAATACTGAGCTAGATAGACCAAAAGTCCAACTCAATATATGGCAGCTTCCTATGTTCCTATCATGCTAAACTAGAACATTCGCCCTGGCATCCGTTTTCTATGTATAAAAAGCTGTTTATGGAGGTGTATTGGGAGAAACATTAGTCATGTGATTGCTGCACAGCTTTAAAGTGCTGCAGTTCAGGAACAGTTTTAGCAAGTTGTCTGCTGTTTAAGTAGACCTTGCCATAGAAAGGTGTTGCATCTTCAAATTTCACTTTGCTGTATCCAGTACCTGCAGTTCTATACAGAGAAGCCTGAATGCATTTGCCAAATATGTATTTGGCTAATTTCAGGATGCTTGAGAATGTTCTGAGTGGTATGAATGCTGAGAGCTGAATGTGGGGAGGACTGCTCTCAAGTGTGGACATTCCTGTCTGGATCCTTAAATTCTCAATGACTGTATCTAGGTATCCAAGGAAGGAAGGGAACTTCTAAAAAACCTATAATGTTCTCATAATGTTCTTGTTTATTGCTTAAACTATTGCTACAGTTAAATGTTTTGCCACTGCTGATTGCCCTTGCAATCCAAATAAGTGTATATAGCGTGGAGACTTATTGCATTAAGAGATTATTTGAATGGACTGTTTAGTTTTCGTAATATAATTTGACATCTAAACATAAGCTGAAAAGGTATCTCACACAAAAACTTCGATAATATGATTCTTGGTTGAGTGTTTGTTTTGACTATCTGGTACTCATTAATTAATTCTTTTTAATATAGCTTGGATTTACTGATTTGGATAAAGAGAATTATTCTTACTGATGTTGCTAAAATATCCAGGTGGTTTGAATTCCACCAACGAGATGCACTAATCTAGCACATTTGTGTAGCCCTAATCAAATCTCAGCTAACAGATGTGAAGCACCCAGCAGTGGAACAAATGTTTGTGTCTATATGATAATTAAATTACATCAATAAAGAGGGAAAGTGAACAATGATGGCTATAGCTTTTTAAAAACTGAAATTATCATCATTTTCCAGACCCTTTATTAAACTTTTCATAAACTGGACAAACCTTCACATTTCTAACAGAAAATGTTCAGAGATGTATTATAGTACCAATAAGGTTTAATGTTGTTAGTCCATGAAGACACTAAATAGTAATGCACCTGCCTTAGAATATTGCCAATTTGGTGTCCTAGACTCAATTACCTTATTTCCAAATTATTTCTTTTTCCCCCTTCATTTTAACAGTTATGAGTGTGCAGTCTTGCACATCCTGATCTGGGGCTTGCAGCTTCCATGTTCAACTAGTTGCCTGAGACTAAAGCTAAACATAGGCTCTCCATAATTTTCATCTCATTTTTAAATGTCCTTTCCCCTATCTTCATGGCACAATTCCATCACCGGCCCATCATTTTCAAAAAAATGACCTTGGCCCCTTGCAATGTCAAAATTCCTAAAAGGAGGATTATTGGAAGCATGACAGTTAGAAATCCCACAGGTGAAGTTTTCCCCAGCACAAAGGTTTGAACTGTAAGGGAAAAGATTGGGGTGGGGGGAGAGACTTAATGAAATCCAAAAGGTCCGTCCTGTAACTCCTCCCAATTTAGTTATAGCATGACCCCCTCATGGGTAACATTCTAAAAAAAAAGTAGCTAAGGGGACTGAACAAAAGTTAAGTAGGATGCCCCCCCCCCAATTCTTTATTTAAGCGCTGCCTGGCAGAAATATTTTTAATAGGGAAGTTTCACCTCTTTCTGCCTGCCAGGCCACTATTAAAGGCAGAAGCCAGATGACAATGGTGCCTTAGTCATTTGCATTGGGGGCAAATTCTGCTGAGCATAGCATATGTGTAGATTGATTCTCCCCACTCAGGGAGCCAATTTGGACAATACATCTGATTCAGAGGTGCACCTAGGTAATTTTGGAGCCTGGACCTAAAGGTATTTGGAGCCCCCTTGCCCTGCAAGTTAAGCCCTACACCCACACACGCACACACACATTGTGACACACACAGTATTTTTAACACATGGGTTTTTGAGGGCACAAAAAGCAATTGAACTCACAAGAATGTAAGAATATAAAACAGGTATATTTATGCAAATGTACAGTGGCAGAAACATTTCAACATGATGCAACTTAAAATATTCCCACCCCACACATTTCTTCCCCCCATTTTCTGTCACTAAAGCACCCAGCACAGGCCACAATCACCCTTGAATGCCCAGCGCAGTGCTGGCCAGCGGCAACCACACCACCCAGGGCAGACTAAAGAGGATTTGGGGGGCCCCAGGGGGTATGGAGGCCCTGGACTTTAGCCCCAAAGTCCAGGGGTAAGAGCACCTCTGATCTGACTGGCCCTGTCCACATGTGGTGAGGGCCATGAGTATGAATATCCCTTCTCCTCCAGCACATTGTCCTGCAGCTGCATAATTGCATAGGAGAGTTCATCTGAACTGCCCCTCATTTTTTAAATACTACATTGAAGAAGCATTTAAATTGTATGTGAGGGACAGATTACCTATCTTCAAATGATTCTGCAAAGAGAGAGCAGCACATTGGGAACAGGAGTGGGATGTGCACATTCATGCCCTCACTGTGTAATGAGCAAGGCCTCCGGGTGGGGCAAACTGTTATGCTGAAAAATGGCCTTTTAGAGTCTAGAAAACTGCAGAGGGAACTTCAGTTCCACCAACTAAGAAGTCAAGTGAAGCAAAAAGCGATAATTCCCAACAGCACTTCTGTCTGTCCAGCAGTGGACTGAATTGTCCTGCAGCAGGCCAAGCTGCAGCTGGAGTTTAGCTCACATTTAGCCATGTTTTTGCTCCAAACACAGAAACAATCCTCTCTCTGTGCACTTTACTCTATGCTCTGACCTTGCTGGAGGCTAAGTAATGTCACCAGCTGCATGTGTAATGTGGCCACTGGTGATGAAAAGTGAACCGGCATAATTCGCCTAGGGATGCAACCCCTTTTAACATATCTAACATTCTTGCAGGTGTGGTGGCTTTTATTTGTGTGTTTTACTTTGTTTGTTTATTTGTCTGACTAATCAAGCCAAGTCCTTCATACTCATCTTCCGATTTACCAGTCTGAAAATATTGGGTATTTGGTGTCTAGATTGTTTCCAGTCTTTTGATGTAACTGATACCAATGAAAAGAGAGCAAGATATGGGTGCCAAAAAAATTAACAGCTGGATTAGTTTTTCAGGCAGTGGGAAAGTGACTATATCCACACTTGCCTTAAAAAAAAAATCATTGTGCTAATCAGAAATTCTTCCAAATATTCTTCTAATATATCAAGAAAGATGACATAAGCAAGTATATTTAGAAATCACCATGACATGACAGGCAGTTCACTCACTAAATGAAGATCGAAAGCTGCTGTGATAGTTTATAATTCGAGCTTAGATAAACATAGCATTTTAATTCCCCAGATATTTTCAAGGGAACGTTCCTTGCTGGGATGGAGAGAGGGGTGGGGGGAAGGATCCATCTCTGCCTTGCTGCTTTAAAAAGACAAATTAGATAACCCTTCATATTTTATATTCTCTCTCTCTCTCTCTCTCTCTCTCTGCTTTGCCACTTCATTTCTATCTCTCTCTCTCTACGTTTAATGGTCTGATTCATTCTATCAGATTTCCCCATCTGGTTGTGTTATGTGAGTACACAACTACATGGAGACAGCTGAACCAGGCTGTACATATAACAGAATTATTCATTGTGACTGCATCTTTTCTCTGGGCTAGCAAGAACACTTATATTTGTTCCCCCCACCATAGCTATTGTTTTTAAAGATATAGGGGACCACAGGACCATTCATGTGTTATGTTCAACACCCGTGCGAAGAGTGTACAGTATACACAGGTACAGATCTGTGTCATTCACATACTATGCTGTACATAGGTACAGAATTATCTATCTGTACCATGTATTTGAAGGGCTTGTATCCAGGTTCACTTTTAAAATGTTCACCGGAACAGGCATTCACATGAACGTGTACGAGTGTACAGACATCTGTATGCTCGTACAGCATAATGTCTGAATAGGTCTCATGATTTGTCTCAACTGGGGAAGGCAAGCCCAGGGGAAGGCCTTGTGGATTTCATGAAGGGCACCTATATCTTTTCTCCCATAATTCACACCCTGCTTGTTTGTTATTTCTGTACTTTCTTTTGCTATGTTAACCCTTTCTCTCCTCCCTGTTGACTTCACTCCTGCTTTTACTTAACTAAAGCTTCCAGGAACAATGAGCTACAGCACTTGGAAAAAGAGGCTCCTGTCATCTGGATTGTGCTTCCAACAATAATGCCTTGTGTGGCTGTCTGCTTTGCTGCTTCATTTCTATACATTTCCTACACAGTGCAGGGGATGTTCTTCGGCCTCACTGCCTTCTTTCTTGTTAAGCACATCTCCTAAAGTTACACAAGGGTGATTTTCTTTAAAGTGGAAACAGTCCCAAGTTTGTAAATATGCTGTGGTTGGAAAAGAGTTAAAAATACATTCAGGGGGATTTGCTTTCCTCACTTCTTCCTCTGAATAGTGACCTTTGCTTTTTTCAACTTCCTCAATTTCGTTTCAGTAAATTGTCCTAGAATGGCAAAACACCTGCTTTGGGTACTTGAGAAATTGACTTTTCCTGCAAATTACCCTGATCAGTGACCTTGTCTGGCTACTAAAGGGGTTTGGAGGAGCAAAGTAGCTTTATGTGTGGCCGTATTCCATCCTCCCATTGCTATTTCAGCCCTTTGAAGTTTGCTTATCTCCCTAATATACAGCTCCGAGTGTAGAAAAATAATAATCACAAAGCACTTGTAATTTTAAAACTTTTTAAAGGCAGTATTGTAAGAGATATTCAAGGCATCTCAAAAGATAGAGCAAGGTTATAGTCAGTTAAAATCCTGCACTTGAAAGAGGGATTCTTTAATATTCCTCAATTACTGAAATGCTTCAATAGGACACAAAGTAATGAAATTTACTAGAGAGAGGCAGCCGTTACTACCTGCAAAAAAAGAAAAAAAGAAAAGAAAAAGCAGGACAGAGGGTGGGGGGGAGCTTCTGTTTGAAGTACATGATCTCTTCTCACACGTTCTATAGTTTTCAGGTCACAGGCTATTAAAGATCAGTGAGGAAAAGTATATTTCTGTCCTGTAATTTTGTGGGGGTGGGTGGGTTTAAAGACGCTTATTTCAGGAAACTATTTTTATATTATAATGAATTGTTCTGCCCAGCTAACAGGTGTTAATCCTCAAGAGTTGTCCCAAGGGCATGCTGTCTGAACATAGAGCAATTCCCAGCATCCTTGAGATCCCACAAATTGGTCCAGGAAAAAGTTCTGAAGCTTCGTTAAGGCCAGATGACATGAGAACCTTGTCAAATATCAAAGGAAAACCTGTTGTAAATGTAAACATATATTGAGCATTCCACTTCATTCTGACAAGCTTTAAAAATTCAGTGGCCGATCTAAGTTAAGAAAGGATCATTAGTCTAGAAGTTACCATAGGGGGAAAATGAAAATTGATAGGGATTTTGTATGCATAGTCCCAGATATATATATTCACATCTGTTCTGCCTGCTTTAGTCAAATAGCATGTGATTACCATTTGGAATTTAGTTTTTCTGAGGTCAGGGTGGGTGAGGGGAAGACATAACTAAAGATTGACAGGTTAAATTCTTTAAATGAATGGTTTTCTTTGCTGCTCCCTTATGGTAATAAATATATATTCAGCCATGATACTAGCTGGGTGACTCTGGGCCAGTCACTTCTCTCTCAGCCTAACCTACTTCACAGGGTTGTTGTGAGGAGAAACCTAAGTATGTAATACACCACTCTGGGATCCTTGGAGGAAGAGCGGGATATTAAATACATACATACATACATACACACATACATACATATTTTGCTTAAAGGAAATATATGTGTTTATTTCTTTTCAATAACTATCATTCCACCTTTCCTCAGTCTTCTGAGACACCCTGGCTTTCAACTACAGTTTTTAAAAAAGAAAGAAAAACAAGGAAATAACAAAATAGCAGTAACAAAATACAAAGATAAGCAGAATCAAGAGCAGAGAGTGCATAGTCCAACTAAATTAAATCAAAGGTTTGCTGGATTAGAAAAGTTTTACTTTTAAGTAAAAGGTCACTAAAGAGAACTTTCCCCCCCATTCTAATGTGCGTCAATTTTTTTTTGTAATGGACTTCCAGAGGAGATATGGGAAACAATGAACGTTCTCTTCTCACAGTACACTTAAGGCACGTTCACATGACCATCTGAAATTTGGTAAGCCAGGAACCAGAGATTCCTGGTGAGTGCCCGATCCTGGCAGGGGGAATTGTCTCATCCAAACCTGCCCTAATGCAGTTCCTCTGCCACATTGCTGAGACTCTCCCACCTTTCATCTGAACTTTCACCAAGAACTGAGGTTTGGCAGAAGACGTTGGGAGAATCCCCATACGGCGGAATGGGAACAGACTTGAGTGGGCACAACTCACCTGCCAGGAGAGGATACTCACTGGGAACCTCAAGTTGCCCAGCAAACCAACTTTCATACAGTCATGTGAACTTGCCCTAAAGTTTTGTGATTGTTAAGGGCTGGGTAAGTGTTCTCCATACATCATCTCAATATGCTGTCAATTGCCATGGGCAAGGCAAAAGATAGTGTTTTAACAGCAGCTGATGTTAGAAAAGGATGGATATCGAAAATGTTATTTTACTAGACATTTTTCCACACCCAAGAGCTATAGCTGGTGTGACACAAAATATCCTTGCCTCAGCTATTCTCCCAGCTGGCACTGAAACTATTTCCCTAACATGGCAATGGAGAAATTGGTTGGTCTGATAGAGATTCATATTGTTTAAAACCATGTATAATTTGATTGAAGCTCTAATATGCTTACTGTAAAAATTAACACCCAATGCAACATTTTATTGTACATTCAATCAATTAAAATGCACATCACATCTTGAATCTGTTAACTTTCAGATAAGTGCCATTAGACCAAAAATATGCTTTAAGTAGTGTTTACACATTTATTTACAAAAGACAATTATTTAAACAAAGGAACATTTCCAGCTAATTGATATGAAGATATGAGAAAAATGCAATTAATCATCATTAGTGTATGCAGCCTTTTATTCGTTTATGGTATGCAGCTGTGGGAATAACAGACTGTGACACCACTTCAGGCTGTTGCTAACGGAAGCTTTTACTCCTAAAATTGAAAATATCCACCAACACACCAGCATTGCACGGTATGAAGCATTTGCAGTTCATTATTCTCCCCCACTGCAGTGTGTGACAAAATGTCTGCACGATCTGGAGATTATAGAACTTTTCAGACATTCAGTTTGGTTGGAATGGACATGTGTGTGTAGTTGGGGGACTCTCTCTGCAATATTCACTTGAAAGTCTCAAGGCCGGACTCCTATTTTTCCCTAATCGGATCCAGAAGTCCCTATGCACACACAGCTTCATGAGCATAGGTTCTCCTCAGACCTTCACTTAAATGCATGCTAGTTGTGCTGTCTGTCCTGCACAAGGTGCGGCTCCACAGAATCAGCTCAGAAGCTCTGTTGAATTCAGAGCCAGTGTTATGTGATCACATTTGGAGATTCTTTTCCAGTCCATGCATATTTTTTGCTTGCAATCCTGTCTCCCTGCCATGTAAGTTCATTCTAACCAAACTGAATGTCTAAAAGGCCTCTAATTCATGATAAATAGATGAAAGGAATATCTCTGTCCACTGGCTAGCCTTGCATAAGAACAGTGGAGTTATGAGGTAGAGCAATCACTGTGGGTGTAATGTTCATAAGTTTTGTCCAAGAGCAGGTTGATGTCAGAAGTTTGCAAACCTGAGCATGGGTCAGGGTTCCATCACCATCAAAGGGCTCATGGAAGACCTCTGAGGTCCTGGTTAAAAAAGATGGTGGCACTTGTGGCTGCCATCTTTCTTTGCCTATAATACAATGCCCTACTGTTGTATTCTGTCTAGCAGTCCTTTATCTTTTGTTTGTCATAAGTTTGTCCCAGTGGGGATCCTGTAGAAAGTGTGTGTGGAGCGGGGGGGGGGAGTCAGAAAGAAAATGGAGGGAAAGGAGAAGGAGAAAATGGAGTTGTTTCTGGAACAAAGTCTTAGTTAACCAAATGTAAGATTGCTTTGTATTTATGAGAGAAACAACTATAAAACATCCACCCTCACCATTGCATCAGGACACAGCAGTGGGGATGAGGCATTGCATAAGGGCGGGGGAACCAAGATGTCCTCTACCAGCACAGCCACACCATCTCATCACTAAGGAGGCCTACAAAAGCACTTGGTTGAGGACCTCATGACAGCCAGTGCTGTCTAAAAGCATCCATGTTTTTTAATAGTTTTAATGTCCCATAATCTGGAGTAATTCCAGCTCAGGTTTAGCAATTACCAAGTCTATATCTACAGGCAAGGCCTAGTCAGGGAGAAATGCAGGACTCTGTCAGCTTCAGTCTACATGTTCAATTTGTAGTGAACCTGCTTTTATAAAACTTATCAAAGCCCATTTCCCTCAAATTTTATAATTCTACCCCAGGTTATAAAACTCCCACCCACAAACAACCAATGAGGTGGTAAAGCTGCTTAGGACTACACTAATCCATGCTGAAGGTAGGGGTTCTCACACCTTAATGCTCCTTCATTAAAGCAATTTGTTCACATAAAAAGCTAGATGTCAGGGAGAAGAATATCTACTATCTGAGACAACAAATGTATATGATCAGTATAATATGTGTACACATAGACCATGAGGGGGTGGGGGGAGTATGCACGGATTGAAAAAGAAACAACAGGTGTGAACAGAATAAGTGGCCTTTCATTCAAGCTTCTGAACTGGTTTTGTGGAACTGCACCTTGCTGTCCAGTTAAAGCTGTGGTGTTTTTGGTTAATCCATTCACTGATCCAGGCCAGCTTTTGAATGGTGCTTTAGTTACTTCTTCTATTCCAGTCCTGGAGTAGAGGCGGAGCTAACAGCCAGCAGCAAGAGCACTGAAGGCAGACTGCACTTGCCTCTCTGTAAATAATATCAGTCTCATTAAACCATTAATATTCCTGATTCAACTCCACTGTCTTGTCCTTTCATACCACAGCTCTTTCCTCTGGATTCTACAAAAGCCAACTACTTCCCTTAGGAATTAAGAACCTTCCACTTTATGACTCAGTTCCAGACTCACAATAGGACTCATCCTTCACATCCTCTACCCTATAAGTGGATACATGCACATGCACAATATGTATACATTTAAAGAGCACATGATCGATCTAATTCTGCATCCCGATTCCAGCTATAGCTGGCTAGAATGAGGGGCACAAAGGCAACAGCTCTCCCTCATTGTTGTAGCCCCCACCAGCTGTGATTCAAAGCATAATGTCTCTGAACACTGAGGCTTCATTTACGCTATCATGGTTAATAACTGATAATGGATCTATCCTCCAAAGACTTGTCTAATCCTTTCTTAAACCTGGTGGCCATCGCCATATTTTGCTGCGGTGAATTCCAGAAGTTAATTATGCAGCACGCAAAGCAGGGCTTTCTTTTGTCTTGTATTTACTTATCAAGCACATTTGTAGCCCACTCACATTTTGCCTCCAAGGAGCTCAGGGTGGTATCCTTCTAATGTCAAGTTTACTGCAAGAGGAGGCCCGCAGAGATGTAAGGTACTTTAAAACAGTTTAGAGAAAACTATGGCTTGAAAATACAAGAACGCTGCTAGCCTGGAAAAGGTGCAAGAAAAAGCACCAACATTAACAATCGTTTGCTACCACAGGCTGTGGTGATGGCCATTGGTTTAGAAGGATTTAAAATGGGATTAAGACAACTCCATGGGAGATAGTCTACCAGCAATTATTAGCTGTGGTAGCAACTCTTGGGAGCTAAATAGAGAAGGAAGGTTGCTTTCTTTATTCTTGTGGGCTTTCTGGAAGCATCTGGTTTACCACTGTTGGAAACGGTGCTGAACTAGATAGCTTCTTGAAAGGGCATAGCAAGGTTGGAGTAGGCCCTGGGATAAAGCATGACGGGCCCCTGCTCCTGAACTCCCCGCCTCCAGGTCCCTTGCTCTTTTCTTCTTCCTCCCCACCTTTTTTTGATGAAAGCAGTATTCAAAAAAGGGTCTCTAAGATCCTTTAACAGGGATCTTTCCAGCTCTTTTCGGAGGGAGCAGCAGGGAGAGGAGTGTCAGGCAGCATCTCTCAATCCTCCTTTCTTCATCACTGGTCCATGGCCATAATAAAGTTGATTGGATTGGCATGACTGGCTGGCTGATGTCCAGTGACATTTCCCTTGCTGATGAGCCCACCAGCCCGGCTGAGGGAGGGGTAGGCTGAACCTGAGCACTAGACAGCCAGTCAGGAGGAGAAGAGGAGGGAAGGATGCTGCCTGACACTCCTCCTTCTTACACTGGATTTGTCTTGCTTGAAACCAAGATGAGTCATATCAAGAGCAAACAGCGTGGCAGTAAGTCAGGAAGATGGAAGGGAGAGAGAGAACTGTCATCCAGTTAGTGGGCCCTTCTTCCCTCAAGGGCCCAGGGGACCCACCCCCATCGTCCTGTTCAATTATAGTTATTTCCCTGAAACTTCATTTAAACCCCTGGTCTCTTGGTCTGATCCAGGGGTAGCCCTTTCATGAGGCACGGTGAGGCAGTCACCTCAAGCAGCAGCTTACTGGAGCATCTACAAGGTGGCAAGATGCCACCTGCTACCACCATTGGAGCAGCTCTTCAAGACCAATGTGACCCTTGCAACTGCAGCAAAGATTGCAAGAAGCATGAAGAGAGAAGAAGAGGCAGCTGGCAACCTTCCATCATCCATGCCCCCCCCCCCCCCCGCTAGAGTCAGTTTTGAATGGGGGTTGGCCTCCACCAAGAATGTGGGGCAAGGCAGTTGTGCTTCATCTTAGGCACCACAATACACTGGGCTGCCCCTGGTCTGATCCAACAGGGCTTTAAAAATATTCTCATCCAAACTCTCCCAGATCAAAGAAAAAGATAGGGGCTAGCCTCCAGATATGACTAGGTGAGCTGTTGAGGAAGAATTAGGGGAAAGATAAAAGCTCAATTTTTATATGTGAAGCTATCAAAGAATCTACTGTCGATATTTTAAATACTGTATTTCAGTATAACCATGCTTTGCAGCATGATTGTTCTGTCATAAACTATACAAACTGGGAAAACTTTGATATTCCACAGTTTACAAAAACTACTATTTCATGCAGAGCAGTGTAACCTATAGAGTATAAACACTATGCATTACAGTACATTCATATTTGTCCTCCTACTTTAAAAATCTATGCCCTCTACCTCCCCACTCTCACGCTACAGACCTGGCCTTTAGCCTCTTACTTCACAGCACACTAGATCATCTTGCGGCATATCGAATTTCTGCAGCACACCTTAGCATGTATTACTGCTACATGGTGTATTATTATTTCATGTTTACACAGTCATAAAGGTGTTTTTGACTGGTTTATTTTATCCAGACATCAAGTCCTTCCCAAGGATCTGGGATGGCTGAATTTTATCATCAATACCGTTGGTTATTATAGATATCGTCGCAAAATATAGGCTGTTCCCAGTAAAGCTGCTTTTTGTAATTGACTGATGGTGATTTCTGTGGCCCCTATGGTGTTGAGGTGCTCTTCAAGTTGTTTTGGAATTGCACCTAGGGTGCCAATTACCACTGGGATAATTTCGGTCTTTTTCTGCCACAGCCTTTCAATTTCAATTTGTAGATCTTTGTATTTGGTGATTTTTTTCTATTTCTTTTTCTTCTATTCTGCTATCCCCTGGTATTGGTGTGTCCCCTCGTATTTTTTGCTTTAGTTCTTGTTGCTTTTCTGTTAAACGGCATTTGGGTTTTTGAGATGAAGGCAAAGGGGAGGTTGTCTGGTTTTGATTTTGAAACAGTTCGGCAACAGTGGCATCCTCTATTTCCAACACCTCCTCCACCTGCGCTTGAGCAACTTCTTCAGTTGGTGGTAATTCTTCTTCCAACTCTTGATCCTGTGTTGCTCTTTGCAGTTCTTCCAGCTCAACAGCATGCCCATAGCTCTTGTCTGTGGGCTTTCCAGAGGCAACTGGTGGGTCACTGTGTGAAACAGGATGCTGGACTAGATAGGTCTTGGGCCTAATCCAGCAGGGCTGTTCTTATGTTCTTATAGATGAACCTAGGTGAATCCATGTAAACCAGCCTCCTTTTAGCATCTATTATCTTTATTGCATAATAATAATGGAACATTATTATGGATAATAATAATATTAAAACATAATGGAAGAGGAAAGGGAAGCTAAATATGCCAGTTATATCAAGGAAATGTGAGCTCTAACAAAATTGCAGCCATTTGTTCTACAAAAAAATCAGTCATTCTCCATGAGCTGTATCCTAATGTTTCATTCCACAAATGAAAGCACTTTAGTTTGTGCAAGAGATGAGAGAGAGAAATTAATAACCCCTCTTTGTCTCTGTAATCCCCTATATTCCCTGAAAATCTGCCCTAGGGTTTGAGGGACACAGCTAACCAGGATGGCCTGAGACTGAGGGGGTTACAGCAGGGAGGGGAGATCAATGAAATTTGCCCCCCTTCCATGAATGGAACTTCTAACATTTGCAGTCCTTCACATTTGGACACAAGTGTTTGAAAACACTGTTTTCAAAAGGGTTGTGTGTCATTTAGAAGAAACTTTCTTCTGGCTTTCTTTTGTCTTATTAATGCCTGACCTTACTGGCTGGGAGCTAACAGGTTCACAGAAGCCCTTGAAGTAAAATTAATGTGTTTTCCTTGTACCTCTTTACATTGGAAGGTAGTATAAATTAGGGATGTGCAAACCAGTTCAAACTCAAACCAGTTTGAATTCAAAGCGGGGTGATTTAAGAGCCCCTGGTGGCGCAGTGGTAAAACTGCCGCCCTGTAACCAGAAGGTTACAAGTTCGATCCTGACCAGGGGCTCAAGGTTGACTCAGCCTTCCATCCTTCCGAGGTCGGTAAAATGAGTACCCAGAATGTTGGGGGCAATATGCTAAATCATTGTAAACCGCTTAGAGAGCTCCAGCTATAGAGCGGTATATAAATGTAAGTGCTATTTGATGTTTCGAATTTGAAACAAACTGGGGGTGGTTCAATTCAAACCGGTTCAAACCAGTTCAAACTGGTTCAAACCTCCAAAAGTGGGTGGGGTGGTAGCTGGCACCCATGGGTGCCTACCACCCAAACCCCAAAGCAATCAGACACTCTTACATTTTTTTAATGAATTTTTGAAATTTATTTTTATTTTTTCTCTCATAGGGTATAATGGTGCTTGAACCAGCCCATTATTCCCTATTGAGGAGCACCCATGGGTGCCAACAACGACCCAAACACCGTAGACATGCCTACGATTTTTAATGAATATTTGAAATATTTTTAATTATTTGTCTCATAGGGTATAATGGGACCCAAACCAGCCCATTATCCCCTATTGGGGAGCGGTTGGCACCCTTGCTCTGGACCACTCCAGCACCCCCCCCCCCAAGTGCAGTTATGGGGCTGCTGAAACCTCCATTCTTCCCTATGGAGAAAACCCTTAAAGCCACTTGTGGGGAACTGGGGTGACCCAGAGTGAGTGGTGGTGTAGTGCACAGAGGGTGCCAACCACCCCCATGGGTTGCTAACCCATGGGGTACTGGGTTTTGTTGTTTCTCAGGTGTTCTGAGTGTAGATTCTTTGGTAGCATATAAGATTTTCAATGACAAACCATGATTCCACTCTCATTTGCTACCAGAGAATCTACTCTCAGTACACCTCAGAAACAACAAAGCCCAGTACCCCATGGGCTTGTGGGTTTGGGGGTGGTTGGCACCCTATGTGCACTACACCACCACTCACACTAGGCCATCCCGGTGCCCCCCAAGTGGAGTTATGGGGCTGCTGAAATCCCCACTATTCCCTATTGGGAGAAACTTAAAGACGCACAAACTTCAGAAATTATTTAAAAATCAACCCTTTGCCCAATTCCTTTGGAATCTGGGTGGTATCAGGCACTAGGGTTGTGCAAGGTCCGGAGGCCCCCCGGTACGGCACGGGGGGGCCTGTTACTTTAAGCAGGGGGTGGTAGTACTTACCCCCCCCGCCGCTCTTCCCCCTCCGGCGCTGTTCCCTTTAAACATCTTCTTGGGGCGGCAGAGTTCCTCCCTGCCGCCCCTGCCCCCGTCATTATTCCTGAAGGCTTAAAAGAGACGAGCGCGCATGCCGTGCATGCGCCCTGTGTGGCGCGCGCGCTCTTCTCTTTTAAGCCTTCAGGAATAACGACGGGGGCAGGGGCGGCAGGGAGGAACTCTGCCGCCCCAAGAAGATGTTTAAAGGGAACAGTGCCAGAGGAGGAAGAGCAGCGGGGGGGGGGAAGTACTACTACCCCCCCCGCTTAAAGTAACAGGCCCCCGCCCATCTGGACCTCCGGACTGCCGAACCGGTCCGGAGGTCTGTAACAGTGTGCCAGACCAAACCATGCACACTACTATCAGGCACCCATTGGGGCACTTCCGTGACAACATTGATGACTGAAATTTTTCATGGCAGTTGCTTCATCCCAGGGCAGTTATGGGCATTCAAGATGTTACCTTCTAGGAAGCAGCTTCACATCTGAGATCCTGCAGCCAGGGAATAGACAGTGTTGAAAATAAAATTTAAAAGAGTGTGTGTGTTTGTTTTAAAAATGAATCAGCAATGAATCTAACACACCCTGTCCATGAACATTCAGGTTCCATCTTATTTGTTTCAGAAGAAACCAAATGGATCTGGACCAAATGGACTCTGTCAAGTATGGGTTCCATATGTTCTGAAAATGAATGAACTTCTCTACTCAGCATGAGCAGCAATACATGATCTTGCCTTTCCTCCTTACCATTCTGCAATGTTGGTCTGGCCATGAAAGGTCATGAGGACCTCTAGGAGCATCCATATTCCTTTGTTTAAATAAATACTGCTAGATTTTGTCTAATATCTAGAAATCATTTTACAGAGGCTGTGCTATACACATATTTTTACAGTAGTGTTACTGAGAATGGTTAAATAGCAGAGCTGTTTGCATAGCCTTTAACTCTTCTTGATTATTTGTCATACAGTACTTATGATTTGTTAATTACTTTTGGGTTTTTCCCCCTGAAGTGTGCTTGAAATACACTGAGTGACTGTCTGAAACACTGAGTTCATTTGCACCTTTACAGTTTCATGGTATTGCTTTCTCATGAGAATTCGCTGCAGCCTGTCTCCTGCATGATAGTTTCTAGAATTTCACACACACCCAGGTCCCAATCCAACTGAGGTTAATTATGACAAGTCACTTCAAAAGCAATGGAGTTTAAGCTGGTTGCTACTGACCTAATTCTAGAGCTGTTAAATGTTCTGTCAGTTTCATAAAACAGAATCAGAGAACCTTAGAGTTAGAAGGGATTGTGGTCTTCCATTCAAATCTCCTCTTAGTACAGGAATCTAATACAGCATCCCTGGCAGATGGGTGTCCAGCCACTTGTTGAAAATCCCCAGTGATGGAGACCCCACCACTGCATGAGACAGAAGCTGCATTCGCACATAATGTGGAACTGCAGTTGACTAGGCTAGCAGTTCCGCAGAATGCAGGCAAATGGGATATGGCGTGGCGACAAAACTGATGGTTCAGATTTGGAACTCCAATTTGAACCCTTGGGTTGTAGTGAGTTTTGTTGCCACAACCTGAGGTTCCAGGCAGCCTGTGGTATGTCTGAATTTGTAACCAAAGGCTGCTTCCCCTGGAACTGGAGATGAGGGAGTAAGTTCCTTTCTCAGCTCTGGTGTGATTGCTAGTGTGGGCTGTCCTTCAGTCAAAAACGAAGCCCATGCAGCCAGATCCCCCTCCTCTCTGTAGTCTTGCTGACTGCAGAGAAACTGCTCTCCATTTTGTCCGAATTCAGATGGGAGAGCTGGGGTAGTGGGCTGCAGAACAACGTGTCAATTGGACCCGCAGTTCTGCATTACATGCTAATATGGCCATCCTGTTGTACTTGGGAACAACTCTGGTAAAGTTGGGCTTAGGACCCCTGACATGACGTGGGATGAATTATCTGAGATCAGATCTTCCAACATTTCCCCCCTCACTAAAAGCAGCTGCAGTTGTGGTTCTGATCAGGAACAATCCACAGAGAATCCAATAATGTCTTTAAAAAAATTATAATATACCTAAATTAGCACATTTATTAAGAATTATACATTATTAAAATAGATATTAAAAACATAAAACATACACAATTAAACACTAAAAATAAGTTGACTAAAAATGTGCAAATTTCCAATATGATAGAATCCTTTAATTATTAACAAAGTATATCTCAAGTCCAAACTCATCAACATCCAAAAGGAAATAGTTCTTCAATGTGGAAAGATATAAAGATACAAAGTATCTAGAACACAGTCCACAGTATCCAAACAGAGATCAAATTAGAATCAATGTTTCTTCAGTCCAAGAAAATAAATAGCCACGAAGACTTTCTTATTACTGTTCAAGATAATAAATTCCAAAGTAAGCTGTCTTCATATGTCCTAGAGACACACCAATATCTTCACATATCCTAAAGATACACCAAATGTGTTCCAGCCAAAACTGGTCTTCTTCAGTAGTTGGTATTTTACACTCTAGGTGTCCTTTGTAGTATTTTTTAAGAATCTATTTAGCAGTAGCAGAGAACTATATTTCAACAATTATATATGTTCTGTAGCGAAAGCCAGAATTCAACCTGACTTTGGAATTATATTTCAAAATTGGGGCCAGGGGTATATAAGCGGTATATAAATATTCATTGTCTACCTCTTCTGCTCCACTGCCAGAAACTTTTTACTGTAATACCAGAACTCCACAAATCACTCCCATAATATCCAGGATTCCTAACTTTTTCCTTCCCTACTACAATACTTGGAGCCTCACCAGAAATTTGGTCATGGGGCCAATGCACACTATTATCTGGCAAGCTCACTTGTGGTATACATACTGGCTGACATCCAGATCAAAAGCTTGTGGAGGAACTGTACACTCATGCAAAACTGTTGCATTAGCTAGTAGCATAATAATAATAATAACAATAACAACAACAACAACAACCATCTCTGTTGTTTGTAATCACCATGACTCCACTTTCACAAATACTAAAAAAAACAGGCCTCGGATACCAAACATCTAAAACATCCAGTAAAATCAACCATCTGCTGTACATGGACGATCTGAAGTTGTATGGAAAGTCCCAGTCAGAAATCGAATCACTGCTAAACACTGTCCGTATATTCAGTAGCGATATAGCAATGGAGTTTGGACTAGACAAGTGTGCTGTATTAATAATGAACAGAGGGAAAATAACAAAAACAGAAGGAACAGAACTGCCCAATGGAAGCAACATCAAGAACCTGGAAGACAAAGTACATTGGGCATTCTCCGGGGCTGATAACATTGCACACGCTGAAGTTAAAAGAAAAATTGGAAGTGAATACATTAGGAGAGTCAGAAAAATCCTAAAGTCCAAACTCAATGGCGGGAACACCATACAAGCCATAAACACCTGGACTCCTTATCAAATACACTGCAGGAATAATAGAGTGGACCCAGGCAGAGCTAGAGACACTAGATTGTAAGACTAGGAAAATAATGACCATCAATCATGCTGTGCACCCCCGCAGTGATGTAGATAAGCTATACCTCCCTCGCAGCTCAGGTGGAAGAGGAATGCTGCAAGTCCATCAAACAGTAGAGGAGGAGAAAAGAGGCCTTGTAGAATGTATCAAGGACAGTGAAGAAGATGCACTGAAAATGGTCAAGAATGAGAAACTATTCAACACCAATGAAACAAAGCAGGCCTACAAGAAAGAACAAGTCAAGAACCGATTATTATTATTATTATTATTATTATTATTATTATTATTATTTCTTGTTTATACAGTCAGACGGGTGTTATTGACTGGCTTGTTTTATCCAGACATCGAGTCCTTCCCAAGGACCTGGGATGCCTGAATTTTATCATCAATACTGTTGGTTATTATAGATATCATCCAATTATAGCAGTCCTATTATTATTATTATTATTATTATTACTATTATTATTATTATTCCAGTTAATAATTTGAACATGGTTGGCAGACAGGTTATCAGTCTATAATTACTTGGAACTGCACCTTTTGCTGGGTTTTTCATGATGAGATGAGTTTTCCCAGTTGTTAGCCATTGTTCAATATCACCTCCTTGCAAAATGTGATTGAACTGTTTTGATAGTTGTTTATGAAGGCTTGTTAGGTGTTTAAGCCAAAAGACATGCAGTTCATCGTCGCCTGGAGCAGTCCAATTTTTAATTTTCTTTGCTCTTTCACTTATTAATTCTGGTGTTATTATTAGATCTTGCATTTGTTGGTTACATGGTTCTTTATTTGGTGTTTCTACGTTTCTTGCAGTTTCTCCTTCTATGCTTTGGTAGAAATGTCTCTGATTCGACTGGAATTGGAGATTCTGCCTGTGTTGTGTAGTTCTGGCTTCATATCTGCTAATCTTCTTTGACACTGCTGTTATTTGCTGCTTTATTATTTCCAGGACTTCTCTAGTTTTCCTTGAATCTAGGTGATATTTTTGGATCAGATACTGTTTGGTGTTTTCATTCTTCAGCTTCTTGTCTTTCATATCTTTCAATTTACTAGCACCTGATCTAAGCCTGGAGATTTTATTTTCTAATCTAATCTTCCATTTAGGTGATGTACTGCTTTCTTTTTTGACAGGTCCACTGATCTTATATCCGAGCTCTTGTGTTGTTATTGTTGCTGCACTGTACATTAGTTGGTTTGTTTCTTGCAAATTCTTGGTTGTTATTTCTGCAAGTGCAGCATTGACATCTTTTAATACCTGAGTAAGTTGTTTTTTGGCAACTGTTTTTAGAGCTGGAAGTCGAACCCTGGTGCTTGTTTGGTTCATGTGCTCAGTTATTTTTTGCTTTAGTTCTTGTTGCTTTTCTGTTAAACGGCATTTGGGTTTTTGAGGTGAAGGCAAAGGGGAGGTTGCCTGGTTTTGATTTTGAAACAGTTCAGCAACAGTGGCATCCTCTATTTCCAACACCTCCTCCACCTGCGCCTGAGCAACTTCTTCAGTTGGTGGTAATTCTTCTTCCATCTCTTGAGCCTGTGATGCTCTTTGCAGTTCTTCCAGCTCAATTCCTGTGAATACTTAATTTCTTATTATGAATTTTCTCTGGTCTGCTAGCCTTTGTTCTGTTATTTCTGTATCTGGATGCTTCTCTTGCCAAGATCATTATTTCCTTGTTGGCATTTTTCGTATATTTTTTCCGGTTAAGCGGCATTTTTCCCAGTAACTTTGCTGTGTTCAGCCCTGGTTGCTCAACTGAAGATCCTGAGTCCTGTTGCCCACTTGCCACCAGATGTCCAGGGACTCCAGCACCTGGCATGGTCCTTGTTGACCCGGGCGACGACCGATCCGGTATAGATTTATTAAAGTTACGTCTCACCATATTGTTGATGGGAGAGGTACTCTTTGTCTGGCTCCTCTGGTGAGACCTGTCCAGTATGGTTGGACCTCTGGCATAGTTCTCACCTTCCTCAGACCACGCAAGCACCACAACCACGCCAAGGTAGTGCCTCACTGGGGGCACTACCATTCTAGCATTAGAAGAGGCATTTTCCAAGGGGACTCACTATCCCCTCTGTTGTTTGTAATCACCATGACCCCACTTTCACAAATACTAAACAAAACAGGCCTCGGATACCAAACATCTAAAACATCAAGTCAATAGACTGGACCCAGGCAGAGCTAGAGACACTAGATTGTAAGACCAGGAAAATCATGACCATAAATCATGCTCTGCACCCCCACTGTGATGTCGATAGGCTATACCTCCCTCACAGCTCAGGTGGAAGAGGAATGCTGCAAGTCCATCAAACTGTAGAGGAGGAGAAAAGAGTCCTTGAAGAATATATAAAGGACAGTGAAGAAGATGCACTTCAAATGGTCAATAATGCGAAACTATTCAACACCAATGAAACAAAGCAGGCCTACAAGAAAGAACAAGTCAAGAACCGAGCAGAAAAATGGAAAAATAAGCCCCTGCATGGTCAATATTTGCACAATATAAGTGGAAAACCAGACATCTTTACAGGGGGAAAAGAATTAGCCTGACCATGAAAGAACTGCATCATCAGCTTCATATTTTTTCATTTCTGTGCCTTGCTTTATGCATAGGGAATAAAACATCAGCATTTTGCCTGTAGGGTGTGTATGTGTGTAGGGTGTGTATGTGTACAGATGATAAAAATCAGTTTTCTCAGAACACATACATATCCTTGTGTCAAACCATATTTCAGTTCCCCCCTTCCTCTGCTCCACAAAGATAAGCAATTTCATTGGACTAAATTTTTCTGAATCCAACATGCAAATATTTGTAAAGACAAGATCCTTGTTTTCCCAGGACAACAGAAGTTACTATGATCCAACACCTGTTTTTTGCCTTTGTGTAAGTTTATGTTGAATTGCAAATATTCTCCAGGCAAGAGAGTCATAGTAACCAACTTCAAAACTTGTCATACAGTTTGTGTCTATGAAGCTACAAGGTAGATAGACTGAGAAATCTGCATGACACATTTCCTTACTTTTTTTTTTTGCTTTTTAAAAAAATATTGCCTTGTGAAATATTCCTCATTATCATTTTTAATGTGACACAGAAGACAGCTCTCCATTTAAGTTGCCCGTTAGTCTGATTAATAACTTATTTTTATTTTGCATTTTCTGTGTTTTTACGCTGCCTGTGAGGCAAATTTTAATCAGTGCTTTTCAACAAGAAGGAACACAATTCACCAAACACAGTTTATGCCCCAAGATCAGAGGAGGAAGTTGAGATTTATTATACCCAAGGACAGCAGCTTTTTAACAAAGTGCATAAAGAGAAGCATGTTCAATTAGGTTTTGTTTATATCAGCGCTTTGTCTGCAAATACAACCTGCTTTGCTGTGCTTGTCAGGTTTTTCCAAGAAACCCATTTGATTTTAAGGTTTAAGAGGTTAAAATAAATTCCCCTGCCAATAAACTAAAGAGGGTTGTCACTCAATTAAAGAAACATTAATTGATTAATGGAATGTTTTAATCAGATTGGTTAATTAATCAATAAAGTTTGTATATGAATAAAAACAGTAATACTGAGGAAGGAAGCATAATTACTTGGCTTTTAAGTGATGCATATTTTTGTTGCAACAGATACTGTCAGAGAAGAAGCATTCCTTTCTCTATGAAGGGGGAATGCTTCTTGAAAGATGTTGCCTGCCACTTTTGAATTTTGTAAGTAGCTAAAGGCCCATCAGAAATGATCAGTGGAATGATGAGAACAGTTTTTGGTTTAAAATATCACCTTTCTCCCCCTCCAATTATGTTAGTCTCCCTCCCTCCCTCCCTCTTTCTTTCTCCTCCTTGCCCAGACATTATCCAACTCCTTTTTCCTTCACGAGGTTCTCTTCCTGCTGCTCCCCTCTTTATCTCCAGCCCTCCTGCTGCCTCTGTCCTTCTCTCCAGCCCCCATTTCTTCCAGAGTTGCATTACAATTCCTTCTTCTTTCTTTCTTTTCACTCAGGGGCAACACAAGAGGGTGGCCCATGGGGCATAGGCCCCCAATGAGTTGCTCAGAGCCCCGTATCTCATCAGTCACCCCCCTTCTCCATGACCTCTTCCAGGAAAAAAGTGCTGCAGGAGATGTACCTGCACAGAGCATGGGAGAGTGTTCCTAGCCTCAGCCTCTCTGCTTCCACCTTTATAGGTGCTGCATTAGATATTTTAAAACCATACTAGCTGACCCCACACAGAGCATCTGTGCAGTTTTGCACTGAGCCTGTGGCATTCCCCCGCAGCGCTCTCTCTTGCTCTCCCACCGTAGCGCTCTCGCTCACTTGCTCCCCCCACAGCTCGCTCGCTCTCCCCCCGCAACTTGCTCACTCGCTCTCCCTCCCGCAGCTCACTCGCTCGCTCTCCCCCCCACAGCTCGCTTGCTTGCTCTCCCCACCGCAGCTCGCTCACTTGCTCTCCCCCCCCGCAGCTCGCTCTCTTGGTCTCTCCCCCCACAGCTCTCCCCATTGGGCGGGCTAGGGCCAGTCCATCCTGCCACCTGCTCCTCCCGGCTGGTAGGGCTTTGCCCGCCATCTGCCCACCTCCTTGTCACCGCCATTATTTCTCCCCACCACCACCTCCTCTTCCTGGCCAGTGGGGTTTTGCCCGCCATCCACCCACCTCTTCTGGCCAGAGGGGCTTCACCTGCTGGCCTTCCACCTCTGCATCCTGACCGCTGCCATTATTTCTCTCCGCTTCAATGCTGGAACTCTTGAACACTCTAGAGCATCTGCACGTTAGTACTTGATTTCTCCCCTCACCTCAGAGATCTCCCCACCCTCACCGGAGCTGCACTCCTGCTCCTCCTCCATCCCATTGCTTCCATTCCCCTCCCCCTTCTTGGTCGTAGCTGCAGCATTGCTGCCGCCTATTGGCCAAGCTACAGCCCCCTATCCCCAGAGACCTCCCCACCCTCACCCGAGCCCCGCTCCTGCATCTCCCCCCAGGAGCAGCAGCAGTGATTGACCAGGCCATTCCTCGCTGCTGCCAACACCATGGCCGCTCGTTCCCCTCAGGCCGCTGACAGGCCCAGGCCCGTCCCTTGCCTGCCTGCCTCCCTCTGACAATGGCCTTGGTAGCCCCAAACAGCAGCAGTGGTTGACTGGGCCCCTCCTTGCTGCTAGTGCTGCCATGGCCACTCATTCCCCTCAGGCTGCTGACAAGCTCAGGCCCATCCCTTGCCCTTCCTTCTGTCTCTCTTCCCCCTCCCTTCTTTTTCTCTTTCTCTCTTCTCCACTCACTCTTCCCCACTTTCTTCCCCCTCCCTTCATGTTTTTTCTCTCTTTCCCTCCCTCCCTGAGTTAACAGATTTTGTTCATCTTGTTTCCTCATTTAATTCACACAACGGCGGACTACTTCTCCTGAAGGAGCCCCTTCCTCCCTCTTGACCCGTCTTTTTGCAGACCCCTGTCTGCTATCCTTTTATATATATAGATTCCTCTCCTCTACAATCAAGAACATCTTCCGACCAGTAACGGTTGCATTCAAACTGACCTTAACCTTCATAGGCTCCTCCTCCTTATCTGCATAGGGAATCCCCAATGCCCAGTCACCACAGAGCCACAGGCTCCTCCTCCCTATCTGCATATGGAATCCCCACTGCCCAATCAGGTGCTTCTGCTTGCAAACTCTGTCAGCCAATCGCCTCCTTTCTACCACGTCCCCATGCATGGCCTGTCTTGGAGAATTAATAATATAGATATAATTATTCTTGGGGGGTGGGATGATTGAGTTTAATTATCAAAAGGGTGTGTGTGAGACTTGGATCTTTTAAGTACCTAGCAATGTCCCTGCTTACTCCCCTCTCTACATTTGCTAAGTTTTCTATTTTCCTTCTTTGTAGTGAGATCAACAAATGATATTTTAAAATACTGGCTATGTGTTAAAAAAAAGCCATCTAATGGCACAGTGGGGAAATGACTTTCCTAGCAAGCAAGAGGTTGTTGGTTCGAATCCCCACTGATATGTTTCCCAGACTATGGTTCCCAGACTATGGGAAACACCTGTATCAGGCAGCAGTGATATACGAAGGTGCTGAAAGGTATCATCTCATACTGCACGGGAGATGGCAATGCTAAACCCCTCCTGTATTCTACCAAAGACAACCACAGGGCTCTGTGGTCTCCAGGAGTCAACACTGATTCGATGGCACAACTTTATGTATAAAAAGGAGCCTTATAGAAAGACAAAAGCTGTAGTCATGAACGACTTATCAAAATCTCCCCTTCTATCATTCTCTTATTGTTACATTGCTCTTTATTTTTGTTTGTATTTTTCAATGAGGTGTTGGTTTACACACTCAACTTACTGGTTTCATGTTTTTAAGGTTTTAAACATTTTAAAGGTTTCATGTTCATAAGGACATTTTTTTTAAGGTTTCATGTTTATTAAAAAAAAACAACTTTGGGTAGGATTCTACAGAAAATACCTTCAGATGCTTTTTGTTTTCAACATGGAATTAGCGCTCATATGTCTATCTTATCCTCTCTTTGGCACAGTTACATGCTTAAAGCTATATTTCTGTAAGGTCTTATATTGCATTAAAATCTACCTTATTCTTTCTTTGGCATGGTCACATCCTTCAAGACATCCCCTTGTATAGTCTTCTATTGTATTTAAAATGTCTTGATTGGTTACTCATATTAGCACTTAGTCATATTAGCACTTACAGTATAGCAACTGTATATACATTAGTTTGAAAGTGCCACCTGTTTGTATCGTCCACCCATCTCTTTCCCAGCACTTCTACCTGCATTCCCTTTGGCTAGCCCTCCATTCTATTGTCCCACTCTTCCATCTCCCCTCCTCTTTCCCCACATCACTTTTTAACCCTCTTCCATCCCCCTTTCCTCTTCCAAGTGCTTTCTCTGCAGCAAAAACACAGAACATTCACTGCACACACATTCTGAGAGCTGTTGCTCTTAAGGGAAGAAGGGGTTTTGAAGCATGAACAATCAAGCCACACACACACACACACACACACACACACACATATTCAGGGAAATGATATATGTATTGTGGTTTTTTTTAAGTTGAAAATATATAATCCAGCTGGGGGCACTTTTTAAATTGATCAAGTAATTGATCCCCCTCCACAAGAATCTAATCTGCCCCCCCCCAAATGCTTCAGACTTAAAAATAGGAAATGCAAGAGATCCAATAAAGTAGGTAAGAGAGTTGATGAAAATATAGGACTTTGCTTCTTGAGCTGTGTAATAGTGGAAGGAGAGAAAGTATCTACTATCAAAAAGTAAAATGCCCCTTTTCTGAAGAGACTTCTTCAGATGTGTAGCTTCTCATCTTATTCTTATGTGGATGGCATCTCTTATCATTTCTGTTATGAAGTTGAATTGCTCTCTAGGCATGATTCCACTGAAAGTCACTGCAGACCTTACAGCAGTTTCCGTACGACAGGATCATTTTCCCATCTGGAGCTTAAGTCTGATTCCACACCCTTCATCTATTTTGATATTACTAACTCTCAGGATGTTGACTGGTATTTCAGAACTAAACCAAATAGCTTGCTTACTTTTCTTTTTTTTCAGATAAAAAACATGTTTTCCATTTTCAAAACCTCTGTTGAATCTTTTGGGTTCATATTTGGTTTCCTTGTGAATTGCTTCTTGATTCACAGTTCACACAACTCCACAGTTGATTGCTTATTATTTTCTATCTGAACTGTGTTTTTTCATCCATCTGGATTCAAGTGCGCTTATAGCAAATTGGTTCTACAAGCTCCCTGTCCTGAGTAGAAACCACAACTTGGTCAGCCATTCTTCAAATCACTCTAAGGTTGATTTAACTTCCCAGGACCCCAGACAGCTTGCTTGCACACTCATGACATTCTGATGAACATGCTCTTGATTATAAATATAAAAGCAGATAATGCAAACAAATAGAACACAGCAACTCTTAAGAGTCCAGCAATAAAGAAAATAAAAGAACATTCACAAGAAATACATTTTAAAATATTTTTATATGAAGCCAAGTGCTGTTTGAAATGGCTCCCAATTGTAAGTACCTGCAATATTTACTAAATCAAATGAGTATTCTTCACTATTCTCAGTAGGATCCACAACCTAAATTATTTGGACTTTAGCCAGTTTAGTTCCACTGGAGAGCTGGTCTTGTGGTAGCAAGCATGAGTTGTCCCCTTTGCTAAGCAAAGTCCACCCTGGTTTGCAATGGGAGACTACATGTGAGCACCTTAGGGGATGGGGCTGCTCTGGGAAGAGCACCTGAATGCCTGCATGCAGAAGGTCCCAAGTTCCCTCCCTGGCATCTCCAAGATCGGGGTAAGAGAGACTCCTGCATGCAACCTTGGATAAAGCTGTTGCTAGTCTGTGTAGACAATACTGAGCTAGATGAACCAATGGTCTGACTTAGCATATGGCAGCTTCCTGTGTTCCCTCCCAAGAACCACTTTAAAAAAAATTGTCTCTTAAAACCTATTTCCCCTAAAAAATATTCCAAGGGGTCCTTCTGTAACCCTAATTAGATAAGGAGCCCAAAGTAATGGAATTAGGATGGGATGGAAGAGGCACCTTGCCAGAGCAGAACTGCACACAGATATTATATTATATTTATTTTTAAAAAAAATATCTCGCCTTTCAGTGCAAAAGCTATGTTTTAACGTGGAAAAACTGGGTAGAAATTAATAAATGTATTAAAATAAATAAAAATAAAACACCTCAAAGTGACCCACAACAAAAATGATAAAATGATAAGTTTAAAATGCAGTTCAAAACTAAAATCTGTGACATGTCAACAGTTACAACCGATCCGCGGCAACCAATGCAACTGCAGTGACAGCAGTATAAAAAATACACCATCCATTAAAAGATCAGGAAACTAACATTATCATCGCATAACATTGCAAACAGAGCAGGTGTCATCTTACTTTTCCTGAGGAGGGCATGCCGCAACTGGGTTGCCACCACAGAGAAGGCCCTGTCCTGACTGCCAAGGTGACAGCACCTAAAGTGGAGTTTCTGACAACATCCTTGAGGAATGGGCAGGTTACATAGGCAGCTGCCATATACTGAGTCAGACCATTGGTCTATCTAGCTCAGTATTGTCTTCACAGACTGGCAGCGGCTTCTCCAAGGTTGCAGGCAGGAATCTCTCTCAGCCCTATCTTGGAGATGCCAGGGAGGGAACTTGAAACCTTCTGCTCTTCCCAGAGTGGCTCCATCCCCTGAGGGGAATATCTTCCAGTGCTCACACTTCTAGTCTCCCTTTTATATGCAACCAGGGCAGACCCTGCTGTGCTAGGGGGAAAAGTCATGCTTGCTACCACAAGACCAGCTCTCCTATTGATATGGGAGCAAGTGATCATTGTGGAAATGGACATCAAGGACCTTCAATTACACACACACACACACACACACACACACACACACACTCTTAAGGATGTTTTTTAAGATGGGAGATGAACATCCAGTTAACAGCTTGCTCATAGATGCAGTGAGGGCAGTGAGCCAGGCAGAATGGCACAGTGAAGCTCCTCCTAGCACATTAAGTTGTTGAACATTAGTGGTGAGGGAGGAGGATGTTTAAACCATATTGAAGAGAATGACCTGAAAACAGTGGTGCACCAGCTGCTAACCTCAAGGTTGGACTACGGCAATGTGCTCTGTGTAGGACTGCCTTTGTATGTAGTTCAGAAACTTCAGTTAGTTCAAAATGCTGCAGCCATATTTGTCTCTGGGGTATCCTGGAGAGACCACTTTATGCCTGTTCTCAAACAGCTGCACTGGCTGACGATATGTTTCCGGGCAAAGTACAAAGTGCTGGTTATTACCTTTCAAGCCCTGAATGGCTTAGGCCCGAGTTACCTGAGGGAATGCCTTATTCTACAAGATCCCCGCCGCTCATTAAGATAATCAGGAGGGATCCGTCTTCGGGTGCCACCAGTTCATTTGGTGGCAACCTGGGATAGGGCCTTCTCTGTTGCCACCCCTAGGTTGTGGGACGCGTTCCCCATGGATATAAGAGGATTGTCTTCATTGGAGGCCTTCAGGAGAGCCATAAAGACTCAGCCTTTTAGCTTGGCTTTTAATGATATTTAGTTTTACAGTTATGTCATTTTAATTGCAATTTTAATTTGCTTTTAACTGGTTTTTGTTTTTAATTGTTAAGTATTTTTAATTGTTTTTTATTTTAATATGAACCACCCTGAGTAGGGATGTGCACGGAACCGCAGAGCTGCAGTCCAGCACTAAGGTTGGGGTTCCTTTAAGGGCGGGGGGAGGGTGTACTTACCCCTCTCACCACTTTCCCCCCGCCGGCGCATGAATTTTAGTAAGCATTTGGGGTGGTAGGGTAGCTCCCTGCTGCTCCTTCCCCCGGTCATCAGCAAAAGGCTTCAGAAAGCCTTCTGTGCTTGTGCGTCACATCTCTGCGTCACATGCACACGTTGTGGAGACGTGATGTGCGCACACGCAAAAGACTTTCTGAAGCCATATGCTGACGACCGGGGGAAGGGGCGGCAGGGAGGTACCCTGCTGCCCCAAATGCTTACTAAAAGATATGCAACCTGTGTTCCCTAGTGGGCCGCCTCTGAACAGGGAGGCTCCAAAGAGCGATCATAACTAATAACAATTGCTAGACCTATCTGCTGGCCCTTTTGTCCTGATCTAGGTTCTGGGGCTTTCTATTTTGTAGCGTGAGTCAGAAGTAGAAAGGTGAGCTAGGGATAAGAGTCAAGAAGAAGCAAGGACTCATTTAAGAAATCGCAGCCATCCCCGCCGGGATGTGGAGGGAAGTACATCTTTTTGTCAGCATTCTGTAACTCTCTGAAAAGTTTAGATCCCAAGAGAATGGCTTTTCCTCTTTTGTTGTTGATTAAACACATGTTTTGTTCACCTATCCAGTGCAAATATAGTTGCCTTATGCACTGCAAGAAAACAGACGTTTCACCAGAAGGAAAAGTCTTCAGGGCTGCTTTGGCATGGAGAGCTTTTGAAATGGGGCGAACAGAAATGGTAGTTAATCACCATCTAGTGGCTGCAAGGGAAACGGCATATAGTTGGTTAGAAAGGAATCCATTCAAAATAGATTAGTTATTGTAGGATTGATGTAGTGCATATATATTTGTAATCTAGTATGCAGTCAGATCTTCAGTGGACATATAAATTAGAAGAGATCATGACAGTGGACTGAGAACTTAATAGTTATGGAGACCCAGGTATTAGGTACCAAAATTACAGCTCTTTAAGAGATTGTGTGGAGAAACCTTGGGCATATTCTATTGCCTCACACCACAGAAGGAGATTCCATAAATTCTGTTCCAGAAGAGGAAGCTAAAGGAATCTTTCATATTGCCTGGATAACAGAGTATGATTTAGCTCTTTCATTTATTCATATAATACTATCAGCAACATTCTAGTTCTCTGTTATCTGAAACTCTGAATTCTTGGAATTCACACAGCTCATGTCAACGTAACCCTAAAATAATCCAACAGCCTACCTTAAGACTCCCTATCCACACTAGCATGCCCAATTTGTCTAATGCCACATTCCCTTCCAGATTAAGTGGCATTTAATAGGTTGGCAACCATTATGATTAATTCATTGGTTAATGGGAGAAAAATACAACAAGGAGCCTGAGTGTCTACAACAGTGGCGGGAAGCAGAAAGGGGAGGGGGAAATGTAGTTTGTTTTCCAAACAGAAACAGCTCTTGCAGGAAGCTAATTAAATAGTATGGCAATTGGCAAATACAGAAAGGCCGCATTCATTAAAGTTATATAAAGACCCCCACCCCACTCTTTCGACTGGGGCCAAACATCCCCTTAAGCAAAGCAAGACTCTGAGGGCCAATCAAGTGAGCTGATGAACAGTCTTGTTGACTTCAGGGAAGCTGGTTTAGGACCTCCTAGAAAATTTACAGAGATGCAGAATAATATACATAAAAATATATTATATATATATATATATATATATATATATATATATATATATATATATATATCAGCACTGAGTGGAATGTAAAATTATTGGCACAGGATGGAATGTGCTGTATTATTAGCAAAATTAATAATAATGAGCTAGCATGAATACTCTGCAGGCTGGTTCTAACACTCCCAAACTTGACATATTGCCACAAGACATTTAAGTGAAATTAGATGAGATGCTACAGATCTATGATATGAACTCATGACGTTTCCTAAGCACGCACAACACACACACACCCCCAATAACAGGCACACATCCACCCAACTGGATTAGGGGAAGTTTAGCTCTTCTCCCTGTACTATTTTCCAAGTCTCAATTTCCCCTCTAAAAGAGGTACCTGTATATTTTCCATGGTGGGGCAAATACTAGCAGCTTGAGGAGAATTTAGATTGGGTAAACAGTGTGGGGGTGTTCACAATGAACAGCTGTTTATACAATTGGATGGTAACAACTGATTTCTTGTTCTCTAGACTGAGGTCAAGTTGTGTCATATTGCCTTTTTCAGCAGTAAGGTTTTATGACAGAATACTTAATTCCAGCACTGCTAAGTTTAATTAGTCTTAACACTGTTTTGCAGCTCTTTGTTTCCTTTCTTTGTACATATCAGCCAGCCTGCAGACTAGTGTTATGCTACCATAATGTGACTCTTAGCATGTTGGGTGTTCAACAATGTTGCACAGTACTAGCAGAAGACTTTCTCTGGGACACACATGAGTCTGTAACATACTGCCTAATGTGTTGTACAGCATATTGTACAAGAGGTAAAGTAAAGTGTGTCATCGAGTTGGTGTTGACTCATGACAACCACAGAGCCCTGTGGTTGTCTTTGGTAGAATAAAGGAGGGATTTACCATTGCCTCCTCCTGTGCAGTATGAGATGATGCCTTTCAGCATTTTTCCTATATCGCTGCTGCCCAATATAGGAGTTTCCCATAGTCTGGGAAATATACCAGAGGGGATTTGGACCAGCAACCTCTGGCTTGCTAGTCAAGTGATTTCCCTGCTGTGCCATTAGGTGGCTGTAGTGCATCCTATTATGCACTACGTGTCATGGCCCAGACAGATACAGCCCTCACTCATAGTAGTGACTCTGAGTCAGAGGCTGAGGGAACAGAACTAGGACCAGGACCAGCCCTGAGTCTCAGTATAAGACTAAAACCAGAGAGAGCCCTAAAACCAGAGAGAGCCCTGGAGCTGGAGATTCCAAGGTAGCTTCCTCAGATCTTCCTCAGGTTTTGGGACCATTGCAGAGCCAGCCTTTCCCATACCAATGCACACCTGCTAACTACATGCCAGTGCTGCCAACAAGCTTGGCTGGAGCAGATAGAATGGAGGAGTGTTAGATCCCAGAAGGCTGCCCCTTTAAGGCATCTGCTCTCTTGATAGGGAGACGGAGCCCAGGAGCGGTGGTCTTTGCTCAAATACCTCTGAGCAAAGACTACCCTTCCAGGCCTCAGTCTGCGAGGCCATTCTCATGACCAGCTCTACTCATGCTAGTCCTATCTAGGTAAAGTTGGTTGTGAGGTCTTCCGGGATTGGTCCTGATCCTGGCATTTCTCCACTGGGTAGATCAGGTTTTCTACCTGGGCTAAAAGTGAGAGATGAGGACATGGTCATGCCCTCCTCCCTCACCACCCAGTCATGTGGAAGATCAGGCTGCCGGCAGCCCAGGTTTCCATAGACCCAGGCAGAAGGAGTGACTAGCAGTGGGCATTCCTTCCGTGCTGCATTGTGGGATGCAGAAGGACCCTGCCTGATTTCTCCACTCATTCTTGCAGATCCCAGAGTGTTTGTGCACTGGTTGTGTGGGTGCACGGTGCTGCAGAGCCCAAGAGCAGCTTCGATTTTGTGGGGAAAGGCAGGCAGGCTCCTGCCTTCCCCCCAGCCCTCTCTACCCCCAATAATTTTGGTTGTGAGAACTTTTACCTCTGACTATTGTCACTTTATTTGTTTGTTTGTTTGCACAGTCAGACAGGTGTTATTGACTGTTTTGTTTTATCCAGACATCGAGTCCTTCCCAAGGACCTGGGATGCCAGAATTTAATTATTGCTATGTTGATTATTTTAACTTGTTTTTCTTTCTTCTTGACTGCAGTTATATCTGGGGTATTGTGTGGAAGATGTTTGTCTGTTTGTAGTCGGAAGTCCCATAATATTTTTGCATCTTCATTTTCTACCACTTTTTTCAATTTTATGGTCCCACCAATTTTTGGCTACAGGTAGCTTGTATTTTTTGCTGCCTTCTCATCCCTTTGTTTGTAGTCAGTCTGTGCAATCTTTTTACAACAGCTGATTAGGTGGTCCACTGTTTCATCTGCTTCTTTACAAAGGCGGCACTTGCTGTTTGTTGTTGATTTTTCCACTTTTGCTCTTATTGCATTTCTTAGTGCCTGTTCTTGTGCAGTCATTATTAAACCCTCTGTTTCTTTCTTCAAGTTGCCATTCTTAAGCCATTGCCAGGTCTTGGTGGTGTCTGATTTTCCACTTATATTGTACAAATATTGACCATGCTGTGGCTTATTTTTGCATTTTTCTGCTCGGTTCTTGACTTGTTTTTTCTTGTAGGCCTGCTTTGTTTCATTGGTGTTGAATAGTTTCGCATTATTGACCATTTGAAATGCATCTTCTTCACTGTCTTTGATATATTCTTCAAGGCCTCTTTTCTCCTCCTCTACTGTTTGATGGACTTGCAGCTATAGCCAACTACATCACTGCGGGGGTGCAGAGCATGATTGATGGTCATTATTTTCCTGGTCTTATGATCTAGCATCTGTTATTTCTGTATCTGGATGCTTCTATTTCCAAATTTGGTACATTCTTTTTAAATAACCTCTTCTAGTTGCACTAGACTTGTAATAGCAGGTCATTATTTCCTTGTTGGCATTTTTTGTATATTTTTTCCAGTTAAGCAACGTTTCTTCCAGTAGCCTTGCATTCTCCAGCCCTGGTTGCTCAACTGAAGATCCTGAGTCCTGTAGCCCACTTGCCACCAGATGTCCAGGGACTCTAGCACCTGGCACGGTCCTTGTTGACCCGGGCGACGACCGATCCAGTATAGATTTATTAAAGTTACGTCTCACCATATTGTTGATGGGAGAGGAACTCTTCATCTGGCTCCTCTGGTGAGACCTGTCCAGTATGGTTGGACCTCTGGCATAGCTCCTCAGAGCACGCAAGCCCCACAACCACACCAAGGTAGTGCCTCACTGGGGGATGATGTTGATGATGATGATGATGATGATGATGAATTCGATTTCTATACTGCCCTCCCAAAAATGGCTCAGGGCGGTTTACACAGAGAAATAATACATTAATAAGATGGATCCCTGTCTCCAAAAGGCTCACAATCTAAAAAGAAACATGTTAGACACCAGCAACAGTCACTGGAGGGACTGTGCTGGAGGTGGATAGGGCCAGTTACTCTCCCCCTGCTAAATAAAGAGAATCACCACATTAAAAAGGTGCCTCTTTGCCCAGCTTGCAGGGGTTAGCAACTTGCTTCCTTGGATCTCTCCAAGGTCTGTCTTGTGGGTCATCAAGATAGGACAATAACCTGCAGGACAGCTGGTGAGACATATTGTGCAACATTGTGTGCCATGGTGTATGAGCAATAGTGCAACATATGGTGCAATATGAAGTGCAACAAACTAGTACCCTGTGTTGCACAACATCTTCCACTAGTGCAAGAACTCATCTGGAATACAGTTTGCTTTCTGCACGCAACTTCCTGTTTGGTTTAACTTTTGATAGGCTAGTCAGATCCCCTCAGTACTTAGTTCTGTGAGCAAGCATTACTGGCAATCTAATGATCCACCTTCAAAGTTTCTGTGTCCTGGTCTAGTAAAAATCATGACTCTGCAGCTCACAATTCATTTCCAGTGACAGCAGCTGCTCCCAAAAGTCATGTTTAGTGAACTGAGTATGTTCCAGTTTCTGAGGATTGCTCTCATACAGCCTTTTTGATAAACATAGTGGTCAACATCCAGAGCAGTATTCCACAGATGCTCCTAACATCTGCTGCCATGCAGTGCTGCTAGTCTTGGCAATGTTGTGCCTACTTTCTGCAGTGTGGACACTTTGATGCAAGAGTGGAAATACTTTGCAGAACTCACCCATGCTCCAGAAGTGCTCTATTCAAGCAGAAACACATTGCTTAACCCTTAGCAACATGTTTTGACTCTAACAGAGCACTTTGGGAGTGCAGGTGAGCTCTGAAATGTATTTGCATTCTTGCACAAGAGCACAAAACCAGGGGGTAGGGAGCTTGGCAGGGGCCAGGGGACAAAGTCTGACTGGCGGCTCCCCTGCCCCCTGGATGTCCCTTTGTGTATGCAAAGCGTGTGTGCCCTCAGCCATGCCCCCTGCATCTGACATCAGATGCAAGGGGGCAGGACCAGTGCCGAGGGTCCAGTGCTCTTTTTCCAGGGAAGGGAGGTCCCTTTCAGTGATTCTACCAACTGCTGATGGGGAAAATGAAACTCTGCCAGGGCTGTCATAGCCCCTTTCTCGGCACTGGCCTGACCCCCATTGATTCTGATGTCAGACACAGGAGAGGGACAAATGCTAGGGGGGTACATCCCTCCCCAGCCAGTGTAAACACTGGCTAAAGAGGAAAGGGGTGTGCCTTACACTCCCAGTCAGTGAGAGCTTTTTTTGCTGGCAGGGTGTGGGAGGGGGCAAGGGGATGCCCTGGCCAAGGGCGAGGTGGAGTCTTGGGGGCCCCCAGACCCTTGTGGCCTGGGGACAATTGTTCCCCCTTGCTCAATAGTCACTATGCCCCTGTACAAAACCACCCACACTTTGGGGAGCAGGCATTCCAGTGCAGGGGCTATCACTGTGTGGCAGTGCATGTTAGGAGAGCCTGCAGAATGCTGCTCTGGATGTCAGCTATTCTTTTGAAGACTGGAAAGGATGTGGGAGGGATTGCATTTGTTTTAGCTGTCAATACCAAACAAATACAGTGGTAAAACATGATATATATTTGGTTGAGCCAGAAGCCATACAGGAGTCTTCCAGAACTGACATCAGATTTGGAGCCATGATGCTCACAGGACTATGATCTGATCACACAAAGAGAGCAGAGGGTTGAGAGACCTTCAGTGACATATTTTCTGCAAGGGAAACATCAGGGGCAGCAGATGGACCAGACAATCAGTGAAAATTGCCCCTCCCTCTTGCACAAGCAGTTTACTTACTTACTTACTTACTTATTACATTTATTGACTGCCCCATCCAAAGACTCTGGATGGGGCAGTCCAAAGACACAACAAATTGAAAAAGACATAAAACAAACACCAATCTAAAACACATTACTTAAAACAATATAAAAACAATTTTAAAACAATTCAAAACCATTTAAAACCAATTAAAACACCCAAAAACAATTTAAAAAACTTGGAAGGCAGGCAAAACAAATACATTTTCAGGGCTCTCTTAAAGGCCAACAGTGAGCCTAAACTGTGGATATCTGCCGGGAGTGCATTCCATAGGCCAGGAGCAGTTACAGAGAAGGCCCAGTTCCGAGTTACCACCAAAGGTACCAGTGGTAGCTGGAGACAGACCTCTCCAGATGACCTCAGCATGCAATGGGGATCATACAGAAGGTAGCGCTCTCTAAGGTAGCCCAGACCCAAGCCGTTCAGGTAATTTTTAAAAGTAATTAAGGTTTTTAAGGTAATAACAAGCACTTTGTATTTTGCCCAGAAATATATCTGCAGCCAGTGCAACTGTTTTAAAACAGGCATAATATGGTATCTCTGAGAAACCCCAGAGACCAGTCTGGCTGTGCCTTCTTCGGTCTGATCCCCACCGCACGCTAAGATCATCTGAGGAGGTCCGGCTCCAGTTGCCACCAGCTCGTCTGGTGGCGACCCAGAGGCAGGCCTTCTCTGTAGCTGCTCCTGGACTGTGGAATGCACTCCTTGAAGACATCTGTAATTTGAATTCTTTATTGGAATTTAGGAGAGCCCTAAAGACCTACCTGTTCGGCCTGGCCTTCCAGTGCTCTTAAATTGTTTTAAAGGGTCTTTGATGTTTGCGAACCGCCCTGAGCTATTTTGTAAGGGCGGTCTAAAAATCGAACATACAAACAAACAAACAAACAAATAAATAAATAACTGGTTTCTGAACTACATACAAAGGCAGCCCAACGTAGAGTGCATTGCAATAGTCAATATATTTCCATGAGTCTAACCTTAGTCTTTATGTGAGCCAGACTGTTTTGTGGCTTGAAGCTCATGGAAGGAGGTATATGTGGTGTCACTGCTTTCCATAGATAAGCCCATTAGTTCAGTATCCATTACTTAATGCCTGAAAAGTTGATTGTTTTCCATGGTTCTGACTGGATTGTTTTATCTGCTGCTTTGCTCTCCTATTTGAGTTTTATTATTGTTTTAATTGATTTTTTTGGGAGTATTTTAAAGGAAAGGGTTGGGTTCCACTATTTTTATGTTCCTCATCCTCCTAGGAGCTCAGTGCGGCATATATGGGGTTCTCCTATTTTATCCTCACATGCAGCCCGTGAAGAGACTAAGAAACTGTGACTGGTCAAGGTTACAGTGAGCTTCATGGGGAATCTGAACTCAAGTCTCTCCAATCACAATCCAACCCTCCATCCAGTATCCCACACTAGCTCTCAAGTGGATCCCCCCCCTTATAGCCACACCCTGTGCCCCTCCCTCAAGGTTGCTAGCAGTGACACCAGTTTTGAAAAGTTGCTCTCGTTCCCAACAGAAACACATGCTACACACTTCAGCAAGTGACTGAATCCTAGATCATAACTGTTGTGAGGTTGCCATCCTCTGCACACTTACTTGGGAGTGAGACATATTGAACATCCTGGGAATTCTTTCTGAGTAAATATGTACAGGATTGAAGCTTCATGTTGTGCAGGGGCTTCACCTATGTAGTCCTTGGAAAGGAGAGTGGATGCACATTTAGGCATGGAAAGGAAGAGAGGGAAAAGGAAATAGTACATTTTGAAACTGGCTCTGAATCACAGCAATATGGAGAGTTACTCCTGAGCAAGAGTTTTGTATTCTGTACATCTGCTGCAGAGGACCAGTTAGACCTTCTTCCTGCCCTCAGTTGCACAGTTGTCGATTCCTGTGAAGCTTGTAAGACAAGATAAGAAACACAAGCACTGCAGCTGATTTGGAGGCCTCCAAATCAGGTCATTGGGCTTTCTGCCATCAATTCTCAGGGGAGCAAACCAGATCTGGCCCTTTGGTAGCTGCATCTGCTTGTAGTGTGAACCCCTAGAGAAACATCAAGTGTTTCCAACAACATTTTACAGAAGATATATCGCTCTAATGGAAACCATCATCTTTCTTCTTTTTCTAATTTCGCTTCCCCCTCCCCCTGAAAAATGAGGGTAGAGAGGAATGATTCTCAGAGCGGGAAGGGGGGATGCATCAACAATTCAAATCTTCTTTTATGGCGAGAAACTGTGGCCAAAAAATGCTTTAATTTTCTCATGTTGCCTTTAATTCCGCGCAGTCTTGTGGTTTTTTAAAAAAAATCTCTGAAAGGGGACATGAAATGGTATCTTTCCTCAGCTGCAAATCAGCTGCTAATTAAAACTGCATTAACCCTAATGGACTGGAATGAGGATCTAATTTAGAAAACCTCTGTTTATACAAGGCAGACCAACTCAATTGGACTGCACTCCTTTGCTTTCTCACTCTGGCATCCATGGTATCCTAGAAGAGATTTATGGGTAGAAGAAGAAGAAAGGGATGTTCTTCCCTTCTCTTGCTGCTGCTACAGCAGCAGCAGCTGAAAGCCGCACTGTGAGTTGCTGAGCTTCAAAACACTTTTATTGTTGCATCCGGCAAACTCCTGCCTGAGATGTGCGTGTGCTAATCAGTGTCACAGGTGCTTATAATAGTTCACCTAATTACTTCATTATTTTTTGCCACTCCACAGACCAGTTTGTATTTACTGTACAGTATATAGTTATTACAACCACTTATGGGGATGATTTCCAGCTATTCTGTGAATTCTCTCTTGGTTAAGGCAAGTATTGTCTTGTTTTCTTTTATTTCCCAGGTGGCTCTGTTAGAAGCATCAGTGTGGAATCTAATTAATGACTGTAGCTCCTCGAGCTTGAGTGATAAAGGTTGTTTTGGAAAGGCAGTTTAAAAGAGAGCTGTTTAGGCAGTGGGTGCTTTGGCACTGATAGCCCCCTCTCCAGTTGAGGATGAGCCATTCTGGAGCTTTCCCTCGGACTGTCCTCCTCCTCCTCACCTGATAAATCTGCAAGCCTTTTTGTGGGTTATGCTAAGCTGTCTGTGGCTCTCCTGAGGCTTGTTGTTCTAATGAATGCCCGACCACAAATTAATGAAGCAGGTTTGAAAAAACATTGTGATTTTTAGCCACTCAAGCATCAGCAAATCTGCTGGAAGTCAGGGGCAGCTATTTAGGGCTAGTTAGACTGGTGATTGTTTACAAATTAGATATTCCCCTTGAAAAAGGGAACCTACACTTCAGTCTGTCATTGTCACTCCTCGTAAACCCATTGGGGGAGGGGGGGCAGTGGCAGCTCTTTCAATAGGTAGGGAAAGACACTGAAGTTCTGGGCAGTTACTAACCACTGGCATTTCGACCCATTTGTCGTTTCTAAACTCGGATGACTTAGGAGTAGAGGCTATGCTCTCATGCACGGGAAACGGGGCTAAGGGAGCCCAGCCTGGTTTCCTACATGCATGTGAACTGCTGGGAGCCACAGCTCCCGGCCGTGAGCCTTGTGAATCCCGCCCCCTTAAAGAAAGTTAGCAGAGTGAGCACTCCGCTAACCCCATTTCAACGATCGTGTGCTGCTGCAATGTGGTGAACATTCACTGCAGCCCTAAGTGAAACTCTTTCTTTTAAAAAATAAATAAATCAGCCTTCCTGCATAAAGAGGGTCCTCTATTCACAGACAGAGAGGTCATTCACACAATCAAAAACTGTGTTCTAACTTCGACCTGGGTTTGGGAGCTATGTGTGCTCCCGATTTTTGGTTGTGTGGAAGCAAGGTAGGAGGAAATCCTGGGCAGAAGTGATTGTGTGGAAGCAAGGTAGGAGAGGAAAACCTAGGTAGCTTTACCCTCTACCTTGCTTCCATACCATAACTTCTACCCAGGTTTTCCTCCTACCTTGCTTCCACACAACTGAAAATTGGGGGCGCACACAGAGGCCAAACTCAGCTAGAACAGTTTTTGATTGTGTGAATGACCTCATTGCCTGTAGAAGCTACAGTTTTTCACTAGCTGATTTTGACCCTCTGGATGGATTATCACAATTTTTGAACCATTTTTGTGATTGATTGCCAATAACCTTTGTCATGGGTCACTCTTGACCACAACCATTTAAAAGCTGCAATGGACTGAGTTCTAAAAGCCAATCTGTGTTGTTTGGCATATCTTCTTGTTGCTCACACAACCAGCTCAGCACATGGCAATTTTGCTGAAAATCTGCATGGACAAAATCACAGGTGCCACAGGCTTGAAGGATCATGTGAACAAGTCCTTCAAGTTTTCACAGTTTTAAGACTATTTAAAACACATTATACCACTTTATATCACTAAATAGTCATCATAAAATTCAAACTGGAGGTGTATTGAAATTATTTAGAATGAAAAAAATGAAGCTTGTGTGCAGTAAATGTGTTCTGGCTGCTAAGTTATCGAGGGAAATCTATTTTAAAACGGTGGAGAAAGACACTTTCTTTTCATAGCTGCTTTTTAAAAACAACAACAAACTACACTTCGTGCTTGGAAAGAAAGCCTAGCCCATGTCTAAACCACTAGGCAGCTTCCTGTGTCTTAATCTTCCCACTTTGGGGAATGAACTCCAATTTGTTTGCGGTGACCCATAACTTCACTTGCAGTATCTAAGGTTACCGTAATGGACCTCAACCATATGAGAAGCATACAAGTTTCTTTTTAACTTTTCTGATATGCTCCTTCTCAGTTGTTTTCCTAATCCCAGTCCTTGTGCTAGATACACCCCGCCCCCCAAAGAGCAGACCTCTGACAGTAGGAGTCCTGCTAGTGCTGACCCCATGCTGGTGTGCCTTGTGCTTTTTCTCTAGGTCCTTCCCTGTTATTCCCCCCCCCCCGCTTTTGCTCAAAGCCCCTTACTGCAAAGAACCACTCCCTTGCCTTGCAAGTCATGATTTAGTGCTTGTTTCAATAACAGGATTTCTTTCTCAGTGGATGGGCACCATAAATCAAGCTGTGATCCATCAGCAACAGAGCGCTAATTTCCTGGCTGCCAATGAATGCATTGCATAATATCCTCTTGCCATTGTGACCTAGGGCTATCAGTCCTGCTGCTCTGCCAGCTGGAGACTGCTCTGTACAAGAGATAAGATGCTGCAAGATTTTTCCTGTTCCTTAGAATACTCCTGCTCCCAGAGGCTGCTGTCGACTTTTCCCATTAGTTCCTCCTCAGCCATCTTTGGCCTCCTCCTTCCACAGTCACTTAATTCCCTCCAGATTCAAGTTCTTCACAGGTGTGGAAATGTAGGAGTTGGGATCATGAACATATTAAGAACTCATAGTTCACGTGTGTTCTTATGTTCACAAGAACATAAGAAAGATCTAGGCTGGTTCAAAGGGTCCATTTTGTTTATGTTCACAAGAACATAAGAAAGATCTATGCGGGTTCAAAGGGTCCATTTTGTTTATTGTTTATCATATTTATTATTTTGCCCACCATCCGCTTTCCAGCAGTGGTCAGCTAGATGCCATTTGGAAACCCACAAGTAGGGCAGGAAGATAACTGCCCTCGCTGGCTTTTTTTGCCCCTCCTGCAACCACTGTATTTACTTCAATATAAGACAGCTCTGAATTTAAAAGAAGCCCTGATTTCTAATATCAAAAAACTTGGGGAAAGCCTCATCTTAGATTCAGGTAAAGTAGTATTCAGGAGTACACTATTTCATGGAAGTTCAGTTTAGTTAGCAAGGGTAGTAGCCATTAGTAGCCAACTAAGCCAGTGGCCATCATTATATCTTGAGACAGTGATTTTCAAAAGTTAAGGGCTGTGTGAAATAGTACCTCCTTCTGCCTGTCCTAAATCTGTTGGTATATATGTATGTAAAATGTTTATAAACCGCCCCTCCTGCACACTATGAATCGGGGCAGCTTACAACATTTATAAAATAGTTACAATGTAAAATCAGACTAATAAAATTAACCAAATTAAGCTAAACAAGTTTAAAATCCAAGCCACAATCAGAATTACAGATTTTAAAATTTCAAATTTTTCTTTTATTTATTTATTAACATATTTTTATACCACCCAAAACTTACATCTCTGGGTGGTTTACAGCAAAATAAAAACAGAAGGTAAAACATTAGTTAAAACAAAAACAAAAAGTTTAAAACATTACAATAATTTTTTTAAAAAATTAAGAATATTTTTAAAAAGCATTAAAAACATTAAAACAATATTAATTAAAAGCCTGGTGAAGAGATGCGTCTTCAAAGACATTTTAAAAGCTGTCAAGAAGGGGAGGCTCTTATTTCACTAGGGAGCGCATTCCAAAGCCTCGGGGCAGCAGCAGAGAAGGCCTGTCCCTGAGTAGCCACCAGATGAGACGGTGGCAAATGCAAACGGACCTCTCCAACTGATCTTAGTGGGTGGTGGGGTAGTGACGAAGAGGACGTTCTCTTAAATACCCAGGGCCCAAGCTGTTTAGGGCTTTATAAGTTATAACCAACACCTTGTATTTTTCCCGGAAATGTATCGGCAGCCAGTGTAGCTCCTTCAATACAGGAGTTATATGTCTATTCGAGATGACCCAGAGACCAACCTGGCTGTCGCATTCTGGACCAACTGTAGTTTCCAGACTACATACAAGGGCAGCCCCACATAGCGTGCATTGCAGTAATCCAGTCTGGAGGTTACCAGCAGATGTACCACTGTTTTGAGGTTGCTCACCTCAAGAAATGGATGCAGCTAACGTATGAGCTGAAGCTGATAGAAGGCACTTCTGGCCACCGCCTCAACCTGGGAGACCAGGGAGAGGCTCAGATCCAGAAGCACCCCTTGACTGTGTACCTGTTCCTTCTGGGGAAGTGTGACCCCATCCAGAACAGGCAGATCAAAATCATCTCTCGAGTTCCGACCCCGCACAATGAGTACCTCCATCTTATCTGGATTCAGTCTCAGTTTGTTATCCCTCCTCTAGCCCATCACTGACTCCAGGCAGGCATTTAGGGAAGTTATGCCCTCTCCTGATGATGCTGACATGGAGAAATAGATTTGGGTGTCATCAGCATAATGATAGCACCCTGCACCAAATCTCCTGATGATCTTTCCCAGCGGTTTCATGTAGATGTTAAACAACATCAGAAACAATACGGAGCCCTGAGGGACACCATACAAAAGTTCAGATTTTGAAGAACAGCAGTTTCCAAAGGACACCATCTGGAACCTGCCCAAGAGGTAGGAGCAGAACCACTGCAAAGCAGTGCTTCCAACTCCCAACCCCCTCAGACGCTCCAGAAGGATACAATGGTTGATAGCATTGAAAGCTGCTGAGAGGTCCAAAAGGACCAACAGAGTCACACTTCCTCTGTCCACTCCCAATTGAAGATCATCCATCAGATCGACCAAGGCAGTCTCCACCTCATAGCTGGCCCGAAAGCCAGTTTGAAATGGGTCAAGATAATTAGTTTCCTCCAAGACTGTCTGGATCTGGGAGGCCACCACCCTCTCTATTACCTTGCCCAGCCACGAAAGGTTAGAGACTCTGAGGGATCCAAGGTAGGCTTCTTCAGAAGCAGTCTAATAATTGCCTCCTTAAGACAAGGAGGCATCCTACCTTCCCTCGGAGACACATTTATAATCTCTTCCAGGCCTTCTAAAACAACCCCCCGTCAGATAATATAAGCCATGTCAGGCAAGGGTAAAGAGAACAGGTGGTAGGCCGCACCGTTCCAATCAGCTTGTCCACATCCTCAGGAGTCACAAACTTTTTTTTTTTAGTTATTTTAAAAAACTAAGAACTGTAAAAACTAAAGCACTTACCAGATATAAGCAACAGGTTTATATATTTTAAACAGGTTAAAAGCCTCTTTAAAAAGATGTTTTAAAGGAGTTTTTTTAAATAAAGACTGATGGAGGGAGCATGGTGAAGCTCTACAGTGAGGGTGTTCCAGAGCCAAGGGGCCACAACCAATAAGGCCCTGTCTCTAGTCACTTCCAACTAGATCCTTGTCAGTGGTGGGGCCACAAACAGGACCTGAGATGATGAGTGGAGGGCCCTGGCAGGTACATTTGGGCAAATGTGGTCCGACAGATACCCCAGCCCCAAGCTGTGTAGAGTTTTAAAGGTCAAGACCAGCACCTTGAATCTCACTTGGAAGCAGATCAGTAACCAATGAAGCTGCTGCAGGATGGGTGTGATACTTATGAAGCAACTTGCACCCACAAGCACCCTTGCAGCAGCATTCTGCACCAGCTGTAGCTTCCAGACTATCTTCAAGTTCAGCCCTACATAGAGCGCATTGCAGTAGTCCAATTTGGATGTTACCAAAGTATGAATAACCGAGGTCAGGTCCGACCTCTCCAAGCAGGGTTGCAGCTGGTGTACCAGCTGTAGCTAGTAAAAGGCACTTCTGCACACTACCACCACCTGAGTCTCCGAGGACAGCGTTGGGTCCAGAAGCACCCCTAAGCTGCAAACTTTGTCTTTCGGAGGGAGTGTGACCCTGTCCAAGAGCAGATTTACCTCACCACTCGGCTGATCAGTTTTATCAGTCCAGAGCACTTCCATCTTATCTGGATTAAGTTCCAGTTTGTTTGCCCCCATCCAGTCCAGAATTGCATCCAAGCTCCAGTTCAGAGCATCCACTGCCTCCTTGGTGTCCAGGGCACACCTAAGTAATTGGGGCACCCAGACCACCCCGCCATGAGGCCCCCCTCTACAAGCCCCCCCAAATCCTGCATTTGGGGGGCCTCCTGCAGCCACCCCGCATCCTCCATGCTGAACCTCCATTCCCTCCCCCATAATTTCAGCCACCATGTGCGCAGCCGAGGGGCGGCAGCCGGGAGGGTGAGCTGAACAGGTGAGCGAGCAGGCTGCAGGGGGGAGCGAGCGAGCAGGCTGCAGGGGGGAGCGAGCGAGCAGGCTGCAGGGGGGAGCGAGCGAGCGGGCTGTGGGGGGGAGCGAACGAGCGGGCTGTGGGGGGGAGCGAACGAGCGGGCTGTGGGGGGGAGCGAGCGAGCGGTCTGCAGGGGGGAGCGAGAGAGCGGGCTGCAGGGGATGCCACAGGCTCAGTGCACAACTGCACAGATGCTCTGTGCGGGGTCAGCTAGTTGTTGTTATTATTATTATTATTATTATTATTATTATTACTTCATTTGTATTCTTGTTTGCTCGATACAGTTCTTGTTTTTGACTCTTTTATTATTGTAAGAGATTGCTTTTTAATGGCTAGCCTCCTGGGAGGCCTAGGTTTGGTACATAGGAAGCTGCCATATACCGGGGTCAGACCATCGGTCCATCTAGCCAAAAGGCGGAAAATTCAAAGATGTCATGGGCATGCGATGTCCATAGTTGAACTGCGCAGGCGTGCAGTTCGGCTGACTAGTGTAAGAGAGAGAGGCACGCCAACCGGAGAGGCCCAGCCCATCCACAGCACCCGCTGCCGTCACAGGGGCAAAGAGAAAACGCGGTGGTGGGGCAAGGGCAGGGGCACAGGGCAGGGGTGGTGGGGGGAGATGTTTGTTGTCTCACTCCTTGCGTCTGATGTCAGATGCAGGGGGCATGGCTTGGGGCATGCACGATGGGAGGGGCCCCCTACAAAGATTTTGTCCCTAGGCCCACGGAGGGGTCTTGCTACACCCCTGATCCCAATGCCTCACATGCCATTCACGGATCCAGGGCCAACACAAAGGCTGTTTGAAATAGAGTTGCCACCTGGAGGAGGAGAGGACAAAAGGCCTCCATATAACCCCCTATAATGGCCAACAACCTGATGGAATGGAAAGTCTACACTGATTTGAAACATTAAGGTTTATGTCCACTTGGCTTAAGCCAGTTTGTAACAAGAGTGGAAAGTCTACATGAGCTACAACATACATTTGATTTCTCTTCCATGATTGTTCTACAGAAGCAACATTCGCGCGCTGCACAAATAGCTCAAAAGGGGCTTAAAGGTACATTTAAGCCTCACGTGAAAACCTCTTAGCTTTGAACTAATAAAAAGCATCTACTGCTACTGTGAACGTGTTCAATAAAAGCAAAGGAAGCAATTAAGCAAGATTGAGTAGGAAATGTGTTCATAAATCAAATGGAAATGGAAGAAGGTGTTTTTTTAATTATTATTTAAAAAGGGGGATTTGTGACTCCTTAGTAATACTTGCTTACCCCTTACATAGTGCTTTGCATTTGCAAAGGATTGAACAAAAATTAGCTTGCTAATTAAGCCAAAGATGATAAGCTTCCTTTTCAAAATGTACCATGCTGTTCAAAATATACTGTATTGATGCTCAACATTTAAAAATTAAACTGCAGCTCATCGTTCAAAAACTGCACACTTCTGACTCCATGTATACGTGGAGGCTTCCCTACCCACTTTACCCCCTCCAGGGGTTTCCTCTCTGAAATGGTGCATTCCAAAAGATGACAAATAGGCCCTCTCACTTCCAGTCGTGATTTTTAATTCGATTCCATTCAGTTTAGGTTCTAGTGATATGTGTGAAATGTGGAAAGACAGAGTCATTACTGTTATCTTAGTTGCTGTTTCTAAACCTTGGGTCATCAGCAAGTCTTTAATTGGTATGTTGTAGCAGAGACAAAATGTATGGAAAGGAACTGTATCTTGAGAAAATGAAAAATGTTCCTCCAAATGACAGAGGAGACGGCTAATTAGAGATGGGCAAAATGTGCCCATCTCAATCCAAAAGGGATTCTTGAACTTTTTCTGGGAGTCCATTGAAAGCATAAGAAAACCCCAGCCATTGAAAATCAAGAAAGGGAAACGAGCCACAGGGGTCCACCCTGGGCAAAGGGAAATCTGATGCCCTTACCAAAAGGTGCCCTTACCAAAAGAGGTAGAAGTATGGGTCTGCTTGTGATGCTAACTCAGACTGAAGCTATTCCTGAAGATTCTTTCCACCCCCAATACCTTCCACAATACAAGTCACTAAATTTCCCCAGGGATTCGTGCTGATTCCTAGAGACCAGGTCAATCCTGAAAACCTTAGGACCACAAACTTAGCACTGTGGAGTCATGTGGCTTCTGAGTAGCTAGTAGAGTGGATGGTCTGTGCAGAACACTCTGCAGCAGCCACAACATGGCACATATAAATAAAAGTATCCACATACAAAGAAAGGTAAAGGTAAAGTGTGCTGTTGAGTCGGTGTTGACTCCTGGAAACCACAAAGCCCTGTAGTTTTCTTTGGTAGAATACAGGAGGGGTGTACCATTGCCATCTCCCGTGCAGTATGAGATGATGCCTTTCAGCATCTTCCTATATCGCTGCTGCCCGATATAGGAGTTTCCCATATTCTGGGAAACATACCAGCGGGGATTTGAACTAACAGCCTACTGCTGTCTAGGCAGGTTACTTCCTTTTAAATGTGCTGCTCGCTGCTGCCACTTACCGGCCCTCAGACTGTCCAACTGTTTCTTGGTTGAGCTGATCCATGCCCAACCAGTTTGTGGAACCATGGGTTGTTCTGAATTCAGAACGACCTGCAGACTGTGGTCCGCGCACACACCTACAGCGCCAGCAGATTCCGATGATGGGGGCAGGGAAGGGGAGGTGGAGCTGGGGTCAGGTGGGACTGGGCAGGTGAGCACATTGTGGAAGAGAGAAGGGGTACTTTTGTCAGGCAGTAGGGAAAGTGAAAGGGAAAGGAAGCAGAATTGGGAATAAAGCAAGGTAGGACTTTAAGAGTCTGTGTGGGCTTCTCCAACCTTTTTAGGCAAGCAGTGGTCAGTGATAAAAAGGATTGGCTGGAAGAAAGACCCATGACTTCTGAGGAGAGGATGAGTTTTGAAGAAGCAGGACCTGAGATTAAGACAGTGCTTCTCTCACAACTCTGGAGAAAGGAGGCTTGCCAAAGAACCCTTCCCTTCCCTTCTAACACAGTCAGGATATCACACCTACATCATAAACAAAAATTGTGGCAAGTGGCTATGATGCATAACAAAACAAAATAACAGCAGGTCCAGAAAAGAATTGATTGTTGGCCCCCCTAAGACTGATACTTGAGAAAAGCTTAAGGATAATACAGCCATGGTTTTTCTCCTATCCATGAAGAAAAGACATTTTAGAAGACGTTTTTGAGTAGATTCTGGGTTAATTCAGGCTGAGAAAAGTTAGCAGCCAGAAAAATAGACAACTTTAGATTTCACATCAAAAAAGAAAATGACAAAGCTCAAAGCTTTTTTATATGCACACAACTTTGTGAATGTTTATTTGTGTTGATCAATTTCACAATTCCATCTACAGCGCTCTTCAAATACGGATGAAGTTGGGGAGCCACCTCCTAGGACTGCTAGCATACTTTTAAAAGTTAACGGGGGAAATCAACATACTGAGGTTATTCTCACAACCAAAATCATTGGGGGTAGGAAGGGCTGGGGGGAAGGTAGGAACCTGCCTGCCTTCCCCCACATGGTCAGAGCTACTCCCGGACTTTGCAGTGCCACACACCCACACGACTGGCATGCAAGTGCTCTGGTGGTGGTGTGGGTGAGGGAGGAAAGCAGGCTGGGTCCTCCTGCATCTCACAATGCACTGTGCAAAGAGGGAAGCCCAGGTAGGGCTGGCCATGAGAACATCCTTTCAATTCTCTCAAAAGAAACATTCTCCATTCTCCAAATGTTTGATGATCCAGATATTTTTGGATGGTCTGCACACTATCTGGGCTGATGAGACTAGGATGTTTTAATATGACCAGTTCTTCTCTGACCCAACTTGAGTTCCAGGAGTAGACATGTAAGTAAAATGGTGTGTGTGTGTGTGTGTGTGTGTGTGTGTGTGTGTGTGTGTGTGTGTGTGTGAAGGCATGTAGATAGCAGCTAATGTTTTCAAAACTTTGATTTCAACAAAAAGGAAACTTTTGATTTCTTCTAAAACTTTGACTGACATTAGAAGGTGAAATATTCATTGTGTTTGCTAGATAGCCTCTGGGCATCCAAGCCACTTGAGTATGCCTTTAGGGAAAGGAGGAGTTAATTAAATTATCTTATATTTAGCATTAATCTTCTTCCAGGCTTGTCAGGTTGCAGACAACAAGCCTAGGCTTGACTCTGCGCATCGGCTCCAAGCTAGTGTTATCCGATGGTAGCTCTAATGTATTATTAATTGAGTTGACATCTCTGTTGAGATCAGTTACAAATGCAGCGCCAATGTTATTTCAACAGTAGGCAATTGGTGCAATTTTTAAAAAGGAAGGATTTTACTGGTTCCAACTGCATGGAATAGACATGTGTTGGATTTGGTATTTATGACACATGGATCACCTGACTCATGAAGGAAGATCTGCCTGTGTTCCTGATACAGGTGTATGCCTTGTACAAGTAAGGCCTTTCCAGATAATTATTTTTTTTAATGCACTTTTCCATTAGTGCTGTTCTTGTATGACTGTGGACTGAATGACAGCTACTCTGTACCCATGTAATAGAAGAGAAGGGGAAACCCGACATACTCCTGTTCATTGCTTTTATACAGGCTTCAGTGCTGGAGATAGAGAATGCAGGGCCTTCAGATGACTAAAGATAAGAATACATGGCCGGCCCTCTTATGAGGCACAGTGAGACAGTTACCTCAGGCACCAGATATGGGGCATTGTTCTATACCACTGTTCTGTCCCCCACTCCCACTGGAGACATGATCTCACCTGCCTCCCCCTACCTTCCTCCCCCGCCCTGCTTGGGCATGCTCCTTGTGAGCAAGTGCCCTCATGGGGATGGATCTGATTTTTAATGGCTTTAAAAGGAGTGCTGGGCAAAGACCGTCAGACGTTTCTTGCCCTGAAGGCCACAGTAAGCCCTCAGGGGACAGATCCAAACTTTGCAGACTTTGGGAGACACACAGGGGAGAAAAGCGGGGCAGTATCTCCCCATCCCCATCCCATTTAAATCTGCGAGGGGGTGGGGTCAAGGTGCCATCATAAGATGGTGAACCGGGGATGGTTAGGGTGCAAAAGTTTGTGCCTCCCAATTTCAATCTGAAAGTGCTCCTGGATGAACTTTTCACTCAGCCTTGCTGTAAAGGGCATGTGTTGTCAATGCACTTATGTTGTGTATACACACACACACACACACACACACACACACACACACACACACACCATAAAGCCGTGTCTAGCTATAAAAACAAAACAAGCAGTTAGAAACATAAGGAACTTAAACAAAGCAAATGAAAATAAGTTATATTGTTTTTAATTTTGGTTTTAGCTCTTTATTGTTTTAATTGCTTGTTTTAATTGTAAACCACCCTGAGCCATTTTGGAAGGGCGGTATAGAAATCAAATAAGCAAATAAATAATAAAAGACCAACCCACCCCCCCAACCAATCTTCCCATTTTTCAAAACAGACAAGGAATTGTGAGGGAAGGGACACAAAGAGAAAGGATACATGGGAACTTTACTAGCAAAACGTTTGCTTAAGGAAATGGAAAGGTATTTGAGCAATGTAAGGCTGACTCAGCCATTATGACCCCCAGCCTCATGAAGCCACCAGTACAGATGCTTTTTCAATAGCCTCCACATGGTGACCATAATGTAGGAATTCATTCTGAGAGTCCACTGGGCAGGTGGCCACAGTCAAATATTAATCTCAGGAAGGCAGAGCGGGGATTAGGGTCTGGAGCAAACTGGGTAAGAAATTAGGCGTACAAGACCAGAAACAAATTCATGCTATATAATAAGACTAGATGCCTGGGTAGGTTATAAACCCATGATTTGAGCTCGTAGAATAGAGGGAACCAGAAACAAAAAAAGAGCAGAGAGAGAGGTAATGCTGGAGAGAAACAGGTATGGCTGGGGCAAAGAATGAAAATGATGTGAGGCTGTTTACTTAAGAAGTATGAAAGTGTTTTTATTCTGTTTTCAAAAAGACAAGAACTATGCAGCTCAGGACATAATGCAATTTTAAGAACTGAAAACTATTTCTATACTACTACTGTCGAAAACGTAGATACTACTGTAGCTGCTCTGATATCAGCCCTACTCACGTGTTATTTTCTACATGTGAAATTTATTTATTTATTGTTTGTTTGTTTATTTGTTTATTCAATTACTATACCACCTTTCGTGATGTATCTCAAGGTGGTTTACAAAAGTTAAAATACAATAAGATTCCATGAAAGTTACATTTAAAACCTTAAAATCAATCAAATATTAAAACCATAAAAATCCAAGAAACAATTAGAAACAAACGCAAGAAAGCTGAAAAACCTGGAGCTTCTAGGAAGTAAAAGCTTGAGTAAATAAAAAAGTCATTAGTTGTTTTTTAAAAGCACCCACAGTTGTCACAGAGTGAATGTTTACTGGGAGAGCATTCCAGAGAAGGGGCAACGACAGAGAAGGCCCTGCCCCATGTGCACGAAAATCTATCCTCTCACAACATTGGCTCACGGAGCAAAGGCCCACCTCACAGTGTTGTTGGGTGGGCAGAAACCCTTGGAAGCAGGTGGTCCTTCAGGTATCCAGGGCCCAAGCCATTAAGGTCTTTAAGGGTAATAACTAGAACCTTGAATTGGATCCAGAAACAAATTGGCAGCCAGTGCAGCTCCTTCAGAATAGGTGTAATATGCTCTGAGCGAGCAGTTCCAGAGAGAACCCTGGCAGCTGCATTCTGCACCAACTGAAGCTTCTAAATATTTTTCAAGGGCAGCCCCATGTAGAGCACATTGCAGTAATCCAGCCACGATGTGACTAAGGCATGGGTAACTGTTGCCAGATCTGCCTTCTCGAGAAAGGGCCGCAGCTGGTGCACTAGCCGAAGCTGTGCAAAGGCACTCCTGGTCACCGCCTCCACCTGAGCATCCGAAAGCACAGCTGGGTCCAGCAACACCTCCAAACTGTGCACTTGCTCTTTCAAGGCAGGGTGCAACCCCATCCAGAGCTGGTTGACTCACCCTATCCCATTAGCTTTCCTACTGATCAACAGAACCTCTAGCTTGTCTGGATTCAACCTCAGTTTGCTAACCCACATCCAGCCCATAACTGCTTCCAGCCCCCGGTTCAGGACACCCACTGCTTCCCTAAGATCTGATGTCAGAGAAAGGTAGAGCTGAGTGTCATCTGCATACTGATGACACTTCAGCCCAAACCTCCTGATAACCTCTCCAGCAGTTTCATATAGATGTTAAACAGGATGAGGGACAATACTGAATCCCTTGGGACCCTATAGGCCAGAAGCCAAGGAGTCAAGCAGAAGTCCCCCAGCACCACCTTCTGCAACCTTCCCCCACAAAAGGACCGGAATCACTACAATGCACTACCGCCAATCCCTATACCTGAGAGGCGGTCTGGCCACCGAGAGGTCCAGTAGAACCAATAGGGACACACTCCCCCATCTAGTTTGCTGCATAGATCATCCTCCAGGGCGACCAAAGCAGTTTCAGTTCCAAACCCAGGGCAAAGGCCATATTGAAAAAGGTCTAGGTCCAGAGCGCATGATGTTGCCTGCACACTGCCTAGGATCTTGTCCACTTCCTCAGGCTGCACTAACTGAAAATAATCCATCACAATCGGACCAGCTGGTTGCTGAGGCACGCCTCCTGGAACTGGCAAAATTCTGGAGTCCAAATTGGCATGGATGTGAGTGATTTTATCTCTGAAGTGACATGCAAACTGGTCACAGCAGGCTGCTGATGGGGCCTGCTGTGAAGGGGCCCTCCCAGGGGCCTGTGTGAAGCAATGATTTTGCCACTTGATACAGCTCCACTGGCCTACACTGTGCAGATGCAATAGAGGCAGAGAAAATAATGTTTCTTCACCCCCAGCCCCACCATGGAGTAGTTCCTAAAATGGGCTCTAGTCCATGTTCGGTCAGATTCGTTATGAACCTTCCTCCAACATCGCTCTAGCCATCATATGAGTTGTTTTAACACCCTAAGCTCCAAGGGAGACTAAGGAGCAGAACGGGCTCCCTCAAGCTGGAGAGGGCATTCAGGAGCAACCATGTCAATAGTGTGGGCTGTCTCTACATTCCAGAGATTCACCAGGGCCTCAACAAAATCACCAGTTTTGGACACTGGAAACTCCCCATGGGCTGTCTGGAAACCAAGCGGCTCCATAAGCCTTCAGGGGCAGACCATCCTAATTGGTCTACCACCCCTGCAGAGCTTGGTTGAAGCAGTCAAACTGAACCCCACTCAATGATGATCTGTCCATGACAAAGAAGTTATGTCAAACTCCCCCACCTACAGAAGTTATGTCAAAGAGCCAGCGTGGTGTAGTGGTTAGAGTGCTGGACTAGGACCGGGGAGACCTGAGTTCAAATCCCCATTCAGCCATGATACTAGCTGGGTGTAAAGGCCTGGGTAAAAAAAAGGCCTTTTACTGCTTTAAAGCAGTAGCAGCAGCCCCACAGATGGTACACACCTAGAGAAGGTGAGGCAGAGGCAAAAAGCACAGTCAGTGCTCCGCTCAAGATGTTCTCTCTTTATGTATATTTATTTATACATAAATAAATAAAATGGCTAAAATAGCTTCCTCTCCCTAAGGGCTCGCAATCTAAAAAGGAAACATAAGAGAGAGACCAGAAACAGCCACTGGAGGGATACTGTGCTGGGGAGGCATAGTGCCATTTGTTCTCCCCCTGCTAAATAAAGTGCTTTTGCAGCACTTTAATCCTGCCTGAGCTGCTTCTGAAGGAAGGTGCCTACTAAGGGGTACATCATGGCAATGATCCATTAGGAATGTTGGGAGTATCATAACAAGTGTGATGATGCACTCCTTAGTAGGCATGGAGCCTCCCCGCCTTTGGAAGCAATGCAGGTGCAGTCCTCTCCCTTGGATCAACATTCCACTCCCTTGGATCAGCAATTCACTGCACAGAATGTAAGCCTATATGTGTACAGCCATAAATGTGATCTGTAGGACATAGGACTAAGTACTACCTTTTTGAGGGGTTCAGTCCAATAACAGCATGTATAACCGTCATCTGTATGGAAATTAGTGCATGTTTTCAGACACCTGTACATGTGTACAATGAAATGTGTGTCATACTTTTAGAAGCAGACATATTTATAAAGCTTTCCTGTGCCATGTTTTTACACACAGGAATGACGTTTAGGTGTCTGGAGAGGGGAAGAATCTACTACAAGGACATGCTTTTCATAGTCTTGGATCTGTAGCCCTTCAGGCCAAAGAACAGAAAAAAGAAATAAGCAAGTGAAGTTACCAGCGGCAGCTCCACCGTCAATGCCACCATGTGTGACTGCAGCAGTGGACCCCTTTGGTGATGACAGCACAGCTCATTCAGCAGAGCAAGTTGCTCTGTTGTCGTCCTCTCTCACCCATCCACAAGTGGGCTTGCTCCAGAGGCAACAAGGGACTCTAGAGGAAGCCCATTTGCAGCTGAGGAGGGTAGCAGAAGACAACAGCAACAGAGTGACTCAGCTGGCTGAGTGGATCACCACTGGAATGAGGGCACTGGACAGGAGCACCATGGGCCTCTTGATAAGGCTTGATCCCTGGGCAATAAGCAATTTGGCCAGATTCTGGCACTGCCCCTGATGCTGCCCATTATTAGGGCAAGAACCAAGCAATAGTGCCTTTCAACAGAGAAAGATTCTCAAGTCTACTTAAATACAATAAAATTCAACTAGCTTAACCCGCTCAGAGCATCTGCACACTAGTATCTGATTGCTCCCCTCACCCCCTGCCACAGCCCCCTCACCTCAGAGTTCTCGCCACCCTCACCTGAGCCACACACCTGCTCTTACTCCTCCATCTCCATCCCGTTGCTTCCATCCCCCTCACCCCTCTTGGTTGTGCCTGCAGCATTGCTGTCACCTCTTGGCCAAGCTGCAGCCTCCTATCCCCAGAGACCTCCCCATCGTCACCGAGCCCCGCTCCTGCTCCTCTCCACAGAAGGAGCCGCAGCAGCAGTGTCTGACCGGACCCTTCCTTGCTGTTGCCACTACCATGGCCACTCATTCCCCTCAGGCCACTGACAGGCCTGGGCCCATCCCTCGCTCTTCCTTCTTTTTCTCTTCCCCTCCCTTCTTTTTCTGTCTTTCTCTCTCCTCCACTCACTCTTCCCCTCTGTCTTCCCCTCCCTTCTCTCTCTCCCTCTCCCTGACTTAACAAATCTTGTTCATCTTGTTTCCTCATCTAATTCACACAACGGCAGCCTCATTCTCCTGAAGGGGTTCTTTCCTCCCTCATGACCCTTCTCTTTGCAGACCCCTGCTTACTATCCTTTTATATATATGGATTCCTCTCCTCTACAATCAAGAACATCTTCCAACCAATAACTATAAATAATACATAATTAATTAACATGGTCCCCTGTCCCCAAAGGGCTCACAATCTAAAAAGAAACATAAGGCAGATACCAACAACAGCCACTGGATGAATGCTGTGCTGGGATTGGATAGGGCCAGTTGCTCTCCCCTTGCTAAATTTAAGAGGATCACCACTTTAAAAGGTGTCTCTTTACTCAGTTAGTAGAGGTCTAACAGTTGCATTCCAACTGACCTTAACCATCACAGGCTCCTCCTCCCTATCTGCATATGGAATCCCCACTGCCCAATCACCATGATGCTTCTGCTCTCACAGGCTTCTCCTCCCTATTAGGGAGGGTTAGGGTTAGGGTTAGAGCCCCAGTGGTGCAGTGGTAAAACTGCCGCCCTGTAACCAGAAGGTTACAAGTTCAATCCTGACCAAGGGGCTCAAGGTTGACTCAGCCTTCCATCCTTCCGAGGTCGGTAAAATGAGTACCCAGAATGTTGGGGGGCAATATGCTAAATCATTGTAAACTGCTTAGAGAGCTTCCAGCTATAGAGCGGTATATAAATGTAAGTGCTATTGCTATTGCTATTGCTATCTGCATATTGAATCCCAACTGCCCAATCAGATGCTTCTGGCTGCTCATGAACTCTCACAAGAGCTGCCACGCATAGCCACGGGTATGCCTTAGAGAATTATATATATAGATTACAGTGGGGCTGCTTTACCTTCTCTGACATCTAGCATTACAGTGAACTGGTATTTCCTCCATCTCCCCCTGCCAAATCCAAGTCTCATTAGAACATTTCATTCAATCATTATATTTAGTCGCCAATGGGTAGTTTTGGAGCATTCATTAATGCATATTCATTTAATATACATTTTCTTCATAATCCTTACAACAACCTAGTTCCTGCACTCCCCATATTGCAGATTAGAGGCTAAGGGCAAGAGAATAGTGGCATGTCTAAAGCCACCTCATGAATAACTGGCAGAAGCTATTTACTAGAGATGTGCAAATCGATTCGAGTCAAATAGATTCAAGCGCAAATCAGGGTGATTTGAGTTATTTAAACTCAAATTGAATCACGCCTAGAAAAAAGGGCCTGATTCGAGTTTGAATCAAATAGGACCTGATTTGAGTGATATGAGCACCATTTTGTGTCCTGTTTTGTTTGTTTTTTCTCCCTTGCTGATTGGTTTTCTGGCACTGGCTCCCAATTGGTTTGAGATCTCCTTGCTTCATGGTTGGCTTGTTATCATTCAAAACAGGTGTTGTCATGGGCAACTGTCATTGGCTGGGGGGAGGGAGCAGGGGGCAGGGCCACAGGAGTGATTTTCAAAATGTTTGGAGGCAGAGAAAAAGAGAGCTATTTGTGACTCAGGAGAATGCAACAGCAATATGACAGAACGACTCAGCAAATGCAACAGCAGCAGCACTAAGAGCAGAGACTTGTGGTGGTGGTCTGGGCCTGCCTGCATGCCTAGCCCAATGAGTGGAGAGAGAGAGACAGAGAGTACCTGCTGGGCTTATACCAGAAACCCACAGTGGCTTTAACTGGATGCTGCTTTGAACTTCTTTTTTCCTTCTGTGCATTTCCCTCTCTTCTTGCTTGTAGTCCCCAGTGACTTTAATAAATGGGGTGCTGTGCTTTTTCTTTTTTCTTTTGCAGACCCAAGCTGCACCTTAGCTGCTGCTGTCTGTGTGCCTGGTGGATTCTTGTTTGTTTGTTTGTTTGTTTGTTTGTTTGTTTGTTTGTTTGTTTGTTAGGCTGGTGTGTTCTGTCTGGTGCCCAGCCTGCCAGACTCTCTCCATTTACCCTTAAAAAAAAAGTTTTTGATTTGTTTTGTTTTGATTGGGTGGCTGGGTGGGTGCCTTCCCCCAGCTGGTGTCTCCTTACCCCAAGTGTGCATTTGAGAGCAACAGCTGGCAGACTCAAGGTGCCAGAAGCCCCTAGCTGAAGATACCAGATAGGTGCCGCCTCCCCACCTTGGTCATGTAACAGGTTAGACTTCTTCAAATAGGGCCTAGTTTGGGGGAATGGATTAGGTGGGTAGTGGCAGAACCATAGGACAGGAGGTTTGGGCTTGGGTTAAAGAAGCCACAGTAACCCCTGCCCTTTGCCTTGCCTTGCCTTAGACTTGCATCATTGTTGATTGGTCCCCTCCAAAAGGAAAAAGTTGTGCCATCTCTTGGCAACCACAGAGCCATGTGGATTTCTTTGGTAGAATACAAGAGGGGTTTATCATTACAGGAGGGGTTTATCATCTCCCATGCAGTATGAGATGATGCTTTTCAGCATCTTCCTATTTTTATGCTGCCCGATATAGGTGTTTTCCATAGTCTGGAAAACATACTAGCGGAGATTCGAACATTATCTATTATTTGTTTATTTATCATTTTTTTTATACTTCCTGATATAGACATCTCTAGGCAGCGTACAAAATAAAGATAGCTCTGTGTGTGGCACACAGAGCATAAATAGACAACCCCTGGGCCCACACACCCTTAAAGGTGCTTATTTCCCCTGCATCAGAGTTAAGGCTTAAATTTTAAAAAACCCAAGATGTCCTGCCTGTGTGACCCAAGGATGAACGGCAAAGCAGTCACCCCTAACCAGCTGCCCAGATGCAGGGACGTCCTGGTTGCAGAGGTTAGGCAAGCAGAGGAGAGGAGGCTGGGGCACAACCAGGGTGAGGGTACTGGAGCACCTACTGCTAGTGCACAGTCCACCCCTAGCATCAGCATCACCACCACCACCACTTCCCAGTCCAGCAGCATGGTGTTCCTGGCAGGGCCAAGGGAGCCAGCAGTTCTGTCTCCAAGTTACACCCAGTGGTTCATGGAGTGGTTTCTTGGTGCCTTGTCAGCGGAATAGGAGAAGCCCAGCGAACCTTGTAGCAGTGCTGAGCAGTGTGTGCTTCAGTACCTGCAGGAGCCGGTGGCAGGCCAGGAGACGGAGCCAATCCAGTTTTGGGCAACGCGTCACCAAGTCTAGCTGGACTTGGAGGTGGTTGCCAGATGGTCCCTATTATGCCCACCAACCAGTGCCCAGAGCAAGAGGGTGTTTTCCATGGCCAGGGGCATGGTGACACCCAATTACGCACACATGGATGCTGATATGGTGAAACGGCTGGCCTTCCTGAAGGCCAATCTCCCCCAGCTGAGCTACCCCAAGCAGGTTATGGAGGATGAGTGACCCATGGACCCATGGTCACCCCCCACCTACTGCAACACCACTGGCAGCTCACCCCACCCTGGCCAACCCCAAACCCAGATGTGTCACAGTCTGTCAATTAGTGCTGCTGACACATGCAGACCTGCATGCCTGCCACTGCCATGGCTGATTATGAGATTATAGACTGGTGCCCTGACCTGTGTGTCAGGCTGTCAGCCGAGGCCGAGCACCAATATGAGGCCCTGGTGTTATCCAGACACAGCCAGCCAGCCAGCCAGAAGAGAAGAAAGAAGACGTATTCTCATGGTAAGAGTCTAGAAGCTTTGTTTTTTGTAGACCATTGGTCCATCAGGCCATGACTGCTCTGTCCTCCTGTCTCTCTGTGGCAGGCAGGATGGAAGAAAGGAAGGTTTTATTCATTCATTCATTCGATTTCTATACCACCCTTCCAAAAATGGCTCAGGGCAGTTTACACAGAGAAATAATAAATAAATAAGATGGATCCCTGTCCCCAAAGGGCTCACAGTCTAAAAATAAACATAAGATATACACCAGCAACAGTCACTGGAGGTATTGTGCTGGGGGTGGATAGGGCCAGTTACTCTCCCCCTGCTAAATAAAGAAAATCACCACATTAAAGGTGCCTCCTTGTCAAGTTAGCAGGGATATTTAGTGTTTTTTTCAGCACATAGTAAGTATAATATGCTTGCTTGTGAGATTGCTTGCTGATATAACTATCTGGTTTTGCTGGATTTCAGATTGACAAAGGCAGAACTTGGGTGACTGCCGACATTCCTTGAGTTGTGGTTTTGTCTGTTTGTGAGATAGTGTTGTGGCACTCTCTGTGTCATATTTCTGGGTGATTGCATTGATGAGCTCTATGTCTGGCCTTGAGACTAACTTGTGCTTCACTCACTGCTCTGGTCTGCTCTGCAATCTGAATTGCAAGGTGTACTCAGTCAAAATGTGGCTGAAGATGTTGTTTTAGTTGAGCTTATGGCTATGCTTGCTGGCTGCTAAGGGTACTGCTGTGACAGCTGTTGCAATGCTTAAGTAAGGAGTCATAATTATGTGAGAGAGAGTAACTTGTGCTAACGATGTTACTGCAGTGCATTCTTTTTTTGGCTATTTCTGGATTGTATTTTTGGCAAAATGTGGTATTGCAAAATTTCAGCATAGGGAACAATGGGGAACTCGAAACACCACATTGTTCCCCATGGGTAGGTCCTACAGACACCAAAGTGGTTTGGGTAGTACGGTGCTACCTACCACCCAACCCAACTAACTTTGTTCCACACAAAAAATGGGCAAGCAGGTGATTTTAAACAATTTTTTAACCTTAACCTTTCCCCCAAACCCCCATAAGATCCCATGGGGGTTTCGGTTTTTTAAAAAATCACCTGCTTGCCCTTTTCTTTTGTGGGTTGGGTGGTAGATAGCACTCATCATGCCCTACCACCCAACCCACTTTGTTGACCCTTGGAGCTACACATGGGGAATAATGGGGTGATTTGAATTCCCCATTGTTCCTTATGGCCAAATCACTCAAATCGATTTGAGTTGATTCATCGAAACAGCTGGCAATGGCTGCTGTTTGACTAATCTATTTGGATATTTTGCAATTCGATCCAAGCTTGAATAAAATAGCAAAATACAATTCATGCACATCTCTACGAGGCATTTCCTTGTTCTCACTCAGTCCCTTAGTTTGTACACTAGCATTTCCTTTAAATAAACTACTTTGTCCCATCATTTTATGGATTGTTCCAGATCCCTGTCTTTCGGATCAAATCCACACAGTAACAACTTCAGAGGCATCCCATGTCGTGTGTATCAATAGGATCATATAAAATGTCAAAAGGAATGACTCAACTGAGGTATCGCGGGGGAGAGCTTGTGACTTATTTGGATTTGATAGAGCCATTTACCCAAGGATGTAGTAGTAACTGCTTGTTTTGTGCTGAGTTAGTGTAGAGAAGGCCCTGACAAGCTTTTGAAGTTGCATCTTAAACTCCTGGGAAGAGGGCGGGGGGGAGAATACAACCCTCAGAAGAAACACCACAGGCGAAGTCACCAAAATAGGTTTAGACACAGCGTTCTCTGCCTCATCCTGACAATTGGCTGGTTCACACAGAAAACTCAGAGCAGTGTCTCCAAAGAGCCCTTTAGCAAATCAAGACACTGCATCTCTGGCCCCAGGAGTTTGGGAAGCCCAGCCTCTGCAAGCAGAGAGCAGCTGGCAGGGGCGGGAGGGGGATGCCCTTGTGAGCAAATCAAACTGTCAAACTGCAACAGCGGATGTTTCAGCAATCAAGCCTGCCTGTAAGTAAATAATTGTGGGTGAACACCTGGTTTTCCTACAGCCGAACATGCCTGCCATGGGCGCTTTAGACACAGAGCCTCATGTTATAAAGCAGTGCAAATATTTATTTTAAAAACATCACCAAAAAATATGGATTTTCTCTCCACCCCCTGTTCCCCTCAAGGGGCTGGGAAGCCTGAATGCAGATATTTATTTTACTGACATCAAATACGCTGCCACAGGAGAGAATGAAAGAGAGGCAGGTAGTCCCATAAGGCAAGAATCCACAAAGCCTCATTTTGGATAATTAGTTGGAGACTGAAATATAATGATGGCTTATAGTCCATCAGCTGTACCTGGCATGGGGGTCTGTGTGAATGATATACACCTGTCGCCCATATTCTTTCGGAAATTCTTCCCATTGCTAAGGAAAGAGGAATGTTCAGTGTTCTATCCCCTTCCTTTGAGCAAAATGTTGTAAAAGCCGATCATGTAGGAAACGAGCCCAAAGGGGGAGGCTTTTCAAATGTTGTTGAGATGATAGGTGTTAAGTGAGCACATCGCAACCCCTGAAAAAAGGTACCTGTGCAGAAGCACCTAACCAATCTGTCTGGAAGTTTCTCCTTAGAGTTCACTCTAGCACTTCTTTGGCATGAATAGAGGATGAAATGTACACATGTGGTGGCGGGTAGCAGCATGGTGGCAGACACGGGGTCCCTACACACTTTATAATGAATGCATCCTGTAGGGAGGGAGGAGAGCCGGCTGCATTGCTGCTCCTCCCATCACATGTGAGTTCACGTCAGCCCCCTTTCATATCTGAAAAGAGCTATTTTAATACTGAAGGCCTTTTCAAGCATCTGGGTTCTTTTCCCCCAATAAATTCACAGTGATAATTTGGGCATTGCATGAACTCCAAATGTCTTGACTTGGGAAACATGACATTTTTTCCAGTACTCAGACCTACTGCTGCACCACAGTGTTGTGATATTTGATTGTTGATGGCAAGAAAGTTGCCATTTGCTGCTGGAATTGCCATGTGGAATGTAATTGCTGAAGCGAGATAATCACTGCCTCTTTAAGAGTTCTTATGACACCACCAATGATTACACAACTCCTCCCTCTCTGCTATGCCTGCCCCCTTTGTCATTATTTTTATTTATTGTTAAACTTATATACCGCCTTTCATTAAAAACAACCCCAAGGCGGTTAAATAAAGTTTAAAAATAAATAAAGAAAATAATTAAAGACAGAGCCCTCCCCACTATACCACTCTGGAACAAAAGCACTCATCTAGCCCTTGTTTTGAAAAAATAAAACGGTCAGTCAGACTACCTCTTATCCCTCTCAGCCAGCGTGATGTAGTGGTTAGAGTGCTGGACTAGGACAGGGGAGACTCGAGTTCAAATCCCCATTCAGCCACGATACTAGCTGGGTGACTCTGGGCCGGTCACTTCTCTCTCAGCCTAACCTACTTCACAGGGTTGTCGTGAGGAGAAACTAAAGTATGTAGTACACCGCTCTGGGCTCCTTGGAGGAAGAGCGGGATATAAAATGTAAAATAAATAATAAATACATAAATAAATTAATGTGATATATCCCCCTGCTTTTATTTCTGTGAAGACTGTGCACTCCTCCACCCCCATGGAGCAGCACATATCTTCCCTGATTTTCTTCAAACAAAGGAATGAGCCGTGATTTCACCCTGCCCGCCCACCCCCACCCCACAAATACACAGCAAGACTGAGGGCCCATTCTCAGGGTCAAAAGCTGGGTAGGAGGATGTGTCTAGCCAGGATCCCAAGCCCATGCAATGCTGAGAACTGGCCATGTATGAACAGAAATTGAGTCAGGACAACAGGAAAGTGATCATGTGCTAGCTGCAATCTGAGTAGGAACAGCGTAGCCAACAGACAATGTTTACCCAGCATTTTCTCTAGGGTGGAGGGAAAGCACCTCCCATGTTGTTCAGCCCAGACTATGACTAGCACATGATCACTTCCCCATCCTCGATTTTTGAAATAAAAAATAATTGTTAAATATGTTAAATGAAATTGTTTTTTGCTGACACATGACCCGTTCTCAGGAACATGCATGGATCTGGAATCCTGGCCGGAGGCACCTTCCACCCAGCTTTTGGTCATGAACATTCCAGGTTTAGCCCCTGATGCCTGAGTTGGGTGTTGTAAGACACCACCTTCCATCCCTTTTGGCATTTTCTTCCCCCCTCCACCTCATCTGATTCTCCCCAGCAGCTGATTTCACCCAGTCCACTGGCTCCTTCTTACCATCCAGTGTCTTCACACAGCCCGATCTCCTTACTCAGCAGTGGCAACACCAGCCATTAAGTGCTCTTCCACCTCCCAATGTTGAAAAAGACAGTGGGTAGGACACTGAGGGAGAGGAAGATTGTGGAACCCACATTTCCTTCTGTTCCATGTACTGCCTCACCCTTTAGCTCACAAGGAGTGGGATGAGCTGCTGTGAGAGGCAGAGACATGGCTGCAGGGGCGCATCAATGGATCTGGTGAGGCAGGCACCAGAGGAGACTAATATACCAATTTGCCAACCTTAATGGGTCTCAAATCCCAATTTGTGGTGAGAAATCACAAAGAAGAGAGGGTATGCCTTCTGCTTGTGGGCTTCCCAGAAGCACCTGGATGGCTCCTGTGAGAACCAGCAAGCTACATTAGATATGCCTTGGCCATATCCAGCAGGTCTCTTAAGTTTTAACTATTACTTTCCTCATTGGGAAAGTAATAGTGCTGATGCTTGTTTGTGGCTATCTTGAGTATAATGTTAACAATAAATTAAGAGATTATTTCATTTGAAATGGCCAAAGAATGTATAAAATATGCTAAATAAACTTTTTCCATGAATGGAAACCCCAAAAAAGAAGAAGTCACTTTGCTAGACCCTCAGGTCCCTTATGTCCAGGTATAAGCATCACAGGTGGCCCTCATCACCTGCAGTTCCGGCAATCACAGTTAGGAACATAGGAAACTGCCATATACTGAGTCAGACCATTGGTCTATCTAGCTCAGTATTGTCTTCACAGACTGACAGCGGCTTCTCCAAGGTTGCAGGCAGGAATCTCTCTCAGCCCTATCTTGGAGAAGCCAGACAGGGAACTTGAAACCTGCTGCTCCTCCCAGAGCGGCTTCATCCCCTGAGGGGAATATTTTACAGCACTCACACTTCTAGTCTCCCATTCAGAGACAACCAAGCCATTTTGGAAGGGTGGTATATCAATCAATCAATCAATCAAATAAATAAATAAATAAACCAGGGCAGACCCTGCTTAGCTATGGGGACAAGTCATGCTTGCTACCACAAGACCAGCTCTCCTCCCTGCAGTTCCATGCAGATGCATCCTAGAGACCTGATTTCTTTATCCATGGTGTGAAAACCGGCTAAAATTTGCCTATTCACAGTTGCGGAGTGGCTGGAAATGACTTCTGGTGTCATTTATGGCTGTCATTTTTGAACCAGAACCATTTCAAGGTTCTTTCTTGGGTGGGGGGAATTCCTGCCAATGATCTGGCTGATTTGGGTTTTTTTGGAGGCATATCTGAATCCCTGCAGCCCTGAAGACCAAGGTACTGTGCAGTTCTACTCTTATTTCTCCCTACCTTCCCACCTTTTAGGGATTTTTAGGCTTTCCCCCTTGCAACCTAACCCCCAATCCCCATAGAGTTAAGTTTCATGATTCACAGTTTCTGTATTCATGCTAATTGGCAGGAACAGGACCCTTGTGAATAACGAGGGCCACTTGTATTACATAACCAAGTAACAACCACATGAGTGGAAGATCATAGACATTATCATCCCATGTTGAGGCAGTGTCCAGAGGTGCCTTTTATCAGCTTTGGCTGATACGCCAGCTGCATCCATTTCTTGAGATAAATGACATCAGAACAGTAGTACATCTGCTGGTAACCTCCAGACTTGACTACTGCAATGCACTCTATGTGGAGCTGCCTTTGTACGTAGTCTGGAAACTGCAGTTAGTCCAGAATGCGGGGGACAGATTGGTCTCTGGGTCATTTCAGAGAGACCATATCACTCCCATCTTAAAACATCTACACTGGCTGCTGGTAAGTCTCCGGGCACAGTACAAGATTTTGGTTCTAACCTATAAAGCCCTAAACAGCTTGGGCCCTGGGTATTTAAGAGAACGTCTTCTTCACTATGAACCACACCACCCATTGAGATCATCTGGAGAGGTTCGTCTGCAGTTGCCACCGGCTCGTCTAGTGGCTACTCAGGGACGGACCTTCTCCATTGCTGCCCCGAGGCTTTGGAACACACTTCCTGCTGAAATAAGAGCCTCCCGATCTCTTACAACTTTTAAAAGGGCAGTCAAGACACATTTGTTCACCCAGGCTTTTAATTAGATATTGTTTTAATTGTGTTTTCACAGTTTTAACTTTTTAATTTTAATTGTTGAAATGTTTTAATCTTTTATTGGCTGTTTTTATTGTTTTGTAAACCACCCAGAGAACTTGTCTTTTGGGCGGTATAGAAATCAAACAAACAAACAAACAAACAAACATGAGCAGTATAGGAACAATCAGGGTGGCAGTGGGAGCAGCACAGATCCCATTAACAAGACCTCTACCCAGCCCACATCTAAATATTCAGCAGGTGATATCAACTGAACCTTTTACAGGCAGTAGACTATAGCTAAATAGAAACTCCTTTTACAGAGGAAGTACATAATTTAATGCCAATTGTTGAGCACTAACAATATGGGAAGACACTGGCAGACATCTGCAGCCATCTGCACTGTTGTGGGCTCCTAAGAAACCATTGGTAGCCATGCAGAAATGCATAAGAGCACAAATACTTGGGAACTTATGAAAATTGCCATATACTGAATTAGACTCAGTATTAGCTCCATATTCTCTACACTGACTGACAGAAGCTTCTCCAAGATTTTGGCCAGGAGCTTTTCCCAGCCCTACTGGAAGATGCCCAGGGATTGAACCTGGGCCCTTCTGCATGCAAAGCAGATGCTTTACCACTGAGCTATGGCCTCATACATGATACAGGAAGCTGCCTTATACTGAATCAGACCACTGGTCCATCTAGCACAGTATTGTCCATACTGACTAACAGAAGCTTCCCCAAGGCATCAGGCAGGGGTTTTCCCCTTTCCTGGGGGTGCTAGGGATTGAAACTGGAGTCTTTGGCATACAAAGCAAATGAGCTACAGCCTCATCCTTAAAGAAGCACACCACAATTCGGGAGTGCTACTTACATTGGCCACCTTCACACGTAAGGTACATATGCTACGTCACATGTAGCATATATCCATTGGACCTGTGGTTCCACTCCCCTGCCCCCTCTCTCCTTTCCAGATTTGGACGTAATGGAGAGCAGGGAGCGTGCAGTCAGCAAGACTGCCAAGGGGAGGGGGAACTGGCTGTTTGGACTTTCTTCTTGCATGAGGGATAGCCAACAAAGTGAATCATGGCAAGGGAGAGGGAGGAGCTTCCTTCCTCAACTCTGGTCACAGGAACACAGTCTGCAGTCCGGAATCTGGATGTAACACAGGCTACGTGGGCAGTGAAATGCAGTACAACCCAAGGGTTCAGACTAGAGTTCCAAAAAGAAAACCTCCGGTCACTCACCTTGCAGAACCGGCGTTTCCTGCAATTTGACAAGATGTGGAGAGAACCTATAGCCCCTTAAACTCTGGTTCCACATTACATGTGAATGTGGCCATTATTTACAATTTAAGTAGCTTCTGAAGTGATGTGCACTACTTTAAGCATCTGCACTCTTGAACTCTTGCACAAGACGGCTAGCAGTTCCTTAGGTGCCCACAACAGTACAGGTGACTCAGAACTGCCTGTGCTACCCAGTGGAACATGTTGGCCCATGTCTTGGTTGTGGATTTCCTAGAGGAATCTTTTAAAAACAAAATACTCAACTAGATAAGCTTTGGCCTAATTCAGAAAACAACTTTGAAATTTATTTATTGGATTACTTTGCCACCTTTCAGGACCTCTGAAGATGACTTCAGCACACAGGCAGGCTGATGTACACAGGGTCCAAGCTTTGCAAGACAGCAAATACCAATGCTTTTGAAATGTGCTCAGAACTATAGACTGGGAGCTAGTGGAGCTCTTGAAGCACCAGTCAGTTGTGTTATAGCACAGCAACTGTGTTTTGAATGACCTACCATTTCTGGGCAGACTTCAAAGGCAGTGAAAAATTTTAGCTGTCAGTCTTGGAGGTGAATAGTGCATAGATGGTTGTGCTCAGGCTCTCTCTGTCCAGGAGAAGCTGCAGTTGATGCCTTGGCTGGTAAAAGATGCCACTGAGGCCACTTGAGCCTCTACTGACAAAGCTGAATCTTGGACCATCCCCAGATTGGAAAGATCCTCTGGTAGAGAAATGGTGCAACACCCATTCAGAACAGGCTGAAGGCCTTCTCATTGAGTAGATGATCTACCTACACAAAGAAGGTCCATTTCTCCATAGATGTGTAGGGATGTGCATGGAGAGTTTCATGCACATCTGGAGGGGGGTGGAAAGCGGTCACATTAATTGGAGGAAGGCAGGTCTTACCTGCCCCTCCTTTGCTCCTCTGTGCCCCACCCCAGCTGCCCCAGCATGGCATTGTTAGTATTAAGCAGCCAGACTGTTTGGAAAAGCCACACTGCTCCAGCTGCATCAGTTCCCTGTTCCCAGGAGCCTTTGGGCAGCATATGGAAGGAAATGGCATCTGAGCATGTGTGGACACCATCTTGAGCAGTCTGCGTAAAGATGTGTGAGTGGACCTGTCTTGCCTCAAACTGATTTGAACAACATCAGAAAAGACTATCAATGATCAGTTTTCTGATTCAAGTTGAGCAAAGCCAAAGGAGGCACCATTTTACACATGCATATTTTTGTTTTGTATGTGCCCGTGTTCTTATAGTGCCTCACACACAAACAACAACAAATATTTATATACCACTTTTTAACAAAAGTGTCCAAAGTGGTTTACATAGAAACATAAGATAGACACCAGCAACAGTCACTGGAGGGGTACTGTGCTGGGAGTAGATAGGGCCAGTTGCCTCCCCGCGGCTAAATAAAGAGAATCACTATGTTTAAAAGGTGCCTCTTTGCCTAGTAAACACACACATACATATAGAGAATTGTATTTGCATATGTTCTGACATCATGCCATAAATATTTCCCTCTGACTGGATGACTTCACATGCTATTTGTTGAGTCAGCTATGGAACTTATCCATGGAGACAAAATGTTGGTGAGGACAGCAGCGATCACAACAGTTCCAACTCTTTGCTTCAGGTGACTGTTGTGCGAGCATGGTTGAGTATGAGTGACAGACACTAGCCCTGTTCAGATATGAGACTGTACACATATACTGGTGTCTGCGCAGATGTACATATTTGTGTATGAGTGACTGTACATGTGTTCATTTTAAAAAGGAAGCTGGGTACACACCCCTCGCAGGGTACTGATAGGAAGTGTACTACTGTAGACTGGTTTGGAGGATGCTCCGCCCCATCCCAGCACACAGGGATCACTGTAATCATGGCAGGAGCAGTCTGTCTTAGCTGCCCCTCTGTTTGTGCTAGAAATATTTATATCCCACCTGATTAGGGAGAGGCGCCCCTGTGCACTGGGAGTGGGGAGGGACATACACACTCACAGAATGTGCATATCCTTATTTCGTGTGGTTAGCTGGACAGATGGAGTATCATCTGAATTGGTCCAGTATGTATGCATTGGACATCATGTATGAATAACTCTATGTGTATATTGATTTGTACATTTGTACACTGTACATAATGTGTGTTGAATACATCTTCTGCATGATCCCCATTGCACATTAAGGTCATCAAGAGAGATCTGTCTCCATATGCCACTAGCTCGTCTGGCGGTGACTCGTGAACTCGTGACTTAGGAACATAGGAACATAGGAAGCTGCCATATACTGAGTCAGACCATCGGTCTATCTAGCTCAGTATTGTCTTCACAGACTGACAGCGGTTTCTCCAAGGTTGCAGGCAGGAATCTCTTTCAGCCCTATCATGGAGATGCCAGAGAGGGAACTTGAAACCTTCTGCTCTTCCCAGAGCGGCTCCATCCCCTGAGGGGAATATCTTACGGTGCTTACACTTCTAGTCTCCCTTTCATATGCGACCAGGGTGGACTCTGCTTAGCTAAGGGGACAAGTTATGCTTGCTACCACAAGACCAGCTCTCTTCTCCAAAGTCCTGGAGTGACTTCTCTGTAGTCACTCCAGGACTATGGAATGCACTCCCTACAGACATTCATAGTTTGACATCTTTACCCACCTTTAAAAGAGTCCTGAAGACACAGTTTTTAAACCAGGCTTTTAGTAATCTTAAATGTTTTAAATTATTTTAACAACTTGTTCTATTTTGTTTTTGTTGTGTTTCTTTTTGTGAACCGCCTAGAGCCTTTGGAGTCAGGCAGTATATAAATTAAATTATTATTATTATTATTATTATTATTAATAGTAGTAGTAGTAGTAATGACGACGACAACGACGACGATGATGTGTGAATAGGGCTATTGTCAATGACCTCCAGTCACTTTCTGCAGGTGCCTGCAATACCTCCAGGAATGAGCACATTGTACACAACTCAAGAGACCAGGACAATAAAGCAAATGCACTGTGCATGCACAAAATCAGAACATCTACAAACACAGCTGCTTCTATGTGTATGCTAGTATCTACGATTGTCATAATGCATCACACGTTACAAGATGGGATTCTCAGAGGCTTGGGTTGAAGTTTCAGCAATTCCTGAGCAGAGTGAACTTGTTTTCAAGCCTGAGAACTTCAGGGGCATCTCTAGTGTTGTTAGGACTGAGTGTCAGTTTACTGGACCTCACCTGGCCCACTACTGATCCAAGCACTTTCTGACTCAGATGTAAATGAGAAACAGAATTGTCAGCAAAATCATGGGGGTCAAAAATCATAAATGCCATGGGATCAAGGAGTCATCCCTCAGCACCACCTTCTAGAAACCGATGAGAGAAACAAATGAACAAAGATAAGCAACAATTTCAGTAGCTCTTAGGAAATCGATACTCAAAGGTTCCAGCCACACAACATGATAGAATTGCATGAAATCTTCTGCAATCTCTAGAATCTGGTTTAACAGACACTAACCACTTTAAATGTATTAAAATTACTAACTAAAGTGTGTATTAAACTATTAACTATACATTAATAAAAGCAATTGGGACTACTTGTAGTTAAGTAATCTCACCTTTTTCTGCAACTACTTTGTCACCTACCCCCAGTTGAAAATTAACACATTTAATATAATTTTTGTAGATTTTAAATAGGTCAAACAAAATGGTTTACTACAATTTAGATATCTTGAACATTTAGCTTAGTGAAATAATATTCTTCTTTGCTGAACACTTTGGTCCTATACTGTAAATACTCAAAGCAGGCCTGTAAACATCAAATTCTGTGCAGGCCCTTTGAGCCTTTAGTAGCATAACTGCTGTAGAATATTCTAGGAGTTCCTGTTAGAAATGCAGCACACTAAACATAAACAACATAAATAATTACATAACAATAAAACACTTGTAAGCAATCAAATATATATTTTATGACATATAGATGGAATTGGCTTATCAAGGATGATAAGAATTCTTAATCAAAGCAGGGCAAACCAATTTAACAATTTATAAGATAACTTTACAGGAATTTAAGTGGGGTTGCTCACACCCTCTGTAATTGCAGACATGCCTATATACTTTTTAATGACTGATCTGATATATCTTTCGGTACATACTTTTCAATAGGATATTTCGTTATTTAAATAATAGGGCGGGGGGTTACAAGATGGATGAAAGCCATATTATTACTAGTTAAATGACAATTCTTCATTACCAACAAAAAACATTAAAGTACATCATTTGAACTGCTTTTTATAAATTACTAGTAATTCACCATATAATTACCCCCAAAAGTAGTTTAACTAGTAGTTTTAACTACTAGCCATCACTGCCGTTATGTAATAGGGGCTTTTATTATTATTTTATTATTTCTTGTTTACACAGTCAGACAGGTGTTATTGACTGGTTTGTTTTATCCAGACATCGAGTCCTTCCCAAGGACCTGGGATGGCTGAATTTTATTGTCAATTGTTAGATATCGTTGCAGAATATAGGCTGTTCCCAGTAAAGCTGCTTTTTGTAATTGGCTGATGGTGATTTCTGTGGCCCCTATGGTGTTGAGGTGCTCTTCAAGGTCTTTTGGAACTGCACCCAGGGTGCCAATTACCATTATTATTATTATTATTTCTTGTTTACACAGTCAGACAGGTGTTACTGACTGGTTTGTTTTATCCAGACATCGAGTCCTTCCCAAGGACCTGGGATGGCTGAATTTTATCATCAATACTGTTGGTTATTATAGATATTGTCGCAAAATATAGGCTGTTCCCAGTAAAGCTGCTTTTTGTAATTGGCTGATGGTGATTTCTGTGGCCCCTAGGGTGTTGAGGTGCTCTTCAAGTTGTTTTGGAATTGCACCTAGGACGCCAATTACCACTGGGATTATTTTGGTCTTTTTCTGCCACAGCCTTTCAATTTCAATTTGTAGATCTTTGTATTTTGTGATTTTTTTCTATTTCTTTTTCTTCTATTCTGCTATCCCCTGGTATTGCTATGTCGATTATTTTAACTTGTTTTTCTTTCTTCTCGACTACAGTTATATCTGGTGTTTTGTGTGGCAGATGTTTGTCTGTTTGTAGTCGGAAGTCCCATAATATTTTTGCATCTTCATTTTCTTAAACTTTTTCAATTGTATGGTCCCACCAATGTTTGGCTACAGGTAGTTTGTATTTTTTTCAGATGTTCCAGTGTATTATTATTATTATTATTATTATTATTATTATTATTATTATTAATTTGATTTCTATACCACCCTTCCAAAAATGGCTCTGGGTGGTTTACACAGAGAAATAACAAATAAATAAGATGGCTCCCTGTCCCCAAAGGGCTCACAATCTAAAAGAAACATAAGATAGACACCAGCAAAAGTGACTGGAGGTGACTGTTTTGATAATTTCATCATGAAAATATTTGATTTCTGCTTAAATGATATCAGTGTGATGACTGGGAAAACTTTCATGAGCAATATAAAATAGTACAGATGTGAAACTAAAGCATTTGGGTGCTTTTCTGTGATCGTCCTCTTTCTCGCTCTTTGTAAATGGCACAGGTAAAAAAACTGTTTGACTTTTTTATTCTTTTGCAAATATCTTCTTATTGGGACTTAGAAACAGCGCCATTTCAGTTCTGTTAAGTTATATCTGTGATTCTATTTTGAATGACTTGCATAATTAGACGGGAAGATGTATAGTTAATCCATTTAAAGGTGTAAAGTAGTCCATTTAATGAACATTATAGTCCTATTAGACTTAGAAACATCCAACTCTTTTATTGAATAAAAAGTTCAATGAGATTAACTTCTCTTAGTTGGTTTTAAAGAATAATCAAACATGTCCTACTCTGATAGTGTACTACTATTTCTTAGTGCATGAATTCTGCATACAAATGTCTTCAATGCAGGAGTATAAGAATAAAACTGGGTGACATTATATTTCAGTTAAATAATTACAAATTAAAGAGGATCACTTCTACATTCTATACTTACTATAGTATGATAAGACGCTGAACTCCTTGAACTTGTAATTATATAACAGAAATGTTAATCTCCTGGTTTGGTATTCCATTTGACTGCATTAACTATATTCTTACAATTATCAAGTTTACTCTCTGACACACAAGCACTTCTATTGGGAGACCTATTATTTGATCATATCAGATTTTGACCATAAATTCTGTTGTCAAATCTCACGCTGCCACAAAGCAACTAATGGAGTTTGCCTAATAGAACTTACTGGGGGAAACTTGGTGCAAATTATTGATTTATTTTTTTTCAATTTGCGTTGCTAAATATGCCTCATTATTTCTACAGCTTTGTCAAGTTCTGTTTTAAAGGAAGAAAAACTTAGAACTGTCAGTGTTTAAGCTGAACAGTGTTTAAGTCACTGTTAAATTTAATTTTGAATACATGTCTTTTTAGGCAGTTTCTTCTGTGAGTAGAAACTCATTAGGCTTAAGAGTTTGTGGCCGGACCTATCTTCCTCTTCCATATTGTTATAATGTATGCTCTTGGCTTAGTAGGTTGAAAACACAATTTACATCCTGATTAAATATGTAGGTTTTTACGTGTTAGCCGAATCAGAGACGTGGAGGCTAAGTGAAAAGGATACCCTGAAGACAGAACGCTTGATTTTCACAGACAGCCTAGTCAGTTCAAGCACTTTTGACATCCCAACTGATTGGATTGTGTCTTCTTGTACACCTGTATGACTGCTGAGAATGCCATCCAGTCTCAGGCATTCTTCAACATTTACTTGAAAGTAAGCCCTAAGCATGTTTTCTCAGCAGCAAAGTTCTACTGAGTTCAACAGGACTTGCTTCCAAGTTAGTCTGGATCCTGCACCTGAGAGACAATGGCATTCTCAACACAGTTCAGCTATACATGAAGATGTAACCCAATCAGTTGGGATGTCAAAAGTACATGGACAAAATGCCTGCCAAAACATCCTGTTAACTATATAAGGTTAAGGTTGACTCAGCCTTCCATCCTTCCGAGGTCGGTAAAATGAGTACCCAGAATGTTGGGGGCAATATGCTAAATCATTGTAAACCGCTTAGAGAGCTCCGGCTATAGAGCGGTATATAAATGTGAGTGCTATTGCTATTGCTATATAAACAGATGTACACGGACCATTGCAGTCAGATGGAGAGAGATTTTTGTATCAATTCCTGTCATTCCTATCCAGCCCATTAGCTGTTTAGAAGAGTTGCTGTTGTGTAGTGGCTCTAGGACTAAGCTGCAAAGCAGGATTTCCTCCATCTGAATCTTGCTTGTGCCATGAACTCACTAGTTGGCCTTAGGTAAGCCACTCCCCCAGACCTCAGCCCCCTCCCCCGATATGGATAACAGTGCTATGCTTAAATTGTTTAGTCTGTGAGATATAGATATAGATATAGATATTAATAGTTTTCTTGTTTTAGTACTGAAAACCACTTTGTGTAAAATTGTTTTGGAAAAGCACTTTGGGAGTATATTTTTAAAAACTAATAAGTACTTACCTTACAGGATTGTTGTAAGAATTAGGGATGTTCGAGGTCAAACTGGTTCAGGGGTTCTCAAGGTCAAGCTGGTTCACCATTGAACCTTGAGCCGAACCCCTCTCCCAAGCTGGCTCGGAACAGGTTTGGGGGTTCTGGGGTTTGGGGGTTCAATAAAAAAATTGCTGGTCTACGACTGAAATAAAGTTTTACTTACTTACTATCTTTAAAAAAAAACCAAAAAACTTTAACACTCACTTGCAGGTCTGGATTGGCAGCAGCAGGGGTGGTGGTCTCTGCCATCTCCTCCCCCCCCCCCCCCCGCTGGCCTTCTCCCATTCTAATAAGGCTTTTCTGAGCTCTTTCTCCCCTCATTGCAGCCTGTTTGTAGTCCGGGCCTGAGCTCACTCACATTGTGTTTTGGTGTCCTGCACTTGGGCAGGGCTGCTTGGTTGGTGGGGGTGGTTGGGCTTCTGATCTTCCGGCCTTTGTTGGGGTGCACAGCAACCAGAGGTGCAGCCACTGGCACAGCTGCCAAAGGGGGCCAGCTTTTGGTGGCAGCCTTCTGGGGTGGGACTGAGGGTTGGGGCCGACATTGTTTTTGGACTGCTGGAAGGAAGACCTCTGCTCATTTCATTGTTGCCTAGTACTTAGTTAGGCCTTGTACAGGTATGTGTCTTGGGCTGAACAGAGATGGGGAGATGGGGGATGACCCTGGGGCAGCTATACCAGTGGTGGTGGGGAATCGATGAACATATATATATATATATATATTTATGTATCTATCTATCTATCAAATTTGTACACCGCCCCAAACTTTCATCTCTGGGTGGTTAACAATAACATAAAACAAATTAAAACTTGCACAAAAACTTAAAACAATTTAGACAATTAAAAAATTTAAAAAACCAGATTAAAACCTAAAAATTTAAAAAGCTGAAAAGGCTTGAAGAGGTGGGTTTTCAAATGCTTTTTTAAAATGGTCAGAGATGGGGAGGATCGTATTTCAGTAGGGAGAACATTCCACAATATTTTTATTTATTTATTTTATTTTATTTATTTTATTTTTTATTTTATTTTATTTTATTTTATTTTTTATTTTTATTATTTATTTATTTATTTATTTATTTATTTATTTATTTTATTTTATTTTATTTTTACATTTATAACCCGCTCTTCCTCCAAGGAGCCCAGAGCGGTGTACTACGTACTTGAGTTTCTCCTCACAACGACCCTGTGAAGTAGGCTAGGCTGAGAGAGAAGTGACTGGCCCAGAGTCACCCAGTTAGTATCATGGCTGAATGGGGATTTGAACTTGGGTCTTCCTGGTCCTAGTCCAGCACTCTAACTACTACACCATGCTGGCTCTCAGAGCAGCAACCAAGAAGGCCCATCCCTGTGGGGCCACTAGCCGAACTGGGGGCAACTGGAAAGAGACCTCTCCAGATGACCTTAATGGGCAGTGGGGCTCATAATGAAGAAGACATTCTCTTAAAGAAGACATTCTCATAATGAAGAGGATGTTCTCATATGGTGTTGGTAGGCCAATGGGCCATCATAGGGGAAGGGAATTCAGAGATTTAATTGCTGTTTCCCCTTCCAGCAGGTCGACCACTTCTTTGACCTTGGAAAGCAATGTCACCCACCCACAGAACCTCACCTTATTACTCTCTAATGCCTGGTTAGTTCAAAATATATCTGAGGTAGTCAATGACTTGGTTATGGGTGAAGGAGGTGACCTGGTATGTATCACAGAGACCTGGTTGGGAGAGGCTAGTGGTCTGGTTTGGTCCCAGCTTCTCCCAGAGGGCTACTCCATAGTGGAGCAGGAAGATGGGGTGGCTGTGGTCTATCAGAATACAATATCCTTTACCCAGATCCCTGTTAGGGATTTGGCCTATATTGAAGGTGTGTACTTAGGTCTAAGGACCAGAGATAGACTGTGACTTTTGCTGGTGTACCGATCACCCCGCTGCCCCTGAGTCCCTAATTGAGCTGACGGACCTGGTTGCTGAGTTGGCATGGGAGTGGCCCAGGTTGTTGGTGATGAGGGAATTCAGTGTTCATTTTGGGACTGGGTTGTTGGGAGCAGTTCAAGAGTTCATAGCGGCCATGATGACTGTGGGCCTATCTCAACTGGTCTCTGGACTGGCACTTTATTTATTTATTTATTTATTTATTTATTTATTTATTTATATTTAAAACAGTTATATACCGCCCAAAATGCAAGTCTCTGGGCGGTTTACAATAAAATAATAAAAACATTAAAAGATTAAAACATAACAACAATTAAAATTTAAAATCTTAAAAGTATTAAAAACACAATTAAAACAATATCGAATTAAAAGCCTGGGTGAACAAATGTGTCTTGACTGCCTTTTTAAAATTTGTAAGAGATGGGTAGGCTCTTATTTCAGCAGGAAGTGTGTTCCAAAGCCTCGGGGCAGCAACGGAGAAAGCCCAGTAGCCACCAGACGAGCCAGCGGCAACTGCAGACTAACCTCTCCAGATGATCTCAATGGGTGGTGTGGTTCATAGCAAAGAAAGCGTTCTCTTAAATACCCAGGGCCCAAGCTGTTTAGGGCTTTATAGGTTATAACCAAAACCTTGTACTTTACCCGGAAACATATCAGCAACCGGTGTAGATGTTTTAAGATAGGAGTGAGATGACCCAGAGACCAACCTGGCTGCTGCATTCTGGACCAACTGTAGTTTCTGGACTACGTACAAAGGCAGCCCCACATCGAGCGTATTGCAGTAGTCAAGTCTGGAGGTGACCAGCAAATGTACTGCTGTTCTTAGATAATTTATCTCAAGAAATGGACGCAGCTGGCCTATCAGCCAAAGCTGATAAAAGGCACCTCTCGTCACTGCCTCAACCTTGGACACCAGGGAGAGGTTTGTGTCCAGAATAACCCCCAGACTGCATTCCTTCTGGGGAAGTGTGACCCCATCCAGAACTGGCAGATCAAAATCATCTCCCGAGTTCCAACCCCGCACAATGAGTACCTCCATCTAATCTGGATTCAGCCTCAGCTTGTTACCTCTCATCTAGCCCATCACTGTCTCCAGGTAGGCATTTAGCAAGGTTATGCCTTCTCCTGATGATGTTGACATGGAGAAAAAGATTTTGGTGTCATCAGCATACTGATAACACCTTGCACCAACTCTCCTGATGATCTCCCAGCGGTTTCATGTAGATGTTAAACAACACTGGAGACAATATGTAGCCCTGAGGGACACCATACCAAAGTTCAGTTTTTGAAGAACAGTCCCCAAGGGACACCATCTGGAATCTGCCTGAGAGGTAAGAGTGGCCCCGTTCAAACTCCACCCCCCGGTTTGGTTTGGTCTGGGGGGTCGACGAGTAATTTTTTAAAAAAATTAACTTACCCGTCCGGGGGCTACTCCAAGGTGACGGGGTCATCCACGGAGGTTCCCCCTCCCCCCACTGGCCTCCTGGGGAGTTACAACTTGTCCAGTTTGGGTGTCTTTGGCCCTTCCTGGCATAGCAGCCGTTTTGGAGGCTGCCGCACCTGTGCAGTGGGACCCTGCATAGCCAGGTCATGACCCAGGCCACACAAGGTCCCACTGCGCAGGCACAGCGGCCTCCAAAATCACCACCGTGCCATGGAATAGGCCTGGAAAGGGCCAAAGATGCCCAAACCAGGCAAGTTTTAAATCCCCAGGAGCCTGATGGGGGAAGGGGAACCTGTGCAGTGGGGGAGGGGGGACCTCCATGGATTCCCCCTGCCAGCTTGGAGTAGCCCCTGGAGGAGGTAAGTTTTTTTTTAAAAAAAAATTAATTCCTCATCGAACCCCCAAACGTGTGTGTGTGTGTGTGTGTTTTGGTTTGGGGTCAAGCTGAACCGGGGGGTGGGGGTTGGCTCGACCCCAAACCTTCAAACCGAACTAGTTTGACATCGAACGGGTTTGGTTTTGAGCCTGTTTGCACACTCCTACCACCCCCTCCCACAGACATCATGCTGTTCACATACTCGATTTGGTCTTTTACTCTGATCAGGGTTCTGTGGGTGGGGACTCCTGTCCATTGTCATGGATGGATCACCATCTGGTTATGGTAGAAATAACTGCTTCTTTGCCACCCGCACTGCCAGAGCATAGATCTTCAAATGTGTTCTGTGTTGTGCCCATTCAGACTCATGTTGTGCCCAATTTAAACTTGGAACTATTGGTTACTCGCTGTGATGTTTTTAATGACTTTTTTGCGGATAATATCTCTCATATTTGGGTTGAGCTAAATTCTACAGTTACTGCAGAGTCTACTGTGGAGGTGTTTAGCAGCTCCTATTATTGGATTAGATTGGATCATTTTCAGTTTTTGACTCCTGAAGAAATGGACAAACTGCTTCGGACTGTGCATCCTACAACCTGTTCTCTTGACCCTCTCCCAACTTGGCTTATCTCATCTGATAATTATATTATCAGAGATGGTCTGATATATATTATAAATGCTTCTCTGAGGGAGGGCAGGATGCTAAGGAGGCTTTTATGAGACCACTTTTGAAGAAAGCTGCACTGGATCCCTCGAAGTTAGCTAATTACAGACCTGTTTCTAACCTTCCATGGATGGACAAGGTGATTGAGCAGGTGGTGGCCTCTCAGCTCCAGGCAGTTTTGGATGATGCAGATTATCTAGATCTTTTTCAAACTGGCTTTCATGTGGGCTATGGGGCTGAGCCTGCCTTGGTCAGCCTGATGGATGATCTTCAACTGGCTATCAACTGAGCCGTATCGGAAGGGCGGTATATAAATCTAATAAATAATAATTAATAAATAATCAACAGAGGGAGTGTGACTCTGCTGATTCTTTTGGATCTCTCAGCGGCTTTTGATACAATTGACCATGGTATCCTTTTGGACCGCCTAAGGGATGTGGAATTGGGTGGCACTGTTTTACGGTGGTTCCATTCCTACCTCTCTGGTAGATTCCTCATAGTGTTGCTCGGAGACTGTTGCTCTGCTAAGTGAGAACTAAAGTGTGGAGTTCCACAAGGCTCCATGCTGTCTCCAATACTTTTTAACATCTACATGAAACTACTGGGAGAGATCATCAGGAGGTTTGGTGAAGCGTGTTATGACACCCAGATCTACTTCTCCATGTCAACCTCATCAGGAAATGGCATATCTTCCCTAAATGCCTGCCTGGAGGTGGTAATGGGCTGGATGAGGGATAACAAACTGAAGTTGAATCCAAATAAGATGGAAGTACTGACTGTGGGGGCCAGGACACAAAAGATGGTTTAGATCTGCCTGTTATGGATGGGGTTATGCTCCCCCTGAAAGATAAGGTACGCAGCTTGGGAGTGCTCCTGAACCCAAAGCTCTCCCTCGTTTCTCAGGTTTAGGCGGTGACCAGGAGCGCTTTTTATCAGCTTTGGCTGATATGACAGCTATGTCCATTTCTAGAGGTAAATGGCCTTAAAACAGTGGTACATATGCTGGTAACCTGCAGCATTGACTACTGTAATGCAGTCTACATGGGGCTGCCTTTGTACATAGTCCAGAAACCACAATTGGTACAGAATGTGGCAGCCAGATTGGTTTCTGGGACAACACGAAGGGATCACATAACACCAGTTTTAAAAGAACTACACTGGCTGCCGAAATATTTCTGGGTGAAATACAAAGTGCTGGTTATTAACTAGAAAGCTCTTAAAAGCTTGGGCCCGGGCTATTTAAGAGAGCACCTCCTTTGTCATGAACTCTCCCACCTGTTACATTCTTCTGGAGAGGTCCGGTTATGGTGCCACCAGCTTGTTTGGTGATGACCCAGGACCAGGCTTTTTCTGTGGCTGCCCCAGGGCTTTGGAATATGCTCCCTGTTGAAAGAAGAGCATCTCTTTCTCTGTTTGTTTTCAGGAAGACCTTCAAGACTATCCTGTTCTCACAAGCTTTTAATTAGTATTAATTTTTAATAATGTTAATAATTTGTTTTAATAACTGTTTATAACTGTTTTATACTATTGTATTAATTGTGTCATGTATTTTAATCTGTGTTGACTTTTGTACACCGCCTAGAGATCTACATATCAGGCAGTATAAAAATATAATAGATAAACAAACAAACAAACAAACAAACAAATAAGAAGGGCTGGTTCTAAAAAGGGCCCATTGGGTATATGTGGCAGCCTCCAAAATGGCCACCACCACTGGAGGAAGGGTTGGAATGAAGTAAAAATGGGCCAAAGTGGCCCTTTTTAGAATGAGAGAAGGCCAGTGGGAGATGGCAAAAAAAAAAAAAAGAACCCAAAAAACACCATGCGGCTGCCGACACGGACCCAGCAGTGAGTGTTACAAGTTTTAGTTTTTTTTAAAAAAATTTTTAACTTAGAAGCCCTGAGCCAGCTAGAATTTGAGCCGAACTGGGGCTATATTCAGAGGGGCATAAAACCAAACATGCCCGGTTCGGTTTGAGTCTGGATCAGACTCGAACCAAACTGGGCAAACCTGCTTTTTGCACACCCCTAGTAAGGATGACATCAAGTAATGCATCTGAAGCACTTTGCATACTTAAACAGTGGGAAACAATTGCTAAATATTAGGGGGGGAGCTTATTCTAATTTCTCTGCTATGCGATGAGCTAGGACTAGGGTTTTTTTTTGGTAGATGTCCAGGTGGATGGATCCATCCCCTGCAAACTACACAAAATTACACAAAAACCAACAGACTCCATTGTTTTTTGATGGAGGTGATGCCCAAGTGATCTATAGGTTGTTTATGGACTATGAATGTTAAAAATTATATTCTGGCAAGGACCATAATTAGTCCATGGAACAAGTTATCTGTGTATGTGTCTGTATTCCTAATCACGCACACACAAAGACTTATTTAAGACATATGGAGTTTTGAAGCACCCTTTGGATTATTTTTGTCTACAGGGACTGGTCGCAATTGGAACAAAATGTCTGGGCAGTGAAAAGTAGTGTCTGATGGTGGCGCTTGGATGACTACAGCCTGGAACCTTCAGTTCCAAAGGCAGAAACATCCATTCACAATCCTCCCATGAGATCAAATAACCATACAGCATACTGTTTTATCCTTTTGATCTTAAGGAAGCTCTACTTATTGGGGTTCAGTCTAGCTTTCAACCTATCTTTTCTACTGACTAGAAATGTAAATTGCCACTTGATGGCACAGCGGGGAAATGGTTCGACAAGCAAGCCAGAGGTTGCCGGTTGGAATCCCTGCTGATATGTTTCCCAGACTATGGGAAACACCTATATCATGCAGCAGCGATACAGGAAGATGTTGAAAGGCATTATCTCATACTGTGTGGGAGGAGGCAATGGTAAACTCCTCCTGTATTCTACCAAAGACAACCGCAGGGCTCTATGGTTGCCAGGAGTCGACACTGACTCAACAGCGCACTTTACCTTTAGAAACATAAATATGCCAATACCCTCTCTTAGATCTTCTAGCTGCAATCTCACTGCCTGTCTGAGGAGGGTCCCCTGGCTTTGGCTATTTTCAGCTGCCCAACTATTCCATCTCTGCTTCCAGTCCGTCCTTGCATTTGCATCATTAAAAGCCAGACACTCCTTGGTAGTGAAGTTTCATTTTCTTAACAATGAAAACTGAGATGGCATTAAGTTGCAAATTCTGTGCTTGATGCCAGTTTCTGTGCTTGTGCAATGAGCTAACAGAATTGTGGAATGCACATGGCACTTGTTATTTGCCCACTAAGTGTCCCTACTTCAGGATAATCCTTCAGTAAATCCATCTATAGGTTTAGGAACCCCAGAGAACTATTTCTCCCTAATTTTCTCAGGTGCCTGCAATGCTGCTGTTGTCGAAGAGGGAGGGACTGTGCCACTGCACCACAGCTGTCACTGCCACCAGTTAAGTTTGGGGCAAAGGAAAGGGGGCAAGATAGCTCTGTGTGTGTGTGTGTGTGTGTGTGTGTGTGTGTGTGTGCCAAATTTGGTACACTTTTAGGAAGACATAGGAACACCTCAGTGGCGTAGTTTGTGATGATGTGTAAACCACCCTAGTTCAAGATGGTGAACAAGTGTACATTTGAGATGCAGGTGGGCTAACTTGTGAATCGCCTAAATGATTTGAACAAAGTTTGGAACAGTTGTACAGACACCTCAGTGGTGTCGTTTGTGATGATGACATCCACCCCATTCAGGATAGGGATGTGCATAAACTGCGATTCAAAGCATGATTCGCAGCACATCCTGGCATCTTTAAAAAGCAGGAGAGCAGGTGTATACCTGCTCCTCTGCCACCCTCTGGCACTTCTTGTATCGGCAGCGCTAGCCCCAACTATTCTTACACCCAAGCTGTTCATGTGTGATGCCGGCATGCACATGGCCTCCACAAAATACTGCTGTGTAAATGGGTGCTGTGCATATGTGGAAGCCATGTGCGTGCCAGCGTCATGCGTGGGCGTCAGGGGAAACTCCTCCAGCGCGCGATGATAGCTGGGGGCTAGCTCTGCTGACACAGGAAGAGGTGGTGAGTGGTGGAGGAGCAGGTATGCACCTGCTCTCCTCCATTTTAAAGGTGTCAGGGATGTGCTGAGAATCACTTTTCGAACAGCAATTTGTGCACTACCCTAATTCAAAATGGTGGATGTGCGAATGTTTGAGGTGGAAGTGGTGGAAGTAATTTGTACCAAATCTGGCACAGTTGTAGGGACACCACAGTGGTATGGTTTGTGATGATGTCATTCAAGATTGCAGACACATTAATGTTTGAGGCAGAAGTAGGCTAACTTGTGAAAAACTTGTGAAGACTTCTTGTTTATTAGTATTTTTAGAAAATATCTTGTTTTGTTACTCCCAGTTCCAAATCAAGGGAGCTGGACCTTACGTATGGCCTCAGCCATTGGGGGAATTGGATTAGGCCCAGGTCTGTTCCTGCTTCATCCTACAATTGTGTCCTTCATTTTCATTCACTGACTCACCCTAGTCCTAACTTCACCATCAGTTTCTAGTTAATTGGCCATAGTCAGTCAGTCTATCAGTCATTTATTGTTACAGTCACAGACCAGTACAATATGAACAGTACATTAAATAAAAGATTAAAAGAACTTAAAATACATTTATATCTAAAATTGAAAAAGTTAAGATGATAATTTCATATTAACCAATCACCAACGAGTATTAATAGCAGCTTGTTGACTCAAGTAGTGTACTGGACTCAAGTAGTGTACTGTGGTTAAGTTTCCGTTTCAAAATTCTTCCCCCCATTATGTGAATGTAACAAAATTGCTGGTTTGGCCCAAAGTGGAGTGAAACAACTTGGAGAAGCAACAGTGACAAAGTTGCTGAAGAGCTGGATGCTGGTGTTCTTGGGGCAACTGCCTGGGGAAAATGTCATCTAATTTCAGTGGATGGATCCATCTCCTGCAAATGACACAAAAATCAACAGACTCCATTATTTTTGTTGCCACATGCAGCCACTTTTGAAAGTGGATCTTGTGGTATATATTGAACACCATTCAGTAAGATGCCTTGTACTGAGTCAGACTTTTGGTCCACCTAGTTCAGTGCTATATCTACCCTGATGGGCAGTAACTCTCCAGGGTTTCAGACAGGGGGCTTTTTCCTAGCCGTGTCTGGAGATACCCAAGATAGAACCTGAGATCTTCTGCATGCAAAGAACATTGCTCTACCCCTGAGCTACGGCCTCTCATTTCCTTGAATCGTATTACTATTTGCAGTACCCATCTGTCCATCCAAACTGCTTTTGGAATACAGAAAAAGAGTTATGATAAATGAGTTTATTATGTGAAAAAGTACATATTTACCTATTGAACTTTCAGCAGGTGATGAAGACTAGGTTTGAATAATCAGAATGGCTGGAAAACTGGAATATGATAAATGAGGTGCTAGCGCTTTTGCTGGGTTATCCAGGTATAGCCTTAGCAATTACAAAAAAAAAAAAATCAATAGCTGACATACAAAGTTGCTCATGAGTAGACCCACTGAAATTAATGGGACAAGTTAATCTAACTTGCTAATGGCTAGTTGTCATTAAGTCAGTCATTAATGGTACAACTCGTCCCATTAATTTCAATGGAACTACAGTACTTGGTGAGTAACAGTCTGATACCAGCCAGTGGAAAGAACCAGATATTCCTAAATTAATTGCCTTGAAGGGGACAAAAGGTTCAATTGATAACTCCAAGCATTTATAAATGAGTGCACATAGTGAATCCATTTAAAAACAATGTCCATCTAATCTCAGCTATCTTGTTTTGGTGTGGGGTTTTCTCTCTCTTAAATCATCGTGCCATCCTTCTTAAATTTGTAGGAGCACTTGAAGATCAATATATCTTGATTTGGTTTATGGAGCCTGCTTAGATACAGTATCATAAGAGAGCAGATTGGGAAAGGCTGCTTCTTAACCATTAGAGATAAAGCTATGGGGGAACAGGCTTAAACTCTGCCAGTAGAATATACTGCTGTAAGATCTGGAGAAGATAAATTCTTATTGCTTAGGAACATACACTGCTCTAGTGCTTCTGGAGGAGGAGGAAAGAAAAAGTTATTATATATGAAATTAATTCCATAGTGCCTGGAATTTCACTATCATAGACTGGGCTAAACTAATCATTTTATCCTCACCCCTTAACACATTTATCCACCTACTAATTTTGTACCTAATTAGAGAGAAATTTGGAGCAATGCTGGTCAGGAAGGTAAGGATTAGGGTTAAGAAAACACTTGTATTTGAAACCAACTGCCTCCCCTGGTCAGTGTGAAAGATCCTTTAAGAAACTCCCACCCTAGCTAATCCATGACCCACAGCAGGGAGGAGTGCTAACAATTTAGTTTAAAACTCACACTCCCAGACAAATGCATCAAATACCAGCTTTTCTTCTTTGATTTATAGGTATTAGTTGTTTTTCCAAGGCCCATTAAGGACTCTTCATCATGTACTTGCAAGGGGCATTAAGCACAAAAAGTTGTTCCCAGCTCTGTATTATTCAAAGGCAATTTACACTAATTATTGGAGTCCATGGTGTTATCCATATTAGCAGAATGATCCATCCCAGCAGGCTAAAAGTACTTTTAAAATGCTAATTTAGTTTGGAGGTACAAAAGTGGGCTTGCACGAAAGTGTGATTTCCAGTTAAATCCCAAATGTTTGTCATGCTGAAATAAGACATGCTTGTTTTAAGAGAGAGTTTTGTTGTGTCGCCTTGAAAAGGAGTTAGCAGAAATCTATTGAGGTGGCCTTCCTCTCCTGGAAGAGCACTTGCAAAAAAATTGCCCAATAAAATATATTTTTAATGTGCAATCTAAAAAGTCTGCAGACAAGAAACATTAATGGTTCTCCCCACCCCCAGCTTGACTCTGCCAAATAGATAAGAGGGAGGGAGGGAGGGAGGGTGACGCAGTGCTTGGACTGTGCTCCCCTTTCCCAACCATGAAGAAGCAGGTCTGCATTGAGGTTAGTACTGGGAGTAAAGGGCCTAAATTCCAGACTAGAGGATCTAACAGGGGTATAGCCATAATTGAGCGAAAGGGTTCAAAGAACTGGGCCCCCAGCTCCTGAGGGCCCCCCAGCTCCACCCCTCCCTATTTCCTTCATTATCTCCCTCACTCCGAGGGGCCACCGGGGAGAGGGGCAAACACAGGCCCCCTCTCCCCTAGCTATGCCTCTGGGATCTAAAGTAGTTCCCAAGTATACAGCCGTATTAGCTTATGAGTTAATCCAGCCCTGGGGAGTAGAAAGGAAGAACCATAAGAGCAACAAGGGCTTTGAGCCCATTGCTGCATGTGGGAATGTCAGGATTAGGACCCTCCATTGAATACAGAGGATTTTGTATGTGATGTGGTGGAAATCTGCCCTGGTAACCTGTATGTTTATCAACCCTGACTAGATTGTGCTATTCTGTCTACTTCATTCCAGGGATGCAAAATCAGTTTGGGTTTAATGTTAAGAATTTAAATAAAGACACTCTGGGCCAGTATGGATTGTACTTGTCTGACCAGCCCATGCGCACACCATCAGCACATATGCACTCCAGAGGCATGCATGCCCTTTCCTTCTTACCATGTGCCAGAGTGTCAAAGACCTCCTTGCACTTCATTTGCTGCCTCCCTTATTTTCAAGTGGCAGTGGTGGCGGCAATTGCCACTGCTTGATTTCATTTGTGCATGCACACACACCTCTCTGCCACCTCTTCCTCTTCTTTGCAATTGCAGTCACCCCCCACCACACAACATCAAACCCCAACATCCTATGCCCTCGCATACTCTGACCACCCTCCTCCTTAGGAAATCCATTCTATCTATCTATCTATTTTCTATCTATATTTATTTGAGCACTTTTGCTGGAAAGTGGTATATAAATAGTCATAGCAGTAGTCATGGTATAATATGTGAATAGGGCTATTACTGATGTGTCCATAGATTAAAACAATTAAAAAAAAAAAACACTTAGTGTCTGCTCATATGATTGTATCAGGATTGTTTTGGAATGGTGGCTTAACAATGCTTCCTGCTATTTTATTGGTGTCTTACTTTTTTTTTTTAATCCATCCCACTTTTCTTAACAATCCAACAAATTAAACCAAAGCCAACACAAACGAAACAGCAGCTATAATCACAGTTATTTGTCCTATAACTGGAAAATAACCAAAATGAGCAGTAAAATACAGCTGAGCTGAAATGGCTTATTAGCTAAGACCAAGTCAGGCCTTAGCCTGTCACTTGAAGATGTACAGTGTGCAGGTCAAGAGACGTCCTTTGGGAGATTGTTCCACAATGTGCAGTTACTGAGAAGAGGACCCTGCTCTTCATGGAGGCCTGTTTTAACTGGAGCAGGACCTCAGCTGCTGAACAGCACACACCAGCAGGCAGATATGAGAAGAGGGGAACTTCCAGATACCTCAGTCCCATGCTCTTTAGGCTTTTTAAGGTAAGAACAAGCCCCTTGAATTGAGCCTGGAAAAAATAGTGCAGCTCAAATAAAATGGGGGTTATCTCCTCCCACTGAACAGTCTTGGCTAATAGCCTACCTGCAGTATTTTGCACCAGTGGAATTTCCAAATGCTTATGAAGGGGAGTCCTATGTAGAGCACTATCTTTTATGAAAATTTTAACAGCTGACTTCCTAAATAAGAGTTCTGGGTAAATGCACCCATGTTGCAGAAAGCTTTTTTAGCTCCACAGCATGGAGCATGTGGGTGGGGAGGGGTTCACCACTTTCTGCTTCCCCTGGAAATGCCCTGTGCCACACAAAAATATGTCCCGGGGGTCCTGAAGCCCTCAGGGACATATTTTTTGAAAGGCTCAGTGTACTTTGAGGGAAAGCGGAAAGCCGTGAAAATGGCCCCACCCACATCCTGCACTCTGGGCATTGTGGAGCTCTGGAAGCCTTCCGCAGCATGGGCTCATTTTCTCATTGTGTGGCCACTGCCTTGGTCACAATGTCTGCCACTGTTTTTAATTTTATGTTGTCAACTGTCTCGGAAGCCTATGCTGAAAGACAGGAAAAAGATGTTTTAAATAAACAAATCAGATAACTCCCCCCCCAACTCCTCAAAAAGCACAAGTCATCTATTTCTGACTCCTGTGCTACTGTCTTGGTGTGGGAGCTGCCATCATGTCAACATCTTCCTGCCCCGCTCTTGTAACATCTTTGAATGAGACATCACATGAGTGGTATAAATGACACACACCCCTGCCCCCAGTACAAGAATCCCTTGGGAAGAAACCACAGCATTTTCTTGACCCACTCATGGGTCCACTATTTACATTACCAGAGCTGTATGGGAAGAAGCCAGAAGAAGCCGCTCCTCTGCTGCTGCGGAAAGTAGCCTCCAGTCAACTTTAAGCCTAATTCCGTTTGTCACAATACCAACTCTGAAGAGGTAAAAGTGGTACAAGCGAGACGGGGGGGGGGGGCAGGGGGGAATTGCAGCATTCCAGAGCAAACTGAAAGGGGGACTTGGGAGTCTGCTTACCCAATCACCTTATACAAAGTTTCATATAAATGTACATCTCCACTGCATTACAGTTGTAAAATGGTCAGATATTCAAAAGAGATTATACTATATTACATGAATTTACGGGGGGGGGGAGAATTTACACTAGAATGTTTTTATTAATGTTTGTTGTTGTGTGAGATTAGGGCTGCCATATGGAAAAGAGGATAGGTCTCCTGTTCCTTTAAGCGATGCACAGAAGAGGGAACTTCAGCAGGTGCCGCTTATTATGCAGGAGGAAGAAAGACTGCACCTGCTGAAATTCCCTCATCTGTGCATCTCTTAAAAGCAGGGGTGTAGCTATAATTGAGTGGATGGGTTCAAAGATCCCAGAGAGGCACGTCACTGAGTTTCCATTTGCACGCCTCCATTCTGGAGAGATGCCTGAGGCTGGGAAGCGTGTTTTAGCCTCCAGAAGGGGGTCTCCTCATGCGTTGCCACGGCATGGAGCCATGCCACAGCAGCACACAAGCAACTAAACAGGGTTAGCGGAGCATTCGCTCCATTAACCTCATTTAACAGCTGGGGTAGTCTCAGTAGTTTGCTGCCAGGAGCCACATGGCTCCCATGGCAGCAGATGACCAGGACAAATTGGGCTATCCTCCCTTAGCCCGATTGCTCCTGGTCGTGGGAATAGTTTCAGAGAATTGTCCTCTTTTGCCCTACCCAAACCAACCCTATTAAACTGGTGTTTATAGTGCATGTAGAAGAGTGGTTTGGACAGCTGCCCTCCCACACTATTAGGGAAAGGTGCCCCAGTGCATTAGGGATGTGTATGAACCGTGGTTCGAGCACCTTTTGGGGAGTGGGGCCCAGGAGCTTTAAGAAAGAGGAGAGTAGGTCCTACCAGAGAATCAACTCTCAGAACACCTCAGACATTGAAAACAACAATACCCAGTGCCCCATGGGCTTGTGGGTTTGTTGGCACCCTATGTGCATTACACCACAACCCGCTCTGGTCCACCCTGGTGCCCCCCGTGTGGAATTAGGGGGCTGCTGAAATTCCCATTATTTCCTATGGGGGGGAAGCTTAAAGAGGTGCAAACTTCAGAAATTCTTTTAAAAGCACCCCTTTTACCAATTTATTTGAAATCTGGGTGGTAGAAGGAACCCACTGGGGCACTACTACCTGACCCACTCTTCTGCCCCCAAAACATCTTTTCTGCCCCAAATCTGCCACAAAGATATGCCAACTTAATTAAAAAACAAAACAAAACACCCCTCTGCCCAATTTCTTTGAAATCTGGGTGTTAGCTTCCTTGCACCCATTGGGCACACCACAACCCACTCTGGGCTACCATGGTGCCCCCACCGGGGAGTTATAACTAAGGTTGATGAAATCTTCATTATACTCTATGGGAAAAAGCTTAAGATACTTTAAAAATTACTCCTTTGCCCAATTTATTTGAAATATGGGTAGTAGCTTCCTTGCACCCATTGGGCACTACCATCTAACCCACTTTGGCCACACAATGGAGATCTGAATCTCTGAATCTTTGGGGTCCAAATCTGGGGTGATTTGTTTTGTACCCGAACTTGGGCAATTGAGCCCAGGGGTGATTTGTTTTGTCTACAAATCACCCAAATTCGCCAGACTTGGGTACAAATCATTTTGTTCCCAAATCATTTTGCACATCCCTATGAAAATTGCCCCTTTACTCCATGAATGCAGACACAGAAGTGTTCCCCACACAGAACTCTTAGTTTGCATGTAGATGATAGATCATTCTTATTTTTTATTCCAGTATCTCTCTGCATTTGGCACTGATGACCCTTTATGAAACACAACCAAATGCACTTGGCATTCCATGCATTTGCATAATATAACAGTATATAGCAAATTCAATTTAAAAAAAAAAGTGGGGGTTGGGGTGGGTGAGAAGAAAACACGATCTCTCAGAAGTCCCTCAAAAATAAAAATAAAAATGGATGGATAATTTTCTAAGATGAGAAGAACAGAATCTTTAAAAGAGGGGGTGGGGTGCATGATCATCTCTCAGCATAACGTGGGATGATATGATCCTAATTCTGCACATGCATTGTCTTCTTTATCACATATTTCAGTGCTAAACCTTAGCATTGCAAATAGGTTCAAATTAAACCCTGCAAATGCACATGCAGAGTATAGTAACTTTCTCTCCTGCTGCATTCACTTCTGGTGCTTCAGTGGAAGAGAAGGGAGAAAACACAGCATATCTATGAGGAAATAAAATATCCTTCCTGGATATTTTATTTTCCCATCAATTTTTTTTAAAATGCACATCTTGTTGAAGCCAGTTTGTTAAATCTGCTTGTCATGTGTATATTTAGAAGGGGGGAAATGTGTGCGACTGGATTTATCAGTGAAAGCATATAGCAAAGACCAGAGTTTGCTACAGCAACATCAACCGAACCTTTGTACTGGCTGGGGGTGTAGGGAAAGAACCCTCTGAATATTGCTCTGCTTCCATTGGGATCACACAGCAGCTGTGCATTATGTATGCAATGCTATTGGCACCAGGCAGCTCTTGTTCTAATTAATACAAGTCAGGCTTAATCAGTGGGAGGAGGAAGAAACACCCCCCCCCCCAAAAAAAAACCCAAAAGGGGGAAGGAGGAAAAAAAGAATCTTCCCACAATTGCCTATTGCAATGCACAGTGACGGCTCATCTGCATAATATTAGAGGTACCAAATATGCAAACAGATGTTTCTCTCATTAAATAGTATATGCAAATAATATGGGTAGGAGTGGTAATGTTGTTTTAGGGTTGAGAGGTCACTGGGGGTAATTAAAGGTTAATCCAGTTTTCAGTTCACAGACTGTAAGACATGACTGGCTGTAAAGAGAAATTGTCACTTAACCTTCAATTCATTACCAACAGGCACATGGATTTTCCACTGAAATACCATAAACATATATGCATTTATCCATTATCTACTGTCTAGGCAGGGTGCATCTCACTAGCAATAGCTCGGAATGATTTGTTGTTATGAATCTAGTTAAGTAGGTGCTGGAATGCATTAATTAGGCAAACTGGAATTTGATCAGAAATTCTCAGACCCCAATCTAATGTTGTAATCTCATTAAACATATTTCAATTGCTTTGAGATCTTGTCAAACGCTAATAGAAAATCGTCTGAAGTGCTTGCAGAACTATCCCCTTCCCGAAGATAATTAAAATTCTACCAGTTCAGGTGGCGGGCTGTGGCAACCATCTGAAAGTTGGAAGCAAGCGTGAGTCAGCAGGCAGCCAATCAGCACTTGTGCTCCAAATGCCCTGCCAGGCAGATTGAAACCAGTAAACATTTTAGCACTTAGAGCTGGGTTCAGCTTGCCAGATGAAGTTTCCCCCACTTCTTGTTCCTAGGAGAAAATAAAGTGATAAGTGTTTTGCACTGCAGTCTACCCAAGTTCTACCTCAGTCAGGGTGGGAGGGGAACAAGGTGGGAGTAAGAGGAGTGTAAGTAAACACCTTCTACTACAGGTAGAAATCATCTCAGTGAAACATGGGGAAAAGATTTACGGCTTTCTTGAAACACAGAGGTATGTGTATCTGTCAGACACCTCGTTAACTCCATTTGGTCTGCTTGCAAGAGGTGAGAGTCACTTTCCTGGAGTCACAGGACAGAAGTCGCCAGCCGATCCACATGCTCTAATCAACTATACATGATAGTTTCCCATTACAAATATCTAAACTCTGAGGAATATAGGTGTTAAATAACTCTGCATTAATGTGCGATGTATATGGAATTGGGCAGCAGTGGTGGTGGTAGAACACAAATGCCAGACTTTTCTTAATCATTCAGGTTTAGATTATTCATTAGGCTAAGTAAGATATAAGGCTTGTTCACACAGTTGTTTGGATCTAGGTTTCATGTGGGTTACTGACATTCATGTGATTGTGTGAACCCACACCAACGTGGGTTTGAACCCACACCAGCGTGGCCCAAGAGTCCCACTTTGGCATGGGCTCATGCAATCACACTAATGTTGGTAACTCGCATTAAACAAAGATTCAGGGAACTGTGTGAACAAACCTATAGTATATGGTCTCATACAAACTGGATTCCTGTATCATGTCACTAGCTCTGTTTTTTTTTTCCAGAAGTATGGTAACAGCGTAGTCCTCAGCCACTGGAAACTGGAAAAATACCGCCAGCCGGCCATCTGGAGAATGGCTACATTTTCTATACTCCAAAGCTCCTATCATTTATTATACAGTGAGGCTATTCAAACGATGGGGCAAAATCGGGCTAGTAGAGGCTAACTCGATTTCGCCCCATCGTGTGAACCACCAGACTTGGCTGCGAGCCTGGTGGTTCCTAGGTGGGTAACCCGCCTAAATACCCCTGCCCTAAAACCAGGTTTGTGGAGCAAGCGCTCCGCAAACCTGGTTTTGAAGATCGTGAGTAGCCGCGGCACGACTCCGCACCACGCCCATTCACGAGGAGACCCCCGGAGGGGAGGCGAAAAGTCACCTTCCAGCTCCAGGGGTTTCTCCAGCATGCTCTGAGTGCTCGCACAGGGCATGCTGGAGCTTCTGGGGGCCGATTGGCCCCCGCTCCCCCCAGCCCCCACCGGCTCCATCACGGAGCCGGCAACCATGTGGGCAGCTGATCCAGCCGCCCAGGGCTCCCTCCGTGATCGTCTGCGGGGAGAGCGGGCTTAGGTGAGATCGGGCCCGCTCTCCCCACTTAGCTGCAAAACCCGGGTCTCACTGATTGTGAGACCCGGCTCTTTATGTGCCTTTATTTTTATCCTCTCCTGATCTGCCTTTGCCTCCAGAATAATGAGGGGCAGTTTACCTCAACTGTTCCTGATATGTTGTAGAACATTTCATGAGGTAAGCAGCTGGTGTGGAGGACACGCAATGAGTGTATCCCAGCAGCTAATTCTTTTTGCCTTTTGAGCTCTGACTTCCACAGGTATCAAGACAGGCCTAAGTCTCAAGAGAGCAATTGTGAGTAAAATGTATATAATACAGATAATTTTAAAAAAATTTAAAAATCCCAACCTTTTTTCTTCTTGGTTACCTGGAAGAAGGTCTGGCTATCAAACTGAAGTCATTCATTCTAGGATATGCAAAGAGAGTAGAACAGGTATAAGGCATAAGAGCTGGAGTTTTGCTCATCTAATTGCTGCAATTTATTAGGGAAACAAAACAGAGGAGATCTTTCCAGGCTTCAGTCATATCCGTGGGGATTAATTTGTCAGTCTTCAAAAACAACTCATTGGAGGAATAACCTCTTTGATTCTTTATTCTCACATTAATTAGGAGTAATAAGAACACTAGATACACTTGGTGCTTAAAAATTAGGAGCAATAAATCTGCCATACATCTCAAGGGGGGTGGGGACAAAGATGTGAATAAAGAGAGAGAATGTATCAAAAATGAACCTGACAGTCTCAGATGAACATTATTGCTTTAAAAAGTTCTAGTGTTATGGAGCCCAGGAAAAGTTCCAGACAGATCATTTAGTCACAATAACAATGAGTGTATATTAGGCATTTAAAACTGTGGGACTAAAATTATGGGAATCTTATTCCAGCAGACAATGAAATAGGTTCATAACATTTATGGCTACCATGCAGAATGCCACCATGAGGAAGGTGGCTTCATTGGCCTCTACATGGGGGCTGTAATGGGGGCCTCCATATGTAAGGGCTGTAAACACAGTCCTTAGACACACTGAATCATGGAGTCTAGTCCCCCAACAAAAATATGAGTGCAAACATGTTATGAGAAAACTGTTTTTGTTTTTAGAAAATCTGGTCAGAATAACCAGTTTAGTTTTCTGATGTGGTATGTATTCATTCTTACAAAGAATGGAGTCCCAAACTGATTGTGAGGCAATTGCTGCTTCCAAGTCTGCGGCTGATGCACTTGCATGGATGAAATGGCAATTGCATTAGGGATGGGGCTGCAGCTGAGTAGCAGAGCATCTGCTTTGCATGCAGAAGCTCCCTGGCATCTCCAGGTCTGATTGGGAAAGACTCCTGCCTGGAACCTTGGAGAAGCCACTGCCAATCAGTGGAGGCTGAACTAGATGGACCAATGGTATAAAGGCAGCATCCTATGGGATGTATTCACTTTAGGCGTTCATCATCTGTCACCTCAGTACTTATACAAAATGCTTCTGTATATCAAGATAATGGAAATTTCATACACCTTTTCCTACTCTGGAGGTCACTGCCTCTGGATTCTGGTGTAGAAGGGCTATAGTACAGATCATTCCCACAGCTTCCATAGCTTTGTGTTGCTGTTACTGGACTTTTCTCTGCTTCTGCTACTATTTAAAGACATATTCACACATACTTCTGCTCCTATCACTACAGTGTCCTTGGAAATGGTATACCTGTGTTGAAGATGGAAACACGAAACAGTTAACAGGAGCAACACTACACTGACTTAACAATGATGGTGTTAAATGAACCACAATAGACAGACAGACAGACTCTATGGCTCTGTTCCCCCACCCTGCAGAATGTCACCATGCTACACTCTTCAAAGGGCTTGGTCCTTAATGTTTTCTTTTCTGACTTGGTACAGCTTTTTTGCATGTCAGACCTTGGAAACCCAATATCAATGACAGCATTCTAGATGACACAATAAGAATCAGGCTGCACTGCCAGCAGAATGCCCATGTTGGGTAAAGCAGTGTACTTCCCCATCAAAGAGATTGGCATGGTGAGAGCTCCCCCTTGTGTTTGAAAGCAGAACACTTCATGGTAACTTAGTTTCAGGATGCAACAAGCATAAATACAGAATGTCGTCATGGTAAATGGGGTTGTATGGCTCTTAGTGTGAAACAAGTTTCCTAAAGAGGTTAAAGCGGTTAGTACATGTGATAATATTTAATTTCTTGCCTTATTCAACCCAGCCTAGAATTTGTGCCTTGAGAAGGCCAGAATGTAGCATAGCAGCCTACGTCTCCCAATCAAAGCAACATGAGCAGCTTGTTCAATGCCTGGGGCCAAAGTTAATCCCCACATTATTTTGCAGCTCCTTTTGTGCAGCAGCTTAGAGGATACATGTGACCATGAGAAATGTAGGGATAATTTTTCTTTTATCAGCCTCATATTCTCCAAATGGAACTATTTAATGAGTGCATAGAGTACTTTCTTGGGTGTGGTTTCTACAGCATACTCATAATTTGATTATTGCAATGTGATGTGTGTGAGTGGTATATCACGGATATAAGCTCCCCACACTTTTATTTCTTCTAAAGGACCAGCAGTGAAGAGAAACACTAGATAAGGACTTTTATTTCTTCTAAAGGACTAGATACGCCTTGGGCCTGATCTAGAAGTGCTGTGCTTATGTCCTTATGTTCTCAAATGCAATGCACTTCAATGGTGTCAGTTCATCTATTCAGTTTTCAGTAATCAAGCAAGAGGTGTGTGTGTGTGTGTGTGTGTGTGTGTGTGCGTGTGAGAGAGAGAGAGAGAGAGAGAGAGAGCTCCTGCTGTGTGTGCCATATGTTGGTATATGCCACTTTGTACCTAATGCTGGACATGGTTTGCTATCTATGACAGCTTAGCTGACATAATCTGTTCTTAACTGGATCTCACAATTCTGCTTATGTGCACAGAATGTCATCATTTTAATGTTTTGAGCATGAAGCACCCTACCCAGAGGCGTAACTAGGGAAAACGGCGCCCGGGGCAAGCACTGAAATGGCGCCCCCCCACTGCGCCCCCCCACCGCGCCCCCAACATACTACATTATACTTAGGTTTTTCCTCACAAGCGCCCGCTGCCACCGCCAAGCCAGGCCACTGACTAGCCGCCAGGCGCCAGCAAAGCAATGGGGGGGGGGGCACAGGTGGCGCGGAAGGGACTGCTAGTGGGGAAGGGGGCACCGACGCTCTCCCTTGACTGCTGCAGCGCTGCTGCACTGAGCAGGAAACATTTGTATTAACAAAAAATTAAAAAATTAAAAAAAAAATTGGTCATGGCGGCGCCCCCCCACGTGACCAGAAAAGATGGCGCCCGGGGCACGTGCCCCCCCTGCCCCCCCTATAGTTACGCCTCTGACCCTACCACAGTACACATTTCAGTTTTGTGGCATCTCAGTGTGAAGATGTGGAAATATGGGAAAATATATTTCTGAAAATGGTCTTTTGGGGTGGGGGGAATTCCGGGGCACATGGCACCAGATTCTGACTGGCACATTTGGCTTCCTGATGAGCATACTACAACCTGCTTTTTGCTGTTAATGTAAAGGAAGTTAATCTCTTCCCCCCAATATTAGTTTGCAGTCTTTTGGCTTACAATAGACTAGACCAAGAAAATTTTCATTATTGTGGCTGGATTTCACTTGGGAAGGTTAAACTCCCTGTTTTCATAAGTAAAATAAATGGCACCCGGAGCAAAGCGAAACACAAACTAACAATTTTGGAGGGACTTCCTTCAGACAGTGGGCTGCAAAACAGACAGGTTGAGCAATTAGTGCATCCAAATCACTGAGCATTCTCGTAAGAATGGAACACAGTTAACATAGACCATTGTAGCCTGGAATGCTAAGTTCCCTTTCGACATTTCATGTCCTGAAACCACTTTCTTAGGGAAGTCCCCTTTATGGCCTGCTTGTTTAAGGTAATTACAAGGTATATTTCCATGGCTTGCTCCACTGAAGCAGAAAGCTAATCACCCCTTACTTAACTCCCAAAATACCAAGGGGGAAAGCCCACCATATATATATATATATAAAATTTACACTCAGAGACAAACTGAAGGGTTTGGCTTGTTGTATTTGGCTTGTGGCAAAATAAACTTAACTTGCCAATCTGTTAAGTCACTGAAGTAGAGCTCTCTTGAGAAGCTCAAAACTGAAGGAGCTGAGAGACCACCTTGTACCCTTGTTGATAAACAGATCTTTATTTGCATACAGTTGGTCCTCCCTTTTACTTCCCCCTCCTAGATATTTACAACAAAATACTGTTTCATTTCTCGTTATGAGAAAGGAAGGCAGTGACTGAGAAACTAAAAAGAAGTTCAGCACTAATTAAATCTATGCTGCCTAGAGAGATATCAAAATCCATGCCACTGAGTTTCAAAGGGAAATGAAGTTGATCTGATTAGCAAACCACTTCACATGTAAACATAGGGCTTTAAGTTCTATAGTCAGTAGCTGATACTTCAGAATTGCAGGGAAATACCCCCTTTGTTGCTATCTTCTGACATTAAGGGCAGAAAATAATACAAAAAAACATACATGTGAAAAATGGGTATGTGAATTTCTAAAATAAAAAATTTAAACTAATAATTTTGGTACATTTTTTTTCTTTCAGAAAGATCCTTCCTATAAATAATATGGAAATGTTCTATTCAACAACTACTTAGAAGTTTATTCAAAATGAGCTGCAGTGCCACCTCTTTCCTTCTTCTCCTAATAAAGGGCTGCATCCAATTTGTATGTTATTCTGATGAAATGGTTTAAGCAAGAGAAAATGAGGAGCTCGAAAAATAAAGAAATGGTCCATAGAAGCAATGAAGTGCTATCACTGAAATCTTTATTTATGTGAAAAGAAAAGGCTAAAACATTACCTCAGAATTCAAGATTACAACATCAGTGGGACATAATGTAAATCCATTCTAGTGGCAAAACATCAGAAGCCATAATCCTTTTTCAAAGACCCTTTGTTATTTTAATGTCTGACAAATTATGCCTTTTTTGAGAGAGAGAGAGAGAGAGAGAGAGAAAGAGAGAGAGAGAGAGGAAGAAGAAGAAGAAGAAGAAAAAACACTTACATTTAAGAGGTTTCTTTTACTTCAGCAAAAGTAGTTTCCCTGCTTGAAAAGTTTTAATTTTCTACAACCAATAGTATCTACCAGGCTGGCTAAGTATTAACACAAGAGTAGAGTTATTTAGTTTCAATAGGTTTCAGTACAAAGTTGCCACCAAAGATTTTGCATCAGGTTGTTATGGCAACTCCACTTCTAAAAAGCACTTAAAATTTAGCAGAAGTCTTTTGTTTTGTTAATGACAATTTGGTAACTGGTCCTTCAGATTTAAGTTGTCATTATAATAAACTGCCACTTTAGTATGATTTACATGCGAGGAACCCAGACATAACTTGTCCATCAGCCAAAATTTTGTTATAACAGACAATAGGTCCCTTCCACCCACTGCAAAATTAGTTCATCTTAACTACTTCCTCATTGAATATGGATCAACTGAGGACTGTGTGGTAGTTGTCAAGGTCTGACTGACCTATCTCAGTGCAGGCAAAATGGAGAGGAAATGGCCTTATTCACATTTCTTTGGGTTGTTTGCCAGTAATCTCTCAGCAAAGTAAATTTTTAGACATTTAACTAACTGGAGTTACTGTTAAGTGCTCCCAACTTCCTTTAAGCTGTGAGAAGTCTAAGGGGAGCACAGCAGTGGTTTAACTTAATTTATATGAAAGTACATTGAGGACTTACGGTGTTTCTGTGACATCTGTTTTATTGATAAATATACAAGCAAAGTGTGATTTTTTAAAAAACAAAAACAAAAAAACCAAAAACCTAGATTCCTGCAGCGGGTAACATAACCATTGACAACTTCAGAGTCCCAGAGAGCAAGAAAATTGCAGCTGTACAGCCCATCCCAGAGTACTCCAGTTAAAAGCTGCCTCTGCTTTTAACTGTTCCAGATTCTAAGCTACTAGAAATGGTTTCTCTGCACCTCCAGCCTCAAGCATATCATCTTTCTAAAGCTGGAAAGAGATACTTGTCATCAGGGAAACCATCCACAGTCCTAGGTGAAACTACAGTGATAGATCTATTTGCACTGCAGTAATAAAGACCAACAAACTCATAACACTGGCTAAAATTCTGACTAACCATGCTCCCACACAGTGGGAAGAAGTGTGCCTGCCTGCTGCTGGAGTTCCACAGGAGCTTTGCCAAGTGTGTGGGGAGGTGTTGGGATTTTTGCCAATATCTTCTCTCCCCCCTCCCCACCGAAGTGCCTTGAACAACCCAAAAATATGAACCTGAGAGTTTTGCAACCCTCAGGGACATATTTTCAGGTGGTGCAGGGCACTTCTGGGAAAGAAGGGCTGGTAAAAGTCCCCTCCCTTGCACAATAGCCACTATAAAGCTCCTGAAACTCTCAGCAGCAGGGATGCTTCTTCTTAGTGCATAGTAAATCAGTATGTTGACCACTATGTTTTTAGAACAATCAACTGAGTAGCACGTGCAGAGGCCAGAACTGAGCTGCTGCCACAGAGACAGCTTGGTAAAGCAGGAAGGATCATGTGTGTTTTAGCTATGGGCTGTTTCAGGAGGGCAAGCAGCAGCATCGGCAGCCATGCAGGGCAGGTAATAAGCCCTTCACAACCTCTCTCATCAGCCTCCCATTGCCCCTTAGGAGCTAGGAGCCCTACCCCTTTACTTGTAAAGGGGAATCCTCACCGGATTCCCCTTTAGAAGTATTAGCCACTGTACTGCTAACCCAGTTCAGTTAAACAGAATGGACTGGCCGGTGGGTTCGACTGAACCTGTTCGGCTTGAATTCTATTTGAATTCAAGCTGAACCACGATTTTCGGTTCATGCATACCCCTGGCTACAGCTTCTATCACCCCCAGCCACAGTGGTCGATAGTTAGGGGTGATGAGAGTTGTCGTCCAGCATCTGCAGGAGGGCTGAAGTTGTGCAGCCCTGGCCTACCCCATCAGGTTTGCTTTTCAAGTTGCACAACCGCCCTAGCCGGTTCCTAATGTCAAGCACTATCAGCACAGAGGGCTTCCTGTCATGTCAGCCACTGTGTTTAATGGGGCCTACTCCCTAGTAAAGGTGCATAAAATTGCAATGGTAGAACTCCAAAAGAAATATTTACAACATGGTAATGTATCTGAATCACTTAAGAGAACAAAACATAGGCTTTAGGAACACAGGAAGCTGTCTTATTCTCAATCAGATTACTGGTTCATCTAGGTCAATAAATTTTACACTGATTAGCAGCAGCTATTCAGAACTTTAGACAGAGGTCTTGTACAGGGTTGGACCCTGGGACACCTCAGGGTGTACCTAAAAGATGACAGGGTTGGACCTGGGACATTCCGCATGCAAAGTGGAGCTACTACCCCACCAAGCTGTAAATGTCAGCCTGAGGCAAGTGAGTATTAGGAACGTAAAAGGGAAACAAACCATTGCAGGACCCCAATTGTTTTCATTATTCACATTCATTCCTCACATCTGATTTCACTTACCTTCAGTTTGCAACCCATTGGTTATTTTTCATTTGTTGCTATTTTTGGTCCCACTGCTGCCTATAGGGTGACACTATAGGGGTGGCACTGGAGCTCTTCAGTGGAACTGACTTCTGGTTGACCGCATCCTGAATACTAATGCTGCCTTGGGATGTAGTATCATCCCAGGGTGGCGTGGGTTAAAAAAGGTTTAAAATGTTACCACCATAAAATGGCAACCATCACACACACACACACACACACACCTTTTTTTTGTACCCATGCTGCCATGGGGAGATGAAATATCCCAGCTCAGAATGGGCATTCATAAGCCCCCTATTCCAAGGAACTGCAAAAAGGATGGAATAGGTACTTTGATCATAGCTCCAACCATAGCTCCTTTGGAACAGAATGTAATAATTTCAGAAGGAAGGAAAAATGAACCAAATAGACCCCATTTGTTTCATTTTCCCATTTGGCAAAACGAAAGCTCACCTCCACTGAGTATTCCTGTCACAGCAAGTTAACAAATTTAAGGACATGCTTTAGAAACATCCCGCTAAAGTATTTAGTATTGAAGCAGCTCTACATGCCTTTGAAAAGACTGAAGCCAGTGTGGAAGGAATTGAATGCAATCCAGTTTAGTTAAGGCTTTGTTGGTATTAATTGTTAATACGGTACTGTCAATTTTAAAAGGAAAACCTAGTGGAAATCTGTGGAAAGGGAGGGGCAAACCCCAGAATAGTTCTGGTGTCGGTGTAGACAGAGAGCAACAAGCTTGTAAAAGTATCTGTTGAGCTGAGAAGTAATAAAGGTTTGCTTCCCCCCCCCTCCCGCAGTCTCCTTACATTATGATCAGGGGCCTAGAGCACCTTTCAGGGGCCTAGATCAGGGACCTAAAGCGCCTTTCTTATGAGGCAAGGCTACAACACCTGGGCCTATTCAGTTTAGAAAAAAGACGACTGCGGGGAGACATGATAGAGGTCCATAAAATCATGCATGATGTGGGAAAAGTAGATAGAGAGAAATTCTTCTCCCTCTCACATAACACTAGAACCAGGGGTTATCCCATGAAATTGATGGCCAGGACATCTAGGACCAACAAACAGAAGTACTTTTTCACACAGCGCATAATCAACTTGTCGAATTCTCTGCCACAAGATGTGGTGAGAGCCAACAACCTGGATGGCTTTAAGAGGAGTATGGATAACTTCATGGAGGAGAGGTCTATCAATGGCTACTAGTCAGAGGGCTATAGGCCACCTCCAGCCTCAAAGGCAGGATGGTTTGGTTCAACCCTGAACTGTGCGCGTGCGCGCACACACACACACACACCAGTTCAGGGGTTAGTTGAGCTTTAAAAAAAAATTGGGGGTGGGAATCTTTATTTTGTAACCTACCCTCCTCTGGGGGTCTTCTCCAAGGTGGTGGTGGTGGTGGGTCCATGGAGGTTTCCCCTCCCCCACCGCCAGTCTTCCTTCTCCTAAAAATCACCCGGTCCAGGTGTCTTCAGTCCTTTCCAGACCTATTCCCTGGCATGGTGGCCATTTTGGAGGCTGCTGCACCTGTGTAATAGGACCCTGCATGGCCTGGGCCATGACCCGGTCACACAAGGTCCCACTGAGAAGGTTCAGCGGCCTCCATAATGGCAACCACGCCAGAGAATAAGCCCGGATAGGGCCAAAGATTCCCAAACCAGGTGATTTGTAGGGAAAGGAAGGCCAGTGGGGGGGAGAACCTTGAGGACCGCCCCCACCACCACCACCTTGGAGAAGCCCTCTGGAGAGGATAAGTTTTTTAAAAAGGGAAACCTTTAAAAAAAAAAGTTTGCTGAACCTCAGGCAGGAAATAGCAGAAGGTCTCCAAAGGGACCAGGAATGACCTCAGGCAGGAAATAGCAGAAGGTCTCCAAAGGGACCAGGAATGACCTGACAATTCAGAAAGCACGGCCCCAGAATCAAAACAAGCACATGGCCAAGGTCCGACCTGTACAGCTGGATGTGGTGGGAACTACTTCTGCCTGCCATCTCACCCCTAAGCAAAAAGCCAGAATGGTCCACTTGCTGGGAAAGAAATGTATTATTTGGTATATCCTCAGCCAAGTCACAATCCCAGCTAAGTGGGATACGGAGGAACAAATGTCCATGGTGTCTAGCCAGTGGGCAAAAGATAATCTTCCAGGAATTCCCCTGTGGAAGCTTGGAGAACTGCTAGAAATAGACAGTGAACTGGACATGAAAGCATCAAATGGAACTTCAATACCCTATGGATCAAGGCCTAGTTTCAGTTATCCATGGATGATATCTTGACCATTCTTGTGCTTGTCAATTCACATAAAATGGAGCACATGATCATTGGCTACAATGTTATTGAGGAGGTTGTACAATGTCAGAGTAGCAGTTCAACCAGGAAAGCACCTACATCCAATTTCCTCAACAGATTGATCAAGCATTTCTTAATGTTGACACCGGAAAAGTGGAGACTTTAGTAAACCTCATTAGAGGCAACAATTCTTTTTTTCTTTTTCATATTGAATTTTTATTGATTTTAACAGTCATAATATTCATTCATAACAAACATAATAAACAGAAGTGGACTTCCCGCTCATCTCTCTTCATGAAACATCAGCTATAAAATTTACCCTTGCTATAATAATAATTCAAAACATAAATTTAAACCCTTACAAACACAATTAGTCTACCCAATCTGCATTTCTTTTCTTTTTCTTTTTCTTTTTCTTTTCTCTCTAAATTTCAAATCCAGCTGTAAGGTCCATAGTAGGAAAATAGTTTTTTAGATACACCAAAAATGGTTTCCAATCTTCTCTGAAACATTCTGAGTTTTGATCTCTTATCAGTGTTGTAAGTTTTGTCATCGCCGCATATTCCAAAATTTTTATCAACCAATCTTCTTTTGAAGGCAGTTCATTACTCTTCCATTTTTGTGCGTATATTATTCTGGCCGCCGTAGAAGCATACATGAAGAATGTTAAATTATTTGTAGAAATTGAACCTTGTGTTATTCCCAGTAGAAAGGATTCTGGCTTCTTAGGAAATGTCATTTTAAATATTTTCTTTAGCTCATTATATATCATATCCCAATAGGCTTTAGCCTTCCCACAGGTCCACCACATATGAAAAAAAGTACCTTCAGAATGTCCACACTTCCAACATTTGTTTGAAACATTTTTATACATTAATGCCAGGTTGTTGTTTTTTTGGTGTCAAGTACCATCTGTACATCATTTTATAATAATTTTCTTTTAAAGCATAATAGCATGCAGTAAATTTTAAATCAGTTTTCCATAACTTTTCCCAGGCTGCCATTTCTATATTACGCCCCACATCTTGAACCCACTTTATCATAGTCGTTTTAACCACTTCCTCTCTTGTCTCCTCCAGAAGTAACAGTTTATACATTTTAGAAACTAATTTTTCATCATTTTGACATAATTCCTTCTCAAAACTTGAAATCTGATCCTCAAATCCAACATTAAAGTCTTTCTTATATATCTCATTTAACTGATGATACTGAAACCAATCTCTAACCAAATCTTGTATTTCAGTTAAACTTTTTAACTTACAATCCTTGTCTTGAAAATGTAACAAATCCCTATAGGTACCCCAACACATTTGCATATTTACTTCTTTGCGTGATAAAGCTTCAATTGGAGATATCCATAACAGAGTTCTAGGTTCCAACCAATTTTTGTATTTTAACCACACCCTCATTAAACTCCTTCTCACATAGTGATTCAAAAAGTCTTTGTGTATTTTACTTTTTTCATACCACAGATAGGCATGCCATCCAAACCTTCTATCAAATCCTTCCAAGTGCAGAATTCTAGGGTTTCTTAATGTTATCCATCCTTTTAGCCATGTCAAACAAACAGCATCAAAATACAACATTAGGTCTGGCAGGGTAAGACCACCTCCCTCCTTTGCATCTGTTAAATTCTTAAAATTAATTCTTGGTCTTTTCCCCTGCCAAACAAACTTAGTTATGTCTTTCTGCCATTGCTTAAAACAAGTTAAAGTGTTAATTATGGGAATAGTCTGAAAGAGAAATAACATTTTAGGCAAAACATTCATTTTCACCACTGAGATTCTTCCCATTAAAGAGAAATTCATTTTGGACCATCTTTGTAGATCACTTTTCACTGTATTCCATATTTTAACATAATTGTTTGTGAACAACAGAGAATTGTTATTTGATAACCAGACCCCCAAATATTTAATTTTCTTCTCCACTTTCAACTCACTTATTTCGGAGAATCTTTCCTTAGATTTCTGATGCATATTTTTAGTCAAAACTTTTGTTTTAGTCTTATTTATATAAAATCCAGCCAATTGGCCAAATTGTTGTATTTTATCCAAAAGTCTTTCAATCTTGTCCATTGGATTTTCTAAGAAGAGCACAACATCATCTGCAAAGGCTCTCAACTTGTAGTCTTGTTTCCCAATTTTGGGACCATGTAGTTTGTCATCTTCTCTGATACTTCTACAAAGCACTTCTAGAACCAGTATAAAGAGGCAACAATTCTGGTCAGTTATGTGGCCTTAAGGTAGGGAAAAGGGATGTATGGATTCCTTTTTAAAAAGACCATATATGTAAAGTGTTGCGCCCATGTACAGCCTCACCAGGAAAGCCTGACTATTAATATTTGAACCTGACCCAACTGCATTGTGGACTGAGGACGTGTACCTTGAAAAAACATTGGTCTGGATACCAAGAGGAGTAACTTGCCATGTAAATATTCCAACTAGTAAGCCCACGAAACGTGATTTCTTCTTAAAAGGACAAACCCCACTGCGAAGTCTCTACTTGATAAAACCTGTGGATATCCAACCCCAGTGGATATTCAGGGACTGAAAATATTTCAAATAACTTCAGACTCAAGAGCCAATAGCAATAGGCCTACACATTCTGAATCTCGTCAGATGAAGGGAGAAGGGGAAGGCAGCAGCTTCTCCAGGGTTGCAGGCAGGAATCTCTCTCAGCCCTATCTTGGAGATGCCAGGGAGGACTTGGAACCTTCTGCTCTTCCCAGAGTGGTGGCTCCATCCCCTGAGGGGGAATATCTTACAGTGCTCACACATCACAAGTCAGGGAATCAACTTGTGTTACCACAAAAAATATAAGACCTAGTATATCATGAACTTCACGAGGAATTGGGACATCTTGGTGGTAAATGGGCCTTTGCCTTGGCTGGGAAACAATTCTTCTATCGGCCTCACATGAAAAGAGACATTGAACACTATATTACCAACATTTGCAGTTGAGTCAAGCAATCTGAAAAAGAAACTTCATTACTCTGATAAAGCCACACTAATGCATATTATTACTTCAGAGCCTTTTGAGTTAGTGAGGCCGTTCCCATGATCAGTGGGAACCACCTGGGGAGGGTTAGTGGGAAGAGTAGGCTTAGACTCTCTCCCCGCACACGGGCAGGCAGTCTGCTCTGGGTGGCCAAAGCAGCCGCCCACACGACTGCCAGCTCCGTTACAGAGCTGGTGGGGGCTGGGAGGACAGGAAGTGCGCAGTGCTTCCTCAAGGTAATGGTAAAGTAGAGAGTATGAACCGTATACTGCTGGCTGTGTTGTGCACTTTGCCAGAGAAACAAAAGGCCTATTGGAATCACTCTCTTAACAAGATGGTCCATGCCTACAATTTGAACAGTTTGAAGCCACTGGACTCTCTTCCTTTTATTTGTTGTTTGGGAGATCACTACGTTACCTATAGACATTGCATTTGGACTTTCGCCAAGCACTGCATCCTCATTAAAAGACCACATTACTTATATAGACAGATGGAAACAACAGATGAAGGAAGCATATGAATTGGCATCACAATATTCCCAAACATCTGCTCTCCGGGGAAAACACTGCTATGAGCAGGGAGTACATGGTACTATCCTTAGCACTGGAGTTGAGTGCTAGTTTGGAATCTTTCTGGAAGAGGAGGCCTTGGCAAACTGAGAGCTTATTTGGAAGACAAAATACATGTTGTGCTCCAGAGGAAAGGTGATGGGCCTGTATATGCAGTGCAAGAAGAAATTGGCAATGGGGACATTAGGGTTCTTCACTGTAATCTATTACATCCCTGCCACTTTTACCACAGGAGCAAGCTTCAGTCACCAATAAATTTCAGAAGATATCAAAACACTACAAGCACACTGTGTATCCCAGCACTAGTGAGTCAGACACTGACCCCAACTCTCCAGATGATGAATATCATCAAATTATGCCCCTCTACCAAATACAGGACTCATAGTGGATAGTACTCTTGAACCAAATGCACAAATCTTTTCTGAAAAAGCTTACTCCTGGCCACCCCTGACCTTTCCAACACTGCAGATCATCTTACAGCTTTACCCAAAGAAGGTGTAAAAAGGTTGAAACCTTCTCATGCACCTGAGGGTGGGGAGGTTCCTGAGACTGAGTCTGTTGGATGTCATCAAAATGTGGGAGGTTGTTTAGTGAGAAAGAAACAAGCCCCACATGTATTGACTTATGACCAATTAGGAATGTCCCCCTACATGGGTATGCAAAAAACCAGGTTTCCCGGTTTGGTTTTGGACTTGAACCGGACTGGGCATGTTCAGTTTTGCCACCCACCCCTGAACCCCCCAGGTCTGGTCTGGTTAGGCGGTTGGGGGGTGGGGTTGTGATTTTTTAAAAAGAAAATCTTACCTCCTCTGGGGAGGCTTCTTCAATGCTGCAGTGGGGTCTCTGGAGATCCCCCTCCCCCCACTGGTCTCCATTATGTATCAAATTGCCGAGTTTGGGTGGCCTTCAGTCCATTTCGGGCCTCACCCCCATGGCAGCAGCCATTTTGAGGGCTGCTGCACATGGCCAATGGGCCTCTGCATGGCCAGGTCATGACTCCATGGCCGATGGAGACTGGCAGGGGAAGGGGAACCACCAGAGACCCCCTGCAGCCTTGGAAAATGTCCCCCAGAGAGGGGTGAGTATTTTTTTAAAAAATGCAACACCTGCCCCACCCTGAATGGCTGGGGGGTTTCAATCTGATAACGAACCAAATGGGGGGGGGCAGGGTTTTGGTTCAATGTCGGACTGTCGAACCTGTTCGACATCAAACCTGTTTGCACATCTCTACTACCAGCACCTTCCTTCAACTGTAACACAGATTGCTGTTCCCTGGTGTTATCTGCAAAGTTATTAGCCAAATTGTTGTCCAGTTCCAGTATTTTTTCCTGGCTGATATGTATCCATGTAAAATGTGGGTAAAATGTGGGGTGGGTGGTTTTTGTTTTTGTTTTGTTTGGTTGTTTTTTTTTTTGTTTGTTTGTTTTTGGTTTTGGTTTTGGTTTTGTGGGGGAGGGCAGTGTGAAAGGAATTGAAATGCAATCCAGTCTGGTTAAAGCTTTGTTGCTATTAATTCTCAATATGGTACTGTCACTTTTAAAAGGAAAGTCTAGTGGGACTCTGGGGAAAAGGGAGGGGAAACCCCCAGAATATATTGGCCTAGACAGAGAGCAATACTGCTCACTGCTGAGCTGTGAAGCAATAAAGGTTTAATTCCCCCCCCACAAACTCCTTGCATGTAACACCAGTAGTCATCATATCATTCAAAGCAGGCATGTGCAGACCAGGCTTGCAGAATCTATTCTGTTTTTTACTGTTAATTATTAATCAATATAGCACCACCCATGTCCATGCACTCTACAAAGAATGAGAAGACAGGGCCCTGCCCTAGATGCTCACCATCTTAGAAAGCAACTCAAGGATGGTGATAGAGGAAGGAGAGGGTAACAACGGCAGGGATAAAGTGGGGAAGAATATTGTTTCATTTACAAATACTCAGGTTCAATGACATCAGAGTTTGGGAAGCAGGAGGTTGGGTTAAAGGGAAAATATGAGGTTTGGGGAGGGATTTAAAGAAAATAATAGGTGGCAACATGGAGAATTCTGGAAGGCAGTCAAAGGCATAAGGGACAGGGGCAGATCCAGGGTTGTGTGTGTGTAAGAGTGTAGTTGCATACTCTGTGAATTTGGGGCTAACTTTTTTTTTAAGGGACTAACTTTTTAATTTATTTAATTTATTTGATTTATATACCTTCCTTCCAAAAATGGCTCAGGGTGGTATATAAATCAAATAACTTCCCTTCCTGATGCTTGTCCTGTGGTCTCCCAGCCTTATTGGTTCTTCTGCAGTCTTGTGCTCGTCCCCCAGTTGGCACTGGAATGTAATTGCAGAGCGAGGAAGTTGGCTGTTGGGCTTGTTGTCTGCCTCAAAGACAATAAGGAGAGCTGGTCTTGTGGTAGCAAGCATGACTTGTCCCCTTAGCTAAGCAGGGTCTGCCCTAGTTGCATCTGAATGGGAGACAACATGTGAGTAAGATATTCCCCTTAGGGGATGGAGCCTCTCTGGGAAGAGCAGAAGGCTCCAAGTTCCCTCCTTGGCATTTCCAAGATAGGACAAGATTTTTTTTATTAAACCAACAAACCACCAAAGCATACAGTACGTTACCAAAGCACAATTATATACAAAGTGGTTGTTTGTACATCATATATCTACAAAGATTTACACACAAGGGTTTGGTAACCCACAGGGTTATAAAGTATATGTAGGCTGGGAGAGATTCCTGCCTACAGCTTTGGAGAACTTTGGAGAAGCCGCTACCAGTCTGTGAAGTCTATACTGAGCTAGATAGCCCAATGGTCTGACTCAGTATATGGTAGCTTCCTATGTTCCTATGAAAGTAAAATATTTTTTAAAAACCAACCCAGAGGCGGAGCTATAATTGGGCGAACGGGTTGGCCGTGCCCAATCAGGAGCTGCCATTCGCGGCCCTGACACGCCCCCAGCCTTCATCTAACTGCCGAAGGGGACACGCAGCCCCTTCAGCAGTTAAGCTGCTTCTCCCGAACAGAGCCTCAAGGCTCCATTCAGGAACCAGACCACGCCCCCCGCGTCTGACGTCAGATGCGGGGGCGTGGCTATCCCCTGCATCTGACGTCAGACGCAGGGGGCAGGGCCATCGGGGTGCCCGCCGCGGCTGCACACGGGCCGCCGGTGGGCTAGCTACACCCCTGAACCAACCCTTATCTGTTTGTTTTGTTTGTGTGTGATTTTTCCCCTTGCTCAAGCCACTGTGTTTCTCTTCCCCACCCCATGAATGGCATGTGTTTGTGTGCACATGTGAGAGAAGTCCCACCCCCACTTTAAAAATCTCCGTGTGTGTGTGTGTGTGTGTGTGTGTGTGTTGTGTGTGTGAGAGAGAGAGAGAGAGAGAGTTAGTTTTAAACTTGGGGGGGGGGAATCATTTTCAAAGTATGAACAAAACTATTCTAGTACAAACTTGTAAGAAAAACACTCCCCATCCCAACTCTATGCCTTCAAGAGGAATGAAAAAATGCTCTGACAAAATGGATCAATTTTTGTTTTTGTTCCTGAAGATACTAAACTGCTTATACTTCTTTTCTGTTCTGTTCTTATCTGGCCTGTGTGCATTGGTTTTTCTCTCCCCCGCACCCCGCACAACTTATTAAAAATATTTAGATGATGCTCTTTTTTTTAGCAACAATTTTTTCAAAATGGCTTAAATAGCAAAATATGAGAAAATGGTTCTTTCTCAACATTGTTTCCTTTATAATCATTAATATTTTATTTTACTTTATGCTTGTAGTAGTAGCTCATATATAAATAACTTACATATTGTTGTTTTAATAAGCTTGTAATGGACTAAAATACCCCAACTTAGTTGGGGTAAAATACCCCAAGGGGCTTAGACAAATTCATGGAGGACAGGTCTATCAATGGCTCCTAGTCTGGTGGCTATAGGTCACCTCTAGCTTCAGAGGCAAGAGATGCCTCTAAATACTAGTTGCAGGGGAGCAACAGGAAAAGAGAGGGCATGCCCCCTCTGTAGTGAGCCACTGTGTGAAACAGGAAGCTGGACTAGATAGGCTTTGGGCCTGATCCAGCAGGGCATTTCTTATGTTCTTATTTTTTTACTTGCTTCAAATAAGGCTTTGCAAATCAGATCACAGGAAACTTATTTTAAAAGCCCCCTTGCTTGTCTTTAAATCCTAAGAAATTGGGGTAACTCCATAAATGACCTTCTGCTGTCCTGTTTGAAACCAAATTAGTGGCTTTTTCTTCTGTATTGTATACACACACTGTAGTGTATAGACATACAATATAGCTGAATATGGTTTTTGCTTAAATGTAGTTCATAGTAGAGCTCAAACTGAGTTTTTTGCTGCTGTGATAGGTGTTAAAAAGCTATTTGAATTTGCTTCTAAGTTTACATGCTTAGGATTGGAGTGCATGTGGCTAAAAGTCAGCATAAAGTCAATATATACCTATATTTTATTATGACACATATCGGGGCTATTCCCACGATCAGGCAAAATTGGGCTAGGGGAGCCTAGGCTGATTTTGCCTGATCGTGGGAGCCACCGGGCTCGCAGGTGAACCCGGTGGCTCCCAAGCGGTTAACCCGCCTAAGTACCCCTCCCCTAAAACTGGGTTTACGGAGCAAGCACTCCACAAACCGTTGGTTTTTTTAAAAAATCGTGAGTAGCCGTGGCACAGCTCCGCACCATGGCTACTCGCGAGGAGACCCATGGAAGGGAGGTGAAGAGACGCCTCCCGGCTCTGGGGGTCTTGCCAGCATGCCCCGCGCGCTCATGCAGGGCATGCTGGAGCTTCCGGGCGCTGATCGGGCCCCGCTCCCCCCAGCCCTCGCCGGCTCCGTCATGGAGCCAGCAATCGTGTGGTTGGCTGATCCGGCCGCCCAGGGCTTCCGCCCTGCTCGTGTGCACGGAGAGCGGGCTTAGCCCACTCTCCCTGCTCACTCTCCAGAACCGGGTCTCACTGATCGTGAGCTCATCCTGTTTTTCCTCCAAAGGGTTCAGGGTAGTGTACTTGTTCTTCCTCCCCACCTTTATCCTCACAACAATCCTGTGAGGCAGGTTTAGAAGGAAGAGAGAGCGTCAGTCTCACCTAAAGTCCACAGTGAGTTCCATGACTGAATGGGGAATGCAAGTATCCCAATCCTAGTCTTAACACTCTAATCACTACCCCACACTGGTTCTCAACTGTGTGGGTATTGATTGCATCAGATTGCTGAAATCTGATACAGGAGAAAAAGAGATTCATTTTCAGCAGTGAAGCAAACTAATCGGGAGGAGAGTGCTGGATACCTTTAGAGAGCATGAAAGGGTTCAATTATCAAAATGTGGGGAGGCTGTAGGCATCGGGCAGACTCTGTGGGCCCAAGCCCTGGATCTTTTAAGTACCTAGCAACACCTCTGCAAGGGAGAGAGGAAGAGGGGAGAGTGGCAGGATTGTGCATGCAAAATCTGGTATCGGCAGGTATGTTCAGAATTTCTTCTAAAAATATTTCTCCCAAAAAAACCCATCAAATTTTTAATATATGGGGGGACACCTTTTATGGGGGGAAATTAAGGATTAATTTCCTTCTGGATCTGCCCCTGATAAAGGAGAATCAAGAAAGAAAGGATGGGAATTGTTTGAAGGAGCAGGACACCATTGAACTGCTGAAGGTGGTGGAGCTGGAGGAGCAAAAGTCATAGGCAGTGATGTGTTGGGATAGAAGTGCAGAGAAATAACAAGAAGGAGAGGCCATGGGGAATTTTGAATGTCAGGACCAGAAGTTTGTGCAGGATTTGAGAGTTAACAGGAAGCCAGTGTAGTCATTTAAAGAGGGACATTACATTTCAGAGCAATGAGAGAGGTGTTTTTGGTTGGGTTTTTTTGGTAAGCAGAGTGCTGGATAGAGGTTAGGGGACTGAAGCAAGACAATGGATGGCCAGAGACAAGGCTAAGATTAACAGGGTTGTGAACCACACTTCTTGCCAAACAAACAGGGAGGATAGGCCAAACATTTGTAACATTGAAAAGGGAGAAGCAAAATAGTGGTGGGGTGGAGCCAGATGCAAAATGATAGCTCAGGAAATGGGACCAATTTTACCCATGATCTATACTCAGAAAGGTCATATATTTGTAATGTTGAAAAGGGAGAAGCATAATATGACAGAATTGATGCCAGATACAAAATAGCATCTCAAGGAGGAGGGGAATTGCCTATTGCACCCATAAACAAAACACATAGAGGACCAATTCTCATGATCAAGGCTTCCATCGAATGTCAGAGAGTGGAGAGAGGAGGAGGTGCACACTCTCCTGATTCCTGGTTCTCTGTGTGGAGAAAATGACTGAGAAGTGATCATGTGTGAGGGTTCAATCATAGCTGGATGACATGGCAGCCAAAATTGGCCACCCTACTTCAAATCTATGATTGCTGAACAAAACCAACCAAACATGATTGACCACTTGTACATGATCTCTTTCTAGTCATTTTCACCAGGCAGATGACCAGGAAATGTGGTCATGTGTGCTTCCTCTTCCCTCCACCAACTGACATTCAGCAGCAGCTTTGATAATGAGAACTGGCCCAGAGTTATTATAGATCAAAAATTCTAACTTCTTAATTGGGGGGGGGGGGGACCTTAGCAGCGTTTTTGTTTAAAACAAACAAACAAACAAACAAAAAAACTGAGAGACAAATCCTCAATCTACTGCAAATCACCCAAAGACCTACAAGTAGATCCTGATTGGTCCTCTGTCACTATTCAGAATTATATATTTGCATGCTGACAAGGATGCATCCTGTACAGTGAAACCATACAGATGTGTTTGTAGCATACAGGAAACCATCTGCAAGTCAGTTCTTGTATTGGCAGAAACTGATTTTAGCTGACTGAGTATCAATCAACAGATTGCCGCAGATGAGGTGTTGGGTTGTTTTTTTCCCGGAGAGGTAAAATAAATATGATAGAAGAACTGTTGCCCATGGTGTGCACACATTCATTATTATTTATTTACAAAATCCTTATACCAACATTCAGTATACATTTCCAAGTGGTAGATGATATATATCTACAACAAGCAAAACACAGTAACCTATCAGAAGACAAAAAAATTTCTTGAAAAAATGCAAGAAAACCAAAACCAATACCTAGAATGGCAGAGGAAAGAAAATCCTATTAGAAAATTACTGTGCTCCCAAAAGCACAACAAGAAAGTGGGGTCATAACCCACTATGTATAACAGAGCAGGGAGCCTCACAGTCAGTGGAGGAGCCATACAGCACACATGCAAACAAATCCATTTCCAATTTCCAGGCCTGCATGGAAAAGATCCTGTGCTTCATGGAGGTCAGTCTGGCTTCCACGTAAGTGAGTGGCTGACTAATGAAGTATGCACACCTTGAGGGACTGTGGGGATGCAAGGTGGGCTCTCGTGCAACTCCCTCTTTCCCCTTGCACACCCACTGTTGTGCAAGACACACTGTTGTGCAAGAGCCCTTAGAATCCCAAGCACTCCCAGAAGGGCTCTGAAAGATTGAAACATATTGCTAAAGGGAAGCAAAGTGTTTCTGATCTTGCCGAGCCCTTCTGGCCTGTGGGCAGTGCTTGGGACCCTGAGGGCTCTTGCCCAATAATGCACACACAGTTGCATGAGGGCCCCTGCAGCCCCTCAAAGTACGTATGCTTCATTAGGATGTCTGTCAAGATCTTTTATCGTGGCCTCATTAGTACATCTTAAATCTTGGGCTGTGGGAAACCACTGTTGTCTCTAATCGAGGGGGTGTGCAGAAAACCGGTTTTCTCAGTTCAGTTTGAATCTGAACTGGACCAGACTGGTTTGGTTTTGGCCCCTCCAAGTTGGCCCTCCAGTTCAGTTCAAATTCAAAGCAGTCTGGAACCGGCTCAAAACTCTTTCAGCAAAGGGGAATCCGATGAGGATTCCCCTTAACTGGAAAAGTGGCAGGTGTTGAGTGGGGTGGGCTTCCCTAAGCATAGGGGACTCAGAGGAGTGAATAGAATCACAGCAGCGGCTGAGGTGGCCATGGGAATGCCAGCCCAGGAGACTTGCTGGGAGGCTGGCAGGGGTCAGCGGAGCTGCCAGCCCCCCCTCCAAAGGCTGGTGCCACTGGCGTGATTTGAAAGTACTTCTATTCACTCCCCTGAGCCCCCTCTCTAGACCCCTGTCCCTTTACTGGTTAGGTGAATCATCAGCAGATTCCCCTTTGCTGGTAGGGCTTTGAGCCAGTTCCGAACTGGGTCAGGTTCAGTTCAAAGGCGATCCTTCAGACCAAACTGATTCAACTGTGAGCTGGCTTGATTTTGAACTGGTTCGCACGTCCCTACTCTGATCACAGCTTTTAGAGCCAAACTACATAGCATAGCATAGCATAGCACAGCACAGCACAGCACAGCACAGCACAGCACAACATATTGGCGATACAGCCCAAGCAGCATTGACTCTTTTCACCTTCTAGCCTATTGACCACTATGGGAAATGGAGATTGAGATAGTAAGCAAGTGGTTTCCTCTTTGTTTTCCTCGCCCTTGTTGTCTCTCTCTGCTCTGGCTTCTGATTGGTAGACTGATTGGTAGATTGATATCCCCCTCTTCTTGCTTGTTGCATTTTACCTTCCTCCTTCCTTGTTATGTTCTTGCACTGTGAAGATATAGAAAGCTCAGGGACACAGGCTTTCTATCCAAGTATGTAACTTCCTATATAAACCTTTACAAGCCTTTGTACCTTAAATGTCTGTCTCAAGATACTCTTAATTGGATTTGGTTCTTCTCACACACGCTTGCTCTGTTATAATTGGGATCACTGAAATCCCTTCCCTGCAACAAAATATACTCATAGTAGGGTTCCTTAACCTTGGGCCCCCAGATGTTGTTAGACTACAACTCCCATCATCCTCAGCCACAAAGGCCATGTCTGTGGATGATGGGAGTTGTAGTCCAACAACATCTGGGGGCCCAAGGTTAAGAAACCCTGGCTCATAGTATGCTTCCAAAACTTGTTTGATCAGAGAAAACTCTTGAACAAAAGCAATGGGTGTATGTACAGCAAGGACAACAATGGCTGTATGACACCTTTAGCATTTTCCCATTTATCCAAATGACCTGACTACTCAGACTTCTGGATATATACAGAGGCTCATTAAATGAGATAACCAGAAGACCTGGCTAATGAAGATTCTACTGTATGCTGGTTAAGGCACTCAGTAGATCTATGAAATGAAAGCATTTCAATATATAGTGTGTTCACAACAGCCATCGTTCTTGGAGTGTTGTTTTCATTGCTCTTGGGGCTGAAGATAATTTCCTGTGCATCCAACTTAAATATGCCCATGTGGTAAAATACAGCTGGGGCATCCAATAAGAGTAGCTCTCTTTCTCTCATGTAATTTATTGCCTAATGCTTAGCAGCCTGAGATTTAAAAGACACTCCAGAACTGTCTACATGTTTCCCCTTGTGGCAGATAATAGATAACTGCTAATAGACTTGCTTATAAAGTTTATTTAAAGGGAGAACTTCACTGTATTATTTTTTTCATGGAGGTGTGAACATTGCTAAGCTCCTTAAGTCTCTGTGTATAAGAATTATCAGATAGGTTTCTTAGGATTCTAATATGCATTAATATGAAACTTAGAAACCAGCTTGTGCTGGTATTATGTAGATAGGACTATTCTGTAAATAAAGGCCTTTTCTGATATTGCAAGACTTCTGGGAATTTGGAAGGTGTGATTCTTTCCAAGTATAACAACAGTAACATGAAGCATGGCCTCTCTGTCCTCTTTAGAGTCCTCTTGTGAAATCAGCAGTTTCATCTTGCACTTTCCTCATGTTGTTGGGGGAGAGGCGAGCTGGTCTTGTAGTAGCAAGCATGACTTGTCCCCATAGCTAAGCAGGGTCTGCCCTGGTTGCACATGAATGGGAGACTTGATGTGTGAGCACTGCAAGATCTTCCCCTCAGGGGATGAAGCCTCTCGGGGAAGAGCAGAAGGTTTCAAGTTCCCTCCCTGGCTTCTCCAAGATAGGTCTGAGAGAGATTCCTGCCTGCAACCTTGGAGAAGCCGCTGCCAGTCTGTGAAGACAATACTGAGTTAGATAGACCAATGGTCTGACTCAGTATATGGCAGCTTCCTATGTTCCTATGAGTAATATACCATGGTGCTTAGCCAGTCAGTCTTTATTATGGTCTATGACCAATACCAAAACATCTAAAGCAATATAAAATTTTAAACATAATCATATTAATAACATAACTGTACTCTGGATCTAACCATTAGCGAGCAGAGTGTGGCAAACATGTATTGCAGAACAACAGAATTTTGCAACTGTGTGTGTGATAGACAAATTAGCATCTATTAGCAACTATTTGATGTAGAATTTGTCTGATCAACCTGGCAGATTATATAAAAGAGGGTCAATTAACCTTCACCTAAGATGTATATAAAAGACACACTGCAGGAGCACATATGCAACTGATTCAATCTCATCAGAGTTACAGGGGCAATATCTCTGCTTAATTGGAATTCTACTATATCTACCAGCCAAAAGTTCTGAAGAGAGGGCATTCATATGGGCCCAGGAGAAGACCCATCTATGTTTAGGGAAAGTAAGGAGGAACAGATAATCTGTTGGGCAAGTTCTCATACCACCCCTAGGCAATTGGAATGACCTAGATGTCCTCGACAGCTCTTTCTGAAACTCAATATCCCAGATCCTTCATTTAATAAGTTCTTTGGCCCTGACCAAACCCACATGAGGATCGCCTCAGGTGACCATAGGCACGGAGTTTCCAGACACAGTTCTCCCACCAGCTTGAGCACAGCCTATCCAATAATAACAAGGGAAGGAGTCCAGAGGGCAATAAGTTTAATCTTGCCCAGTTTATTAGTCTTAGATACCAAGCTCTGGCCTCTACTGAGATAACACCTGATTCCAATCTCAGCATAGCATTAGAAATACATTGGGGGCTCAGAAATAATGTTCTTAAGAGCCTGGCTCGGACACCTGAAAATGTATGTGACACTTAGGAACATATTGAGGCGATTCACACGAGCAGCATAAACCTGGCTAAGGGAGCCCAGCCCAGTTTCTACTGCTCGTGTGCAGCAATGGGAGCTGTGCAAGGCTGCAAGCCCACCTAAATGACCTTCCCCTTAAATGAAGTTAATGGAGTGAGTGCTCCGTTAACCCCGTTTTTTCGGCCGTGTGTCTGCCGCAGCTGCTTGCAGGACACACTTGGGGAGGGGGATCCCAGAGATGCACTGTGCACTTGTGCAGTGCATTACTGGGGCTCTGGGGGGTGGGACACCACTCGGTGGCGCTTCCCTTTGCCCGACCCCGAGAGCTGCCAGATGAGCTGTGGCCAGGCACAGGACTCACAGGAGTGCCCGAGCGAAGCCACCGCTCATCTAGGTGGGAGATCTGCCTGCCCAGCAACGGGCCAGTGATTGTCTGCAGGGAGAGCGGGTCAAATCTGCTCTCCCCGCAAACCCTTTTTACGGCTATGCACACGAATCGGGTGAAGAGCCACAATGTATGGAGCCGCAGTAGGATTTGTGAGGAAGGGGTGAAAGACAAAACCCGCCCCTTCCCCAAACTGAATGTTGCACATTTACTGCACCAGGGCGTCCATAGTCTGGATATCAGGCAGAGGAGAAAAGAAAAAAGAAAAAAAGAAAAGCACAAAATAAAAATGAATACTTTCCTTTCAACCTTCATAACCTTATACAAAAAGTATATTAGAGCATTCCTTTAACCTCTCCCATTCTTTGCAAGCCACCCCATTTTTCTTGCTTCCTCTTTACTTTCCTCATTTAAAAAATTTCCTTCTTTTCCTTTTTTATTTCCCCCCCTTTCATGTCTCCTACTTTTAAAAAATTCATTCTCATTTCCCCTTTTTTTCTGTACAAAACTGGTCAGAGGATGCTCATAGATGGGGAAGGGGTTGTAATAGGAGACAAAGCTTAAAATAAACCTTGAGAAGTTATGGGTGCTTTTGTAATATTTGGGTTATGTATATGTTGTTGGGCATTAGATATAGCTGAAATAACACAGAACTCCTATAAGGTTTTCTTTGTTCTCAGAACATGACTTTTACACCCAAAGGTACTTCAGCTCCCTTCCCACAAACTCAGTCACTGAAGCTATTCCCATGATTGGTAGAAAGCAAGTTAAAGGAGCCTAGCCCGCTTTCTATTGATTGTGGGAACCACCAGGCTCATGGGTGAGCCCGGTGGTTCCCAGGCGGCTAGCTCACCTAATTCACCCTCCCCTTGAATGAGGTTAACAGAGCGAGAGCTCCATTAACCTCATTTTATTGCTCATGTGCTGCCATGGCGCATGGCAACACACAAGTAGACCCCCAACCAGGAGGCTACAAGTAGCCTCTTGGGCTTGGGGGTCCCCCCAGAATGCCCCGCACACTCACGCAGGGCATCCTGGGAGTTCCAGGGGCCAGGCAGCCCCCAATCTCCACAGACTCAGTGATGGAGCTGGTAGTTGGGTGGGCAGCCGGTGCGGCCGCCCAGGACTCTGGGCATGATCATCTGTGGGGAGAGCGGGCTAAGCCCACGCTCCCCACAGACCTCACTGATGCGCTTCACAGTAATCGTGTGAAGCGCCTCTCTGTCTGTCTCAGCTTGAAACCTGCTGTTTCTTTTCGCTGACCAAACACACACAGATGGTTGGAGATTGGGAGAAGGAAGGAAAGTGAGTCACCTTGCACTCTCACATCAGCCTCTTCTACCAGGTGAAGGCATATAGTAGCAGCCACAGACTCTGGATAGCTTCTACTTCAGGGTCATTGGTGTTCCATTCAGGAACATCCTTTAGCTTCCTATTAGCTAGTGATCTGCCAATTAGCATTCATAACCATCACCTCCAGCTCATTATAATACAATTCTTAAGTTACCCATGGTGCAAGGCTTCTGGAGGGAGGTTATTCTGCGAATTAAGTTAGTGATGGATTCATCTCTTGCACTGAAGGACCTGCATGTAGTATTGGGGTATATCCCAACTGACTGGGGACTAAAACCCAGTTCTAAACCATGGCTATGGAGTTGCTTACTGGTAGCCAAGAGATTAATATTGCAGCAATGGAAATCTCCCAACCCCCCTAGGAGTGAGGACTGGGTGCATGATCTGCTTGAGTTGGTGGCACATGAAAAATGGGCCCTCATGAAAGTAAATAAACCAGATAAATGGTCAGAAATCTGGGACAACTTCCTTGAACTATTCTTAGAATAAAAACCCCTCTGATCTACCCACATCTACTGGTGCAATGGTGTATATCCCTTCTCCTTTCCCTTCCCTCCTCTTCTGCTCTTCTTCTCCCTCTTTCTCTTTCCCTCTATCTCTCCTTTCTTTTCTCATCTCTCCACCAACCAGCGCAGACTCGGGAAGGAAAGGTTGGGCTTGAGAGGGGGGGATGGCACTGCGAAAGATGTTTGTAAAATACAAAATGTTTAAAAAAAAATAAAGAAAGGAAAAGGAAAAGAAAGAAAAAGAAAGGTTACCTGCATTCCCCCTCTTATTTTGTTTCAGCATTATTAATCAGCATACTAGAATACATGATTTCTCAGTGACTATTTTGAAAAAATATTCTTTAAAACAAAGTAAGACTTGTCTAATAGTGCTAACATTAATTAAAGGGCTACAAAGAAGCTTAGAGGAATAACACTATATGGGATATGACCAATGAATACAAGTATAATTTCACTAAAACTCTGTGAAGAGTTTCAGTGAAACTTCCGGTAGGTATTTAACAGCCTTGAAGTAAGCTGTCTCCTTTCTTTCAGTTGCAGTTGAAGGACTGCACGTTTGCACAAAGGTTCCATACAAAACAAACGAGGTGTGTCACAGGTTGTGCAACTTAATTACCTATGCACCTAGGTAATTTTGTTACCCACTAGCCTAGATCTAGTGGGTTACTGGCTCCCCTGCCACACCAATTAAGCATCCTCTCCACCCCAGGGGCGTAACTACCATTAGGCAAGGGGAGGCGGCTGCCTGGGGGCCCCCACGCCTCGAGGGGCCCCCCAGAGGCAAGTCACATGTGAAGTGAGTGTGTGTGTATCAGCGAGGGGCCCATTTTAAAATTTTATCTCTGGGCCCACTCCAGCCTCGTTACGCCTCTGCTCCGCCCCCCAGCCAGCTTCATGATTTTACACAGATTCCCATTGGCTCCAAGAGGGGGCTTAAGTTCCAGATGTTTTTGTAATGTTCTGCCATGAAACAAGCCATTTATATTACTTTTTAAAATTTACAAACAATGAATGTACCAATCCACTTGAAATTAGAGATAGAGCCCTCCTATCCTGCCCTACCATCTGTGCTCAATATCAAAGCCCCATGCCAAATCATTCCAATATATTTAAAAGGTGGGTCCAAAAAAAAAATTTTTTTTTTTTAAAGCTGGGGTGCTTTACCCTTTTTTTATGAAGGCAAGGAGCAGATTCTTACACATGAGGTGGAATGATGGTCAAGTGGGGGAGGGTTCAGTTCCAGAAGATTTAGTAATTTTCTGCCATGAAACAAGCCACTTATAGAATGCTTTTGATTTTTTAAAAATTCAAAAAGAAAAAAAGAAAAAAAATTAAAACACAACAGATTGACCAATCCACTTCAGATAAGACATACAGAAACCTCCCACCCTGCCTAAAATCTGTGACCAATATAAATACCCTGTGATAAGCCATTCCTTAAATATACAAAAGGGGGGATAACCACAAAAAGGAAATCACATACCTTCCACTACCACATCAGAGGAGTACGTAGGCACTTCTCAGTACACAGAGCAGCAGGGCAGGGTGTGCACAGTGCTGGCCACTCTGCCTCCAGACTGGCTATACAGATAGGACAAATATTTATATATTGCTTTTCAACAAAAGTTCCCAAAGCAGTTTATATAGAAAAATATACATACATACATACATACATACATACATACATACAATGGCTCCCTGTCCCCAAAGGGCTCACAAGCTTAAAAAGAAACATAATATAGACACCAGAAACAGCCACTGGAGGGATGCTGCGCTGGGGATGGAGAGTGTCATCATCATAATCATCAGGAAATGGCCTACTTCCCCTAAATGCCTGCCTTCAGGCAGGAATAAGATGGATGAGGGATAATAAATTGAAGTTGAATCCAAAGAATACGGAGGTACTAATGGTGAGGGGTCATAATTCGAGGGATGTGATAGAACTTCCTGTTCTGGATGGGGTTGCACTCCCACTTTTTTTTGTTTTTTTATTTCTCTGTGTAAACCGCACTGAGCCATTTTTGGAAGGGCGGTATAGAAATCGAATTATTATTATTATTTCTTGTTTACACAGTCAGACAGGTGTTATTGACTGGTTTGTTTTATCCAGACATCGAGTCCTTCCCAAGGACCTGGGATGCCAGAATTTTATCATCAATACTGTTGGTTATTATAGATATCGTCGCAAAATATAGGCCGTTCCCAGTAAAGCTGCTTTTTGTAATTGGCTGATGGTGTTTTCTGTGGCCCCTATGGTGTTGAGGTGCTCTTCAAGGTCTTTTGGGACTGCACCCAGGGTGCCAATTACCACTGGAATTATTTGGGTCTTTTTCTGCCACAACCTTTCAATTTCAATTTGTAGATCTTTGTATTTGGTGATTTTTTCTATTTCTTTTTCTTCTATTCTGCTATCCCCTGGTATTGCTATGTCGATTATTTTGACTTGTTTTTCTTTCTTCTCGACTACAGTGATATCTGGTGTATTGTGTGGCAGATGTTTGTCTGTTTGTAGTCGGAAGTCCCTTAATATTTTTACATCTTCATTTTCTTCAACTTTTTCAATTTTATGGCCCCACCAATTCTTGGCTACAGGTAGCTTGTATTTTTTGCAGATGTTCCAGTGTATCATCCCTGCTACCTTGTCATGCCTTTGTTTGTAGTCAGTCTGTGCGATCTTCTTACAACAGCTGATCAGGTGGTCCACTGTTTCATCTGCTTCTTTACAAAGGCGGCACTTGCTTTTTGTTGTGGATTTTTCTACTTTTGCTCTTATTGCATTTGTTCTTAGTGCCTGTTCTTGTGCAGCCAGTATTAAACCCTCTGTTTCTTTCTTCAAGTTGCCATTCTTAAGCCATTGCCAGGTCTTGGTGATGTCTGATTTTCCACTTATATTGTGCAAATATTGACCATGCAGGGGCTTATTTCTCCATTTTTCTGCTGGGTTCTTGACTTGTTCTTTCTTGTAGGCCTGCTTTCTTTCATTGGTGTTGAATAGTTTCTCGTTCTTGACCATTTTAAGTGCATCTTCTTCACTGTCCTTTATATATTCTTCAATGCCTCTTTTCTCCTCCTCTACTGTTTGATGGACTTGCAGCATTCCTCTTCCACCTGAGCTGCGAGGGAGGTATAGCCTATCTACATCACTGCGGGGGTGCAGAGCATGATTGATGGTCATGATTTTCCTGGTCTTACGATCTAGCGTCTCTTGCTCTGCCTGGGTCCAGTCTATCATTATTTATTATTATTTATTATTATTATTATTATTATTATTATTATTATTATTATTATTATTATTTAACCTGGGAGTCCTTCTGGACCCAGGCCTTACCCTGGTGTCTCAGGTGGAGGTTATGGCCAGGAGTGCATGCAACCGGGGCATTTATATCTACTTCCTTCCTGAGCAGAGCTCTAGAGGCAGGAGCTGACATCCTAAATCAAGCACCAGTGCAACAGAAGTACTGGTGCTTCAGAAAAATTCAACTAACTCAGCTCCACTGCTGGAGGCAATTTTTTACAACCCCCCCCCCCCCCACACACACACCTTTACTCAGGAAGTGCTCTGTGCCACCCTAAAATATGTCTATGAGGGTCACGCAGTCCTCAGAGAAATATTTTTTGGGCAACACCGAGGATTCCGGAGGAAAGGGAGGTCACTGAAATCCCACCCCCCTCCACTGCACACAAACACACTAGTACTAGTACAGTTTTAGTCTGGAACTCCTCAGAAGCATTGGTGGTACATGGGTGCTTCTCCTGTTGCACTGGTATATTTCATTATTCAAGATGTCAGTCAGTGAGACTGCCACATTTCGGACTGATCTCTTCTCCACAAATTCCTTTCCCCCCACTTTTAAAATATATGTTATGTTTACAATGTCATTTTTATTTCATTTACTCTCGTTTATTTCCCCAAACTATTAATTTGTTTTTAGATTGCTGTAAGCTGCTCTGGGACAGAGCAGGATATAAATCAAATAAATAAATGCTGCTTAGGCAGAAGTGGCAACAGAGTTTGACACCTCGTCCTTGAGTCTCTCAAAACAGATATTTTCACAACCTTTCAGTATCACATTTAGCAGTTGAGAAGCTCATTGTGACACTTTTAGATATAACAAAATGGCTTGCTGTTTAACAGTTATAAACCTGCACAGAATTCTCCAGAAAATTAGGAGGATATCCATCACAACATAATTTTTAATCCATTTCCCCCCCTGACTTTATGTATTTAGTTTTGGTGACATAGTGGATCTGACTGTTAATATAGTTCTCTTGCTTTACAGATGAATGCATTTCTCTTTGGAACCCTTGCTTCATCTCACCATCATAAACCGCCTATGAAATGTGTTCCCTCAGTGACATTTCTGTTCTCTTGTGCTCTTCGATCAGAGATAAATGAACCAAATACAATATGCTGCTTGTTATCTAAAAGGATTCAGGTAAAAGTATCATGGCACAATCACATTATTTGAAAATTCTGTTTCTTCAGACAAAAAAGACTTTTCCAAGATTCTTGGATTGCACACAGAGGAAGTCCAGTGTCTTGGGGGAGGGGGAAAAACAGTCACAGAATGTTTGAACATTCATATAGGATTAATTACTTTGTTGTGTTTTCCTTTAATTTTAAGTGATTGTACTTCTTATGGAAGTGAAGGATGAAAGGCTCTGATATGAGCCAGACTTAGCATTAATGTGTGTGTCAAGCCAGCATCCATACATTAAGAAATTTTATAATCACAGATTCTTAGATGGATTACGTGCGAAGAGATCTGAAGGACATCCACCCAATTGCTCACTGCAGATAGACAGTCATTTCATAGCCACCATAGAATAGATTACTAATGGGCCAGGTCCAAGAGGGAAATCGTACAATATATCTCAGGGGCCTCTTCTCCTTGCTCTTACCCCACAGTGGGTTAGGGTGCTATTGAGGGGAACCTAGAGTGGGGCTTTGCACATGCAGCCCAAACTCCTAGATCAGATACTTTGCTTTTCTTAACTCATAGGTATTTATATTTTTTTCCAGTTGTGTTGGACTGAATATACTTATTTAAAGACACTCAAAATGGCTCAGTCAAGGAAGCTAAGACATACTACCAAGGGGAGGGAGAGAGTGAGAGTGAGAGAGACCGTGCACGAGAGAGTTCTTCAGTTCATTTGGTGGTGGATAGATCAATGAAAACATCAACCCAGTATGCAGCAGCTGTAAAGAACAGCCAATTGCTTACCTGTAAAGGTAGTTCTTCTAGTGGTCCACTGTACCTACACCGGGAACTAGATGGGGGGGGGCATCCCTGTTGGTTCTGCTGAACCTCTCAGCAGCTTTCAATACCATCGACCATGGTAACCTTCTGGACCGCCTCTTGAGTATGGGAATCAGAGGCACTGCATTGGAGTGGCTCCAGTCCAGAAGGTGGTACTGGGGGACTACTGCTTGGCCCCGTGGCATTTGGGCTGTGGGGTCCCACAGGGTTTAGTCTCCCATGCTGTTTAACATCTACATGAAACCACTGGGAGAGGTCATCTGGGGACTTGGACTGAGTTATCAGCAATATGCAGATGACACTCAGCTCTATCTCTCTTTGTCATCTGATCCTAGGGAGGCAGTGGATGTCCTGAATCAGGGACTGGAGGTCGTGATGGGTTGGATGTGGGCTAATAAACTGAAACTGAATCCAGACAAGATGAGGGTAATGTTGGTCAGTAGGAGAGCCAAGTAGGGATGAGGAGATTTTACCAGTTCTGGATGGGGTTGCACTTCCCTTGAAGGAGCAAGTATGCAGCTTGGGGGTATTACTAGATCCGGCTCTGCTTTAGGAAGCTCAGGTGGAGGCGGTGGCATGGTGTGCCTTTGCACGGCTTCAACTAGTGCGCCAGCTGTGTCCCTTTCTCGAGAAGGCAGCTTTGGCCACAGTTACCCATGTTTTAGTCACATCATGGCTGGATTACTGTAACACACTCTACATGGGGCTGCCCTTGAAGAATACCCAGAAACTGCAGCTAGTGCAAAATGTGGCAGCTAGGGTTTTATCTGGAGCTGCCCAGTGGGAGCACATCACACCCATTTTGAAGGAGTTGCACTGGCTACCAGTTTGTTTCTGGGTCCATTTCAAAGTGTTGGTTTTTACCTTTAAAGACCTTAACAGTTTGGGCCCTGGATATCTGAGGGACCACCTGCTCCCAAGGGTTTCCGCCCACTTAACGAGGTCATCTGAGGGGGCTCTGCTCCGGGTGCCGACAATGAGGGAAGCTCGGTTGTCGCGCACGTGGGACAGGGCATTCTCTGTTGCTGCCCCCAGACTCTGGAATGCTCTCCTGGTGGTTATTCGCTCCTTAATCTCCATCACAGCTTTTAGAAAGCATGTTAAATCTTGGATTTTTACCCAGGCTTTTATATGATTGTCTCTGCTGTTGCTCTTTGTACTTTGTATTTTGTGTAGTTTTTATACTTGTGATTTAATTTTTTAATTCAGATTTGTCGTATATTTTTAGCTTAATATTTTAACAGTGTCATTTTTATAATCTTGTTTTTAAATTTTGCTGTAAACCACCTTGGGATTGTTTTAATGAAAGGCGGTATATAAATATAACAATCAATCAATCAATCAATCAATAAAACAACTTTTGGAAGAAACTGGAGGTCATGACGCAACACTATTTTGTCCTGGTGAAAAATGAGGTATGTTGAATCTTCCCGAAGGGCCTGTAGCTCGCTCACCCTTCACGTGGAGGTAATTGCCACCAAAAATATCATCTTCTAAGTGAGAAGACATAAGTCACAAGTGGCCAATGGCTCAAAGGGCTGCCCCATGAGTCCAAGTAGTACTAAAGGGTGGTCCCAAGGTGGAGACACGCTGGGAATGTCCAGATGTAAGTTATCTAGACCCTTCAGAGAAGCATGGTCAGGTCAGACCATAAGGACTTGCCCTTAGGCCCGCACCCATGCATGGCAATGGCCACCAAGTGAACTTGAATGGAAGCCAGCAAGAACCTTGACTGTTTGAGGAAAAGGAGGTGAGCTAGAAAGTAAGATTGAAGAGCTGTCCAAGGGTCCACCTTGTCCTCCTTTGCTCTAGAAACAAAACAACACTAGTTTGCAGAGTTAGACCTCCTGGTGGAAGGTTTGGGGGATGCTAGCGGGATAGGTTCTATAAGTCCCAACCATCTATCTAGATCCTCCACACCACCAGTCTTAGCATGTGTGGTAGAGGAGGAGGCAGATGATTCTCCTGCTGTGGCAATAGGTTCCCTTGCAAAGGAAGACGGTGGAAAGTGTGCTTTGACAGCTGCAGAAGGGATGGGAACCACTGTCTGCATGGCCACCAAGGGGTAACTAGTATGCAGTTTGCTCTGTCTTCCCTGATCTTCTATAACACCCTTGGAAGTAATGGAACTGGAGGGTACATGTAGAGGAGTCTCCAACTCCAATTGAGAGGAAACGTGTCCCCCAGAGTTCCTTTTCTGAGTCCTGTCCTCAGGTGACACTGACGATTTTCTCTTGAAGCAAAGATATCTACCTCTGGGGACCCCCAGAGGTGAAAAGTGGCTTGAGCCGGTTCCAGCACCAGGGTCCATTCATGATTGTATGACGTTACACAGCTGAGCACATTGGCTAGTACGTTGTCTTGTCCTTAAATGCACATTTCAGACAGAGTGAGGTGCTGTCTAATGGCCCATTCTCATATTTGTAGTGTCAGTGCCAGAAAACTGCGGGACCCTGTGCCACCCTGATGGTTGATAAAGGCCTTTGTAGTTGTATTTTCCGTCTGGATTAATACCTTTGGGCAGGGGCGTAACGAGGCTGGAGTGGGCCCAGAGACAAAATTTTAAAATGGGCCCCTCGCTGATACACACACACTCACTTCACATGTGACTTGCCTCTGGGGGGCCCCTTGAGGTGTGGGGGCACCCAGGCAGCCGCCTTCCCTTGCCTAATGGTAGTTACGCCCCTGCCTTTGGGCTGTGTACATGGGGATGCAATCGTTGCAGGGCATGCCAGATTGCGAGAAGTTCCATGTGAAATAACTGCTCGCTCTGGGACCAAAAATCCTGGACTGTAACGTTCAGCACCCCAGTCTGACATGGAAGCATCTGTAGTTACGAGGATGTGTGTCACATGTGGTCGAAGTTGTCGAGGAACCATCTTTGTAAGATGCACATGTGGAGACCTGTGTAGGGTATTACAAAATTTACCTGGAAGTTACCTGGAAGCACAGTAACTTCGTTTATTGAATCGAATTGGATGATGTCCAGGAATTTGATAATCCTTGAAGGTGAAGGGACACATTTTTGTAATTGATGCACAACCCCAGGTCCAACAGCAGGGCGATGGAATAATGCAGGCAGTCTAGTAGATCAAACCCCGTATCTGCGACAGAAAGCCAGTTGTCTAGATATGAGAAGACCTGGATCCCTCATTCCTGAGAAAGGCAACCATGTCCACCATGAACTTCGTGTAGAGAGCAGCCGAAAGTCCAAATGGGAGAGCTTTGAATTGGAACATGGAAAACCCAATCTGGAACCGCAGGAACTTCCTGTGCTGAAGTCTAATAGAGATATGGTAGTATGCGTCTTCAAGATCAATAGATGCAAACCAAACCTCTTTCCTTAAAAGAGGAAGAATTGTGGGAACTGTTAGCATCCAAAACATCTTATAGGAAACAAATAAATTTAGGTCTTTGAGATCCATAATTGGATGGCGCCCTCTGTCGGGTTTTGGTACCATAAAATAATGGGGGGAAATCCTTCCGTCCTATTGCGGGAGACTCACTCTATGGCATCTTTGACTAATAAGGAATCAACCTCTTGAAGAAGTTCTCATGATGGCTTTGTAATACGGATGCCTGATGCTGGGGGAAGTGAAATAAACTCTATAGCGTAACCAATGCAAATTATTATGAGGACCCATTGGTTGGTGGTAATCCTCTACCATGAAACTAGGTAGGGCCTCTGTGTTCCAAAGGTAAAATGTTCATTGTCTTTTATTGTAGGTGGATGACCTAGATTTGGCCTGGTTGTATTTCCCCAAAGAGAACTGACGCTTCCTAAAGTGAGAGGTGCATGCTACATGAAAGGAACGGTCAGACAGTTTGGAGTAAGGAGGCACCCGGAAAGAAGAAGCCACTGATGAGGATCTGGAAGCTTTCCCATTCTTGGGGAATCTGTAAATGGACTGATAGGAAGTCATGGATTTAGCAGTATTCCGTTACTTCTGAATCCATTCCATGACCTCATCGATACTATCCCCAAAGAGGACCTGACCATCGAATGGTAAGTTTTTGATCCTTGTTTTCATTTCAGGAGCTAAAGAGGTTGATCACATCCACACATGCCTCCTTGATGTAACTGCAGCTGTCATAGAACGGGCATTGCAATCAGTGGCATGTATGGAATAACTGTTTTGATAATCTAGAAGCCTCTTTATAGAAAGACAACACACCGTCCTTGTGATCCTGTGTAAGGGATTCCACAATGTCCGCTACTCTCTCCCAGAGCAGCCAGTTATGTCTGCATGCCTGGTAGTTTGCTATCTTTAGATTTAGCATAGACATAGAATAGATGCACCTACCTAAGGCATCTAACATCTTCCCTTCCTTATCAGGTGGCACTGTCAAGACCCGATTTTTAGACTGGGATTGAGCTGCCTCCACAATAACTGAGTTAGGCATTGGATGTTGTAACAGAAACTAGTTTCCCTCTGGCTGGACCTTGTAAAACCCCTCCAGCTTCCTAGACATAGGTGGTATTGCTGCTGGCTTTCCCCAGCATGCTTTCACAATATCCATAGGAGCCATATTCATTGGAAGGAAAATGGAGTGTGAGGTGTTGGAGACGATAGGGCCAAAGATCGGATCTGACATCACTTTAGGGGGCTCATTCACTTGAATGCCCAGTGAGGTTGCTATCCTGCCCACTTGTTCTGTCAACAATTTTAGATCTTCCAACGGAGAAGTTGGCTTAGCATCTTCAGTAAGATCGTTAGACCCGTGAGCCAATCCCAACTCAACAGAGGTGTCCACCTCTTCTTCCGAATCCGACCCCTCTCCTGAGGAAGCTGAGTGTTGAGGAACAATGTCTGGAGATGCTGGTGGAATCTCCCATACTTGGGGAGAAGCTGGAACACCCTGAGGTGATGGTTCCAATGGGATTGGGATCACAGCTGGGATAGGTGATCTCGAGTCTTGTCTCCCCATCCCTCACTATTTTAAAAGAACACCTGAAGACCCACCTCTTCACCCAAGCTTTTTCAGCATTTTAAATTTGTAGTTTTAATTTTATACTGTTTTAATTTTATACTGTTTTTAAATTGTTAAACTATTTTAACCTTTTATATTTGTTTTAATTGTTTTTATGTTATTGTTAACCACCCAGAGATGAAAGTTTGGGCAGTATACAAGTTAAACAAACAAACAAACAAACAAACAAACTGGCAGTCGCATAGGTACCAAAAATGCAGGGCATATCATTGTAGCCTGAGCCCAAGACTCCTGACATCTTGGAGACTGAGAACAGGAGCGAGAGTTCCTATAGTAGTTCTCCCGCCAGTCCCAAAGATGATAATAATACCTCTCCCTGTCTTCCAAGCCAAATCTGTCATTGAAGAAATAGGCATAGCGATTGGACAGGGGAGAGTAAGATTGATGATAGTCTGTAGGAGACTAATCCCTCCTGCTAGGCTCCCTGTATCGGGAACAGAGATTGTGCCGAATGCGCCTATCCGGGGAGTAGCATCTGTCTCTGCACCCCAGATGTCTAGGAATCCAGCCAGAAACTGAGGTTTTATCCTTGGAGTGCAGACTGCGTCAGTCCGGTTCTCGGTCCAGTGTGGAGTTCGGCGTCAGCTTCCTCAAGTCCAGTCCAGGTAGTATGTAGCAGCTACCATAATCTGCCATAATCCAGCGAAAGTTCCAGGTTCATTGGGCGGTTGCGTACCATGATCAGTTCCAATGGTGGGAGCAGTTGTGACAGTATGGCAGGGGCTGACACTGTCTGCAATACCAGGGATGCCTGAGCGATCACCTGAAGAGCCCATTTCTGCTTCTTAGCCTTTTGCTTAAGCAACTCCCCTGCCTGAACCGATTTAGAAGCACCTGGCACAGCAATGGAAGAGGCGCTCAGGATAGCTTGGGGCTATCCTGGTGGGTTCGGATTTGCTACCAGTCCCAAGGGACATGGAACCGAAGCCCCAACATCCCCGTTCACAGGTGTGGTTATCTGGGTTGCCACCTGGCCTGCGGTTGGAGCATTAGCCTGAGGGACGAAAGCAATCGTGGTTGAACCCTAAAGTGCTCTTTCCCAGAGCAGGGCCTGAAGGCGGGAAGCCTGGTTACACCTCACTTGGGTGAATTTTAGACAGATTCCCTGAGGCACTGCAAGCAGTACTGGTGGCCATCCGTAGAAGGGATTTTAGCCCCACAATTTGTGCACTTTTTGAATGTGACTTTAGTCCCCATAAACGGGATAACAACGGGCAGGAAGAATGGGGGAGTGGGGAGGGACCAGTTAAACCAAAAACGGTAAGGCCAAAGTCAGAAATAATACTACATAGAAAGAAGAAAACACTTTAGGAGAAATAAAATATAGAAATAGCACTTAGGAAGCTAGAACAAGTTATCCGCGTCTAAGGGACATTAGTCGTGTGGCGGACTATTAAGAATTGGATATGGGGAGATAGCCTCACTGTCATGTAAGGCTAAGGGGCCAAAATGTAGCAAAGCTTGGAGGGTTCCCGAAGTAGGCTTCTGCGCGTGTTCAAAGCCCATTTGTATGAAGTACAGTTACCACGCAGAACAAGGCTAATTCCATGCTATGGATAATAAGGAAAGGGATTGAAAATAAAGCTGCCACTATAGCAATGCCCTCATACAAATCATACACTAGAGTGTAATGTTGGGAGAGTGGGATCAAAAAATTGGAAACTGGCTTTTAATAGAGGGATATACTGCACCACTGTGTTCCATAATGATTTCATACAATGGTGACCATGGCTTACAAGTTGCATTACAGCCACCTTTAGACTTGATGAACTTAATGTGGAAAAGATAATTTGGAATATAAAAATAATACTGGACCTCTGAAGAATAATTTCATAAATCAACAATAAAGTGTTCACAATAAAGATGTGCACGGAACCGGCTGGCCCAGTTTGGTTTGAGGCCGGACTGGCCTCGAGCCCAAACGGGCCAGTTCAGTCCGGCACCCCCTCAAACAACCCCCAGTTTGTTTCAGGGGATCTTTAAATGCTTAAAAAAAAATTTCTTGGAGGTGGCGGGGAGCGTCTGCGGAGGTTCCTCCTCCTCCCACCAGCCTTCTAAATCACCCCCTTGCCCAGTTTGGACGCTCTTCTGCCAGTTTTTGGCTTTCACCCGGTGGCCATGTTGGGGGCTGGGCACCTGCAGTGCAGTGCAGAGAGTGACCTTGCTTATGGCTCTTCACACATGCAGTTTAACCCAGGCTGGGCTGCACTAGCCAGGGTTTGGCTGCACATGTGAAAAACCTTACAATCTGTTATTCTTATTCATCAGGTCTTTTGCCAAAACAGAGGGCTCTGCAAACACATTTGAGTAGAACACAGTAACATTTCAGACCAGTGCAAATGCAGCTGCAGCGTCATTCTGGTCTTAATGTACATAAATTTGCTTTAATGGCTTTAAAATAGTCTCTTCCTAATAGGCTTGGGTGCCAAAAAGCAACTTTACCACTCAGTGTAAATAATGAGCAGCATAGCCCTGCTAACTTGGCAAAGAGGCACCTTTTAACATGGTGATTCTCTTTATTTAGCAGGGAGAGAGAGTAACTGGCCCTATCCACTCCCAGCACAGTACCTCCAGTGACTGTTGCTGGTGTCTATCTTAAGTTTCTTTTTAGACTGTGAGCCCTTTGAGGACAGGGATCCATATTTCTCTGTGTAAACTGCCCTGAGTCATTTTTGGAAGGGCAGTATAGAAATAAATAAATAAATAAATACTTGGTGTTTCCAACAACACCTCCCATTTGTAAACACCTGAAGAGTAGCATGTTTTGGCTTCTTTCTTACTTTATAAAGCAGATCTGGATAATCCATCAAATGAAAAATCAACATGTTAAACAATGTGAGGTCATTGGTTCCATTAACTGTTGACCATTCAAAGTCATAAATTAAAAAATAATAAATAAATGACCATATATAAATAACGTCATAAATAAATAAATAAAGTCATAAATAAATAAATAAATAAATAAGAACTGCAAAGGAATTCAGCAAGCACAGATCAAAATGTACTGAAAGTCAGCTGAAAGGGCAAAATTACATGGAATGCGAAGAAGAGTGCTGATAAGCATAGAATTAGTGTTTTATCACAAAGTTTGACAATAATACCAATATGCCCTTCATGCTGCCCTACTATTGCCATCAGACAAGTCACTATTGCCAACAGAGCAACAAAAAAATGAGTAGAACCCTTAACATCTGCTGAATCACAAGCTTCCATATTTCTGTTGATTGAACTAGGTATTTCTTTGGAGGTTTTCTACTGTTACCAGTCCTATAAGAAAGAAAGAAAACATAACAAAGCAGTGCTTTAGTGATAGTCCTTAAGTCATGGAACAATGCCCCTCTCCAAAAAACTGAACTAAAGAGTTCAGGGAAATCTTCCAATCACACAAATCAATACAAGCAGAATGGTTGGATTGTACTTTCTTTGATGGTCACTGTTCTCTTTCACAGCAACAGTACAAAATTCTTCTACAATTACACTTTCTTACTGTCAATGCAGAAGGATAATCAGCATATTCCTTTCTAAAACTACCATAATAATTCTACAAAATTGGGTTGTCTAATGTCTAAATGACATTAAAATGCCACACTGGCTCTGCCCCACTAGTACTCAACATCTGATAGGGTGGATTGCATACAATTCTCAGATGTACCCCCTGGTAAGGTAAATCAGCTAGAACACTCTCAACAGCAGAAACAATCACCGTGGCTGATTCCGAGTTTGATTAAAAGTGCAAGGCCATTTCTTCCTAAACCAGATCAGCCTGACATAGGTGGTGTCTTATTCATGACAGCAAGAGAATTCAAAAGTTTTAAGTAACTTCAGAATATATACTATATAAGAAGCAGTACGAGATATTAACCTAGAACACTCAGGATTTTTCAAGAATATAATTTAAGATGTGTTGCTTGGCCTTGGCTATGGTGTTATTTGATGTAAAGCAGGAACCTCTAGCTGCACTGTTAAGCAGCTATCATTCCATCAGCAGGTGCAAAATAGACTATGTATGTATGTATGTATGTATGTATGTATAGCACACATTAATAAGGAATGGAAGATTTATTTATTTATTTATTTATTTATTTTATTGTTCAATTTATATACAGCTTCTCATTAAAATAATCTCAAAGCAGTTTACAATATAAGTAAAACAATGCATAATTAAAATATAAAGGTACAGATGATCTCAAAAAATTAAAACATAATTATTGTTTTAATTATGTTAATGTTTTATATTGTGAACCACCCAGGGACTTTTTTTTAAAAAAGGGGCGGTATATAATACATAATTAAAATATAAAAGTACAGAAAATATAAATATAAAAATAATCTCTATTTAAAATGTTAATGACCCATTAAAAATACATAAAACAGAAATCAGAAGCAGTAAAAACAATATTTTCATTAAAAAGCCTGGGTGAAGAGCCACGTCTTTACCTTTTCCCTAAAAACGGTCAAGGAGACGGAGGAGCAGATGCCAGCCGGGAGAGCATTACAAAGCCTGGGGGGCAATGACTGAGAAGGCCCTCTCCTGTGTGTTTGACAACCAAGCCTCTCCCACTATCAGCATGCGGGGCAGAGTGCCCTTTTGGATCAAGCAGTAGGACACCTGAGTAAAATAAAACCAATACTCTGTTGCCAAATTGTAGTAAAATACTTGACATCCAATGAGTTAATAGAATAAGGCTTACTAGCACACACTGCTAACAGCAAGGGCCCCACTAAAGCAATAAGTGTCTGAGTACTGAAACAATCAGATGGGCCCTGTGGCAACAACCTATGCAGCTGGACTTGGCCATACAGTTGCAGCATTCAAATCCATACCACAGCACTGTGGTACCTCAACATGGTGAAACAGCTTCGTAGTTACTAATGGCATGCATGAATGGGAAGTAATTCTTTTCCCATTTGGTGAGGACACAGGTCTTATTCAGATATCATGTTGTATGAATGTACATTAGTAATGTGCACAAGACAGATTTCACATTTTGTTTCACGCTTGAAATAAAATGCAGATAGCTGAAATGTTTCAAGTTTGTACCATCAAAATACATACAGAGAGAGCTGCCACTGTCCATTTTTCACCACGACACTATCTCACAAACAAAACAAACCACAACTCAAGGAAGGAAGGCACCCGAACTTCTGCAAGGGATCGCAAGCCAATCAGAAGCCACTGCCAGAAAACCAATCAGCAAGGTGAAAACAGCCCTCCAGAACGTTGTTCCTATCAAAACAGGGTTGTTCTTATCCAAGCTTGAAACAGGCCCTTTATTTGAAAGGTGTTTTGTTTCAAGTTTGAAACACCTGAAATGGCCTGTTTCAAGTCGGAATGTTCTAACTGTGAAATGTTCTACACATCCCTAGTGTACAGATGTCTGCACGCTCATACATGCTTTTGTGTGTATGATTGTACCTGTGTTTTAAAAGTGAACCTGGGTACAGGCCCCTCAAATGCATGGTCCAGATAGGAAGTGTACTGCTGAACTTGTTTTCAATAACATGTGAATAACTGTATCTGTGCACAGATCTGTACCTGTGTACCTTGTATACTTGTAAGAGTGTTCATCATAATGTCTGTATAGTAATTAAATAGTAAAAATAGTAAAAAAAATTCTATTGATGGCAGATAATGTTCTCAACATCATTTCTTTTTAGGTATTCAAACAAGTTCTAGTAAGAACTAATTAGCCTACTTTCCTTTCCCTGTCTCGACAACTGGACTAAATTTGGTTCAAATCAAGGTCAACAAGTTAGATCTCTTACACCTAAAATATTCATGCATCCGTCATCTTGGATTGGGGTGGATGACATAATCACAAACTATGCCATTGAGGTGTCCCTATGTTTCCCTACAACTGTACCCAATTTGGTTCATATTGGTCCAGGCATTGTGAAATTGATGGGTGGGGGACACACAGGGACACACACAGAAAGCCGGGTGATCTCATAAGCCTACTGGAAAGTAGGCTAAAAAGGGAATGGGTTTTGACTCAGAGCATGTTATTAACAATACACTTGAGTGCAGTTTCAGTGCTTTGCTTGACAGACCATATGGTGAGCAAATGAGGATGGATATTAGTGACTTGCAATAAATAGTTGTGATTTGCATGTGCAATACAGAAATATGTTGGACAATTTAAGTTAAATAACTTTTGCTTCAAGCATCCTTCTAAAATATTACATGTTGTCAAAATATTGATTGATAATAGCTGAAGTCAAGGCTTCAGAAATTACTTCCTATAATCAGCATAAAGTGTTGGGAAAGCATTGCAGAGGAAAGAAAATTGACAATTTAGAATGCAGTTTTGCCTGTTTAACCACAACCACTACAGAACTAATTGTCAAGAATGCAGAAGGCCTATGACTCACACCAGTCATTTGGGAAGTTTTTCTGTGAAAGGTTCAATTATCTGTTAAGGAGACAGACATCAAATCAAGTCAAGTTTTATTGTATGGCCAGATCTGTCACAATATCATACATTAAGACAAATGAAAGCAAACATAATCAAAGATACATATCAGAAAAATACTAATACAAATAGTGTGACCCATACCACCCATATTATTTAATCACTCTTGCAATTCAGCAAAATATTTATTTATTTTAAAATTTTCTATCCCACTTTTCATGCAAGTCTCAAAGCAGTTTACAAAAAAATAGAAATAAAATAAAATCACAAAATTCAAACCACATTTAAAAATTCTATAATTGCCAGATACAAGAGAGCAGTTTTAAAATGCTTTTTTCAAGCCATTGGCAGAAAAAGCATATCAAAGGCCAAGATATTTGCAATATCCTGATTAATCTTGGCATTTTCACAGGGAACTGAAACTTCAAGAATAACCTATCACCATTCAATTTTAAAAATCAGTCTTAAAAATCAGGCTTTGATGACATAACCAATCCAACATCTTATCACAGGGGCCTAAAAGCTCCTTTCTAGAGTTTTATCTGAAGAGAAAGGTTCTTCACAAGGCAGTTGCTGTGGTGGTCCAAGAAGAGCCGAGGGGAGTGGGTGGAGCTAGCTATATGCTATCGTGTCAGAGCAGGGTTCCCACCAAAACTGAGCGGAGGCAAAAGTAAGTTCAAAATGTGAAACACAGGTCAGTACATATCTTAGTATGTAGGTGTGACTGGACAGTCAGAGACCAAGAAGAAGAATGCAGAACATTATTAAAGTGTTCCTAGTTCACCACAGACTCCATCAACTAGAAGTAGAATTAAATGCTTGGTCTAAGATAAGGGAATTAATTTCCAACAGATAATTTACTTGCTTCAGGGCCTGCCTCAAAGGGGAAAACACACACACACAAAAATACCCACTAAAGGAAAGCCCTAGCAGCCTGACCTGATGCTAGATCCCCTTGAAGCACATATACATCTAGTTAGGGGGCTTTTGCCCCAAATGGTCTTGTTTCAAGAACTGAATCTCTTCAATAGTCTGTGAATCTAAGCCAACCAAGAATTATTATAAAGAGGTCACGAGAAGCAAATTCCTTTAAATGTAATTTGGGGAGTTCAGAATTGTCCATAAATCACAATTTCAGTCAATAATTTAACATAACAAACCTTATTCTACTTGACAGAACACATATCAGTTTCCAATAACACTAGAACTGCAGGACTGACAGTTGGAAAAAAGTGATCTAAGGAATATGTTTTGAACTGTTTCAGTTCCCAGTGAATAATTATAACTGCCCCAAACCTGAGCACCATATGACAGTTGCGTAGATACATATGTTTCAAAACTTCTTGGAGCAGCATAGTTCAAATTTCCTCCTTTATTTCTGAAAAAGCAAATGATTGCCCTAAAGCTGGTGACACTCTCAACTGACAGAAAAATGCAAAGATATTTGAATGAGTCAGTTCGCTCAACAGACCGACCATTTAGCATCCAGTTATGGGGAGGCTTATGTCCAAAATCCATAATCTTCACTTTGACATAATTACTGAGCAGTAAGGACTTTTTGTTGGTGTGTGTGTGTGTGTTGGGGGTGGGGGGATTTCATAATCCTAGAAACAGATCAGAATATACAATCTCCATAGTAGAATTTTCTCATTGTGCTAATGCTTGAACAGTGACTGACGTCTTGACTAAAGAAGTGGACACGCTTCCGGGACTGCAGTGACACGCTGGGAGCCCTCACACAACTCCCCCAATCCTCCTGCATGTGCACTGTTGCACCAGAGCCCGTAGAGCTCACATGCTCCCTGTGCTCCGGAAGGACTCTGCAAGATCAAAAACACATCACTGACTGTCAGCAATATGTTTTCCATCTTGCGGGGTTTCCAGAGTGCAGGGAGCACTCCAAACTCTAAGGGCGCTGGCACAACAGTGCACATGCCGTAGGACGGGGGAAACTGTGTGAGAGCTCCTGGCATGTCCCCATAGTCCCTTGAAGCACCCCCACTTCATTAATCAGGATGTCTGCTAGAACCTAAAATCATCTATAGACTGTAGTGTGTCTGGACTTGTCAACTGTCAACTTTTACTAAGAGTAAAGAATGTCACATTGAATTTGTATAACTATTGGCTGACACCCAAATATAATGCTGCACCAGTGCAGCAGTGTTTTCTTTCAGTGAGGATGTGTGTGCAGGTTTTGGTAATCCCCCTTTCCCCTGCAGCCAGAAGTGCCTCCAGAAAATATGTCCCTGGGGATTTCCCAACCCTCGGGGAAATATTTTAAGGAGGCATAGAACACAGAAGGAAGGGAGGATTGCTGAAAATGGTGTGAAATTTTATGAATACTGTAATAGCCCAATTCACAAAATCTCTAAGTCTTTTCTAAATTACACAATAGGCAGCACTTTAGGAGCATACATGCTAAATAGCACAAATGGGTGACAAATATGAATGAGTTCATTTCTTGCAAGCTACTTTCCCCAAGTTAAATGGCAAGGACATTCAGATGACCCTACAGTTGCACCAGTCTTGAGATGCCAGAGAGAACTATTGCCTGACATATCTCATAACCTCTTTGTTTTTTATTGTGCATCTTGCCAACATCTCATGTCCTCCCAAGTCTGAATAAAATTGTTTGTTGCCATTCTTCTCTGTCAGGCCTATGCCATCTTTACTGGTGTCTTTATTATATCTGTGCCCGATTTTAACCTCTTTCCATATCATGCCCTTAGTAGCTAGTGATGGCTAGAGTTGCTTTGGTGTGGTGTCTAAATTGCTCTCTAAACCAATCTCTCATGTGCCACCATACACATATTATGAGCATGTATGCCTGTCCTTTGCTCCCGGTTCAGTGCAACAAGATCTTAGCAGCTCTTATGAAGCTAGAAGGGCAAGATCCTAGCCCCACTTAGTCTTCAGGTGAAGGTCTCATGCTTACTGACACCTACTGCTAGAAGCCTACCCCAGCATCACCTCAGCTATACCCAGAATTACCCATCTGGACTTTGTATTGCTATATATTTTGCAGTCATGTTTGCACCCTGCCGGTGCCCCTTAATAATTGTTACAGAATTCCAAGCATCCAGATGTATACTTAACTCCTTCTCTACATGTAAATATATGTGCACAGCTTCGAGGACTGCACCTGCAAAAAACTTTGGATAGGAAAGAGAGAAGGACTGCAGTGTTGAAAGAGCAAGTCTTTGCTGGCTAGCAATATTCTATTCTATTGCACTGTATGTTGTGTTGTGTTGTGCTATACTATATATTAGAGGCTTAGGATACACTGTGAAACTCTGGTTTTGACTGAAATCCCAACATTGTAGACAGGGAGATAACAGAGAAGGCACATGAAAATCTTCATTAAAAGGGCTGGTAGAGATAATACGTGTAAAGTGTTTTTAAAAAAGTGTAAAGTGATGCACATTGGGATGAAAAACTGCAATTTCAAGTATATGTTGATGGGATATGAGCCGTCGGTGACTGACCAGGAGAGGAATCTTGGGGTCGTGGTGGACAGCTTGTTGAAAGTGTTGACTCAATGTGCGGCAGCTGTGAAAAAGGCCAATTCCATGCTAGGGATCATTAGGAAGGGGGTTGAAAATAAAACTCCAGACAGTCTTGGAGGAAACTGATTATCTAGACCCATTTCAAACTGGCTTCTGGGCTGGCTATGGGGTAGAGACTACCTTGGTGGGCCTGATGGATGATTTCCAACTGGGAATTGACAGAGGAAGTGTGACTCTGTTAGTCCTTTTGGCGGCTTTCAATACTATCAACCATAGTATCCTTCTGGAGCATCTGAGGGGGTTGGGTGTGGGAGGCACTGCTCTGCGTTCGTTCTGCTCCTACCTCTCGGGCAGGTTCCAGATGGTTTCCATTGGAGACTGTTGTTCTTCCAAATATGAACTTTCCTATGGTGTCCCTCAGGGGTCTGTATTGTCTCCGATATTGTTTAACATCTACATGAAACCGCTGGGAGAGATCATCAGGAGATTTGGTACAGGGTGTTACCAGTATGCTGATGACACCCAAATCTATTTCTCCATGTCAGCATCATCAGGAGAGGGCATAACCTCCCTAAATGCCTGCCTAGAGTCGGTAATGGGCTGGATGAAGGATAGCAAACTGAGACTGAATCCAGATAAGATGGAGGTACTCATTGTGTGGGGTCGAAACTTGGGAGATGATTTTGATCTGCCTGTTCTGGATGGGGTCACACTTCCTCAGAAGGAACAGGTGCACAGTCTGGAGGTACTTCTGGATCCATGTTTCTCCCTGGTGTCTCAAGTTGAGGCAATCAACAGAGATGCCTTCTATCAGCTTCGGTTCATACGCCAGCTGTGTCCGTTTCTTGAGAGAGATGACCTCAAAACAGTGGTACATCTGCTGGTAACCTCCAGACTGGATTACTGTAATGCACTCTATGTGGGGCTGCCCTTGTATGTAGTCCAGAAACTACAGTTGGTTCAGAATGCGGCAGCCAGGCTGGTCTCTGGGTCATCTAGGAGAGACCATATTACTCCTGTATTGAAGGAGTTACACTGGCTGCCGATATGTTTCCAGGCAAAATACAGGGTGTTAGTTATAACCTATAAAGCCCTAAACAGCTTGGGCCCATGGTTTTTAAGAGAACGTCTTCTTCTATATGAACCCCACCGCCCATTGAGATCACCAGGAGAGGTCTGTCTGCATTTTCCACGGGCTGGTCTAGTGGCTACTCGGGGACAGGCCTTCTCCGTTGCTGCCCCGAGGCTTTGGAATGCGCTCCCTAGTGAAATAAGAGCCTCCCCATCTCTGACAATTTTTAAAAAGTCTTTAAAGACACACCTGTTCACCCAGGCTTTTAACTGATACTGTTTTGATTGTTTTTAATGTTGTTTTAGAATATTGTTTTTAAAAAATTTAAATTGTCATATTTTAAATTTCTCGTTTTTAACTAATGTTTTAATGTTGTTGTTTTTTGTTGTAAAGAGCCCAGAGATGTAAGTTTGGGGCGGTATAAAAATATGTTAAACAAACAAACAAACTCCTAATATTATAATGCCCTTATACAAAACAATGGTGCGGCCACACCTGGACTACTGCGTACAATTCTGGTCACCACATCTAAAAAAAGACATTGTAGAACAGGAAAAGGTGCAGAAGAGGACCACCAAGATGATCAGGGGCCTAGAGCACCTTTCTTATGAGGCAAGGCTACAACACCTGGGGCTTTTTAGTTTAGAAAAAAGACGACCGTGGGGAGACATGATAGAGGTCCATACAATTCTTCTCACACATAATACTAGAACCAGGGGTCATCCCATGAAACTGATTGCCGGGAAATTTAGGACCAGCAAACGGAGGTACTTTTTCACACAACACATAACTTGTGGAACTCTCTGCCACAAGATGTGGTGACAGTCAACAACCTAGCTGACTTTAAGAGGGGTTCAGATAACTTCATGGAGGAGAGGTCTATTAATGGCTACTAGCTGGAGGGCTATAGACCACCTCCAGCCTCAAAGGCAGGATGCCTCTGAGTACCAGTTGCAGGGGAGTAACAGCAGGAGAGAGAGAGCATGCCCTCAACTCCTGCCTGTAGGCTTCCAGCGGCATATAGTGGGCAACTGTGTGAAAAAGGATGCTGGACTAGATGGGCCTTGGGCCTGATCCAGCAGGGCTGTTCTTATGTCCTTAATATATCCCCTGCCCTTGCCACACTTGAGTAAACAAATATTTGGGTTGCATGTACCATTTGGATAAACTGCACCCCGCCCACGCTGTGTGATAAAGGGATCTGCCAGGAGAGCATTAGGACAACTACGCAAGAGAGAATGATGGGCATGCTTTCAGTGTGTCCCCTTTCTAATCATGTGGGCAGAGTATGTATGCCTGTACTGGCCCAATATGACTTAAGCATGTGCTGTAATATTAAAGTCAAATTGGATAATTCATTATTAGTCTAAGTCAGACAACTAATAAGGCTATTCACAGAAGCAGCATAACCCAGGCTGGGGAAGGCTGCTCGTGAGCAGGACCAGGATCGGGGCCCATCCCAGCACTATCTGCCCACCTAACCCTACGTTAACCCTGGCTTTTAGCCAGGGTTAAGGGCGAAAGCGTGCCCTTGATCCCAGTGCCAGGATCGCATGGGTCCTTGGGCTACATGTAGCCCGAGCACACACAGAGTCGGGAGCCTAGAATGTCCGACTCCTGGGGGGTTCCCCCAATGAACCACACACATCACACATGCACTGAGGGATATTCAGAGGCCACGATGTATCAGCCTGGCCTCTGGAGGTCTGCACTGCTTGGAGAAGCGCAGATCATCTGGGAGCATAAGCCACGCTCCCAGTAGGATTCTGTTGATTGTCTGGGGTGCGGGGGAAGGTAAGTTGGCAAAGCCTCCCCCGCTGCCTGCCCAGTAGTGTGAATAGCCTTACTCTGTATTATCTTGTTACTAAACAAAACAGAACTATCTGCAAAGAAATTGTGAGGCTAGACAATATTTGCTTCTTCTCTCCACTATATAGCAAGAACTCCCCAAAAGGCCTAGTAATTTAGAATATAGACTTTACAGATTTATGGTGCTCTGTGGTAAAAACCTGTTTGGCCAGTGATTTACCGACTTTGTCGCGTAGTTAGCTGTCAATATAACTAATTACAGTTGACTCCTGATTACTGTATTGCAAGATCTCATCTTTGTGAAATACAGTGCTTTGTAGAGGAGGAGGAGGAGGAGGAGGAGCAGGATTAGGAGGAGAAGGAGAAGAAATCATCCTCAGGGCTACCAAACAAGAATGAACGATTCCATGTTAGGCTGGAAAACATAGGACTTGTCATAACCTTGAAATTACTATGCCTTGGCACAATACTTTAGCTCTAAGTACTCAAATACAGTAAATCACCATTACGCTAGTATAAATCCTTGTGCATGAAGTATTTCATCTTGCTTAATAAGAGAAATTTACCAGTTTAACTAATACACACTGGTGACAGACATTTGCAGGAGCTTCAGGAGAAAACTTGTTGCTAATTTACTTGCTATATTTTTGTTTTTGAGGAAATATTACCTTTACCTGTTCTTATTATTTAAAGACACAGGTAAACGTTTGCTTTAAATAAAGATTGCTTCTGCAGCTAATAAATAATTGAACACATTTGCACAAAGTTATTTTTCAAAATTATATTTTCAATAGTTCCACAACAAACAAGAGCCATTCAATTTAGGATGGGTGAAAGGGAATCAACTGGAAATATTTCCAGGGCTAAGGATAGAATTATTTTGAGATATGCCAGATATATGGAATTGAAACCTAAATTACCCTACAGCGATTCCTCCAGCTGCAAAAATAATGCAAACCAAAAACAATGAAAATATAATTTATGTATCCACAATATTAACAACTCTTTCCCTAAGTTTTACAATGCCTTTTTGTCTTCCAGAGCCAATTAACTACATGTATCCCATGTTGCTTTTTGTTTCCCATCTTTTCTTGGCTTCAAATCTGAAAAGAAATATAAACATATGTCAGTGTCTACCGAAGTAGACTTTGGGGAGTTTTCAATCAAATTTCATTTAGCAGCAATAGCTAAATTGGAACTAGGTTTTTAATACTCTAGCAATCACAAAAGGGAAAATATAAACATTTGAATAATGTATCAGTTCTAGTAAAGAGTCTACATTAAACAGATGCACTACTCAAGGAAAAAGCCAAGGTCAAATTAAACAAACAAGGATTAGTACAAGCCAATTTGAAGGAGAAAAATATTTAACTCAGAATCTCTATTAGTCTTAAATAAAGAAGGCCAATGACTCACCCCCATGCAAGCTTCTTTTTCTTTTGGGCCTCTTGAGAAGCTTCTGCATCTTGTTTTGCTTTCACAAAATTTCGACAAGCAACAGCTTTGGCAACTTTCACACCAAGCTAAAGGGAAAAGAGAAAGACATAACATAATCAGTAGGATAAAAATAATTGCACTTGTATGGGGGGTGTTTTATTGTTTTCTTCAACATTCAGATATTCATTTAGTCAGTCATTCATTCAAAATATTTAGACTCTGCCACCATTACTGGACTCAAGATAGTTTACAACCCAATTGTGTTTTTAATCAGTCACAATAAAAAACAAAACAAAAAGCAAAAGCAAATAAAAAAGCAAACAGAAACGGAGAACAAACTTTTTAAATTATCTGCACAAATAAAAGTTACAGTTAAAACTTAAAGTAGGGGCTCATGTATATTAAAGTAGAGGAAACTTTGGAAGTAAGTGACTATATAATGCAGAAATTCTTTATCTTATGGAAAGCTAAAGGCAAGCGTAGTCAAAGATGTACCTTGGATTTCAGGAAACCTGATTTTAACAAGCTCTGAGAAGTGCTAGATAAATTTCATGACAAGATAAACTAACAGGGAAAGGAGCCCTAGAGGGGTGGACATCCTGAAGAAGCAATTATTACTGTTTTAAAAACCACTCACGAGGGGTGTGAGAATCAATTCAGGAACAAAGATATTAGTACCTGAATCTAGCTGATTTGGGTGATTTGGAGACAGCACAAATCGCCCCTGTGGTCCATTGGCTAGATTCAGGTCCAAATCATATCACGCCTGATTCTATCTGAATTGATTTAAGATTTGGAGTCCTCCAATCAATTTCCCCAAATCCCCAGCTTTCATTTTTTTAAAAAAAGCTAAGCTCTAGCCCTTGCAGAAGTGGACTTATGGAACAAAATGTGTGGTCATTATTGTTCAAGTGTTTGGATTCTTTGGTGTATAATAACTTTTACTCAATGAATCCCTATGAGGATTCATTACACACCTTCATTTCTTCTATTCTTTTTTACTGTCTTTGGACAGTGTCAATTGTCAACTGCCATGTGCCAATTACACCTCCCCTCCCACCCACAAGGCAGTGGGGTACTAAATTTATATTCTAGGTATTTTTTCCAAGTGTTTAGACTCTTAGGTGTCTAACAACATTTCCTCATATTGAATCCCTATGAGGATTCATTACATACCAAAGAGTCTAAATACCCTAAAAATTCCTAAAATATAAAATACATACTCAGTGGCTTGCGGGTTGGGGGATAGTTGGCTCATGGGATGCCACTAATTTTCCACCCCCACCTGCAAAGCAGTGGGGTCAAAATGAACAGAATAAATGGAGGTGTGTAATGAGGACACCAAAGAATCTAAACACTTCAAAAAATCCTAAAAAATAAACTGGGTACCCCAGTGTGTGTGTGTGTGTGTGTGTGTAGTTGACACAGTACAGGCACCTGTCTTGTGCTAAGCAGTGCTGCAGAAATGCCCCCATGCCATTTTAGGTCATTGAGTAACTTCCTACCTCCTATCTATAAAAATGGGAAGCCCTTGAAATTGTACAGAAAATATTGCATGCTTTCAGGGTGTCCTCATAGGCAAGCTGAGAGTCTACCAAGAGGAGAGAGTCACAAGAACTACCAAAAACTAGTTGAGGTCAACATCCCTGAAGACATGAGCTGATATCCCGACTAATGAGGTGCACATCTAAGGAGGCTCTGTGGGGATATGCCGGTGCCCTTGCAAAACTCCCCCAGTCCCCCCTTATGGGGCATAGAAAAGAAACCTGCCAAAGGAATAAACTATATTTTAACTATGAACCAAGTAATTAACTGCAATATATTTGTATTAATACAACGAACTAAGTATTCAAGAAAATGTGTGTAGATCACTTTAAAGCATGATAAGTGGTGGTTTTCACTTTAGGAACAGGAATACCTATTCAGATACCACCTGTCATATTGAAGTGTCAATTCCTCTGTTTTTTTAAAATTTTAAACCATTATGCAACTCATACGAGTATGTATAGTACTCCACAGGCCTCTAGTCCTGATCTGAGCACTGCAAGTTAAAGGTGTGGCTATGAAGTGACTTGTACTTGCTTTCCTTTCATAGTCAACAATGAGGCCTGGCTAAGTAAATAGTTCTCAAGATGGCTAGGTTCCTATATGGACTCTTCCTGTCTTTGTAAAATATGGGTCCACGATGAGTTAAACCGGTCCATAATATTGTAGGAGGGAAGAAAGATAAACATCTTGCAGTATTAACATGAGGACTGCATAGAATGGAAGCATACAACTTATAAGAAACAAATGTGTTCTCTGAATCATGCCTGATTCAGCGGAAGCATTTTGCCTTTCCACCAGTACCCCAAAATGCAGCCTCATTTCCTTTTCTAATAGAAGTCCCAGAAATCTTGGTCAATTGGTTTTACTTTTTTATTTTTTTATTTTAATGTTTCAGGTCATCAGATAATGCAGAAAAATACAATGTTGTAAGAAGCAATAAAACATGAATAAAAATACATACAACAATTCCTTGTGTAGTCAAAGTATCAGCATTTTCCATATAGAACATCCAATATTTTGCTGCATTTTAATTAAGGTGTCTAAACATTATCACAAAGAACTGCAAATTGGTCAGAGCACGCAGTAAGGAAAATTAAGCTCTAAAGGCTTTTTATCACCACATTTCAGGAACCAAGGGTGTAAAATGTTCTAATTTGGGATATATTAAAAGCCATAAAAGGTCTTTCAAAAAGATTAATGGTACTTTGCTTGGATTTAAGATAAGGGCTTTAGCTGGTTGGAAAAGCAGGGCCCTGGCTAGACCCTTGAGGCATTCATCTTTACAGCCACTTGGAAGATTTGTAAAAGCGTCTGCATAACCTCAAGCAAACGCACTGCGACATTTTTTTTTAATTCCTTTCAATTTTATAGGTTTAAAGTGTGTAAATCATATTGGGAAGTAACATAGATATAATGGTTCATCCTTGTAACAAAGTATAGCTTTAAAAACTTTTCTAATCAAGTTAGTTTTCTAGGAGGCAAAAATCATTCTTATTGAAGTTCACAGATAATCATTTCAAATATCTTGTTCGTCCAGCTTAATACAGCATAACGGCAAACTTGTTATCCATTATATTTTTCACACACACACACACACACACACACACACACACACACACACACACACAGTATAATCATCAAGAATACCTGGAAACAAATTTATGAATCTTCATCTCTTTCTAAATAGTATAAAGGCACTTATTTTAAAAATACCAATTATCCTATTTTGGAATAACAGGTTTCTATGAAAAATATTTATGCTATTCACTTTTGTTCTTTAATTAAATGAAAACAGATGTTTTCTGAAGTAAAGCGGAACCATTACTGAAGTACTTAAAGTGCTAAGGTCTTTAATTTTTATATCAGTTTGGTCTACAATTCCTGATTGTCTTTACTCAAGCTCAACATTAATGTCAAGCAAGTTACCTAGGAGACGAAAGAGATCAAAGAGACAAAACCCCCTCAAATGTCTGATTAATCAAGCCTGCAAACAGCTTATTTCTTTTAGCCTGCATGCAAGTATGAAAATGAGATTCAGGGAGCCGTACATTGTGCAGATTTGTTCATTCTTATCAGAACAAAGCCAGCGGCAGCTTATTTCATGGATCATTGGCACTGTCATCAGTGCTACACAGAACGGGTGACAGCTCCTCATTTTGAGGCTTGAACAAAATTAGCAAAAAGTCGGCACAAATTAGCCTCTCATCTTTTTAGTAATATGACATTATTCATTTACTTTTTATCCAATTTTTAATTTTTTCCTTGTCAGCTATCCCTTTCTAGTGTTTCTTGCACAGCATCATAAAACCTTTTTTTAAAAAAGCAAAGACATGGCTGAAGTTGAAATAGTAAATAAAGTTGAGACAGCAAGAGGAAAAATACATTTTCTTATTCATTGGTGAAAAATATTTACTGTAACTTTCATGACAAGAAAACATTACAGAACATCTTTGATAACTGACTGAAATGTTATATAGGGGAAACCATTTATGACCATCATGGCCTTGAAATCTACTGGGGATGCTCTCCTAGAGGTGCCATTCATATGCCAAGTTAGAATGTTGTGAGCAAGCTATCTCAGTAGTAATTCCCAGGGTATGGAACTCACTTCCTTTGGAAGCTTCTTTGAGTCCAAGCTTGGCTTATTTCTGGAGGCAACGCAAAGCTATTTTGCTTAGACTAGTCTTTAGTGGCCAATGATTAATGCCTCTGTTTTGAGCTGTGCATTGGTTTTAATGTTTTATATTTTGATATCTTATGATTGGATTCATAAATAATTGTATTTTACCTTATGGGCATCACCTTGAGCCTCTGGGTTGGCAGTATAAAATTCCCCAAAAGATAAAGATTTATTTCTAAGACCTATTGTAAAATACATACTCTCTAGGATATGAATAATGCGACGGAACATTCAAGGCAAGATTCAGAAATGTCATATGCAGGTATGCTCTATAAAAGGCTAAACCCAAAGGGGTTTTAACAAAACATCTCTATTCTAACAGGTCCTGAAGCATCCTGGGGTCTATCAGAGAAACCAAACAGCCTTTTAATACTATATTACAGTTTCTCATCAAATATGAATCTAGTTATTTCAGGTTCTGCCCGTAGCAATGATTTCCCCCCTTTATGTTATGGAATGTTATCCATTGCTGATTTATATTAAATATATAAAGCAAACAAGAATATTGAGTGGATTTTGAAGTGAGAATGATCTTCTGTCAATGATTTCTTCAACTTCTAGTGCAAAATACTTCGTAATACCTTTGTTGAGTTTCTATTGCTGGGTATTAAAACATCATATTATACATAGACATCACTGTTGTGTAGCAGGAACATAAAAATTGTTCTTATATTTGAGCTTTGTTTTGGATTTAATATTTATATGCAAGTAACTTCTTCCATTCATAAAAAAGCATTAAAAATTAACCATAAGCTGTTAGATGTTTTACACAGTCCCCTTGTAAGAAAGGCTGTTTAAAAAAAAAAAAAAAAGAACTGTAGTACTGTTTTCAGCAATTTCTTTATCTCTGTTCTTCTAAGTAAGAAAGCTTATTAACAAGCTTTGAACTTAAAATCACATTTACAATAATGTGCCATCAACAGTTTTATAAGCTAATTAGAAAAAAAGATTAATTAATGACTGGCTGCTAATAAAATGGCAATCATGAAGAAAGAAACCAAGGGTGCTAAGCTTCAACTACCACCAATTAAGAGCTAATTACAAACAAATTATATATGTGTTTTGCTGTGGGCTTTAATTTACTAAAATGGTTTTAATTAAAAGAGAAAACATGCTGATTAATTGAACTGCAGAAAAAAATCTACAGTATAAACTGTGCTTTGTCTCTTTAATTAGACTTGTAACATCTGAAATCTTTTTTTAAGGTTTGTTAAAAAGAAGATATACATAATTAAGAGAGCATATGAATATAATCCTAGGTGATAACCTTTACTATATGACAGGGGTTAAGAGAAAACAACCTCAGTGAAGAGAAACTGAGAAACACCTTCACTAGGGAGAGAGAAACTGGCAACAAAATAAAATACATTTGTCTCTCTATCCCTCCCAGAACTTAAACATTAAAGGAATTCCAAAACTACATATGGTTTCTTCTTCACTACTGATATTTGTTTTAAATCCTTTGAGCATCTAAAATATTGCTGTATATTTGTATGTAAGGTTGGACATTATTAACTCCATTCATGCTCTGATGAGGATACAACAATCAATTTCTTATATATCAAGCTGACTGTGTTAAAGAAACTGCAAAGATGTTCTGCACTTCTTTCTGCATTTCTCCATTGAAATGAATGAGGTTATGCAAGAGTCCCACCCAATCATTTTCAATGGGGGTTGTACAGGTCAACTCCCAAATTGTGCCCCATGCGTTTATGTAACAAAAGGATCTCTGCAAGATCTGGGAATTGTTAATTTCTTAATAATGCGACATTTTAAAAAACTCAAAAGGGATACTTTATGAGAACATTCAGTTTCATAAACTTTTATATTCCATCTGGCCTGCATGAGGAAAGATTCACCCCAGAGTGACATTCACATCTGGTGCTGCCTGGCAGCAAACTTCCTGAGACAGGGCTATTTCTACTTGCCATCAGAAGAGCTGGGCAAAAGCTTGAGCAACATGTCCCCGCAACTGCCCTGGCACCACTCTTTTGAATTTTTGTTAGCCATTTTAAATATGTTCTCAGAGAATAGGGTAAAAATATTAAATAATTAAATAAACTAATCTACATGCTTAGTGTGCACCATTATCAAGACTAAATTCTTTTTTAAAAATTACCTTTAATTTAAATATTATGGAGGTGTATAGGAGGCAATAGAAACTGAAGGAGCATATTTAACATAACAGAAGAGTACGCGTACGTTTGCTGTTAATATAAGAATGATAACATAATTTTAAAAACTTAATTCATTGGTACAACTATAACAAACCATTTTACATTTTTAAGAACATACAAACCACTTTGTAAAATCTCTCAAACCAAAGTGCCAGAAAAAACATAGCTCACACTTAAGCAGTTTTGGCAGGAATGTTCTTATATGAAAAATGACAGCTGCAGTAATTTAGTGTCCTGTACTACACAGTATTTTCAAAGTTTCTTTTGATGGAAAAATCATACATAGCCTGGGTTTTTTCTTTCTTATTCAAATTGTTGCCCTCAGGTTAATCACTGCTATAAAGCAAAGTACCCAAGAGTAGTTAGACAAAGTCACAAGATAACTCCAAAGGTTTAATATCAAGAACCTCGATTTTTTTTGTCCCTCATCTTTTAGTTACATGTAGCAACAAGTAACTATTTAAGTTAACCATTTAAATTTCAACAAAAGAACAGAACACTTCAAACTTATGATGATGATGACGATGAAAATGGCAATGGAGTATTATTATTATTCTTAGTGGCTGACACTCCAGGCAAGTTTATGAGTTCTGGAATGGAACTGCCTGCAAAGCTTGCTTGCAGTGCTTAGCAGGTAGAAGGGGAGGAAATTTTGCTTCCCTCCCTCATAAGTCCATACAGGACTATGTCAGTGAGGGCTCTATTGTTAATAGAACAATAGCAACATCCAAATATTCAAGACAGGCTGAAAATATCAGTGATGGCACTGAATCTTGTAATTATCAGGCTTGTATTACAAATCTGTGTAGTTTGTAATTCATGAGCAGAGTACCTTCTCCTCCTTCTGTAGTGCTTGGAATGGTTACCAAACTGCTATGCATACACCATCAGGAGTAATGGGAAATGTATTCCCCTTGGTTCCTGACAGGCCTAGCAGAAAATCAGATCAATCAATCAATCAATCCACAAAAGCCTTCCCTGTTCGCAGTCCCTCTTTCTCCAACTTATCCTGGTGATGAGGGCACAACTGGCAAGCAGGGCTCCTGGCAACAGAAGCCCCAGGCTTAATGCCTGGATGTTCTTCCACTGCTGCCAGGAGGAATGGAAATTGTAATTCCCAATGCTTCCAAAGCCCTACCCATACATTACAGTGTACATGTATATAGGCATCTGTACAAGTATATATATTTTTGTGTGAATGACTGTACAAGATGAACCTGGTACAGGCCTCCTCAAATCCAGGGTATTTGGTGTTGGCTACTAGTTTGGATGGCTTTAAGAGGGGGTTGGATAACTTCATGGAGGAGAGGTCTATCAACGGCTACTAGTCGGAGGGCTACAGGTCACCTCCAGCCTCAGAGGCAAGATGCCTCTGAGTACCATTTGCAGGGGAGTAACAGCAGGAGAGAGGGCATGCCCTCAACTCCTGCCTGTAGGCTTCCAGTGGCATCTGGTGGGCCACTGTGTGAAACAGGATGCTGGACTAGATGGGACTTGGGCCTGTCCCAGCAGTTCAGGGTATAGGTAAGTGAATTATAGCACATGTATTAAACTTGACATGTGAATAATTGTATGCCAGATTGTATATGCATTGTACACAGATTGTATATGCGTTGAGCATGACATGTGAATAGGGCTCAAGTCAATCCATTAACTATATTTTCTATGCTTCCCTGCAGCAACAGACAATGCAGAGCATGACCATCTTTCCCCCACTTACTGAGGCAAGTATGGGAAGCTTACAGGGAGACTTGCAAGTGGGAAGGCCTCCTGACCTTGTTGCACTCCTGATGACATCATTGAGAACGTGATGGGGCCTTCATCCAGAATGAGCCCAAGTTAGTATAAGATCATTCTAAACTGAGTCCAAATTAACTTGTTTGAGGGGAAAACCCTAATGAATGACCTTGGAAGTGGGAGGACTTACCAATCATGCCAATGCATTAAATATACTGTAGCACACAAAACCCCAAATAATCAATATTGTTTAAAAGCAAGGCTGGGAAGCTTGTTCAAATTATTAGCACCAGTTCACACAGCCAGCTTTAAAAAACAGAAGAAAAAAGGTTAAATTATTATACCCTAGTATAAACTTTTAGGAGGCCAGAGAGTCAAGAATTTTTTTTACTGAAATGTAAAGAAGTTCTCTAACACTATATTGTGTTTAAACTAATCAAAGTTCCACAGATTAATAACTTTTTAACAATATTTCTGTAGGATGCAAAATGGGTAAATATATATGGACAATATAATATGGAAAATTTGAATTTCTTAGCAGATCTGAAAAATACTTAGAACTCCAAATAATGAAGGTAAACAAATAATTTGCATTGCAACTTTTTGTAACACCCTATGATTAACAAGGAACCTACATCACTTAACTACAACTTACTTATTGAGCATTCTTAATATTGGCTTTGATCCAAATGATTTACCTATGCAAGCAGAATTCACTTTTACTCGCATAAGCTGGTCCTCCTGATTATGCCAATTTTCTCCTTGTGCCACAGCCTGTCACACACTACTACAGAGGTTCCCTAATTCCCAAGAGCCATTTTTCGGGTGGTGAATTTTAGGGATGTGCACGAAACCATTTGGCATTCCATTCCAGGAGCACCAAACCAGTTCCAGCAACTGGTGTTTCAACCAGTTCGGAGGGGACTGGGGGTTGCTTTAAGGGGCAGCATTGGCCATTTGTGTGATGATTCTGATCCCAGCTGCAAGGAGGCATGCTGCAGCCCCACGCACCCACTTTTTGGAAGAGCACCAGTGGGGGAAAAGCTGGGGGCAAGGGCTGGCAGCTAGGAAGTGCCTTCCCTGCCCCTTAAAGCAAACCCACCCACCCTCCGCCCTCCCAGGAGTTTGACGAGTTCGAACTGGTTCCATGCACATCCCTAGTGAATTTGGGGAAAGGAGAGAAAGCTCCATTACATGAGCAGAGTTCCACTTGTATATCTTAGGATTCAAACCATTATAAATAAGAGCAGCAAATGAAACCAGAACAAACTCTTAAAATCTACTCTTTTCGCAATAATTACTTTGAACCACATACACTTCAAAAGATTTCTTGCATCACACGTTTTTTAAAAAAAATTCCTATATATATCCACATCTGAAAATTATCTTCTGATCCATGTAAGGCTTTAAAACATACGCGCGCACACACACAAAACTCTTCCACAGTACAACAGTGCCTATTTTTGTTATGGCCATTCTTATGGCCAACGTGGCCAGTTAGTGGAATGGACCCAGAATATGGTTCAGAACTCAGGCCTATTTCCGATAGCAGTGTTCAGCTCAGAGAGGCACTGATGCAAGGTCTCCCTCAACTCTGAATGAACTGATCAGTACATGGCATCCAGGCCTCATGACTTGGTTTTTGTGACAAATGGTAATTGCTTTGTGAAGGTAGGGGTAATTAATCCAGCATTTCCTATGAAAAGGTGTTTCACAATGTTTGTGCAGCTTGTAATAAAAAAACACAATGACCAGGCTTGCTTTCCTGTTTCACATATATTCAAATGCTATCACTGTGGAATGCCTTTACAGATGCATGTTATGTAGATTTACACACACAATTAATTTGATTTCTATAGACAGAGTTTAGATCTCTTCCTCCTCACACCTTTCCAACTTCTAACACTCTTTGGAGCAAGAGGCATCAGGAGTCTGCCTTCTTAAGCAAAGACAGAGCCACAGCTTAAGAAATGCAGGTGTTTTGAGAACACAACAATACAATGTTTTCTGATAGCAGCTAACAGGAGATGGAATCCAGATCTTGTTTATCCTGGACTGAACTAGTATCCCTGAACTGATCAATAATTGTCAGGAGACAGGATCTAGAAGATAACAACAATTTACACTTTTGAGATTCATGACAGATCAAAAGGACCAGCTTGTATAAAAGGGGCCACCTCAGACATGGCCAGTCAGCAAGCTTTGCCTAACCAGCAGACCTTTGTTGAAGATCAATCCCCAGAGTTAGCTGCTCAAGCCACGGGGTTAAAGCAGGAATTCTAGCCACGGATAGGGATTGTCTGTGACTTCTGCTGCATAGTGAGAAGTCAAGACTACCCACCATGGCTCTCTCTCTCTGCCTTGCTCTGAGCATCTACCACTAGGCCTGCATCGTTCCCAAGTCTCGTGCCCTAGCAATGAACAAATCCTTTGAACCCTTCTTCGTGAAACTGGTGAGATGCCTATTCAATGAACAGCTCAGCCTGCTCTCCCTTCCCTCCTCCCTACTAATCCCTTTCCTAAGCCCTCCCTTCTTTCTTCTCTCTCTGTTTCTCTCTAAATGTTTTATTCAGATTTGTTAGACAACTGTAATTACTGATTGCACATGCACACCAGCACATTTGATAGTTAGTCACCAGTGTTCCCTCTAAGGCATGAGCATGTGTATGCGCTCACACATTTTTTGATGCCCATTCTGTTCATTTTAGATTCCGCTCAGGTTAAATCAGGAAAGCCCCATTCTGAATGCATGTGTGTGCACACTGCCTTGATACTGCTGCCCAGAACAAAACTCATTCTGCACACAGACGAAAAAAATTAGAGAACACTGCTAGGCACACTGCACTACACTTTGAATTGGAAACATGTTTAATTTGGATGACCTGTTTGAATTTTATCCTGATGAGCAACTTTCTATAATAAAGCCCATTGAACTTTCTGAGTGTGTCTCTCTCTATCTCTGTTTGCGCGCCCAGATCCTACATGGTCACCATCTCCAAGAACCAATTCAGTTTGTGTATGATGTGACTTTCCCTCTTTCCCTCTGAGCATATGCAGAGTGCAAAACCAGGCATGGATTATTTTCCATCCCATTAGGCCTTACAAATGATAGAGAATGATGATGATCCATATTTCTATGACTTCTATTTGTGTCTCACATAAATTGGTGACAAACAAAGCTTAACTTGTCCAACTATAAGCTTTTCCAAGGAATCATCCAAGAACAAGCTTTTCCAAGGAATCATCAGCATGGATCTTTTAAAGGGCAGTCTTGCCTCACCAACCTTTAAAATTCTTTGAGAGTGGCAAACATAGAGATGGAGCAACCCAGTAGGCATTAGATGCCAGGACTTCCAAAAAACTTTTGATGAAGACACTCCTCAAATGAGCCTACGTTTTCATTACTTCAAGGTTGGCTACATATACGCAATTTTTTTAAAAATGATGTTAATCTTACTCACTGTCTTATTCACTGTGAACATAACTGAAATTAATGTTGGGCATCCTAAGAAAGTCCACTAATTTATCGTCCCCATCATCTCAGAAAAAATAGTGAAACAATTCAGAATTGCATCATAAGACCCAGATAAAAGCTCACAAATGCTAATCACTAAAGGGCCATTAAAAAATACCCCATATGACACATTCCTATGGTTATCAAAGCATTCCTTTGTGTACTCTATTGCACTAGAAAGTACCCTTTGAAAAATAAAAATTCCACAGCAATCTATACCCAGATACAACCTGCAACAAGTACTTCATAGAAAAGAGGCTTTCAAAGTTATCATCCAGATATCACATTTTACTCAGCCTGCTTCCAGATTATGTACGTTCTTCAAGGCCTTCCCTGGTTCTACATAAATCTGATGCTATAAAAATTGGTTCTCTCTGTGACATAATGATAGTACATTCATAGCCCTGTTTCGGCATCCCCTATCTTTTCAGGGCATGTTTTCATAGCCTCTTCTTAGCCATCTCTTTATTTTTGGCTTCATTTCCCCCTTAAATACTGATACTGCTCTATCAGTTTCACAGGCTTATAAATGTTATACATCAAAAATTAGTTTCACTTATTAAGAGAGGGAACAGCTTTAAGAACTCTGGAATCTGTGCCTCAAAGCAAAGCCTTTATCAGCAGGTTCCAGTTACCATTTTTTGAAAAAGAAAATACCACCGATTAAAAACCTATACACCTGATTTCCAGAGAAAACCCACCCATTGCACACATATTCTATCAGATTCTGAAACAGCTGCACCCACAGACACAGCTCAGCTTCCCCCCCCCCTCCTTAATATGAAAATGAAAATGGGTGATGTCTTAGTACCTTTATCATGGTTTCTTGCTTGGCATCTGGTCAATATTTGTTTCTATACTAGACTTAAATAATGTCAAATAACAAGCAAGTAAGAAGTCTGCAATGAGTCTCACCTAGTATCAAGAGCAGTTGGTTATATTCTTGAAGATACCCTGAATAAGCCCCCTAAGGATCTCCATAGTGAAGAGTTATTTCCTTTACTAGCCATCCAATCAGCTCTAAGAGACAAGCTAGAACTTTGGTTTTATGGCTTTGATTGTTTAATGTTTAAATGTATTTAACAGGAGCCACCTTAGACAATTAATTGAAATGGTGGGATATACATGTATTGAAAATATAAACTTTTTATCTGAAAAGATCTGAAAGCTTTAGCATAGTATTTGACCTTGTATGTAGCAGAAAATGTATATAAGCTTGAGAGCAGTGTTTTGGAGCTAAGAGGGCAATGGTATGGATTTTCTTTAACAGATTACAAAATGGTGGGGGAAGGATGGGCTACATTGGTACCATATGCATAGTGAGGACTAAGGTATTGCAAACTGAGACAGGGCAAGGGTGGAAAATATTAGTATTAATTAAAATTGCATTTTTCAATGCTGTAAGTCACTAAGGCCAAATAGTCAAAAAGCAAATTATGAATCCAATAAATAAGTTCACTTTAGCAGGCATGTGAGACATATAAGAGGTAGACCTGTTAATGGTATAGTATAATAGACTATGGGACCAAGGGCAGGGACAGGTTAACTACAGAATTTCTTAAAAGGTCAAAATTAAGGTGGGGGGGAATCTAGTGTTGATTTCTTGATCAAGGCCCTCAAACACCACCACCCCACCCCAAAACACAGTGAACAGCAACACACAGCCTCCCAAATTATAATGGGTAGCAACAGTTTTGAACTGAAACGTTAGAACATTTGTTACAGTACTTGCCATCTTTCTTCATTACAAAACATGAAGCCCAGAGCAATTGCTTATGTCCCATTAAGTCAACACAGTTTAACTGGACTTAATGTTCTCAATGGTGGCCATAAGTTTTAAAACATACTACCAACATCTAGACTAATGAAGCATGGGGTAGGTACCACAATTTGCATGCTACAGCAGGAGAATGATTTTTGTCAGTCCTCTCTTCCCTCTGAAGCCACCTGTGACTCCCAAAAAATATGTCCCTGAAGTCTGTGGGACCCTCAGGGACATATCCTAAAGAATTACTGTGTACTTCAGAGAGAAGGGAAATGAAAAAATTGCCTGTCTATTACAGGGCATGTGCAGTGCTGCTGTACCAACACCTTTTTAGTCTGGATGTCAGCCATCATCCTACGATTAATTGCAATTCCAAAAGTGATGAATCAGGATCAGTTTATAAAATCAATCGCATAGCTTTGGCAGACTGTATCATATCAGGCTTCATGTATGTAGCTATGTGTTTAAATGTTCTCCCATTTAAAACACACACAAATACATATGAACATTTTTCCTCTCCTAAAGGAGCATTATGGAAGCATCTACTTGCAACCTGTAGAAGTACACTCCAAAAAACGTTTTGCTGCTGGATTCCGCTAAGTGGAATTCAGTGGTGTGCGGTGTTGCCCTTATTTTTCCCCTCCAAATTGTACTTCCAATAATGATTCTATATTGCTTTGTAAGCTTTCTTGGCACAACAAAAGCAACTTATGGTATGGGAGGCTGCGATTAGATAAAAATAACTGTAAAGTCCTGCTACTCAAGAAGACCTCATCTCTTCATAGGAATTTATCACTGAATTGTGCTATCTGGGCCTTTTTTTCATGAATGGTTTATTTTTACATAACAGATTTCAAGATGAAGTATGCTCAAACAAAAAGATGTATCCACTACATTTCCCAATACACAGATACATACATACATAAAGGTGGCCCTCTCTATTTGTGGGGTTCAGTGCTGATCTACAACCATGAATAATGCAACTGTGGATAATGAAAACCTGGCCAAATTCAGACGTAACATGAAACTAGAGTTAAAATGGGGCAGAAACTGGAATTCCAGTACACCCGAATATATGAAACTGCGGTTTCAAGCCCAAAGTGACCTGTGGTTTGCTTCGCCAAACTCCTATTTGAACCTTCAGTTTGAAAAAAGGTTTGCTGCCGAGACCTCCGGTTTGGTCGCTGAAGCATTATGTCTGATCCTGGACGCCGCTGTAACCATGGTTTCATTCCTATTTTCAAACCACAATCATAGAGACAGCATAGTAGACCCACCCAGGATCATGGCTGCTCCATGGCTGTGGTGCTTCTTGCTGGCCACCTCTCTGAGCACCAGCCTCTGGTCACCTATCCAGCTATCAAACTGACCGCCAATAGGGATGCTGCCACGTCCCATCCCAAGCTTGTCAAACGCCACAGTCACACAGGGGCATTCCCTCTTCCCATTCTGTTCCTTGCTCCCCCCATCTGGCAAGCAGGAGGGAAAGGGGATGGTATGACAGGGTGGGCACTAAGTGCTTTGCTCCCCAAGAATGAAGAGGTAATGATGCATGTTCTCAAGCACAAACATGCCAGGTGACAACACAAGCAGGGCACCCCAGCACAGCACCAGGAGGGGAACAAATGGCTGGGGTGTGTGTGTTGGGCTTAAAAGGCAGGGGTCAGGTTTTACACCCAGGGTCAGGTTTAAAAGGCAGCCTCAATCAAGGATTCTCAAGCAGCCAAGTTCTATTGGGCCCAGCTCCCTCCCCTTTGGGAGTTTGAAATCTCCAGACTTCCTCATGAGAAGGGCTGGTCTCTAGGGTCAGATTGCCCAGTTAAAGGGACGATTCCTCATAAGTGATGATGATGGATGCTATCTCAAGGCGGATCATGCTCACTCAAAAGAGTGCCATGCCATGGGGACACCCACTCACAACTGAGGAGAACCATCAGAGGGGAGGGGAGAGAATTGCTTAGCAAAATCTCTAATAATGCATGATGACAAAACAACCCATTCTCCCATGGACTGCTCTCTCATGAGAGTGTCAGGCCCTTGGGGCTCTATATCAAGCCAGGTTCTGTATGGAGAAAAGCTCTGGTGTTGGGAACGCTGGTTATTGTTTTCCCTGTCTTGGTGACTGCCACCAAATACCTGTCAAAGCTTGCCCCCTGCCAGCCCATCCACCCATGTGGGCATGTTCCCTTAAGGAATGGAGCCACTCTGGGAAGAGCATCTAGGTTCCAAGTTCCGTCCCTGGCTTCTCCAAGATAGGGCTGAAAGAGATTCCTGCCTGAAATCTTGGAGAAGCCACTGCTAGTCTATGTAGACAATACTGAGCTAGATGGCCCAACAGTCTGACTCAGTATATGGCAGCTTCCTATGTACTATGTTCCTCTCACAACTGACATGTGCTCCACCATGTAAGTGCAGAACTGCGCTGCCGGAAACTGCAGATATTCGAAGCAGAGTACCATTGATAAAAAGTTCGGGTATATATTGCCCTTAGGGATGTGCACGAATCATGGTTTGAAACACGGTTTGAGCACATTTTGGGAGTGGGATCCAGGAGCTTTAAAAAAGAGGACAGAAGTTCCTTACAGCTTCCTGCTGCGGCGGTGCACATTCCAAAAAGCTCCGTGTAACATCAGCATGCACATGGCATCCATGCACGTGCAGGCACCATTTGCATGGTCAATAGTGTTGCTGACCATGCAAATGGCACCCGTGCATGCATCCTGACAGCATGCAGGACTGGAGGGGCCTAGGGCAAATCAGCCAGTGCAGGGCCCCTTTCCAGTTAATTCTAATGGTGGTTAAGAGAGCGGGGCCCAAGGAGGTCGCCCTGCTTGCCATGCCCTAAGGACAGCCCTGCATGCACGTTACCCCTGCTAACTGGGCAAAGAGGCACCTTTTCCCGTGGTGATTCTCTTTATTTAGCAGGGGGAGAGTAACTGGCCCTATCCACCCCCAGCACAGTACTTCCAGTGACTGTTGCTGGTGTCTATCTTATGTTTCTTTTTAGAATGTGAGCCCTTTGGGGACAGGGAGCCATCTTATTTGTTATTTCTCTTTGTAAACCGCCCTGAGCCATTTTTGGAAGGGCGGTATAGAAATCGAATTATTTATTATTATTATTATTATTATTATTATTATTATTATTATTATTATGTGCATGCTGATGCAGCACGGGGCTTCTTGGGACATGCGCTGTCCCAGCAGGAAGCTGCATGAGGCAGCCGAGAGCAGGTAAGGACCTGCTCTCCTCTTTCTTAAAGCTCCCGGGCCCCATTCCTGTAATGTGTTTGAACCATGGTTTGTGCATATCTCTAATTGCCCAACTACAGATACACAAAACCGCAAGTGCCGAAACTGTGGGTAACTAGGGCCACCTGTAGTGGTACTAACTACCTCCAGTATCCTAGCTTAGACAGCATGTTGCTGTCTATTCAGGTAAATTATTCAGCTATTTCATGGAATTCAGGTAAGATGAGCTAAATGGTGGGCAAGAAGGGAAAACTTATCAGTTTAAAAAAGAGAAATTGCACTCCACCATAGATTCTCAAGAACACACTATCAATAAAAATAGGGGGAAACATGTAACTTTGATAAGCAATCTGATTAACTGCCAAAGTTTTTAGGGCCTGTCAAAACTTGGAAGTGATCTAAGCTGTTCAGAGCCTCATTCCAAGTTAGACACCAAACTTCACAACAATTCGCAAACATAATAAGGCGAAACATATTCTTAAAATTAAATGTTTAGAATGATCAGTCAGTCAGTTAGAATGACAGAAAAGCTGAATCAAAGCACATCTCAAAATTCTGAAATAGCTGATGAGAATGTTCTCTGGTTAATTAATCTGATCAAAACATCGCAGATGGAAAGCAAACTTTTGCACTAAATTCAAATACAGGATGGGATTATCCAAAACTCAGACTTATTTTAGTAAGCTATTTCCAGTATTGTCTACAATTAATGATTTACATCCCATCATTCTCCATCAGAGTTCAACATGGCTGCACACAGGGGTCCCAGTAGGTCATCCTTTCAACACTGAAGGGTCTGAAGGCACATGAAGCAGCAACCTTGCAGATGCTACAATCCCTCCTAGAAGGGTATGAATACCACCCAGAGACGAAAGTTTGGGGCGGTATACAAATTTGATAAACAAATAAATAAATGAAGGATATACCCAAGAGTGGCTTTTAGTACTGTACAGTTTGTATGTGCAAAGCTCTGGGCTGGATCCAGCAATATGCAAAGCAAACAGAAAGGAACTTCTACTCCCACAAGGTGATCTCCCAATGTCCGCCAATTCCCTCTCCCCATTGTAGCTGTCTGCTTTCATTTCATGGTGTTTTGGAGGGTTCCAAACAGTGTTTCCTCTAACAGGGATTCTCAGATGTGGTTCACTACAACTCTCAGCATCCCCAATTGCAATGGCCAATGGCTGGGGATTCTGGGAGTTGTAGTCAACATCATCTGAGAATCCCTGTTAGAGGAAACACTGTCCCCAACCCTTAAAGCAGCTCAAATCCATAGTGGAGGGAAGGGAGTGGAGGCCCTGTTATAAGAGCAGAGTTCTGCTTTTGCAACTTAGGAGTGAAGCTTCTGTTTAGAAGTTATGATGAACATGTTGCGGCGAGGCAGCAGGCACAATCCCACTTCCCCTCCCATGCATGTTTAATCAACACCATTAGGTTTGTCTGATCAGTGCTGTTGTCCCATGAAAACATAATGTGCAAAGACAGAGATGAATTGCAGGAACAGTAAAGTTTCCATTTCACATTACTAAAATTTCACAACTCCTCATTATTACTAAAATTTCACAATAAATCATTTGAAGCCTGCAATCCACATTTGGAGTTTATTATTGTTTGCAGAAACAGAAACACTGAAAATACAACTAATAACCATAACCATTCCTAACTGTAACTATAAACTGTGTAGCTGAAAAGAATGCTGACTGGAAGGAGAAAAGTATTAGGAAACTGAAAACATAGTTTCACTGTAGTTGTTAACCATATTATAAAGATCTAGGAGCAAAACTACCAAAAAGTTCAACTCACCTCTCGAGTAGCTAATTGATCACTTAGTTCCTCAGCTTGTGCAACATCTCCTTCAGCCAAAGATTTGTCTATGCTGAGTTCAAGGCCAGACTGCAAAGAACACCAAAACAAAATAGCAATTTCCACTAGAATACTAACTGAACATTGTAAATGGGTGTTCAAGGAAATTAATCAGATCCAAAACAATATTCACTCACACAGTTAAAATTTCTACATATCACACACAAAAATATCATTAAATACTCATAGAACGGTTGTTTGAGAACAAATTGTTGTATTAGTTCCACCTTATGTGTTGGATAAAGACTGCACTTTAAAAAAATTACATGGACTAGTTCACGCCTGTCACAATAACATTTTATCTCAAAATCTGACTTATCTATTCCATCCCTGGAGCTTCCCTGAATAAAACGTGAGGTGTATGTGTCAAATAATATGAAGAATGCCAATTACCACTGTGTCTTTGCAATGCTTAGATCTTATCTTTATCCAAAAAGTGAATTCTGGCATGCCGCCACTCCACTACTTCACTATATTACTAAATCCAACCCTGCAAATTGTCAAGTGTAAAAGAAGAGAAGGCTACATTTTTAATCTCTGAAAACAAGCAATGAAGAAAGAACCTTAATAACACAGGCAAATCCTAACTTGTCTTGAGTTAACATTTACAAATGAAGGACCACTAATGAATGCAATAATAATAATGTAATAGATTTCTGCCCTGAAACTCTAGGTTCATTTTTATTGAACACTCTACTTGTAATATATCTGAAGAAGAAGAAAAAAAGAAAAAGAATGTTGATTACAAGTTGATATTGTGTCAAGAAGAATGTCATCTTCCAATTAAAAAGAGAGCTATCCACTGGATCTGCATTTTATTTAGGTATATGCATTTTTACATATCTTTGCAGGTCACCTCATCTGCTTTGTCACTGAAGGCCAAAGGCAAATATATAATTTTTTATTGGATGTTAAGAAATATTAATAAACAGATAACATTCTGGGTACCCGTATCAGATGAAAGATAAAATAATGCAAAACCTAGCAGCAAAGGAAGCATTATTTAGTACTGTGGCAGAAACCAGTTTGGTATCTTCCATTTTTCCACAGTATAAGGAAGTTGTCCTCAAGACTGGGTTATCAGCCACCCCATGCTCTGAGACAGGGCCAATCAAATTTAAGCAGGCTAGTATGTATAGCTAGATAGCTGTCACTCAAGCCCCAGTTCCGGTCCTGTCTTGCTTTGGACTGGCAGCACTTGGGAAGAGTTCTTGCAACTATTGCCTTTTTTTGTTCTTGTTCAGGCTAGTTCTTTTCTCTTCCCCCTTCCCTATTCTCTGTGCACAAGGGTGGGAAGGGAGTTGTTTATATTTGTTTTAAGAAAAAAATAATCCTTTGGAATTGATTTAACTGCATTTGATTATGGAGGTCTCCCAGGTTGGGGACATGTTGGTCAGTTCCATCTCGAAGGGGCCACTGTCAGACAGGGCACAGATTCTATAGCGCAAGCCCTTCCCTTATCATTCATTCCGCGCTCATTCATACCACAGCGCAAGGGGGCTGCTGACGCTTCTCTTGTTGTTGCCGAGGAATCTGTAGTTCCCACAGTCCCCTTCAAAAAGCCAAAAAAGGCAGAGAAGAAAACTAAACATTTGGAGGGAGAACCTCCAAAGAAAAAGAGAAAGGCAAAGCTCTCCTCCTCAGGGGTCAGGATTAGTAAGTGGCTCTTAATACAGGCGCTTTGCAAGCAACACAAAGCGCAATGTTTCCCTCCCGCCATTTTGCCGGCGCCTGCTCTTTCATCTGCTAACACAAGAAGTGTTTTGCAGGCTAGGACAGAGAGGTGTAAAAAGTGCGTGAAAAAACAAGATCAGGGGACTAGCTTGCTAGCCCCTGACGATGTGCTTCCAGCAGATGGTTTCCTGGGCATTGGTATGAATGTGATCCCTGTGGGGGTTCTGATCCTGCCGCTGCCAGGCCTGATCCTGCCAACTGAGGGCCCGATCCAGCTTTTGGCTCCAGTCATGCCTGCACCAGCTCTGCCTGTGCTGCAAGGGGGCATGCGCTGCCTTTACTGGTGGGTAAGCCTACTATTCCCCCAGATGTTTCTTCCTGGTTACAAGATTTTCTTACAAGACAGTGTTGGGCAATTGTCTCTCCAGTTCTTAAAGCTCACACATCTCTGGTCCCTGGTCCTCCTATGTTACCAGGTTCTTCAGCACCAATCCCTATCCCCTCCATTCCCACACCCACTCTTTTTAAAAGCCCTGCCAAGTTGTCTTTTTCTTCCTCCCCCAACTCTAGCCCACCCAGGGAAGCCATTCCCGTGGCAGAGAGGGGTAGGTTTGTGGCTAGGAATGGAAGGCATTCACACAGGTGCAGGGCTTTTACCCTTGCTTCATCTCCATCCTCATTTGATGAGGCTCCTATGCCCAAGAGGCCAGCCAAGACATGTAGATGGTCCCTTCCAGTGGCTCCAGTGTCACAAGAAAATCAGCCTGTGAGCCAGGACCCGAGCTAGTAGCACCTGTCATTCCAGCTCTGACTAAGGATCACCCCATGACAAGCAGACATCTGACTCTCAGTCCTCTGAGTGGGAAAGGGAGGAAGGGGAGAGTTCCAATGAACAGGCTCAGCCTGATCTACCGAGCTCAACCCGCCTTTTCATTACCTCCAATTTTGAGGTTTTGCTATCCAAGGTCAAGAGGGCCATTAAAGACATTAGCAAGGACAGCAGGACACAACTTTCCTCCAGCTTGCAGCAGGAGATCTTTCCTTCAACCTCTAGTTCTATTTCTACTGTACCCTTTCTAGATCTTCTAAAAAATGGAATGATTTCTGAATGGGGGTCACCGGTTGCCAATAAACCTTCCCTGTCCTATCCAAAGAAATCATACAACTTGTCACTGGAAATAATGTCCTTGTTAGCTGTTCCTCCAGCAGATGCCCCAGTGGCCCAGACAGTATCCGGCACATTGGCGAATAAGGACGGGGATGAACAACTCCGGTTACCTGAAGACAAGAAAGCTGACCAAGTTCTTAGAAGGGGCCATGAGGCATCGGCCACAGTGGACAGAGCTGTGACTACAAATTTCATTTTTGTAAGGGCCACCATCCTCTGGGCTAAGGACCTGGTCAAGTATATCCCTCCCGAGAACACAAGGCTATGGCAAGGGATTAATAAGATTGCTAAGGCAGCAGCCCTGACTTGATGATTCAAGTCTGGACTGTATTCAGTTCACCTCTCATGCCATGGCATCTGGGGTTGCAGTTCATACGGGCCTATGGTTAAAGAACTGGCATGTGAACTACAAGTCCAAGTTAACACTAGCTGCTACCCCTTTCAAGTTCCTTAGAAACTGTCCTGGTAGAGACCAGGGATAAAAAGAAGGCCGTGTCCTCAGGCAAAAGGGATTTTCACAGATCTTTCAGGGGAACACCTTTCAAAGCATCTTCCTTTCACTCCTACAGGGGATTCAATCGATCTGCTGGGTTCCAATGGAGATAATCAGCTCAGAGACAACCATCAACGGTCCTTCAAGCCTCCCTGGCAGCAGCAATGGAGTTCCTGTGGCAGAGACAGATTCAAACAACGGGGCCAAGGCTTCCCCGCTACGGGGCAACAGAACTGTAAGCAATGACAACCTCCAAGTGAGGGCCAGGCTCCTTCATTTCTCGGAAGCCTGGAAGGCCAGGTCCACCAACCACTGGGTGTGAGAGGAGGTGCAGGCCAGTTACTCTATAGAGTTCACAGCACAGCCCTCAGATTTTTTCCTGCCCACTCCCAAATCCAGGAGTTGGACAAATCAAGTCCTTATGAATCAGGCAAATCAACATCTCCTGGTAATGCAGGCAACAGAACCCGTACCACTGATGTCCTCATGTCAGGGAGTTTATTCTCGGTGGCCAAGAAGGACGGATCATGGAGGCAATCCTGGATTTAAAGTGCCTCAACCACCCAGTGAGGAAAAGAATATTCTGTATAGAGTCCTTAAAGTCCATCAAGGAGGCAGTACGAGCAGGGAAGTTCCTAGCCTCTATCAACCTATCAGAGGCCTACCTGCATGTGCCTATCCATCCGTTGTTCCAGAAGTACCTGTGGTTCGCTTACGACCAGAGGCATTATCAGTATCGGGCCCTGCTCTTCGGCCTGTCATCGGCCCCATGGGTCTTCACCAAGATCATGGTGGCCCTGATTGCCCATGTACATCTGCAGGGCATTCATGCCCATCCATACTTGAATGGTCTTTTGATCCAATTATCATCTTTACCTTAGGCCGTCCATGATGTCAGGAAGACAGTTCAGTTGCTCCAGGAGCACGGATTTGTGATCAATTGGCAGAAAGGTCACCTAAAGCCTTCCCAAAACCGTCAGCATTTGGGAGCACACTTCAATACTCTGGTGGCCACTATTTCACTTTCACTGGAACACAGACAGAAGCTGGTCCAGCTGATATTACCGCTCATGACTTCCAGTCGGGTACATCTCATGATTCCATGTCGGGTGGATCTCATGACTTCTAGTCGGGTGGATCTTATGATTCTTGCACAAGTGATGGGCTCAATGATATCCTGCATATCAGTTGCATTGGCACTCCAGGACTCTACAATGGCACATCCTCCCTTATCAGCAGGCCACTGTGGATCACATGCATCAAGACATGCATCTTCAGATCCCCTTGTGTCCAAAGGTGCAGAGGTCTTTTCTTTGGTGGATGTGTCCATCCATGGAGGAAGGTCTTCCCCTCGAAATATCAGTCAAGATGGTTACATCAGATGCGAGCCTCAGCTGGGGAGCGCACTACCTGGATCATTTCACATAAGGGACCTGGGATCTGACCGAAGCCAAGCACAACATCAACTGGTTAGAGTTGAGAGTGTTGCGCCTGGCTCTTTTACACTTTCAGGACCTAGTCCAGGGTGTTCATAGTATGATATGCTCTTGATATTAGTGATTGCCTGAAAACAACATAGGGAGCTGGACAATGTGTACAGAGTAAACAAAATGCTCTTCAAAAAATGTTTATGAGTGTCAGTTGAAGGAAGTATAGATTTGCTTGCCGTAGACAGGTATGATTCAGTTATGGCTAATGTTTTTGGTTTGTTTAATTAGTACAATATTTCTATTTTAATAAGGAATTTTATTTAGAAAATCACCTTTCGAGAAGTTTCCTTGCTTGCAATTGGTTTAAACCTATCATTGATTCCAAAAAATTGAGTAAGCTCTTTCAACTGGCTTTCCTTTGTAGATGGTTGGCTACAAAAACAAACAACAAAACAACACGGTTGCATGAGATTGTTTCAGAAGAAAAGTAGTACTTATTATTAAAATGTGCATCAAAGTATTATTATTGAAGTATCTTTGAATCTGGAAGGGAAGACACTTTCCACAAACTGGCTGACATCCAGAGCAGCCAACCACGGACACTCCGAACATTACCAGCTTACTGCACACTCTCCCTGAAGTGAGGGTGGTCTTACACCCTTATGTAAAAGCACAGATCCTTTTCAGAGCCTTGCTCTTATCCCAGAAGTGATCTGTGAGGTGGAAACACATTGCTGACACGTTCCAGAGTGTGGGAGAGGTCCGAAAGGTATTTGTATTCTTGCACAAGTCCACCTGCACTTCATGTAGAGCGTGCAGCAGCGCAGGGATGTTAGGAGTGCTTGCAGTAGGCTGTTCTGGATGTCAGCCACTGTGCTCTTTTATCTGGAAATGGTTGCATCTTGTTAAATAGCAATGAAATTTTATTTACTGGTGTATTTTTACATGTAAGGAACCATGTGACTACGACCAGCCTAATGAAGTAAAACCCTCCCATCCTAATTTACATTTAGTGGAAGGGGGAAAGGGTTTCCTCAACTTACAGTATGGTTGTATTTTCAAATTAAATTACCTTAGTGGCCAAACTAAGACTTTGATAGTCTCTGCAGATAGTCTCTGCAGAGGAGAGCTGGTCTTGTGATAGCAAGCATGACTTGTCCCCTTAGCTAAGCAGGGTCCAGCCTGGTTGCATTTGAATGGGAAACATGTGAGCACTTTAAGATATTCTCTTCAGGGGATGGAGCCGCTCTAGGAAGAGCAGAAGGTTCCAAGTTCCCTCCCTGGCTTCTCCAAGATAGGACTGAGAGAGATTTCTGCCTGTAACCTTAGAGAAGCCACTGCCAGTCTGTGAAGACAATACTGTGCTAGATAGATGGTCTGACTCAGTATATGGCAGCTTCCTATGTTCCTAACCTTCAGCAGGAATTACACAGAGACAAGGCAGAATGCTTTAAATCATTATAAGAAGTTTTAAAAATACCTCTCAGTTACTTCTTCATTGTTCTTTTTCAGTTTAGCTGAAATGGGGAAAAATACTCCTGTAAGTTAAATATCTAATAGAGACTACTATTACAAACAGAGACTTGGAGTTCACTCCACTGCACGTGTAGCATCAAACATGAATGCTGTACGCATTTGTCTATAGAAGAGCACCGTTTTCCTTTCTCCTCTAGCAGTGGGTGCATACGGGCACCCTTAGGCAGTATGCCAGAATGTTACAGGGATGAGAAGTCTGTGTATACCTTTCATATCGCTGTAACAGTGTGTTGTCCTGAGTGGCTGTGTGCATGTGCTGTGAGGGGAATGAGAAGGGGAAAAGGGCTCTGGAATCTTTTCATGCATAGTGCTGTATCTCCTGTGCACTGGACTGAACTCTTATTATTATAATGATATCTAAAATAACTACTTGATATCAACAGAATGCTGCTGATTACAAAACTCCTTTACACCCAGATCTTAAATATATGACATTAAGTCAGCCTCATAGGCTTTATACCTCAAGCTTCAGGCCTCAACCCAGATTCATGCAATAGGAAGGAGAAGGTGCATGGAATGAATTTCTTCATTCCCAAATAGGAGATCAGCAGTGTCACAGCTGGCAGCATCAACTGCTGTCCACATACCACAGAATGCCACATAGAGCACTGTGCAATCTCCCCTTCCCGAACACAGCCCTTCTGAGCTTTGCAGAAAGGTGTGCAGAAAGCAGTTTCCAACACAGAATGGTTATGGTAGAGGCAAGAATGTTTAAGCAAGGTTTGTGGCAGGCAGCTTCAGAGAGCTAACGCACATAAGAATCTACACTAGTTCAAAGGCTTCCCTGAAAAGTCATTAATTATTTAAATCTTGAATTGCCTTACAATCAAAATACACAGGAGAACCACTGAAGTTCAATTAGCAGCGTGTGAGTCCCAAACTTGAAATTCAATCCCAGCTCCTTTATGGACATTTGAGAGTTCATGTGCAAGTCACTGTCTCTCACTGCAGTTCTCCAATAAAACTATAGTAAGTGACCTATGTAATATGGTCACTGAAAGAATAAATGACAAAAACCACAAAGCACATGAAGTACTGAAAGACTTCACCAATGAGACAAGATTCACAGAGCAGTTTTGGCCTCGCATCAAGGCCTTTGACATTTTTATTTGAAGCATAGTGCCTCTGTCTTTATTAGAAACTGCTTTTAGCATTCCTCTCCGATTCAAAAATGAAGTGCCATGTGGCTGTTGTTCTAGAACATATGTCCAAACCCCTTTAGGTACCTGGAAATCGCTATGCAGTTCTTTGGGTCCTAACCATGGTAAATAATGCTAATTACATGTAATTATAACCAAGTCGTAGACAATCCTAAAGTTTAACATGCTAAAGAGTACAGGAGAACCTCGTTAATCACAGACTCAACTTCTGCAGTTCCACATATCCACGGTAAGGTAACTGGCACCCAACCTTGGTATAAGCCCCCCCACAAAAACACCCCCCCCCCAAAAACCAGCAGAAAAAGGGTTAAGTCTCGCATAACTATGGGTTGGGGTGGGTGGGCAGAAATGAACTCTGAAGTCATTTCCGCCCACCATTTTGTGTAAGGGAGCCACCTTCTGGCTCATATGGAAGCATTTTGGAGGCACTGCTGGACAGCTGGGGACATACTGATCACAGTAGGGCACTTCCCCCCGTGATTTCTGGCTGATTCTGCCCATTTTGGGGTTGTTATACTAAAAAAAACAAACAACTCCACGATTTTTTCAGCACAAACCCTGCAAATTGCAGCATGGGGTGGGTGTGGGAGCATTGTGGGACAGCTGGGGAGAGAATGGGCACAGTAGTGCACTTTCCCTGTGATATATGGCCAATTCTGCCTGTTTGGGGGTTGTTATACTTAAAAATCACAGAGGTATTCCCCCCAGCAAAAAAAGCCTGTCAATTGCAGCACTTTTGGGGGGCATTGCTGGACAGCTGGGGACAGACAGAAGTAGGGCACTTTCCCCCATTATTTTTGGGCAGTTTTTGCCCATTTTGGGCACATTTTTTGACCTCTAAGACCTAATCCCTCCAAACCCATTGCTTCAATTACTCAGTATTTGTGGTTTCCTTATCCATGGCAACTGCGGAAAATGGAACCCTGCAAATACTGAGGTTCTCCTGCATGTGTATCACTGTTGCCTCCTAACCCCTTTACTAAACCATTTTGGAACTTGATTACAGAGAGCATTTTCCACCTTAACAGAATTTCCCAGCACTTGTATTAATTAAAAACCAAGCACCTTTTCTGGAACGTTTTCTCTTTTTCCCCCTCTCTCTCTGATTTACTTGGATTTTCATTTCAAAGTTTTTCTTCTGCAGATTCTGAAATTTCTGTTGAGAGAGAAAAATGCAAACTGAGAATGCTATGGGATTTTTAATTTTTAAATCTTTTTGCTTGTTTTTACACATTAAAGTAATGTACAAAATCAACCTGTTTCAGGAAACATTCAGCATCTACCATAGGAAATGTTACTATGTTCCTAATTGCATTTATTAGTTCTAATTTGCAAGTATTAAACACATATACATTGATCCAAAGCTCTGAAGACTCGCCGATGCTGCACAGTGATCCCAGCAAGCACAGCCTTTCCTGATCATTGCAACATTGGAAGATGTTCTATGACTGCAACATAGATATGCATGAGCAGTGTTGCTGACACAGCAGTGAAGAATTGCATAATAAGAAATGTACAGCTGTGTTTGCACCCAAGGGAGCTCTGGGTTAAGTTGAAAGACTACACTGATCTCTGTGTGGCAACTTTGTCTCTGCCAACTGAGCAGAGAGGCTCAAGAAACACCTTCTTGTGGTATTTCTAAGACTACAAATATTTATATACCACTTTTCAACAAAAGTTCTCAAAGCAGTTTACATAGAAAAATAGAAATAAATAAGAACGTTCTCTGTCCCCAAAGGGGCCAAAGCAACTGTCCTCATCCAGCCCCAGCACAGCATCCCTACAGTTGTTATTGCTGATATTTATCTTATGTTTCTTTTTCGATTGTGAGCCCACTGGGGACAGGCAACCCTCTTATTTATTATTACTACTACTATGTAAACTGCCTTAAGAACTTTTCTTGAAAAGCGGTATATACATATTCATAGTAGTTTCACTTCTTGGGTCATTAATTACGCAGGAATGTTCTTGATTGTTTTCACATTTCCACTTTATAAGTTGGGATTTAGGGTGCTATTTTAGGCACATCCAATGAGATTTTTCAAGTTTATTCCCATGTTAGATGGGATACTACAGAATACCATATCACAAACAATACAGGTTGTGATATGGTGTGACATTGTGTGACATAGCTTCCCTCGGTGTGAAAAGTAGTTTGCAGGGCTGTTATTTAGGAAATATAATCTCAAAGTCCATTTGGACTTATAGAATTTGTTGAAGAGTTTTCTGGACCTAGTCAATACAGAAGAGAATACTACATACATTCCCTAAAAATGAAATAAGAATATTCATAAATGGGCACATTATAACTACTTAGAGTTTACAAAAGAGAAGACATGCTAATTTTTGGAAACCTTTATAAACTACAGATCCACCCTCTGTGCAATTGCCAACTTGGTCAACTCATCCATACAAGTTGTCCTTGCCTGAAAATAGGATAGAGTGTATGCACTTCTTGTAGAAAGCTGTATAAGAGAATCTCTCACACATCCTTCCCATCCTATTTTGATACAGCAATGTCAAAAATCCCCACAAAACATTAGAAGTTTCTTTGTAGCTAAACAGCTTAAAATAGTAGACTAAACTGAATTCAAAATTAGTTGACTTCTTGTTTTGTCCTAATGCACTCAGAACTATTACCTGTCCAAATATTAACTATAGAAGTAACAACACCATGCATTCAGTTTCAATCACACGTGGAGATGTAATCAAACCTACATTCCACATATCTAAAGAAACTCCAGAAGGGCATGCTTGGAATTCTTGTACTTCATCCACCACTGCTGCAGAAGCAGGTTTGCTTTCAGCAATGTTTTCAAATTCCTGTGTCTTCCGCATATTAGAAGCCTGGATGCTTTTGCAATCCGTTCGTTCTTTTTCCTCCTTTAAGGTAGGCACCGGACCATCCAATATTTTTTCATCATCAGAACTTGTGTCAATGTCACTTTCATTCACACCAGGAGGTAAAAGACCACTCCACATCTCTAGGTATAAAATGATAAACGAAATATTCATTATCATTATGGAGAAATCTTGAACAAAATTATTACAGTGATTTTGATACTTTGCCTGCCTTTTCAGCAGTAATAAAAACAGAGTAAGAACTTCTCCTGAATCTTCTTTCTTAACTATTCATTCATCAGTGTCAATGTGAATTCAGATTTTCCAAGATCCAAAGAAACTGAATGTGAAAACAAATCCTTTGGATGTACAAAGAGAATTAGAAAGATACATTATTAAAAAAATAATCTTTTTTTTCATTTGATGTTTTAAGGGGCTTACACAGGCTTATTAGAATTAATGCCCAGCATCTTAACATTTATCAAATGGGCAGTTTACACAACTGTACTTTTCCTCTAATGTATTTCAGAAATGTTTCTGAACAGATGGTAATAGGTTTAAGTTTTGCTTTGTTTTCCTGACAGGCATGATCCAGAACCTTTTTATGCCAAAAGGATGAGGGGAGGGATGGACTACTTGTGCAAGTGTAAAGCACAAAGAGGGGAACTACAGTTCGAGTTGTGATGATCTCTGTGATTAAGAAGTGAAATTATCTCAATATTTTTGAAAAACATTTTACACATAATCTTTAAGTGACAGTATTGCACATACGCTTTTCCCTCTGTGTACATCAGCAGAGAAGCCAATTAGCTGCAACTCCCTAGCTTATATAGAGTGAAAACTTCGTACCACAAACGACAACCAAGATGTGGGACTCACACGATGCCCCCACACTAAATGGTGTTTTCTATGCAGCAACTGATTTGGCACTGCGTCAAGTAGCCCGTAGCACAGTATACATCTTTTCACCTTATACCTTAGGTCAAAGAGAGGGGGGTGTGGTCCTGCCAGAACACAACGCGACTCGGTACCTTTTATTTTCCCGGAGCTCTGCAGTGACGCAGAGCACGCAAAGCAGGCGACGGGAAAGGGGGAGGGATTGAAGGCGGCGGGCTGCAAAAAGAAAGCGACGGAGCTTCAAGGAAGCCAGCAGCGGCGAACGGAAGAAAGCAGGAGGAAAGGAGAAAGACGAAGAAGCAGGCGCGTGGGATGGGGGTGCCTTACCATTCTCCAGCCACTTCGCCCTCTTCCTGCTTGACTTCGCTGGCTTCTTTGAAGCGCCGTCAGCTTGTTTGCACAACCCGCGCACCGCCTCCTCCTTCTCCTCCTCCCCGTCGCCTGCTTCGCGTCACTACAAAGAGTCCCTCCTCTTTGGCCTGCTCTTTTTCATTGCCGTGGAGGGTGGAATTGAGGTGCAGGGGCTCAGGGAGCAAGCAATGCTGGGAGAAAGAGGAGCCCCCCCCCCCGCTCTTCTCTCTCGCCCTCGCTTGTGATGACGCCAGGAGAGGGGTGGGCAGCTGTAGCAGTAGCCTGATAGTAGGGACGCGGGCCTTTAGGCGGAGAGGCTGGAAAGGAAACATGGTGGGCTGTTGGCTCCCCTCCTTTGGTGCCTAGGCTGGTCTTAAAAACAATGTCTTTCCTTTGGTTGCGGGCTGAAGCTCCTTTAGAATATGGTTTCAGGGAATTCTGTTTTAGGCTGCTTGCAGACTGCGCTTCCAACGTCATTGCTTTCTGTCGCGGGTAACATAATGTTACTCTCCTGTGGCCTGACAGCATTGCTGTCATTTGCTTGTCACAATTAGCACTTCATTTGTGGAAAAACCCGTGTTTGAAAGGCTGGGGCAAGAGGGGCTGCAGCAACACCCAGTTTTTAGCACGTGGGAAAGGAGGTGGATTCACATATAGGCCAGAGTCCCTGCAAGCTAAGAGGGAGTACTTCACACATAATTCGGATTTTTCATTGCGCGTTAAGAGTGTAGCCTGATTTCTATCCGGGGTTTTAAAAAAATCCACTTTTTGGTTGGTTTGGGATGAGGGCCAACTTTAAACTCAAGGCAAAGACTCACAGAAAACCTACGATAAAACTTTCTGTCTGGGAAAGCTCCTGGAAGTTATTTACACATGGCTTCATGCTTCGGGGTAAATGTTGAGTGAAGCCACTTTGAACTACATTCGTGACATTGAGGGAAGCAGCCCCTCCCTTCTGCTCTCAGATTTTGTTTTTTATTTTTATTTATTTAACACATTTTTATACCACCCAAAATGCAAGTGTCTGGGCTGTTTACAACAAAACAATAACAGCAGATAAAAAGATTAAAACATTGCAACAGTTAAAATTTAAAATGCTGAAATTATTAAAAAGATAAAACTTGTTTTGAAACAAGTTCACATGGCATGCTCCGTGTTTTCCTTCTAGCCAATGGGGGGAGCTTGCTAAAGAGCGATATCTGCATTTCTAAAGAGAATATCCCTCTTATGCTAACGATTCTGCGTCAGTGCATCTTCCTACTTGGTTCAGCGTTTTCAGAAAAAGCAGCGTAAAACCAGCATTTTAACAATCCAGAAATAAGCTAGAATTCACATCACAAAGCCCGATTTGTGTGTGGAGTGGGTCCAGGACTTTGGGGTAAGTTTGGCTGGTATGTGAACGCACACACTGTCTTCTGAAATAGATTTGGGGTAGATGCCCTGTTTGTAAAGCCTGGCCGTAGCAGGAAAGCACAGTAAGCAGTGGCGGGCGTGGGCAGAAGGAGTGGCAGCAACAATGGCAAGGCTTCACAAGCAGCGGCTGGTGGGAGGATTGGTGGCAAGACTCTGCAAGTGGCAATGGGGCAGTGTGCGAGAAGAGCGGCAGCAACGCTGGCAATAGTGGCAAGGCTTCACAACCAGTGGCAGGGCAGCAGGCAGTAGTAGTAGCAGCCCTAGTGGCAAAGTGCCACAAGTGGCTGTGGAGCAGCAGGTGGGAGGAACGGCAGCAGAGGTGGCAAGATGCCACATGTGGCTCTGCTGTGGAGATCTAAGGCCAAGACCATGAGATTAGAGTATAAAAAGGTTGTCTGCTACAACTCCAAACATCAGGATAATAGCGGCACAGCAGAATAATATGTAGAAGATTGATATCCCAGTTTACCATGTCCAGTATGCCATGCCCAAACATTTAGCAATAGCAATAGCACTTACATTTATATACCGCTCTATAGCCGGAGCTCTCTAAGCGGTTTACAATGATTTTAGCATATTGCCCCCAACATTCTGGGTACTCATTTTACCGACCTCGGAAGGATGGAAGGCTGAGTCAACCTTGAGCCCCTGGTCAGGATCAAACTTGTAACCTTCTGGTTACAGGGCGGCAGTTTTACCACTGCGCCACCAGGGGCTCATTTAAAAAAACAAAAACCAGTAAAACAGCTTTCAGAATGTAACTCTGCATTTGCATATGGATTTATATTTGCTTGGAATGAGGAGGTAAAGTGACCGAGCAAATCACCTTGTATCCAGGGGGGAAAGAGAAGAAACCGTGGAGAGGAAACATCAGGTGTAATTGGAAGATTGACAGCCTGGTGGTTCGGTACCCCCCCCACACACACACACCTTTCTTAAGAAAAGTAAGCTTATGAGATCACCTGTCATTGTGTGTGTGTGTCCCCCTATCAACTTCACAATGCCTGGACCAATATGGACCAAATAGGGTACAGCTGTAGGGACACCTCAACAGCATAGCTTGTAATTATGTCATGCACCCCAATTCAAGATGGCAGACCCAAACCTTTGAGGCATAAGTGGGCTAACTTGTGAACCGGCTAACTGATCTCAACCAAATTTGGTATAGTTGTAGTGAGTGACACATAGGGACACCTCTATGGTGCAGTTTGTGATGTGATCCACCCCAATTCAAGACGGTGGGTGTGTGAACATTGGAGGCACAAGTGGGCTCACTTGTGGACTTTCTAACCGATTTGAAACAAATTTGGTATAGTTGTAGTGAATGACACATAGGGACACCTCAACAGTGCAGTTTGTGATGATGTAATCCACCCCAATTCAAGATGGCAGACACATGAATGTTTGAGGTACAAGAGGGCTAAATTGTGAGCCACCTAACCGAGTTGAACAAAATTTGCTACAGCTGTTGGAACACAGGGACACCTGAATGGTGCAGTTTATGATGATTTCATCTACACCTCAGTGCCATAGTTTGTGATGCCATCTATCTCAATTCAAGATGGCAGGTGTGTGGGCTAACTTGTGAGGATGGTAATTATCAATTAAGATTATAGTGAAAAGTAAGTAGGAGATTAGTTCTTACCATAACAACTTGTTTGGTTGTTGTTGTTTTTTAAAAACGATCATTAAATAGGAGATGTTTAACTGTGCATGTGCATGGTGCCCTTCATTTGGGGGCGGAGATGTTTTACAGTGGGAGGGGGACACAAGCCACATTGGGAGGAAGTGGGATGTTGAACAACCCACTGTCACAGCCCTGTGCAAACAGAACATTGTCCAATGACTTGAGAAAAACTGCCACTCTTGATGGCCCAGTTTGACCTCTGCAAGCAGTTCTCCCACCGTTCAATTAAACAACCTGTAAAAAACTTCCTGGTCTGGAAGCAGCCAGTTTCCTAACAATTGCTTGCATTCTGTGAAGTGACCCACCAATCCAAAGAAGAGGGGTGTTTACTGCTTCCAGTCTACTGAATATTCTGTCTGTGCTGCTCTCAAAGGAGGGGAAACGCTGTGCCTCGTAAGGAAGGTGTTATTGCACTTGCAGTGCCATTCCTGTTGCCTTCGGAAGCCACACAAAGAGGGTACACAGTAGATTGGAGGCAGGGTGCACAACTCTCCCTTGGATTGGTGGCTTGCTGTGCAGAATGTAAAAATGTAACCAGCATTTTTTATTATCATTATTCCTGGATGGAAGTTGTTTCACATTCCTCATTTGTTTCTGGAGGTGCATAATCCCCTTTTCTGCATATTTACTTATGATTTATTTAAAATATTTATACCCTGGTTCTCCAGTGCTTTACTGCTTGGGGCAGCTCATAAAATTAACAAAAGATAAAATTATAATTATAAAACAAGATAAAATAACTAAGCCAAGATCCAGATTAAGATCAAATTTAACAAGTACAAATTAGAAAGTTAAAACCCACTGTATATGAGCTGCAGATAAACATTTAAAAGCCTGTCTGATATATTTAAATAGCAATAAATAATATTTTAAATATATTAAAATAATATTTTATTTTAAATAATAAAATATATTTAAATAATGATAATAAAATAAACCGCCGGGATTGTTTTAATGAATATTGAGATAAAATGGGATTGTTTTAATGTTAAGTAAAGGGGGTTTGCCAACCAAGGCACTACCCTATTTCTTCCTCTCTGATGCTTGGCTTGACTGGCATTCAGTTGCAGTCCAGTGCATTTCCTTTGGAGCTACATTTCATTCTGCTTTCTCATTTAGATGTATAGTTCATTCCCTATCTTATTCTGATACTTGAAAGAGGAGTTGACAACTAATGTAGGTCTCCCTCTTGGTGCTGTCAAAGAGGCAATTATAAGATAGCATGAGTTTGCAAGCAACCATCAACCGTCAGTTAGTGTGTTCTAACATCATAGTATGGAACTGTTTGACCATAGGCTGGAGCTTGCCATTGAAGAGACAGTTTCAGAAGACTATGGAGTGAACCATGGACAAGCTAACTATATGGCAAGTTTAGTTACCCCAATTCACATAGAGCTAAGGAAGTGTTCTGAGCAGCTGTAGGAGCAGATAAACAAGATTGGCTGAGTCTTGGATGTCAGATGGGTTGTGAGTTCTTATAGGACTATTGCAGCTGTTTGGAAAAGCTATTCTTCTCTGTTTACATTTCAAGTCTCCTAGCAAGGATGAAAATCGCTCAAAGGCTGAGAGATCATCTTTCAGCAGTCTGTATAAGCGTTTGCCTTCCAAGCAGTTTCTGTTAGACCTATCTCTTATGTATGAGTCTTGAATGAGCTGACAATCCTCTCTGAATATCTACAAAAAGAACCACTATTGTTGTCAAAGCAGACAGGCACATTCAATGGTCTATTAGAATCTTGGAGACAAGAGAAAAAGGCAATTTTTAAAGCAGAATCTGCAGTCTTAAAAAATATTTTTCATTTTGTCACCCTGACAGATACCCAGAAGATTGTATCTATTAATCAAAGGCAATTCATAACAAGCATTATTTTAAATAAATAAACAAACAAACAAACAAACACTACCTCCTTTCAGTGAATCCGAAGCCCACAGTAATAGAGTCCATCCCTGGAATCATTAAGGAGTTGCAAGTCCTGGAAAATGATGATTGACCAACAGGAATCCCAACAGGATTTGGGGAAGATGAAGTTGAATTGTTGTGCAGTTCAACTGTGGGATCGTCCAGAATGATGATCCCTCATGTCTCATTGCTACAGTTCATAAAAATTAATGGGTGTCCTTTGAAGCAAGGGCAACTGGAGAGATATGTTGTTGATGACTCCAGAACCAGAGTGGCTGCTGGTCAGGATGGTTGACTTTATACCATGCAGAATCAGGTTATCGATCTAGTTGTAAATGTGGTACTTTTTTTACCACTGTACAAGTAACACAATTTTTAATAGCAGGTACCACCTGTAAATCCATACCTGGCCACCACAAAAACACACTTGAAGTGAATGAAATAACTGAGGCCAAAGTTACTCATGTAAATGCTACTTCAGGCCATTTACTAAAATAGTAATGCTGACAACCACTAGGGGCAAAATCAAAAGGCCCTACAACAGGCCTGCTCAACTTTGCCCCCCCCCCATGTGTTTTTGGACTACAACTCTCATAATCCCCAGCCATAGTGGCCAATAACCTGGTATTATGGGAGTTGTAGGCCAACATTGGTAGGAGGGCCAAAGTTGAGCAGGCCTGCCCTACAATATCAGTAGCAACTTTATACTATGTAGAATCTGGGGAGGAATCAGGTTGTGTAAGTGCTACATTTGTCTCTGCTGTTTTATCATACAACTGACAAGCAACACAGTTTTTATAGCAGGTACAAGCTGTGAATCCATACCTAGCTACCACAAAAATCTCTTAATGTTTGCTTAGTTCTAACAATGCCTTTTTGAGTGTCATGTGCAAACTTATAAATGACTGTAATTCTCAGTCATCTGAGACTGTAAGTCTCAGCCTACAGAGTCTATCAGGATAGTGGATGGCAGATACCCCCCAATCTAAATCCTTTGAATCAAAACACTAAGGTTATACCTAGTAGTACCTCAAAATGGAAGAGGATTCAGTTGCATGAACTTTATTGTTTCAGAAGTACGATCCAGACTGATGATCTTATATGTCTCATTGCTACTGTTCATACAAATTATTGGGTGTCCTTTGAAGCAGGGGCAACTGGAGAAGTATGTTGACTTGTAGTTAGGAGTTCTCCATACTGCTGATGGCTCCAGAACCAGAGTGGCTGCTGATCAGGATGCTGAAATAAATCAATTTTCAGAGGCCATGAAGTAAAAGGAAGTTAAGGGTGTGTTACATCTTGAATAATTCAATATACAAAGGAGGGTAAAACTCCATCATTCCGTTGCAGAGAAAAAGCACACATACATTGCAATCAACCCCATTAATATATTAGCTGGGTCACTTTTTCTCACTCCTACTTCATGCCCTTCTTACTACATTTCCCAGCAGGCATCATTCTTTAAAACTCCATATTTCCCTTAAAATAAATTGACATTCCTGCATTTACAAGAAATGTTCACCCAAATCACTATCATCACCACATAATCTTTCATTCAACCAGGAGGTTGTCTAAAAGATTCATCCAACTTCCATCTCAAAAGGCCCTACTATTTCTTGTTCTGATTCAGTGCCTGGAGACATCTGTCTTGACATGAGACGTGCATCCTCTTGCATGTCTGTTGCTTGATGTTTCATTGTAAGGAAAGGTTAGGAACCGAAAATCCTTCAAACTCAACCATGAATCTGTATCTTCTCTACTTTGCATAGGGCAAGCAGATTTCAGATATGTTCATCAGAGAGTTTATATGTAGATGGTCCTTCCCCCCCGCCCCTAACTTTTAACAGGGTGATTTTAAACTACTACTACTAATTATATACCACTTTTCAACAAGTTTCCAAAGCAGTTTGCATAGAAAAATAAATAATAAATAAATAAAATGGTTCTCTGTCCCCAAAGGGCTCACAATCTAAAAAGAAACATAGACACCAGCAACAGTAACTGAAGGGACGCTGCGCTGTGGTTGGAGAGGGTCAGTTGCTCTCCCCCGCTTAATATTAGAGAATCACCACTTTAAAAGCTGCCTCTTTGCTCAGTTAGCATTTACCTTCTCCATTTCTCTGAATTTAAGGTTTCTTCATCCTTACAAAAGAACCACATTCAAACTTCACATCCTTAAACAACCCAGTGCTTATCCACACAAGCTTTACATTTTCCCTGTGACTCTATATGTTCTATTTGGTAAGACAATTATTTATCAGGTCCTCTGATCTATTGACAACCCATTAATATTTAACTTGGTATACATCTCCTTCCTGTGCAAGAAATCAGCTGGTGATGTTTGCACAGGAAGGAAACCCATTTATAAATGGGTTATAAACTTTTAAATAGAGATTATTTTTATATTTATATCATCTGTACTTCTGTATTTTAATTATGTATTTTTTAATTTTTGAGATCATCTGTACCTTTATATTTTGATTATGCATAGTTTTAATTATATTGTAAACTGCTTTGAGATTATTTTAATGAAAAGTGGTATATAAATTGAACAATAAATAAATAAATAAAATGCTTGCAAAACCTCAGTTATAAACACTTAATATTCCAAATTAGCTGTTTGTCCCCTTCAAACTCCTTTAAAAAGTTTGACTTCCCCATTTGCTAGCAGATGATAAATAGATGTAAATAGATGTTATCATGACAGCCTGTTTGGGGGCTCCTGTGAGGAGCACCCCTCTATATTTGGAATTACAAGCCTGTAGTTACCACAGTTTGGATCCCACGGGACCGTAAGATCCCCACTTTGCTTCACCTGTAGCTGACTAAAAGGACACATCATTTTGGTAAGCAGCTTGGAAGAAGGAACTCTCAAGTCAAGTTCAAAGTACAAAGACTGCAGGTGGGCCTCTTCACCCAGTCACCCCCTGATTGCTCAACAGGTGGGAAGCTGAAATAGATGTGATTTAATCAAGAGCTATTCTTTAAAGAATAAGCCAAGTATTCTCCTGTGTTGGCACAGTGAACCAAGTCAAGTTATCATCCCCTCAGGAAGGAGTGATAAGGAAGCAACAGGTCATCTCCTTCCTAATGAGCATGTTAATGAATTAGCTAGAAGTTTGCTTATTTACATTTTAGTTACTCACAGATATTCTGACAGAAATGGGAAGATAAACTCTGATGCACTCATTTGGTCTGTCCTTACATGGGTCTTTTCAGACTCTTTATCCAAGAAGAGTCTTACTCTTCCACAGCTTTTGTTAAAGAAGTTCACTCCTCACTTTTAAAAAGCACAATGGCATGTCCTGAGTTTTATCCCTATTGTCCGCCTTTGTCAAGAGCATTTAACATAACACCTTCAGGCATATCTGGTGAAGTCACCATCAATCAGTGTGTCTTCTGGGTAGCCAAGTACCTTCTGGGTATCTCAGAACCACCATTCTTTCCCCCATGTCGTGGCATCTGCATCTCCATTTTGCCCTGCCTTGACCCATACCTCCATACTGGCTTTTCCTAACCCGGTCTTCCCAGTGCTTGGGACGGTGAGGTTTTGTTCTTTTTTGGATTTCATTTTGGTTCTGGGACCCCTGCTCAGTCTCTGGATTGCTGCTCTTATCTCTCTGCCTTCCTGCTCCAGAGAAGAGAAGTCTCAGGCCTCGGCGTGTGTCTCTTGGAAGGAGTGTGGTACCGTAGTATATAACTTCTATCTTTAAACTCTCCTTTCTTCTAATTTCTCCTGAAATTGTTACATTGAAATTGTAAACCACCCTGAGCCATTTTGGAAGGGCGGTATATAAATCAAATAAATAAATAAATAAAATCCAAATCTGTTTCTCTCCCACCAGCTTCACAGTGAACCAAATTTGAAAACATAAGCCAAATCAACGCCTTGTGAACCTTATCTTAGTCTTTGTAACTTGTTGGTATTACTAGTCTATATCAGTTATACTTTTATTATGCTTAATAACCATTAGTTTTCTCTTTTCTGTACCCCTAACCCCTCAAATAAAATCTTACTTTGTTTTTGAACTTCCACCTCTCCATTCAGTTCTTTCTGCAACTGAAGCTTTGAACATATTTATTATGGGACTACTCCATTTAAAACACCCCGCACCCCACGAACCTAAAACAAGTCCCACCAAGTCCCCAGGATAAGTTCCACCTTAATAAGAACATAAGAACATCCCTGCTGGATCAGGCCCAAGGCCCATCTAGTCCAGCATCCTGTTTCACACAGTGGCCCACCAGGTGCCTCTGGAAGCCTACAGGCAGGAGTTAAGGGTATGCCCTCCCTCCTGCTGTTACTCCTCTGCAACTAGTACTCAGAGGCATCCTGCCTTTGAGGCTGGAGGTGGCCTATAGTCCGACTAGTAGCCTTCTATGAATAATATTCCTTTCTGCTAAGAAAGCTCAAATTCCCAGGTGTAAATTGAGTGACATGACCTGAAATCAGCTCATTTGGACTCCTTTCCCTACTAAACACATTTGAAATGATTGAAATAACCGAAGCCAACGTTACTTAGGTAAATGCTACTTCGGGCCATTTACTAGAATAGTAATACTGACAATCACTAGGGGCAGAATCAAAAGGCCCTACAATATCAGTAGCAACTCTATACCATGTAGAATCAGGGAAGGGATGAGATTGTAAAGATGGTACATTTGTCACTCTATATTTGTACAGTTTTATCATACAACTCACATGTAACACAATTTTTTATAGACGGTACTACCTGCAAATCCATACTTGGCCATCCCAAAAATCTTTTAACCTTTGCTTAGTTCTAACAATGCCTTGTTGAGTGTCATGTGCAAGACTTATAAATGAGCCTGAAGTTCTGCTGGTGCTACCAATAGATGTGTATCTTGTAATAAGTATTCATCATGCAAAGAAAGTTCATGACACACTCTGAAATAAGGCACCAATATTGGACACAACATTTCTAAATCAACAAGCAATCCCATTACCAGAACTTTCCATACCTTCTGTTTAAAATGTCATGCCTGGCATGCCCTATTCAACTGTTTAATTGGAAATTATGGTGGAGCATAATTTGGAATACATTTGCATAACATGAAGTAAGAACTAAAAAAAGAATGAAAAGAATGTAAATAACTTGGTGAAGGTGCAACTAAAACTGCTAACCCATTATTTGACATCAGTCCTGCCAATGAAATTACCTACACCACCACTATCTCCCAAATCAATTCTGAATGCCTAAATTCACATTTAGCTGTATTAAGTTTTAAACACACTGCATTCAATACAGATTGTAGATTGCTCTGATGCTCTTCTGAACTACCCAGAAGTACGATGATATCATGCAAATAATACTGAATTCCTCAAGAATCAGTGACATCATCTTTTGAAAAGCACCAGGTCCTGATGCCAAACCTTATGGGACATGCAAACACTGTAGAGGCAGCTTCCTCTACCCTCCTACATGACTTCATTGTGCCATATCCCAGAGCTATCCCCCAAACACCCTGCAGGACTAGGGATCCCCCCACCCTCCATCTTTTGCCCTTTGTTCTTGCTTCTGACAACCCCAGCTTCCTCACTTACTACCAACTCTTGTTTTCAACACAGCCATTTTTTGCCAAAGTGGCCCTCACTTGAAAAATAGTGAAGATCACTGCTCCAGTATATTTCCTTGTTTGGCTGCAGAAAGGCCTTGTTTGGTTTGAAAAACTGTTCTCAAAGGCCGCTGGGCTAAACAGCCAATCCCAGCGGTCACGGCCGCTCCACATGCCGCCGCCTGGGGGCGGAATGCCTGCTCGACTCACCCCCCCACACACACACACACACCCTGGTTGCACACATGGTGGCTAGAATTACTGGCAAGATCAGTGGTTCGGCCTCGCAGTGGGGGCAGTCTGGACACCCAAAATACCTAAGTGTGCCACTGCCAATCATCTAGTTTGGTCTGGCATTTGTCCCCCTGCCCGGTTCACGGCCATATTAATGTAGAGCAGCAGTTGCTTTTACTGACATACTTATATGTAGATGCTTTGCCCCTCCTGAAGACACCCATGGCCTAAAGTAGTACTTAACATTTTAAAGGCTTGATGCTATTGTCTCATTTGCCTATGGGTGAATCCTGCTCTGCACCTCTCCTTGTTTTAAATGGAAGTGGGACTTGCATCATACCCTCCAACTTATCAAAGACAAAAAGAAGGCCGTGCTTTTAACTTTTCTATGGCTGGATACCTAGAATGATTTCAAGTAATATCTCCTACATTATTACATACTGGGTAGCTTTCTGGTTAGTAGTCGGTTGTTCTTTTGCTAAAGATATACTAAGCACAATTATTCTACAATATGTTATTAACAGATCCAATATATATGAACCGTCTGCAGTGTGTAAAATTTCAGGCTATACATGGCTTGGTGCCTTAGTGTTCATGCACACGTTTTTTTTTGTAAACTGCCCATAGACATGCGTTTGAGGTGGTATATAAATATGCAAAATAAATAAAATTTGCTTTTATTTGTGACTTACCCAAACAACATGCTATCAGAAGTTTAAAATGCAAAAACTGGTGGAGCAGAGTCAGTGATTTCATCAGGGACAAGTACTAAAAAATAGGGACTGTTCCTGGTAAACAGGGACAGTTGGTGGGCGTGTTGCATTAGAACCTGCACATACTCTGCTTTTCAGTTCCTCATCTGTGTTTCTTTCTCATACCAACAGTCTGGTCTCTGTCTCTCAAGTGCTCAACGTATGATTTATTTCTTGAAGTCAAAGGAGCTAACTTCCTTTCTCACTTAAATTCCTGTCCTGGAATCCTGCCAAACAATGATATATGAATGAAAGAGTCATGTCTCAGAGATTCTCCAGCACATAAAACAACTACAAAGATCACCAATTAAACTGTAGGCTGTAGAACTGTTGATGCTATTGGAAATGTTTGTTAATCTAGAGAACTATAGCAGCAAGGTGTTGTGCAAATCGTACATTTGTGTCAGAATACATTTCAGTCCAACCATCTGCACCATGGCAGAATCTGCCACACTGAAACATGATTAGAAGATCAGGTCATGTCCCCCCACCCCCAACAAGAGAGAACAGAGGAAAAGGTGTGTCATGCTGAAATGCCCTTCAGGGTTGAGAAAACAAACAAACAGAAACCTTGAAGAAATAAATAAATAAAATTAATTAATTAAATGGCTCAAGCCTGAATGATAGTATAAAATGCAGCCCCACCCTGCCTCAGCTGGGCAAACTATCAAATTAAAAATGCTGCCCTGGACTAGAATTTGTTTTATTTGTGTGAAATAACCACAACCTGTGACTGTTGCCGGTGTCTATCTTATGTTTCTTTTTAGATTGTGAGCCCTTTGGGGACAGGGTTCCATCTTATTTATTTATTATTTCTCTGTGTCAACCGCTTTGGAAACTTTTGTTGAAAAGTGGTACATACATATTTGTTGTTATTTGTAGCTGCATAGATGCTTGATAGACACCGTCTGAGCAGTCATACTTCCAAATATTGTTCTAGCTGTGTCATTTTCATCTGATGAATCTCTAGCAGATAATCTGGCTGCTCGCTGCTCTAATGAGCAGTGCAGCATGCTTGCCCGGCCCCGCTGAGAGGAGCACGAGGCTTGCTGGGGCTTCACTGGCTGGTGGGCCCGTGCGGCGGGTGGGGCTTTGGCCGCACATCCCACTCGGGCCCAGTGGAGCTTCAGTTCACTCTGTGAAGGCACCCACCCACTCTCCCTAAAGGTACAGTCTGGGCTCTTGCTGGTTGCCTTTTGGGGCCGGGCAGGAATTTGGGGGGCTCACCTGGCTGGCCTTTGGTGCGTGTCCTTTTTCGCCTGCTCCTAACTGTACTAGTCCTTAGTTAGAAAGTCAGGCTTAAAATCCTTATTGGTCACAATTTTGGCAGGTACAGTGCGGTTGGGAATAACATCTGAGGCTTGTAAACACCTTCAGGTAGCATTTGGCTATAGGTTGGACAGAGACTGCACAGCTGAGGGACATCTGCCCTGGATCCGCCTACTCTGTCAGGCTAAGCTTTCCAGGATCACTGAACGGCTACCAGGGAGTGTGGATATGGCAGAGGCCTGGCCCTAGGCCTGCTAGGATGGGCAGCCCCTGCTTTAGAGCATTAGGGGCTGCCTAAAGCCAAGGTGTATCGTCCTGGTGCTGCATGCCTATAGATACTGCACTGTATGGAGTGGAGAGCCAATCCCTGTTTCTTAAAGCTGTTGTTTTAAAAGTTAAAATAAAATTGTGGCCCTAGTTTACACCAACACTTGTGTCTCGTGTCTTCTTGGGTGTCGGGCAATGGAATATTTATTACTGGTTAAGAAGAGCACCACCTGAGAAGTGTAAATTTGAGAGAGAGAGAGAGAGAGAGAGAGAGGGAGAGGGAGAGGGAGAGGGAGTGTGTGTGTATAATTCAGTAATCCAAAAACCTTCGGTTTAAAATGAGAGTTAAGATGCTTTACATTTTCACTCATGCTCTAAAAAGGATGGAAATTGTAAGTTTAGGCACCCATTTCACGTCCATGCCATATAAGCTGTAAAGACTTTGTATAGTAGTCTGGTATGTGATGACGGCTTTAGAAATGAGGCTCCATGCACCCACACTTTGCCTTGATCAGAGATGCAGCAGGCAGAAATTCACCAGGGACATCTCTAGGAAATGATTAGGGAGACTGCGCCTGTTAAATGTCTGCCTGGATGCATCCCTCCCCAGCCCAACGTCAAACTAAAAGACCAAGGCAAAGTGTGGGTGCATGGAACCTCATTTCTAAAGCCATTGTCACATTCCAGATTGTACAAAGACATTACATCTTATATGTCACGGAAGATAAGAGGGGCACCCAGCATCCTCTTTCTCACAGAGCTCAGCTACATGCTTCCAGAAAGCTCCAAAGAAGTACAACAAGGAAATCCCAGAAACCATTCCCACCTAGTGCCAACATACTGTTATTCTGGTGTAGAGTGCCCTTGAACATGGAGGTTCTACATGTGCCAAACTGCCTGTGAATGTGGAGACTTCATTTCTTAAGTATGGCCAAGTGACGCTTCCATATCCACTGACAATTTGTCTCTGTAGAACCCCCACATTCAAGTGCCATCTACACCAGAATGATGGGGGGGGGGTTTGGTGCTGGGTGAGAATGGTTTTTAGGATTTCCTTGAGATTTCTCGTTCAGGACTTCCTAGCATGGAATCCTTGGTCCCAATCCTATACATTTTTACTCAGAAGTAAGCCTCAAAGAAATAAATGTGTTTCCTTCTATGCTTTGCTGAGGGGCTGGGAGGAAAGAAATAAAAGCGAACCCACAACTTTGCATAGGATCTCTCCTGGTCCTGATTCCTATGTGTGTTTACTCAGAAGAAAGCTCCTGTGGAAACAATGGACTTACTTCCTAGCTTGGAATATACCAAGCTTTGCTGAGGGCCTCTGGTTCCCCACTTTGGGGGAGGGGTGAGAGAAAGGGGCCAGAGTAAGAGAACAAATGGCCATGAAAGGAAAGGGTGAGGGAGGAATGGTTGTTTAATTACACAGGTGCCAGTGTACTCATAGACTGTCCTTATCATGCACCTATGTTCAAACCCAGAAAGTCACTTGCTAGAAATTTCCAGGACTTGCCCCTCCTAGCTTTGGCTTCAGAATTCTCAGTGGACAGACTCAATTATGCTCTTAGCTAACTTTCCCTTAGTTATTTACTCTTTTATTGTGGGAATTTCTAATAGTAATTACTAAAAAAATCACTAATTGATGTGTTTCAAACCAGCAAAAGGCACTAGTGCCTTATGGACCTGAATTTTGAGGGGATGCTAAAAATACATCAGACATTTAAAAATATACATTATCTGTGGTGAAAAAAGGTAATCAAAATTTTAAACCTCTTTTTATGAGTTAACAACTTAAACTGCTGTATCTCAGCCATTCTGCAATGGGTTTGCACCAAATCTGGAGGGGTGGTTCTCTTGCCCCCTAATTGATGTATGCACAATTTCAGAGGGATCAGGTGGATAAATTCAACTTTATAAGCAATAGAATATTCAGGGCTTATAATGGCGGAATGTTGAAAACTATACTGGTGCGACTGTGCCAGGATAATGAATAAAACCACATTACTCCTATTTTAAAAGAACTACACTGGTTGCCAATTAGCTGAGGGGGAAATACAAAATTCTGGTTATTACTTATAAAGCCATGAACAGCTTGGGCCCAGAGTATTTAAGAGAACACCTTCTTCTTCATGAACCCCGCCACCTATTAAGATCATTGATGGAGGTCCAGTTGCAGTTGCCACCAGCTCGCTTGGTGGAGACCCAAAGCTGGGCCTTCTCTCGAGTTGCCCCAAGGCTTTGGAACACATCCGAATGAAATCGGAATTTTCTCATCTCTGGTTAGGGATGTGCACGGACTAAGGTTTGGTGCTACGCTGAACCAATTCAGGTGAGGTCCAAGCTGGTTCAGCGCTAGTGGGCGGGATCTTTAAGGAGGAGGGGAGCACATCTCTTTTTTTGCACACAGGTTCTTGAGGAGAGCGTGTCGCAGCAGGAAGCTGACCTGCTCTCCCCCTTTTTAAAGATCTCACTCACTGCTCCACTGCCCAGCAGCGTTGAACCGGTTTGGACCTCTCCCTATGGTTTGGCTCTAAACCTCTGCACAAACCTCGGTTCATGCACATCCCTATCATTTGTTGTTTTTCAACAACTTTTGAAAACATACCTGTTTCATTAGTAATTTTAATCTGTTTTATATGATTTGGGGGTTTTAGCTGCTGTTTGTTTAGATTGTAAACCACCCTGAGATTTTATATAGAGTGGTATGTAAATGCATTAAACAAACAAACACATAAATAAATTTAAAAATTCTTTTATTTTTTCAGTGCTAGCTCTATTTCTATTTTTTTGTTCTGCAAACTATATTCGAAATGGACCATACGTAGAGTAGTTCATGCTGTTCTAGACATTATGTAAATGGTATGGCAAACAGCATTTAAGGTAGGTCCAGTGGTATTCAGGGGTTCTAGATTTCAACATCATGCTAGCTAGATACTAGATGTGGTCAGAGCACTGAGAATTAACATGTCAGATATTTTCTGGATTTTTAGAACTTCAGTTCACACAGAAAAGCTTAGATTTTGTTAAAAGACTGACTGGAATTGGTTGGGGACTTTACAGTTACATAGAAATAAATGTTCTTTGAAATTTACATATGCACTTATTTGCACAAAAGAAAGCAAATTATATAATCCTGATGTTAAAATGTATATTTAAGATATATTAACTAAATAATCACTCATCACAAGATGCTCTTGACAGTAGGTGGCAAGGAGTGAATCTAAAGTTACTTTCGCTCACAAATATGGAAAAAATATTAATTTTCTTCATTTTAGATAGTGTTTTGGAAATAAGTTGAAATAATCAAGAATAAAATTCTTGTTTAAACATACTGTGAAGAACTTATTGTATTAGCAGATTACAGACATTGTGTTAGTATAGTATCTAGCCTGCATTCATTTTGGTGAACATAATGGGAAATTCTCTAGCATGATTGTGTTTTAATAATAAAAAAAAACTTTTGAAAAGGAATACTAATGATTTTACAAAGAGATGCAAAGACAATAAAATGACCTTTAAATTTTACTGCCCTTTTACTACATCCCTAACTCTACAGATTTTTTTTTTTTAAATAATCCTTTGAAACAATTACTCTCCACAGAACATTTACAGATAACTTTAAAAGATTTTCTGTTCTTTGGGGCAACACATTTTTCTCAGTGTTTGCAACTGATATGTAATGGCATTCTTACTTCCTATAGGTAATCACAGGCGGTACTATATATGTAGAAAAATATAAGGTAAGTAATGCACAACAATAGTAGTAGTTCCAGCCATATACTAAGATGGTTTGGATCCAAAGATCTGGGAGCAGAAGGAAGAGATGCCTCATAAACTCTTGCACAAGTGTTAGTGGAAGACTTCTGGTGGTGCAGCAACACAGTATATTGTGGTTGCATTACAGTATGTGGTGAATAAGGAAGACACAGGCTATAGCACATAAATTGCAGTGGTCCATTAACAGATCTTGAAGACGCTCTTGTGTAAGCATAAAAGCTTACACAAATGGGAAAAGTACTCTGGATCTGATGTCACTTTTCATACAGTTCTCTTCTGCTAGGCAGAAAACGGCCCTTTAAAAGCTGTAATCCTATGGTCATAAAATTATAATTGGAATTGAATTGAATTGAATGGTGGTATTAAAACATTTTCAATAATATACATGAATAAAATCTTTTTTTTACAAACTGTGGTGCAGCATTAAGTACAGAGGATGACTGAATGGGCTGCAGCCACTGGCACTGCCCCTCTGCTATTGTGGTGGTGGCGGCAGATCATGGCCCAATTGCCAGTGTGGTAACTGCTGTATCTTCAGCAAAGACCACTGCTGTCTACCAGGTACATCAGCAATGAGCCTCTGATTGAACTACCAGTGGCAGACATCCAGACTAATGGTGCACTAGTGCAGCAAACAAAGATGCATCCGAATAAGAATGTCATATAGCGGAGTGTATGCTCAAAATGTTGTGCAACCTCTTGCTCTCTTAGCACTTGTGCAAGCATTGCACTTGTGCAACAAGGATAGTGGATAGCTTTGCATTGTTCCCTGCAAAATATATGGATAGAGAAAGAGGCTACACAGCAAAAGGTGCACCATAGCTTGTGCAAGAGTATTCTGCTGCACTAACCTAACATTAGTCTGGAATATGAGCTCTTAGGTAAGCAGAACTATTTATTTATTTATTTATTTAATTTTTCTTATATATTGCTTCCTTCAAAGACTCTAGGTGGTGAACAATAATACCAATAACAATTAACTAAAATAAAATATTTTTATAATTATAATAACTATTAAAGGGTAAGTGCCTGGCAAAACAGGTAGGTCTTGAAAAGGGCCTTAAAAGCAACCACAGAGGGGGCTGAACGAATGGGGGTGGGGTGGGGGGGAGAAGAGTGTTCCAAAGAAGAGGGGTGGCAACAGAGAAGGCCCTCCTACAGTCCCAGGCACCACGCACTACAACAGGGCCTTGGACACTAAGGAGGGCCAGCTGAGAAGACCTCATAGGTTGGGATATAACCGGCCGAGAGAGGCGATCCCGGACATATACAGGTGCTAAGAACTAGCTATCTCAACATCCTTGCACTAATGCAGCATATCTGCCGCATTAGTCTGGATGTTAGCCAACATGAACAAAGAATGTTTGAAAGCCAGCAGAGAAATAGTTACTGGTTCTGATGAGCCAGCAAGCTGGCAATGAGCCCTTCATATAAACAATTATATGGATGCAGCCATGAGATGGTCTTTCCCCCTGGAAATTGTTTCCTAATCAACATATCTACTCTCAAGATAGTTGAGAGTAAATACAGAGGTATGTTTCCTGCCCTTTCCAAAGTTGAGTTTCTTTGTGCTAGAGGGCATGCTAGTTTTTGCTGTATTTCTCCTACCAAAAGTTCCCTGAAAGATCCATTCTTACTACTCTATATAAGGAAGGATAGACCAAGAGAGAATACATACTTGGCTGGTTCTAGGAAGAGCACAGTTAGTTATGTAATTACCTCTTGTAATATTTTGAATTATTTTGATTGTTTTGAGATTGACTATCACCCAGACAGTGACCATTTACCGTGGACTTTGACCTTGAAAACCCCAGAACAGCATATAAAAGTTGAAATTGTATTTTTTGGAGCTGCCTGACTGGACTCTCATATTTTTGCCCTTAAGTGGGAAGACTCACTTTCAGGCCTTGTATGAAAAGATTAACCATCTTTTATGCAATTTGACAGACATTACAAACATTGCCTGATTGGCCTCCAATCTCTAGTAGTAAAGTCAAAAACTTGATTGACCAACTCAAACTAGGGATGTGTGAACTGTTTCTAGATAGAACCATCCTGGCTCAACGGTTCTAGGTCGAACCAGACTGAGCCTGGTTCTAATAGAGCTGGTTTGAACTGGCTCAAGCCTCCATTTTTGTGTAAGAAAGAGACTGTCATCCATTTTGTGACACTTGTGTCACTTGGAGTGATTGGCTGTGCTGCAGATCCCCTGATTGGCCAGATGTGTCTGCCCCTTTGAGTGGCTGTGAAAGTGTGTCACTCAGCGACACCTTTCACCCCATTGGCCAGGGGGAATGGACAAGGGGGGGTGCTCCAAGGAGGGTTATTCAAAGTATATTTAAAGACTACTTTGTGGCTTGGAATCTCACTCTGTCTCTGTTACTCAAGTCTGCTGCTGTTCTGCCTCCTGCCTGAGAGAGACTGAGCAAACTACTATTGCTGCTGCTGCTTTGGTTGCCTTGCCTTGCGGTCTGCACTGGCAGTCTCCAGAGAGAGGTTTGACTGACTCCTGCTTTCCCATCCCCAACCCCTCTATTGATTGATTGACTGATTGATTTAAAATTACAATATTTAAGTATTTTTCTGGTTGGCTGTAGTGCACTTAAACATTTTTTGGTATAGTGAGTGAATGTGTAGTGGGCCCCTAACCCTCCCTCCTGCTTATTTCTCAGCCAGCTAGCCTGGCTTCAGGCCTCTAGCCCATTTTTTCTGCATAACAAATCCCTATGTAGAATCTATGTGCCATCAGAGAATCCAACACTATTGACATCAAATAATACACATGTGTTGGATTGCCTGATGGCACATAGATTCTACATAGGGATTCATTATGTAGAATCTATGTGACATCCAAGAATCTAATCCCCATGGTTCCTGATGGGAGAAATAATATAACTTTAAGAATGTTTTAAAAATAATTAAACATCGCCCCTTTGGCCAATTGCTTTGGGGTTTGGGTGGTAGTTGGAACTCATGAGGGCCTACCACACACCCCACATTGTCATCCTTGGGTGCTACCCCTAGGTAATAATGGGCCAGTTCGAGCCCCATTATTCCCTATGGAGAACTTTTAAGAACAGGTTCTAGGGGGTTCTAATTCAAACCAAACCATATGCCAATTCTAACAGTTTAGAACCCAAACTGATAGAACTGGTTTGAGTTCAGTTCTAATTAGAACCAAACCACAACATCTGGTTTTGTGAACATCCCTAACTCAAACTTCATAAAGCACCAGGCTATGACTTTATTCCTTCAGAATTAATTCAGAGAAACAGCGATTGGTGGGCCCTTTTCTTGCTAGCCTTTTCACCTGCGTAGATCAATCTGCTACTATACCTAGTGACTGGGGCTTAGCAACCATAATTCTGATATTTTAAAAAGGAAATAAAGATAATCCAACCAACTACAGACCCACTAGCCTTCTAAGCATAATTAGTAAACTGTATGCTAGGTACCTGTATGGGAAATTGTTAGACTGGGTATGGGTAGATCAAGAAAATTTACTGGCCAAAGAGCAAACCAGCTTTAGACTGGGACTTGAGCCACCATGGATCAAGCACTTTATTTATTTATTTATTTATTTATTTATTTATTTATTTATTTATTATCATATTTTTATGCCACATGGTATGTACATCTCTAGGCTGTGTACAAATTTCAGTATTAAAAATCAAAGATTAAAAACACAATAAAAACAATATAAAACAAATTATTAAAATCATTAAAATTAATTCTAATTAAAAGCTTGCTAGAAAAGGAGAAACATCTAGTGGAAAAATACACCAGCATATCAGTTACAGATCTGAATCAAACCGGGTCTGATTCTAACTGGCCCAGTTAGACTAGTTCACACTCAAACCGGACCAGCCTCAAAAAGAGGTGGCTGGTCCGAGTTCAAACTGGACTGGGCCCAGTCCGATACAGACTGCTTGACCCAGTTCAAGGGGCTCTGCTTATTAAAGGGGATCTGGTGAGGATTCCCCTTTACAAGCAAAGAGGAATCCTGCCTTTAAAAGGTTTCTAAAGGCAGCCGGTGGGTATGTGGGTGGGAGGGAGTGCTGAGTGCTCACCACCACTGAGTCGGCGGTGACCCGGCAGTTGCAGCTACTCTCAACCCCACCAGCACCCCTTCCAGCAGCGTGGGCCAGCAGCAGCCTGGTTCCAGCCTCTGTGCATGCTTCACGCTGAGAAAGAGGGGTATGGGCTGAGCGGTGCTCCGTATAAGAGCTGTGACAATGATTTAGCGTCATAAAGTTTGATAGCTGCTGAGATAAAGAAACTCCTCCTTGAGTGGAAAAATCTCAGGATTTTTGTAATCTTCTGTAAGATTACTGTAAACAGACTGAGATGCATAATCTATCTGAACAGTCCACTTACCTGTGGCCTGAAATACTATCCTCAAGTACTTAAAGGACTTTTCTTGTTCAATCTTGTTCCCTTCAACAGACCAATTTCTCAGTACTGGCTTTTTTGCAAAGCCATCATCTTTGATTTTTGATCATTTATTTTCAGGCAATTTTCTTGCAAGGGCCCCCAGGGCTCTCCTAAGTCCAATGGTGAAAATATGACTGCATCTAATTCCCAGAATTCTGCTGATGCCTAGGATGCTGCCATTTAACACTCCAGATTTATTATTAATTCATTTAATAGATCTTTACGCTGCCTCAGAAGGTGTCTTAGAAAAAGGTAAATAAATAAATAAAAGGATAAGCTTCCCATCCCAACAATTGCTGCCCAGAAATAAGAGAAATGGGCACTCACAGTGGCAGAGACAGCACCAGGGCAAACATTTTATAAGCTGGAACTGAATTTTGGAAGTGTTTGAGCTAGGTTTTAATTAATTTGGAGAGGGGCCTCTTATATTACACATTATACTGCCTTCGATTTTGAATTTTGGAGCCACCACTATGTGGATTGTTTTCAACAATCCAAAACCAAAGAAAAAGTGGGTATGAGCAGTGGCACACCTAGATGATTTTGATGCCCAGATCACCGTGGCTGCCACAAGGTCCCCCTGCCATGAGGTTTTTTCCTGCTGCTGCGAGGCCCAGCAGCAACGAATGACGGCTTTTCTGTAATTTTAGCCACCATGTGCGGGGGTGAAGGGTAAGCCGAGCAGGCCTCCCCCCACCATTGTGGTGGTGGCAGGCGGAGCAGACAAACTGTGACTGTGAGGCACGCCTGTGAAGTTTGGATAGATCGTCGCAAGGCTATGATGCCATGGGTTTGGAATGATATATTCGCCTCACAGTTTTTGAGGGCTGGTGGGCTGGCCAGCCAGTTAAGCCCACCAGCTGTTCCACCTGCCCCCGCCACGGGGGGCAGGGGAGAGGCCTGCTTAGCTCACCCCCCATCCCCCACACATGGTGGCTAAAATTACAGAAAAGCCACAGATCAATGCAGCGGGCAGCAGTGGCAGAGCGGGTGTGGGGTGGTGGCAAGAGGCCCCCTGGTCTTTGGAGGGCCCCCCAGACCTTGGAGGCCACAGATCGGGGCCCCAAGGTCCAGGGGTAACACCACCTCTGGGTATGAATGGGAAAGAGAGAGTCAATAAAGAACTCACATCAAGGTACCAACTATACTAAAGGGCATTGATTTCTCATGGAGTCTGAAAGCATATACCCCTAATTCCACCACAGGTGCATGGCTATGCATTGCTTGAACAGGTGTAGTGCTGCAGCACCAGTAAGAGAAATGCATAGTACAAAGTGCAATTGAAACAGAGACACAGAGCAGTAAGCTTGAAATCTAGTTAACCCTATTCAATAACATTCTAGTATCTATAAGCCCACGATAGGGGCATGGAAGTTTTCAGAACCCTGCAAATTGCTTTCCTGGTAATAAGAGGATGTGAAGGACATTTCCCTGGTTTTATGATGAAACCTTAGTATTAGTCACTTGATAGGTTCAGGTTGCCTGATTTGTTCAACATGCAACATTTGTATTCATTTTATATATTAAGTATGTGTCCTAGAATGGTATCTCTCAGTAGGGATGTGCACAGAACCGGCTGGCCCAGTTCGGTTAGAGACTGAACCAGACCTGAACCAGACCAGGCTGATCATGACCCGGCTACACTAGGGCCATTTGCGCATGCGTGATGGCCTCCAAAATGGGCACCGCACTGGGAGAAAGGCGCAGTAAGGGCCAAAGACCACCTGAACCAGGCTATGGGTGCATAATGGAGGCTGGCAGGGGAAAGGAGAACCTCCACGGACCCCCACTACCTCAGAGCAGCCCACTGGAAGGGGTACATTGAAAAAAATCCAAAAAAACACATTTTGGTCTGTGTGTGAACCCCCCGAATGGCCCGGGGGAGGTTTCGTCTGGGGTCTAACTGAACCGGGGACTACGTCTCCCATCGGGCCTCTGAGCACATGCAAAATGCTGCAAGAGAACAACCCATATGCAGAGTGCTCAGGAAAAATGTGCCTCCTCTGAGCATATGAAAAGTGCTGATGAAGGGTTACCCTCTGAGGGGATGCAGAGTGGTCAAGAAGAGCATGCTGCCACTTTCTCTGGGTGTGCATCTCCTCTTCTGATCATATGCAGAGTGTAGCAGCAAGTGACCTGCTGAGCCTATGTAGACTGTGTGTTTCTTCCTGGGCAACTGAAGAGGAGACCTGCTGCTCACTGAGGTAGGTGTGCCCCTGAGCATGTGTGGAGTGACTCTCCTACATTATCAGAGCCTGAGGGAAATACTCTGTTGGTGGGAGACAGGGATAACGACCATCTTGGCACACATCTCTAGATATGTTTTCCTACCGCCAAAGGGGGGGGGGGAGAGCAGTAATATGCCTTGGATTCCACCAGCCTCCCTCTTTCAATTATATTATATTGAAGGGAAAATAGTAGCATTGTGTGAACAAACTGAGAGTTTGTTTGTAAAGGAGTTTGGGGAAGGGGAGCACTATAGTTTGCCATTAATATTGATGATAAAGAGGGCACCGATGTATAGGTTGCAGGGGGGTGACAGAACCCCTAGCACCGGCCCTGAACTTCATAAGGCTAGAGGTTCTACATGCTGGAGGTGAGATATACTATATACAGGTATACATTGTATGTGTAATAAAAATCCACTACTTCTGGGGAAATAAAATTTGTGGTCATTCCTTAGGGCATGTAACCACCTCTTGTCCAATGTAACTGTAGTTTAGTGTAATTATATTACTTACACTAATCTGAAATTCCGAGGTTGTTCATGTGACCAAATGGCGGCGGTGAGCTTGTGAGGAGGCAGGATCCTACCTACTTTCCCTCAGATGATTGGAGCCTCTTCGGGGCTCCACTGCTCATACGCCCACACATCCAACATGGCAGCAGATGCCCAAAGTGGGAACAGGAGAAGGAAGTCCTCCCACATCCATGATCCCACAATGCAATGCACAGGAGGTGGAGAGGCAGCCCTCGCCAATGCAGCAGGGCTCACAGGCCGCAGTGTTCTCTGGGCTCTATGGCTGCTGCTCCCAGTGGACATTTTCAGAACTGTGGTGGTGCACACGATCAGAAAATGAGGTGGGCTAGGTTCCTTTCCCCCCACCTCACTTTTTGCCTGGGTAGAGGATCTGGGCTACTCAGGTCTGCAGCAGCTGGGGTGGGAGGCCTCCTGGTAGCTCAGAGGGCACGTGCTGCTTGGGTAAACTCCCTCCTACTCAAGCAGTTTGTGTCTTGTGAACAACCTCTCTGATTATCTGCATAATCAAAGGCTGCTGAAAGAGGCCTTGCAAAAGAATGTGAAGAAGTGGCAAGGTGGCAGGGACTTTATAAGAGTACACAATGTGGTAGCAGGGTGACAGAGGTCTTTGCGAGGGCATATCGGTGGTGACTGCACAATATAAACGCTAAAGACACTGTACAATCTCATATATTCTGCTGGTTTTACAAATGAGGCTCATGTGCCCACCCTCTGCCTTGGTCAAAGTAGGATGCATTGGGCTGGGGGGGATGCATCCAGACAGAAATTCAACAGGTGCAGCTTCTCCAAGTACTTGCTAGAGATGCTCCTAATTAATTTCTGCCTTATGCATCTCTACAAATCACATTGTTTCTACAAAATGCCACCTATAGTTAATTTCAAGCCAGAAATTTACAGTTAATGGCATGACTTAGTGATTAGCTATGTATTTATACCCTGTTCATATATAGCCACAGAACATTCTATCCAGAGAGTATAAACCTCCTTTTGAGGCATATGAAAAACAACTCCAGTTTTGAATTCTGGTTTTTCTAAACAATTTCACCTTCACCTAAACCAGGGTTTCTTAACTTTAGGCCCCCAGATGTTGTTGGACTACAACTCCCATCATCCCCAGACATGGCCTTGGTGGCTGAGGATGATGGGAGTTGTTGTCCAACAACATCTGGGGGCCTAAGGTTAAAAATCCTGACCTAAACAATGCCGCTGGGAATTAAGGCTGCCCCCCAAATGAGCGTGCTAGACCAAAACAAAACTTTGCAACACAGTTGCATTCCATTGTAAGGAAATTGTCACTTTGATATAATTTAACTCACTTCCAAAGCTATGTTGCAATGTGCCTTCTTTTGATCTAGCAACCTCAGCCCTTGGACCTTAACAAAATCTGTACCATCTGAGCTATGAGATAAAGCATACTTTTCAAATTAATTAAGATAAACATGTCTAAAGCTGTGCAGATAGGTCAGATCTAATGTCTTGCAAGGAGACCTCATAGGGGATGACTAATTCAGAATATGCAAATAGAAAAACAAAAATAAGCTATTAAAGCATCTTCTTAAATCTACTTCTCTATTTTATAGTATGGCAATAAGAAGCTTATTAATAATTTTGCTTCTATACATTTAGAATACTATCAAAATTAATGCAAATACAAAAATATCTGTACCTTCATCATGGGCCAAGTAATAAGGGGAGGGTGAGGAGTTAGGAATCGGGGGGAGGAGTCTACATCTTCTCCTTGGGATTTTCCCAAGTTACGAATACAAATATGAATATCACGAATATTTATAAGTTGGCAAGTATGTCTACTGAGCTCAGAAGCACTTTACCTGTGCCATGAAGCCAGAGGTCACATGATTTTGGAATGTGTATCCAAAGATAATGCTACCTTCAGAAGACTCTACTTACAGGTAAGTAACTCTCCTTTAAAGGAGGTATCTTTGTGTGGCAGACTGTTTATGGGAGCAATTTGAATTGAACTTTAAATGAAAAAGGCATATCTCTGTAAGTGGTAATAATTTTAGTCATCTTGCTGTGGCTAGGGGTTGTGGAATTCATTAGCACAGATTAACATATAAAGTGGGTGAGATATCTAATAGCAAACGTAGAGGTTTAGGGACCTTAATTCATCACTGAATGAACAGCGTGTACAGTATTAGGGACTATGAAATTTTTAATTTACACAAAGTGTTCAAGAATATAGGGAATAAATTTAAACCCAAAACAGATAATGGAGCTGTGCCCTGCCTCGCTGGCAAGTTGAATTGTTTTTACACTGAATGAAGAAAGCTAATTATCCCAAGCACAAGGAGACTGCTAAAAATAATAAGATTATAAAGAATAATTTGCTGATATAATTACAACAAAATTGGGTACACACAATCGTCAGATACATGTATTGCTTGACCTGGGTGAGAAAGTGAAATAAATCCTTCCTCTATAGCCTTCGTAAATTTGTTTTTATCATCTCAAAGTGGTGTTTGCATAGGCAACACAATTTGCATGTGTAATGTGGCTGTACAAATTGACAACAAGTAAATTATTCAAGGAAATAGGCTGGTCGCGGGTCTGAACTATCTCCACAAAGCCTATTCATTTTGAAGAATCACTGAGACGTGAAGCTCATACATCAACCATTTTCTGACAATCCTCAGACTTATTGTCTCCTAAAATGTCATTATGGCTATTATTTATGAAGCTAATTCATTTATTAATATATATTTAACTCTGACTTGTCATGCACCTTAGCAGGCTTTCTGTGCACTGCATATTTTTGAATAGATGAAAGAGTTTTGCATGCTTTAATGATTACTCTAAGCTGCTATAGATTTATAGAATGCAGCTTTATTATCTACTTGCATTAATACCTTTTTATAACTTTTTCCCCTTAAGGCCATCAAATATAAATGGCAAATGACACATCCAAAAGATTGTGTAAAAAGAGATTTTCTTGGAGTTTGCTGAATGTTAGAACAAAATGGGTTAGCTGGCTTTTTAAAGCTTAGTTCATTTTAAAGAGTATATAACAATTATATTGGATTTTTTCACATCCCCCCACCCCTGCAAAGCCAAATGCAGAATACATAAAGACAAACAGATATATTTGTATTACTTTAATCTCTTTAATCTTGGGGGGAAATCTTACCCCAAACAAGGCAAGCACCAATACCAAGTAAAAAGGTTGTGCATAGACAGCCATAGATGACCTGTTATAATGTACAAGTTCTCAGTAACAACTAGTTAATTTCTTCAGAAAATACTTTGGAATATTAGCAGTTTAGCAGATTTGGACAGAAGGGCATTGGTCACAGTTAACAGATTATCTATAAATATTCTAAGGCTTGTTACTGAGTGTGTCAGAAAACGGAAGCTACATTTGCTATGATCTTTGATATATTTAAATTGCTTCTCATTTTGGTTACCACCATGCTACTGTATACTCACTTCATCAACGTGGCTGAGACCAGCTGCTATTTGGGTCCTTCCCTCCCAGAACTGGTTCTGCAGTGGCCATTCTGATTGGTCATTATGTAACTTGAAAGTGTTGGTACCTAAATTGGCTTGTTTTCCTTTTCCTTGCCCATTCCTTTTGTCTTATGTCTATTAGATGTAAGCCTGCATAAAGGATCTGTATGTGGGAAGAGTGGTGTAGTGCTGCAGGGATGGGCAGGGGCACAGTCCCAATACTTCGCCCCCCCCCCAGGGTCTCAGCAGGGCCACAAAGCTTTTGGTTTTCTACATGGAAATAATGTGATGCTCTTGCTATTCCAACCATGTATTACCATGCTTCCTGTCTTAGGAACATAGGAAGCTGCCTTATACTGAGTTACCCTTGATCCAGCTAGCTCAGTTTTAGCTACACCAGCTCTCCATGGTTTCAGGCAGGAATCTTTCCCAGCCCTACCTGGAGATGCTGCCAGGAATTGAACCTGGTACTGTCAGCATGCAAGTCCTATGGTGGACTAGTGACAGGACATCCTAAAATGAAGGACTGGAAATGCTGACTGACATGCACTGGTTCCTTCCAAATGGCCATGGAATGCATTGGATTTCCAAATGGCTATAACAAGTGTGGCTATTAGGGTAGATTTGGCAATGGGGGCTGTCATGGAGAACACCCACACTTCTGATTTGTGACTACATCACTGCGTGGGAATAATGCTAATATTACTATTACTACTGCTGCTGCTACTGTAATACTACTAGTAAATAATGATGATACACTGTATATTCAACTGTGTCCTCTGTTATAAACTTCATGGGCTTCTGAATTCACTGAAATAATTTGGCAGTTCCATCTCTGAGCAGGGCTCCATCTGAGGCAGTGAATGGTGAAGGCCTTGTACTCTTGCTTGCCCACCCTGAATTGCTGGATCAGGATGACAAAATGGATGGAAGTGAGCACCAAGTGCCTAGTTTGGAGTTAAAATTAATTATGACTTGATCGATGAATCAGAGAATAGCATTAATACATTGTCAGATGTGTGGAAAATATAGTCACACATTTGAGGTGAAGAACCTCAATTATACAGAACCCAGTGAAGAACCCAGCTATAAAGTTTTCCTCATTGAAGAACCCAGTTATAAAGTTTTAACCTTGACCTTGTCTTTTCCATCATTTTTCCATGCCAGTGAGACACGTTTAACATAAATTTTACCCAAATTATCACACTCAAATTATTATTTATCACATTTCCCCATTTTCCCGTGACAGTGTGCAGGACTGTATACACAGGATTCCTAAGTGCTTTTCCATCCAGGAGTCCAGATCTAGACCTGCTTTGCTTCATTAAGGCTGCTGCCTTCAAACCTTGCCTTGAGCTCCCTAAAAACATATGGAAATCTCAGTTGACCCAGATGTCTTAAGGGCTGTTCTTATCTTCCTATATCCCTGCCTGTAGAAATCTGGCATGTCAGGGACCTTCGCCTTCTCCATGCTAAGTTTGCCTGGTGCAGGAAGTTCTTAATTTTGGGGGGGTTTTTTAGGAGCAGCATTCAAACATGCAAGTCTCCAGGCCTGAGGGGCTGAATTAGGGTGTCTGGGGCCCCACACCCATCACCCTGCACCATCACCCCTCTCCAAAACTTCACATGAGAGAAAAGCAAGCCCTCCATCAGTGACTGGCTGCAAGCCGGGTGAGGCTGATGAAGGAGAGCACTGGCATCAGGGAGAAGGCAGGCTGGCCCCTCCCCCTGGTGCCAATACTTTTCTACGTGTATCTCCTCTTGTCAGCCTCTTCAGGCCTAGCTTGCAGCCCGTTCACTAGATGCAGGGTTAGTTTTCTCTCATGTGAACTTCAGGGAAGGGGTGGTGGCCTGCAGCCTGGGATGGCCCTGCATCTAGTGAATGGGCAGGGAGAGGGTTCTGAAGGGGTGCACAAAGGAGGTGGATTGGCCTCACCTCCGACTCTGGCATCAGAGAGTATGGCCTGGGCCCTGCACACCCGGCATGTTGCTAAATACTTAAAAGATCTGAGGCCTGGCACCACAGCCCACCCCCCCCTATTGATAATCAAACTCAATCAAACCTCCCTAAGAATAATTACATATATTTTTTAAAGTTTCTAATATTATAACATTGAATGTATGATGATGAAAGCAGCAGAGAGCTGGTTGAAATTAGGAGCTGTCTCCCATGCTCTGTACAGGTGCCTCCGCTGCTGCACTTCCTTTCTGGAAGAGGTCATGGAGGAGGGAGGGAGGTGTCTGATGAGAATCGGGGCTCTGAGTGATCCATTGTGGGAGCATGCCCCATGGACCACTCCTTAATAATGCTCCTGTTGTACACATTCCCATTTGCCCTGGGTCCTGCACCCACTTCAGAGCATCTCTGCACATTCTGGGAAAGAGGCCCAGGATGTAGTCTCTATTATAGTCATAGATAAATAACAGTGATGAACTGCTGCTCAGGATGCACATTCAAACAGCAGAATCAGGTTTGGTCTAGACATGAAGGAAAACAACATGGTAGAAATTTGAAGTGATAGGTTGGCCTGTACCACTTCAGAGCATGGGTGAGCTCATTGCATCTTGCAATGTGTCCCTACATAAAAATCCCCTGTAAGACTTGCACATGAGGTTGCAATCCAGCATTGTTTCTACATGCTAATTTTTTATTTGATGTGAATTGTTATATGTAAGGCTGTATGGCACCCCACAGTCTGAAGGGATACAGTCCGTTCTTCCACCTCAGGACTCCATTATGTTGGGGTAGCCACTCTAGTTGCTTTGGGGTGACCTCAGTCAGGAAACTGGATTATAAATGCATTAAATAAACAAAAGAGCAATCCAACAGTACCACATACACCAGTGTAACTTAGTGAGGATTGCATGCATTCCCAGAATAAGATGGGAAGAGGAAATAAGGGTGTAAAAAAACCAAAACCCTAGAAAGGTGCAGCCCACCAGCCACTCCCCCAGAGTCCATGGCAAAATCGCTGATATGCATCAGTCATAGGGCAGCATGCTGACAATGCCTCCCGGTGTGCCAGGCCTGGAAGGCACCAATCCACTCACTGCAGTGGTGAGACACCCCATAATGTCACCACACAAGGAGAACACACAAGAAGCCACAGCAGCTCCTACTGTATGAGTGTCTGTGGCACAAGCAGCAAGAGGTCATACACAGAAAGCTGCCAGGGATTCAAATAATTCCTTATACTACTTACATACACGTGCTGTTAATGACCACTTGTTTGAGTGCAGAAAATAAAACCAAGTAAGGGAGCTCCCTTGAGAGCAAAGAGGCATCTAGGGAAAACACACCATCTCCCTAGAGCAGGGCTGCACAACTGTGCCCCTCCAGCTGTTTTTGGACTACAACTCCCATAATTCCCAGCCAAAGTGGCCAATAGCCAGGGATTATGGGAGTTGTAGGCCAACATTTGTGGAAAGGCTGGAGTTGTGCAGTCCTGCCCTAGAGCAAGGATTTAAATTCAGAGAGGATAGCAAGACTCATCTGCAGGAAAGGGGAACCCTGTCCGCATTCAATGAGCTATAAATGCTGATCGGTCATTGCACAGAGCTCTGGGATCAAAGCCAGGTTGCCGACCTCCTTGCTAAAATATTTAACTTATCCCTAAAATCGGGCTCTGTACCAGAGAACTGGAGAGTAGCAAATGTAACACCGATTTTCAAGAAGGGATCCAGGGGCGATCCGGGAAATTACAGGCCGTTTAGCCTAATGTCCGTTCCAGGCAAATTGATGGAAAGCATCCTCAAGGATAAAATTGTAAAGCTCCTAGAAGAACAGGCCCTGCTGGGAGTGAGCTGTGGAAAAGGCAAATTCAATGCTAGGGATCATTAGAAAGGGGATTGAAAATAAAACAGCTCACATTATAATGCCCTTATACAAAACTATGGTGCCGCCACACTTGGAGTACTGCGTACAATTCTGGTCACCACATCTTAAAAAGGACATTGTTGAACTGGAGAAGGAACAGAAGAGGGCAACCAAGATGATCAGGGGCCTAGAGCACCTTTCTTATGAGGCAAGACTACAACACCTGGAGCTTTTTAGTTTAGAAAAAAGACGACTGTGGGGAGACATGCGGGTCTATAAAATCATGCATGGTGTGGAGAAAGTGGAGAGAGAGAAATTCTTTTCCCTCTCACACAACACTAGAACCAGGGGTCACTCCATGAAATTGATTGCCAGGAGGTCTAGCACCAACAAACAGAAGTACTTTTTCACACAACGCATAATCAACTTGTGAAATTATTTGCCACGAGATGTGGTGACAGCCAACAACCTGTATGGCTTTAAGAGGGGTTTGGATGACTTCATGGAGGAGAGGTCTATCAATGGCTACTAGTCGGAGGGCTGTGGGCCACCTCCAGCCTCAAAGGCAGGATGCCTCTGAGTACCAGTTGCAGGGGAGTAATGGCAGGTGAGAGGGCATGCCCTCAACTCCTGTCTGTGGCTTCCAGCGGCATCTGGTGGGCCACTGTGCGAAACGGGATGCTGGACTAGATGGGCCTTGGGCCTGATCCAGCAGGGCTGTTCTTATGTTCAGGTTCAAGCTCAGCACGTGGAATAGTAGAATTGAGGCCAAACTCAGTTTTGCAAACCCACCCAGAAGCAAAAAGGGGGAGTGGGCAGTTCTCAAAGTCATATTACCCAGTCTACAGAGCAGCTTTCTAACTATCTAGCCACAACAGCAGACAGGTTTGGGGCACATTAGGGGGCAGTTGTCATATTCCACCCACCCCACCCCACCAACAATCTAGCTATGCACATCAGGAACACAGAAGCTGCATATACAACTCTGGTCCTGTGGAACTGCATGGATTTTATACAAGTCACAGTTTCAAACCCTGGATGTGTTCTCCCACTGGAAAGGGCTGAGAGGTACCCCCATTCCTCCCTGCCCCCACCCCCCAAAAAACCAGGTATACTTGAGAGACTGTGAAACTAGGGGCACTGCATGAGCCAATTATCTGGCTCATATCCAGGACCACCCTTTAGGATGGGCAGGGCCGGCTCTGGGGGATCTGGCGCCCTGATGCAACATTCTGTTGAGCGCCCCCCCCCCCCAGCTATAGTAAAAAATGAAAATTCAAAATAAATACAATTAGTGTGTATTCAAAATTTTACTTAATTATGTACATAATATGTATATAATATAATTATAATTATATTACTCCTATATTTAAAGAGCTATTTGGCTACCAATATGCTTCTGGGCAAAATACAAGGTGCTGGTTATAACCTATAAAGCCCTACACAGCTGCCCTGGGTATTTAAGATAATGGAGCAGTCTTGGTGAGGGTGAGAGAGAGAGAGAGAGAGAGAGAGAGAGAGAGAGAGAGAGAGAGAGAGAGAGAGAGAGAGAGAGAGAATGGAGCAGTCTTGGCGAGAAAAAGAGAGTCCGTTCCCTGTCGTTCCTGAGGTCCCCGTCCTCCTCCTGTCACAGGCAGTCTCCCCCCCTCCACAGCACTTTCTCTCCCCACCGGGCTCCCTCCTTCCTGCCATTTTTGCCCGCCCGCCGCAGGGCTTCCTTGTGGGGCCGCCGGCCACCTCCTCCGTCATCACTGTGTCTGGTGCCATTTTCTTCTCACCGCCTCCCGCCAATTCAAGCCGCTGCATGGCCGAGGGGATGTCTGTGGGGGTGCGTGTGTGTCCTTTTACACCCTCGCCCCCGGCAGCGGCAGTAGATATCAGAGCAATGCTGTGGCCTGCTGCTTGGCCCGGTGTCGCTTCCTAACTGCGAGATACTTAATAGACTTCACTGCACAGGTGCACCTTGCAACTGGGAAGCGACGCTGGGCCAAACAGCAGGCCACAGCGTTGCTCTTGTTCAGTTGCTCCGCCGCTGGTGGGGAGGTGTAGGCAGTAGGACACACACGCACCCCCACAGCCATCTCCTCAGCCATGCGGTGGCTGGAATTTAATTTTTTTTAAAGGAGGTATCATCAGCTCGACGCCCTCCTGCAGACTGCGCCCTGATATGGTGCATTTTCTGCTTACTGGTAAGAGCCGGCCCTGAGGATGGGCAAGATGGGCAGTTGTCTAGGGCACCTGAAGGCCGGGGCACTCAGCTGGTGGCTTGCTGTTTGCTGCTGTGAAACTTCAGTGGCATCCCAACCAGAAATGGAGTGGGCAGCATGGGCAGTAAAGCTACAAATGATTAAGAGGCAGCTCTAGAGTCCCCTTTCATAAGCACTGCTAGGAAAGCCTGAGGAAAGTGGTAGGGCCTGCTATTATTTATTATTATTATTAACATTTTATATCCCGCTCTTCCTCCAAGGAGCCCAGAGTGGTGTACTACATACTTAAGTTTCTCCTCACAAAAACCCTGTGAAGTAGGTTAGGCTGAGAGAGAAGTGACTGGCCCAGAGTCACCCAGCAAGTATCATGGCTGAATGGGGATTTGAACTCGGGTCTTCCCGGTCCTAGTCCAGCACTCTAACCACTATACCACGCTGAGCACATTAGGGGGCAGTTGTCATTACCCACCCACCCCACCCCACAAACAATCTAACTATGCACACCAGGAACACAGAAGCTGCATATAGAACTCTGGTCCTGTGGAACTGCAGGGAGCTATACATTCATCCCTTGCCAACTGCAAGGGTTCCGTTCCAGCAAAACCTCACCCTTGGCAAATTCACAGTTGGTGAGGCATTAAAGTCTATGGGAAACAGGGTTAGGGGAACTGTGACCTCAAAAAGACCTAAAAATAAAGGAAAACATACAAAACAAGTGCTAAAAGAAATCACAAAAAATCCTGTAATATTGCCAAGAGTCACCAAGAAGAATGAGCAGATTGAACCTCTGAAATGTTTTTGAACCCACCAAAATCACTAAAAGGCATTTTAAATCAGCAAGGGACAGCAAGGTCAGCTAGGGCCACCAAGAAGAATGAGCAGATTGAACCTCTGAACCCCGCAAAATCACTGAAACCACCACACCTCCCCTCAGTCACAAAGAAACCTTGCCAACCACAGATACTCAGGTCACAGTTGGCAAGACCTGTCACAATATCCTATTCGCATATACTCAAAAGCGTGTTTGGTAAAACTGTGGTTGGCAAGGGATGACTGTACAAATTGTGCAAATTTGTGTTGTTGTTTTTACAAACCTGCATGAACACCGCAACTTGGCAACACTGATAAAATAATGGGGGGTGGGGCAAAGGCACTCCTCCTACAGGGCACTGTTTATCGTAGGGCCAGCCCTGCCCCATATGACAGGGGTTAGGTTGAGTTATACAAAACACAGCTAGCCACATACACTCCGTACTTGCTGCTAGCCCAGCTGACTGACTCATCCATCATAGCAGCAATGATCCATCTGACTGCTTGTGAGCCAGGAGGAGTTTTACCCTTAATGGATCTCATGGGGTCAGAGACTGCAGATGTTTGGAGCCCTGAGTCCTTGTAGCAGAGAGGCCTCTGTCCCTTCCCCTCCAGAGTCCCATCCTGAGGCCAACTTGGGTAGGGGAAATGGATCCCTTTCTGCTTATACCTGGTAACAAAGCAACAACAGCTGTGAAAAAGTAAATGTTTATTGACCAGCATCAGAGATGCAGCTGCATCTGAAAGAAAGAACTTCATGAGTAAATTTGTCAGCCATCTCATCCAAGCAGGGCCTCTGTGCCTCTGAAGACTGCATGGCAGACAGCAGGCTAACAGTTTTGGGTTGAGTCTGGCTTCATCAAGCATCTGGCTCCCATGGCTGTCTGTGATGGAGCTTGCAAAGCTTCAGTGGCCTGTCTGAAACAAAACGTAACCACTGAGAAACAGCTGGAACCATATTGGTCACTGACGTGGGCTTCTCTGGTGGTCTGCACAGCATGATGGGACATGCCTTCTACATCTGTTGGAGGAGGCTGCCTGCAGAGAGCACACAGAACTAGGTGCAACACATGGTCTTTGCATCTAGATAATTGGTGGCCAGGTTTGAGGCTCTCCAGCTGTTGGATGACAACTCCCATCTTCCCCAGTTGCAACTGGGGGAGCTGTAGTCCAACAATAACTGGAGAGCCTCAGATTGGCCACTCCTGATCTAGATGTTCAGTCAGCATTTACAAGCAATTGATTGACCTATACACCCCATTAACATAACCATGCACACCCAAGTCAGAGCAGAGGCTGCACCCAGGTATGCATGGTCATGGGTGATAGTGCCATGCAGTGCCCCCACCCTTTTTTTAAAGTTCTGGCTACCCTGTCCCCAGTTGGGGAAGGAGAAAGTGCAGTGTCAGAGATGATACCTTTTCTTCTCCTATGGAAACTCTGTGTGCAGTGACTGTGTGTTTTGCTTTATGTGACCAGCCTGCAAGCCACAAAAAGAAAATGCTCATGAATGTTTAGTAAGGGAGAAAACATACCCTATGTGGGAAACATTACTACTATCCTGGATATTTATATGCTGCTTTTCAACAAACAACAACAACATTCCCAAAGCAGATTATAGTTTACACAGAACAAGAAATAAGCAGGTTCCATGTCCCAAAAGGGCTCACAGCCTAAAAAAACCAACAGCCACACACACACAAGGTAGACACCAGCAACAGCCAGTGGAAAAATTCCCTGCTAGGGTTGGATAGGCACCAGGGGCGTAACTATAATAGGGCAAGGGGAGACAGTTGTCTGGGGGCCCACTGCCCTGGGGGCCCCCCAAGAGGCAAGTCACATGACTGACTCCCCCAGCCACACGGGCTTCCTTCAGTTGTATTCATTCTCCAAAACTGATGTGAGTGTTAAGACCTGGAGCTACCAGAAGAGCATCTCTTTCTCTAGTACCATCAAATGACTTGCATCATCCACAATTTACAGAACCTTTAAAAAAATAATTTAGGATGATGTTCTCTTGTGGCACATAGGTTATATGTCACACACACACACACTACATATACACACACATACATACACACACATACGTGTGTGTGTATAGATAGATAGATAGAGTGTGTTACTACTATTCAGCCTCATTTAAGATTTCTTTACTTCATGAGCTGAGCTTCAGTGAGGGGGGCCCCATTTTAAAATCTTGTCTCTGGGCCCACTACAACCTTGCTACGCCCCTGATAGGCACATTAGCTGTTGCAGGAGGAAGGAATTGTTAGCCAAAGCAGTTTACAGCCAAGATGCATTTATTTATACTGAAGAGGTGACTGAGAAGGGCATGAGAGACACAGTATTCATACTTCTTTGTAGCATGCCACACACTATCCACCCCCGCTAATTTGTGCAGGGTGCATTTGTCCTTGAATCCCCAGCTGGGTTGGCCAAATGAAACTTCCAGTTGGGTGTTTGTGTCTGAGGTTCTGAGGCAGAGTATGTGTAAGGGTTCTGAGATGACAAGTGTGAAAATGATCTCTCCAAATATGTTCTAAGGGCAGCAAGCTGATTGTGCTTTTGAAGCACCCTTCCTTCATGTCACCAAAGTTCACTTTTGTTTGAACAACATGAGGCCAGAGAGCTATAATTCACCCTCTCATCTGAATTCCCTGTGATTTTTTTTAAATTTAAAAACATTTCTACCCCACTCTTTCCAAAAGATTCAAGGCAGTTTACAGAATAGAATAAAAACACATTTAAAAATAACTGCTAAATGTTGGAAATACAAAAGCAGTTTTAAAAAGACTATGAGTGAGGGAACTAAAAACAATTCAAGCAATAAAGATGGTTGCCAGGAAATGGAGAGCACTACTTAAAATCAGAGGGACTTATTTTCAGCTTCCAAAGGCTTGTTGGAACAGTCAGGGGTTTTTTTTGGCTTGGGAGTAGATGTGCTGTGACAGGGTGCCAGGTTAGTCTGAAACCCACACGCTGTCGCCCTTTTGAATAGACAGGGTAGGTGCACCAAAGGGTGATGTGTAGGCAGTGAAGTTTTGTTCTCTTTTGATTTCAATGAGTGCTTTTTGAATTATGCCACCCCTGAATTCACTATAACTTTAGGCCATCATTGACAGCATGGCTGTGATGTGGTGGGGCAATAGGATTTGCTGTAACTTTACCTGTCCCTGTCCCACACACTTCATCTCCACCCATTTTTGGCATTTGTGCTGCTGCTGCTACTACAGCTCCTACTCCTACTAGGGATGTGCAGTATGTTTCAAGGTTGAAATGTTTTGACTCAAAACAAGCAGTTTTGAGTGTTTCAAACTCAAAACAGAATTCCTTTTAAATAAAGGCTCTGTTTTGAACTTGAAACAAAACAATCCTATTTTAAGGTGAAACATTTCGATGTTCCAAGATCCATTTCAGAGACCTGTTTTCCCCTTCCTGGTTGATTTTCTGGCACTGGCTTCTGATTGGCTTGCTATCTCCTTGCTTCTTGTTATCATACAAATTGAGTGTTGTCATGGGTAACTGTGCCCCTATTGGCTGGGGGAGGAAAGAGGCCAAATGGGGGAGTTTCTAAATGTATTTAAGGGGACTGGGAGGCAGAGAGATACTGTGCTCTTCCTGTAGCAGCAGAGGAGCTTGTGTCGGCTGTTTGCCCTGCCAGATCAGTCCTATCATCCTCCCCAATCACCTTTGGCAATGCAACCCCTTGGTCTGAGACTGAGGATGAGCAGGAGGAAGTCATTCCACTTCCTGGACCTTCTCAGCCCTGGACTCAGGGCAGCGGTGGTGGCCCCCAGAAGGAATCAGCAGACTCAGTACCGCTACCACTAAACAGGGCCATACTGGCTCCAATAGCAGCATAGTGTGGGACCACTTTGAGCTCTGCCTTGGTGACTCAACCCATGCTGTCTGTATCCACTGCAGGGCACAGGCCAGCAGAGGGAAGGACCCTAAGCATCTTGGGATGGGGATACTGAAGCACCTGCAAAAGAAACACCCGGGAGGCCCTGCTCCTGCTGGCAGCAATAGGCCTGGTGTACCCTTGATTAGCAGCAAAGCACCTGCTCCTGCTCACAGTGGGTACAGTCGGTGGGCAATCGATCTGATGGCCTAAAGTCTAATCTCATCACTTGGGCCATTGCTGAGATAATCACTTTGGATAACCAGCCATTCCAGGTCATGGAGAACGCTGGCTTCCACTGGCTGCACCTACTGCTTGCCCCAACTATAAGATTCCTTCATGCACTACCTTCAGCAGGTGGGTGGTGCCCTCCCTATACCAGGTGTGCAGGGAGACCATGTTGGGGTTGCTGTGTGCATCAACACCTAAGCGTGCACTTCACTGCTGATCTGTGGACTAGTGTCAGTGGGCTGTATGCTTCTTTTCTCATGGCTCACTGGTGGGGGCTAAGGGTGTGCATGGAACCGGCTGGTCTGCTTTGGTTCAAGTCCAGCCTGGATCCGAACTGGACCGGGCCAGTTCAGTCCGGCACCCCCTCAGAAACCCCCCCCCCATTTGGTTCAGACCTGGGGGATTCACAATTTTTTAAAAAATAAAAACAATAACTTTTTTAAGCTCACCCCCTTCGGGGGAGTTGTTGGAGGCGACGGCGAGGTCCGTGTCCCAGGCCATGCAGAGGCCAATTGTGCAGGTGTGGCGGCCTCCAAAATGGCCTCTGTGACAGAGGGGGGAAGGCCTGAATGGGCCGAAGAGCCAGGCATGAAGGAAGGCTGGTGGGGGAAGGGGGAACTTCCACAGACACCTCCTCCCCCTGCCACGCTGCTGCCTCCAACAACTCCCCTGAAGGGGGTAAGTAAACAAAAATAGTTGGGTTCTAAAAAATGTTTTTTAAAAGTCCTCGAACCCCCCGAACAGTCAGGGTGTGTTCAGTTCCGGGTCAGACCAAAAAGGGGATGGTTCGGTTCGATGTCAGACCTGTTTGCACATCCCTAGTGGGGGCAGGAGAGTAAGGGGACATCCACTGCTGCTGGTGTGGCCAGCCTCTCCCATGCAGGAAAGCACAGGTGGGCTCTGCTGCATCTGCAGGTGCTGGACACATGACAGATGAGCTATTGGTGGCCATGGATCCCCAGGTAGAAGGATGACTTTGCCGAGGGTTCATGCTGATCAACAATGGTCTGAACATAGTGAGGGCAGCCAAGCAGATTCAGTTTGTACCTATCCATTGTGTGGTGCACACTCTGAACCTGGTCACAAGGGATGCACTTGGCCCTTCTAGGGCTGTGGCCAGACAAGACATCCCCACTGAAGGTGCTGAGCACCATCCTGCTGCTGCTACAGCTACTCTTGTAGACAGGTGCCACAGGATCACAGCTTACTTCCACCAGAGGGGAAAGGATAGGCATATGCTCAAGGTGAGGCAGATTGAGCTCAGCCTACCTGAACGCTTCATCCCTCAGGATGTTCTGACCAGATGGAGCTCCACTTTTCTCTTGCTCTAGCATCTGCAGGAGCAAGAGCCAGCCATCCATGACCTGGCAAGGAGGTGTGCCTTGGAAGTGTGCAACCTATCTACCCAGGACTGAGTGCTCATTTCTGAGGTTGTCTTGACACTTGGAGCCATTCTTTTTTGCCACAAACAGCTTGCGTGCCAAGACAACAATAGCAATAGCAATAGCAATAGCTGAGCTAGGCTTTACCTGCCTCTCTTCTCCTTGAGAAGACAGTGGGTGAGCTCCAATCCATGCTGAACACTGAGGAAGCAGTCACCTTGGCAGGTTGGACTGGAGCGGTGGATTGACTCAGAACCCCCTTGGGTGTATCAGCAGAGCATGTTTTGTCCTGCCTATGTGACCCAAAGATGAAGGGCAAAGTGGTTACCGCTGACCAGCTCAGCAGGTGGAGGGACCTCCTGGTTGCAGTGGTTGGGCAAGCAGAGGAGAGGAGGCTGGGATGTAACCAGGAGGAGGGTGCTGGAGTGGGTACTGCTAGTGCACAGTCCACCCTAGCAGCACCATTACCACCACTTCCCAATCCAGCAGCATGCTGGTAGTTCCGCCTCAGCACTCAACCCAGTGGTTCACAGGACGCTTCCTTAGTGCCTTGCTGTGGGAATAGCCCACAGAGACCTGCAGCAGTGCTGAGCAGTGTGTTCTGCATAGGAACTATGGATCCTATGAAGGTTTGAGGGAAAGGTTAAAAATTTGTTAAAAATCGCCCGCTTGCCCATTTCATTTGTGGATTGAGTAGTAAGTAGCACCCATCATGCCCTACTACCCAACCCACCTTGGTGTCCCTGGGAGCTACTTATGGGAATAATGGGGTGGTTTGAATTCGAGTTTCGAGTTTTCCCAATGTTCCCAAAGGCCAAATCACTCAAAACATTTTGAGTTTTGTTCTATTGAAACAGCCGGTTTGGCCGCTGTTCCAATGAAATGTTTTGGCCATCTGCGTTTCGAGCTCAAAACAGAATGCAAAAACCATTCCATGCACTTCTCTAACTACTACTATTTATTTACTGTACCTCCTTTCAACAAAAGTCTACAAAGCAGTTTACATAGAAAAAGAATAAGAAGATGGTTGCCTGTTCACAAAGGGCTCACAATATAAAAAGAAACACGAAGTAGACACCAGCAACAACCATTAGAAATATCCTGTGCTAGATCAAATGGGGACAGTTGCTCTTCCCTACATAATATAAAGGGAATCATCATTTTGAAAGTTGGCTCTTTGCCCAGTTAGCAGGACAATCCTGAGCCCTATCCACACATTATGTTGAACACTTGTACAATTGTACACAGGTACAGATCTGTCCACAGATACAGTTATTCACATATATTGAACCAGGTGCAGCAGTACACTGCCTGCATGTACCCTGCATCTGAAGGGCCTGTACCCAGATTGACTTTTAAAATGAACATAGGTGCAGTTATTCACACAAAAACAGGTACAACACCATCTGTATACTCATACAATATAGTGTTGTAAGACATTATATGGCTTTGGAGTTATACCAGTGTATCCTGCTGCAATGAAACTGGAGATATTCCATTGTATCTCAAGATAAACAAACAATAAACATACCAAATCCTATACTGATCCAGACATTTCTTTACGCATACATAAAGGTAAGGTGTGCCGTCGAGTCAGTGTCGATTCCTGGCAACCACAGAGCCCTACCATTGCCATCTCCCGTGCAGTATGAGATGATGCCTTTCAGCATCTTCCTATATTGCTGCTGTCCGATACCGGTGTTTCCCATAGTCTGGGAAAAATACCAGTGGGGATTTGAACCAGCAACCTCTGGCTTGCTAGTCAAGTAATTTCCCCACTGCGCCATTAGGCGGCTTTACTTTAAGCATAGGAATACACTCTAAATCAAATAAATAGAAAATACATCATTACTGTGTGAATCTTGGTAAGAAGGAAGATTAGTAGTTCACAATTATTAGTCCAAAGCTGTAGACTTACCGCGTGAAATGGGCCTTCTCCATTGCTGCCCCAAGGCTTTGGAACACACTTCCTGCTGAAATAAGAGCCTCTCCATCTCTTACAACTTTTAAAAGGGCAGTCAAGATGCTTTTATTCACCCAGGCTTTTAATTAGATACTGTTTTAATTGTGTTTTAATAGTTTTAAATTTTTAATTTTTAATGTTTTAATCTTTTTATCTGTTGTTTTTATTGTTTTATTGTAAACCACCCAGAGACTTGTGTTTTGGGTGGTATACAAATGTGGGGAGGGGGATGTCATTCTTCAAACTAAAATACTCACATACCTTTATATACATTCCAAGTTTTACATAACTACTTCTGTGCAAACCAGCAAAACCCCTGGAGGTGAGCTTCCTCAGCAGACAATCAGCCTCTTGACAAAACCTGAAAATTAACAGATTTGCCCAACAAAGAAATTGGCAGGATACTCCCATCGAGTATCCAGGTGCAATGTTGTTTCTTAACAGATGTATGGATTTCTTTGGAGTTTGAAGGCTTAGGAGTTGTCTTCTCGGGTGATGCTATGAGGGTGTGGCCAGTGAGTTGGCGATGTCCCTTTGTTTTTTGGGGGGGTCCCTGCAGAGAGGAATCCCTGGCTGGTGAGGCTGAGCTCCTCTCTCTCCTCCGATTCTCCCACCCAGCATTGCTTTCTCTGGTGGTTATAAGCAAAAAGACTTCAGCCTCTTCTCCCTTCTCTGAGCCATCTCCATGGAAGTCACCATCTCCATGGAAAGTGATGCTTTTTGTGCCTTGGGCTTGGGGTTCTTTCCATGGCTCTGCAATGGAGCACACACTGGGGAGGATGGCGGGCAAACTATTGGCTGTCAATCAGCTGCTGCTTTTCCACATATATTGTATACATTGGTCTTATGCTTGGTGGCAAGCAAATCCTCTGCCTTCCCCTCAAAGCCTGATTGCTTTTCACTCCTACCTCTGCAATTGGCTAGTTTAAAAAAGAAAAATCCCCAGTGTTCTTGTGCAAAAGCTATTAACCTCTGCAATTGGCTTGTTTTAAAAATCCCCCTCCCTACAGTGCCCTTGCGCAAATTCACCGAGAATTTTTTTTTTTTAAGTTGGGGAGGGAAATTGGTTTATTCCCTTTATTCATACTTTGAACTAGTTAGGGTTAGCTGTCATATTTTACACCAATTCCTCTCTTGCAGTCTGGAAAGCACCCAGCACAGGAAAAGCTTCCTTTATTTTTATAATAATACATTTGGATCATTTCATTTTAAAAAAATAAGCACATTCCAGAGAGATAGTGATTATCAAGAACTAGTGTACTTAATTAAACTTTGGTCTGTATCATCTAAAGAAAAAGGAAGATAGGTAAACCTTAATTCTTTGAAAAAAGCCATGCATTAATAATTAGAGAGTAAAAGAGAAAGTAGTGTAGTGCACATCTCTTATGATGTAGTATAAATGTTTTTTAACATGTGTCAGATGAGTTCATTATTACTGAGTATTCCCAAGTAATCACAGATTTGTTCAAAAACATGCAAAGTCCATACCTTGAACCATTTCTGTTCAGATGGAATACAGTGCCATTTATCAGAGCTGTGAAACTATTTTTAAAGAGTGATTCAGAAGAAAGAGTATTTGAATGTTTTTGTTTAATTTACAGTATATCACAAGTAAAAAAGGTGGAAACACATGAAGATCCAGAGCATTAGATTATTGTATTTTATAATGCTCCTAGCTCAGTTCTACATTCACCCATTGGCTTTTTGCAGCTGAAGACATGTCAGCCATAATTCCCCTCTGTACAGTTAAAATATTAATGACTTGGGTTGCCAGATTAGAGACATCCCCAAACCTGAGATTCAAGAGGCAAGGTTGGATGATGACACAAAGTGGGTCCTGGTAACATGGTTGCCAATTATCGACTGATCCAAGGCCACTGCCTCCTCTCCTTTTAGGTCCATTGGAGGAGGTGGAATCATGCTCCTGAAGTCTGAATGGAGGATGGGAGAAGAGAGGTAGTGAGTGAATAGAGACTGGGTTACTTACCCAAAGGGTTGGAGATGGCCCTCCAACTGTATCTCAGGTGAAAAACCTGAAATCTGGCAGTCCTATCAAGCCCTCCTGTCGTAAATCCGCCACACTCTATGAGCCATCCGTAATTTATGACGTAGCAGCAGACAAAAAGATGTCTCTGGTTACAATACATCTTTCAGGCAGGCACAAGGTGTTCATCCAGCACCTGCAAAAAGCACAAGAGAACAAATCACTACTAAGCACAAAGTTCAACCAAGTTCAACCAACTTGTGGTTCCTTCACAACCAAAGTCTCTCACCAGATTCCTGAGATCCTGAGTCCATGGGCACAAGGTATCAAGGCTGTCTGGCGAGTTGTCTCCAGCAGTGTGGCAGAGTGAAGCTGCAGAATTTATAGCAGGTTGCCAGCTGGAAGCAATCAGTGCTCTGCCCCGTCAGCCACCTTCAATCAGTCTCATGCACACTGCAAGCGACTGCTGCGTCTCAACTCCCTGATTTGGTCATGCCACTTTTCACACCTGCATGCCCTGGGAGATAACACTGGCAGCGAGAGTTCCTCCTGGGATTCGTCACTCTGCTCTTCCTCCTGCACCAAGCCCTCCTCGAGTGCCTCCTCACTCTGATCACAAAGCCGGCCCTTGAGAATCAAGATCCTCAGGTAAATTCACTGCCTCCCACTCCTCTTCTGAGTCCTCAAACAAAGGCCTGACACCTGCTTCAACTCAATAGGGCAGTTTACACCATGTGTAAAGAGGGTAGGAGAAATGTCCTACCCTCGTTTGCGAGCTGTGTGCGCTCCCGTTTTCTTTTTTGTGTGTGAGTTAAAAACAAGGTGCTGACAAGTGACCAGCTGATAAGCATCAGCTGGGTAGGAGGGCTCTGTTCTACCCAGCAGCTGTACTGAGCTCTTTAATGAGGTAGGAGGAAAAGTCCTCCTATGCAGCTGCTGCTTAACAGACAATCACTGTTGGTGCCTCCGACCTTGTTTTTCATTCACACGCAAGCATAAAATGGGAGTGTGCACCGGGTACAAACTAGAGTAGGACACTTCTCCGACCTTATTTATCATTGTGTTAACTGCCTTTATGATTCTATAGCCCTGCATCATATAGTTGTTATGATGATGAATGCAATGATGTGTTGTAGAATTCTTTTCTACAAGTGCATTAATTATTTATTATTGTTGTTGTTATCTATCTATATATTTATTTCTCTAAGACGTAGCCATGGCTAATCCCATGCCTGGAAGTGCTTGCAAGAGTTCGCGAGCAGCTGCCAGATAGCCACAGGTACAGGGAGAGAAAATAGTGGCTGCTGCTGGGCCGGCTGTTGGGGGGGGGGGAAGTGTCCACCGATGGGCCAGCTGTCGGGGAGGGAAAGCTCATGCTGCCAGGCCAGCCCGAAAGGAGAGTGCCTGATGCCCACCGCTCGGCTGGCCAGTGGGGAAGGAAAGCGCCCTCCACTAGGCCGGCTGGCAGGGAAGGAGAGCACCTACCACCAGGCCAGTGGGCAGGGAAGGAGAGCGCCCACCACTGGGAGGGCTGGCGGGGAAGGAAAGTGGCCGCCTCCGAGCCGGCTAGTGGAGAAGAATGACAGGGAAAACTAGGGGCACAGATGCTCTGCGCCAGGTCAGCTAGTTTTTTAAAAATTATTATTACTAGGCTGTCATCCAGTTTAAGAAATTTTAGACAACCAATGTTGATTAGTTGATCAGTCAATTAAATCTGTATACATTTGCATAGGAGAAAAATAGTTCATCAAAAGCATACTCTATGTTTTGATGATAATCATTTGTTGCAGCAAGCATCATCTTAGAAGAGGCATTCTCTGTTCTCTTATATGCAGGAGGAAAGTCTCTAAGATGGCACTTGCTACCTTTGGTTTTTATAAGAATTTTTATCAATAATAATTTTAAAAAATTAAATATCTGATACCCTATTAATTGGGAGCCTATTTTTAGGTCAATAAATATGTTTTTGTTGATTAACCAATTAAATTAATCTAGTAAATCAATACAATGTTTCAGCCCTAATAATACAAACAACAACAACAATAAATAGTTCAATGAAAAATGCACATTTTGCATATGATCTTCCTACTGCTTGAACAGATGGAGAAGATTTAGGAGAAAAACTGCAATGTAGAATCACATTGAAAGTATTTCAGTGGGAGTTTTCTAAACAATCCAGCAGACAGTACAATTTTTTTAGGCTGTGCTAAAAAAGAAAGTGCCCCATCACAAGCTGCTCCCCCCCCCCACACACACTTTCTTTCAGCAGCTCCTGATGACACTAATCCACATCCCACTTCTAAGTTGGCTGCTTCTCAGGGAAAATGCTTCCACTTCAACATCTTTCTCTGCTGATCCTGCTTTACATTTTTGGAACAATCTAGAGGCTCCCACTTGTTCTTCTATAACCAGGCAAAGTGAACAAGAGTTTCTTCTGTCACAGGACAAAAATGCAGTCGGCAGCGACACACAATGCCTCTGCAAGTTCTAGCCCCATCGTATTGTCACAATAAACACTGAGCCTTGTGAATGACAAATTGGAGTGATTACATCATCTTTGCTTCTTAAAAAATTACTATTTATTTATTTATTTATTCAATTTTATACTGCCCTTCCAAAGTGGCTCAGGGCATGGTTTATAATTAAAACAAAACCATTAAAACCAATAACAGTTAAAACAGAAATATAAACAATATAAAGCATCCATTAACAATTAAAACATCATAAAAAACAATTAAACAACCAGAACAATTAAAAAACCCTGGAAACCAGGTTATACCATTAAAACAATTAAAACTAATTAAAAACCCTGGAAGGCCAGGCCAAACAGATAGGTTTTAAGGGCTCTCCTGAAGGTAAATAAAGAATTCAGATAGCAGATTTCTATCAGGAGTGCATTCCACAGCCCAGGAGCAGCTACAGAGAAGGCCCGCCTCTGAGTCGCCACCAAACAAACCGGTGGTAACTGGAGACGGACCTCCTCAGATGACCTTAACGTGCGGTGGGGATCATGTAGAAGAAGGCGCTCTCTAAGATAACTCGGACCCAAGCCATTCAGGGCTTTAAAGGTAATAACCAGCATTTTGTATTTTTCCCAGAAACATATTGGCAGCCAGTGTAACTGTTTCAAAACAGGCATAATATTGTCTCTCCAGATTGCCCCGGAAACCAATCTGGCTGCCGCATTCTGAACTAACTGAAGTTTCTGGACTACGTACAAAGGCAGCCCCATGTAGAGCGCATTGCAATAGTCGAGCCGGGAGATTACTAGCTGATGCACCACTGTTTTGAGGTCATCCTCTTCAAGGAATGGACACAGCTGTCAAATCAGCTGAAGCTGATAGAAAGCACTCCTGGCCATGGCCTCCACCTGAAATACTAGGGTGAGGCCTGGGTCCAGGAGTACTCCCAAGCTGCGCACCTGCTCCTTCTGGGGAAGTGTAACTCTGTCCAGCACAGAAAGATCTAACACACCCCTCAGATTCTGAGCCCCCACAATGAGCACCTCCATCTTGCTTGGATTCAGCTTCAATTTGTTCTCTCTCATCAAGCCCATTACTGCCTGTAGGCAGGCATTTAGAGAATGAGTGCCATTTCCTGAAGATGAAAAGGAGAAGTAGATTTGGGTGCCATCAGCATACTGATAGCACCCAGCACCAAATCTCCTGATGGCCTCACCAGAGATTTGATGTAGATATTAAAAAGCACTGGTGACAGAATGGAGCCCTGGGGGACTCCATATAACAGCTCCCATTTTGAGGAGCAACTGTCACCAAGCTCCACCATCTGGAATCTACCCGAGAGATAGGAGCGGAACCACTGCAAGGCAGTGCCCCTTATCCCCAACTCCCCCAGGCAATCCAGAAGGATACCCTGGTCGATGGTATCGAACGCTGCTGAGAGATCCGGAAGAACCAGCAGAATCACACTCCCTCCGTCGATTCCCCGGTAAAGGTAATCCATCAAGCCAGCCAAGGCTGTCTCAACCCCATAGCCAGCTCTAAAGCCAGTTTGAAATGGATCTAGATAATCAGTTTCCTCCAAGACTGCCTGGAGCTGGTTGGCCATCACCCTCTCAATCACCATGCCCAACCGAGGGAGATTGGAGATTGGCCTGTAACTATCAATTACTAAGGGGTCCAGGGAAGGCTTCTTTAAGAGTCATCTAACCATTGCTTCCATCAGACAAGGAGGCACCCCACCCTCCCTCAGCGATGCATTTATGATATTAACTAGGCCACCTCTAACAATCTCCCTGCTAGATTGAAGCAGCCAAGTTAGGCAAGGATCTAGAGAACAGGTGGTAGGCCTCACTGACCCAAGCAGCTTGTCCACATCCTCAGGAGTCACAGATTGAAACTGATCCAATCTAATACTGCAAGAGGGATCACCGGACACCTCCTCCATAGACCTTGCAGAAATAGTGTAATATAAATAGAGCAATAGTGCAATAGAGCAATGTAAATATAAACAGTGCAATATAAATATAAATAGCTTTTGCCCTTGTGATAGGAAACAAGGTATGACATCAGTAGAGTGAAGGCAAAAGGAAGGGTGAAGCTCTCTCCCCTAGGACATTGTAAAGCATCCATCTCTATTAACACCTGAGGTCAGGATTGGAAAGGTTATTGAGTGAAGGGACTGAGTAAGTGTGTGAATGGATAATCCTGCCTTAAAAGAAGTTGAGGTAGGTTGATACTTGATCACGTCCTTCTCTATAATTCTTTGGAGGTGCCTTTTTCTTCACAGGACTGTGCCTATCTTGTACCATTTCTCTGGACCAGAAAAGTATTTTACTACCACCAATGCACCAGACTGAGTGGCTGCACTTCTCTCCCCACCCCCAATTTTGCCCTAGAAATCATTGGCTGTTGCTTTTTCTCTGGACTACTTAATTTAACAGATTTTTCTGACACAGAAATTGGCAGGGTACTCCATAGAGTATCCAGGTGCAATGCTGTTTCTTAACAAACCTATGGGGCTCTTTCTTCACTGGCTGAGCTTTTCTTGTCAGCAGATGGCTGGAGCAATCAGCTATAACACACTTGCAGCTGGGAGAATTGGCAGGTAAGTTGCAAGCAACCCCCCCAGTACTGGGGGTTGCTACTTAACCCAGATTAGCAGCCAGATTTTGGTAGACATGACCCATGGTTACTAAACTGAAGAAAAGAAGACGTGCAAGCTAAGGAAGAAGAAAAGAAGAATACCTTACTTCCTGAAAAAAGGGATTTGCCATTGGCAAGGCCTTTCTGGATCTTGTTTCCATGCCCCTTCTGCAATATCTAATTCTATTTTTGGATGTTCCTGGTCAGCTACACCATTATAGTCATGGAGTCAATTTTCTAAGGGCCTAATTCACAAATGAAAAATGAGTACAGTACTTCCTGTTCCTGAGCCTAGAATCATTGTTGCAACAAATTATAAATGGTAGCATGTGACGGGCTGAAACTAAGAAATGATCTCATGCTTGAATCTGTACAAAATTTCAGAGTCTAACTTTTTACCCTTACATCTTAACCTCTTCTTATTTGCCTTTTTGTTTCTTTATCACACACTATAGTCATGGTGCTATGCAGATGTAGCTCTGAAAGCTAATCACATGAAGTCCAGTAATTTATTTAAAACTTGAAGACCACATAGAAATGTGGGAAGCATTTCATGGCCCTTGGGCAATCCGTTGGCAATCCTTGTTTCAGTCTTCCCACAATACAGGCATGAAAAACTGAGCCCTGGGATTAATAGATATGAAGTTTAAACTAAACAACTCTCAACCTGTCCTATGAAGTCAGCTACTGCAGCTATGAGTTTAACCAGATTTGTGGAGAATAGGATTGGTGACCATTATTTATCCAAGATGCTCAGAGTATAGCTCTCTAGCTAAGTCTGCTATACAGAATACATTCCCATGGAAACAGCCAAGGCATTTGCTGAACTAGCTGAGGGTGGATGGCGTTCTTGGTGAGCCTGCTGTCATGTGCATAGGGACGCCCAACTTTGCATTGACCCCATTCCTTACCAAGCTTTTAAGTCTTTGGGTTTGCTTAGATGATGTGTGTGTAATATATGTACCTCTTCTTCAACTACAGTGGTCCCTCGACTTACGAACTACTCGACATCCGAAGTTTTCGACTTACGAACGACAAAAATGACCGGAAGTCGTTGCCGGTTTAGATGCGGCTTCCTCGACTTACGAATTTTTAGATGCGGTTTCCTCGACTTACGAATGTTTCCAGACCTCCGTGGGTGCGCTTTTCGACTTACGAAAATTTCGACCTACGAACGTGCGTTTGGAACGGATTAACTTCGTAAGTCGAGGGACCACTGTATAATAATATTCAGGCATTCTGCTGTACCTCTGCACACATGTGCATGGTTTGGAGTGAATGACTGCACCAATGCTCATTTTAAAAGTGAACATGGTTACAGGCCCTCTGAAATGCAGGATAGAGATAGAAAGCGTACTGCTGTATCTGATTCAACACAACATGTGAATAACTGTACCTGCATACAGATCTGTACCTGTGTACACTGTACACTAATCAGAGTGTTGAAGATAACATATAAATAGACTTATGAAACAAGATGAACTAATGCTCACCCTTTTTTCACAGGCTTTTCATGTTTATGTGCTGATTCAGATGAACAACTTCCTCTATGCATGGCGAGAATGTATCCATCCCAATGTCATCATGTATGTATGTATGAAGAGCCCCTGGTGGCGCAGTGGTAAAACTGCCGCCCTGTAACCAGAAGGTTACAAGTTCGATCCTGACCAGGGGCTCAAGGTTGACTCAGCCTTCCATCCTTCCGAGGTCGGTAAAATGAGTACCCAGAATGTTGGGGGGCAATATGCTAAATCATTGTAAACCGCTTAGAGAGCTTCCAGCTATAGAGCGGTATATAAATGTAAGTGCTATTGCTATGTATGTGTGTATGAAACAGAATTAAAATCTTAAAACATTAAAATTTAAAAATTCAACACAATGTTACAACTATGAAAAACTGAATCTAATTAAAAGCCTGGGTGATCAAATGTGTCTTAACTGCCTTCTTAAAAGTTGTCAGAGATGAGGAGGCTCTTATTTCACCAGTGAGCACATTCTAAAGCCTTGGGGCAGCAACGGAGAAGGCCATCCCTGAAGACTTAGAGGTTATTCACACATGCAGCAAAAACTGGGCTAAGGGAGCACAGCCTGGTTTCTGCTGCATGTATGAACCACCGGGAGCTGTGTGGTTCCTGGTGGTGGCGCAGGGGCAAGCCCGCTTATGTAGCCCACCACTTAAAAGAGGTTTTGGGTGTGAGCACGCCCAACAACAGGGCTAAGTGATTATGTGTTAGCTGTGGCTGCTTGCAGTCGCGGCTGGCATGCTCTGGGGGGAAGGCTCCCAGTAATGCACTGCACACTTGTGTGGGGCATTATTGGGGCTCTGGGGGTTGAAGTGCCACACAGTGGCGCTTCCCTGCACCAGGAGCGTAGCAAGGTTGGAGTGGGCCCTGAGACAAGATTTTAAAATGACACACACACACACACACACACACACACACACACACACACTCTGAAGCTCAGCCCATCTACCTTGCCACTTCAGCCCCTGTAGTTCTTCAGGGGCCAGATACAAAGCAGGTTGGAGAGGACACTTAGGAGCAATTATGTCTACTGCCCTGGTGAGTTTGCTATTCCAATTCTTCACCAGAGCATCAACAGTATCACCAGCAGAGCCAACACTAAGTCCTTCCAAGGCTTCTGGGTTCCAATAACTTTCTCGGGCAAACCATCCTAACAGGTCCCTCACTATTGCAGAGGTGGAATGTGATTCTTAGCCCAACCTTAACCATATGTTGGTCTGTCCACAACAATGAGGAAATCACAGAGATCCCCACCCACAGAACACCACTCTAATCAGGTGAAAGACCAGACCAAGGATGTGACCAGCAACATGCATCAGTCCTGAGATGACTTGAGATAGACCCATAATTTCCATGGCTGCTATGAGCTCCTGAGCTACCCTGAACAAATTGGTCCCAAAATGAAGATTGAAGACCCCCACCACCACAAGCCTGGGGGACACAAACCTGAAGCCCGAGACCAAGTCTGTAAGCTCAGTTAGGCACTCCACTGGGCAGCAGAGTGTTCGGCACACCAACAAACGTCCCAGTCTATCCCTGGTCCCCAAACTTAAGTAAACACATTTGATATGGTCAAACACTGTGATGGGGATCCTGGTAAGGGAGATGTTATTTTAATAGACCATATCCACTCCACCTTCCCGCCCACATTCCTTCACCTGCTCCTCAACAGAGTACCCTGGAGGAAGAAGCTGGGACCAGACTGGGTCACCAGCCTTCCCCAACCAAGTCACTGTGATACATACCAGGTCGGCCCCTTCATCCAGAATCAGATCATGGATTATTTCTGATTTATTCTGGACCAACCTGGCATTGCAAAGGAGCAAGGTAAGGCTCTGTGGATGGTTGGCACTGCTCCCCAAGGTCAAAGAGCTGGCTGGAAGGGGAAACAGCTATTAGATTTCTGATTTCCCTTCCCCTTTAACAGCCTGATGACTTGCAAACGTTACTTCTTTTATTCCCCATCATCACTGGAATAGCTGTCCCATAATCAGTAGATACATCCCCTGTCTCCCCATCTCCAGAGAGACCAAGACACATTATTAAAACAAGCTCACCCGAGACTTAAAACAGAAGCCAAAATATCAAAAACTAACCCACCACTAGGGATGTGCAAAAAATTTCGGGCACAGATCGATCTGTGCACGAAATGAGCAATTTTGGGTGATTCAGGGCCGAACCGAATCACCCCTGATGTCCCCCGATATTTTTCGGGGCTGAGCCGAAAATTTGCTATCATTGAATGAGAATTCACACCTCAGAAAATAAGGGAATAACATCCCTTCAGAAAAACTTCTGAGGTGTGCATTCTCATTCAATGATAGCAAATGAGATTTTTTTTCAATTAAAGAACTCTCATGACCCCACTTTCACTTTTTTCACACTCTCACTTACTATGAATATTGAATGAATCAATCTACCACACTGCACTTTATGAAGAAAAACCTCAGAAAATCAACAAAATCCAGCCCTCTGGCTAATCACTCTGAAATTGGGGATGGGTGGTAGCCTCCACCCATTAGGCACTATCTACCAGCCCACCCCACTCTTTTGGGGCAGATCCACTTTCTGCCCCCAATCTGCCCCAAAGACACCAAAACTTCAAATATTCTCAAAAAATCATCCCTCTGCCCAATCCCCCTGAAATTGGGGTGTTAGCTGCCACCCATTAGGCACTACCACTCCACCCCACCCTTTTGGGGCAGATACACTTTCTGCCCCCAAACTGCCCCAAAGACACAAAAATTTCAAAAATTCCCAAAAAATCACCCCTTTGCCCAATCCCCCTGAAATTGGGGTGGTAGCCTCCACCCATTAGGCACGACCACTGCACCCAACTCTTTTTGCCCAGATTCCATGTTATGCCCCTGAACTGCCCCAAAGTCAAGAAAACTTCAAATATTCCCCCAAAATCAGCCCGTTGCCCAATCCCCCTGAAATTGGGGTGGTAGCTTCCACGCATTGGGCACTACCACCCCACCCCAAAATTTTGCCCCTGGGCCATTTTTTACCCCCTGAATCGATTTGGATTCAGATTCGGGTTAAATCCGAATCCAAACCGAATCAAGGGTGATTCGGGTGGCCCATATTCGGGCACAAAACAGAACAGGGGTGATTCGGTTTGGGTCCCGAACCGAATCACAGAAAATCCGAATTGCACACCCCTACCCACCACTACCACAACTGAAGAAAGTGCTGGTGTAATCTCAGCATGTCCTCTAACTGCGTGTAAGAGATGTTCATCCAAATTGCCCCTTTACATGTTCTCCAATACCCGGTTTAAACAGGGTTTTGGAGTGTGCATAGAGGGGCGCTACACAGGGGCGGAGGGAGGGCAGCAGTGGCCTGGGTTCAGCCCACCACCGTGGCACCCTAGCCCCGCCCCCTACACCTGATTTCAGATGCTTACCCCCTCCTCCTGCATCTGACATCAGATGCAGGGGGCATAGCTTTTCATTCAAACAGAGCAGCCAGAGCTGCTCTCCCTGCCTAAAAGGGAGGGAGAGTCGCTCATGGCCATGCTGCGAATGCGGTGCTGGTTTAGCTTGCAAGAGGGGTTGTGCAGCCCCGTTTGTGAGCAAAATCCCTGGCCAGCACCACGGGCCCGTTTGCGTGGCCCCGTTTGCAAGCAAAGCTACTCCCCCTACATCTGACATCAGATGCAGGGACATAGCTGGAGTGCGAGGTGCGGTCCCTGAGGGACAACGGCCTGGGTTCTTTGAACCCATTCACTCAATGGTGGCTCCGCCCCGGTGCTACAGATTAACACCCCTCACATATGATTAGTGGGCATGCCAAGATCACATCGGCACATCCTTTAGTGATTTCAGGGCAGATGCATTCTAGGGATGTGCAAACAGGTTCAATGTTGAATGTGTTCGACATAGAACCTGTTTGGATTGACCATTCAGGGTTGAACCGAACTATTTCCTGCATCCCCTGTTCGGTCCAACCCTGAACTAAACACCCACTGACTGTTCAGGGGTTTGCAGATTTATTATTATTTATTTACACAGTCAGACAGGTGTTATTGACTGGTTTGTTTTATCCAGACATCGCGTCCTTCACAAAGACCTGGGATGGCTGAATTTTATTGTCAATGTTGTTGCTGTGTGGTTATTATAGATATCATCGCAGAATATAGGCTATTCCCAGTAAAGTTGCTTTTTGTAATTGGCTGATGGTCTTTTTCTGCCCCAGCCTTTCAATTTCAATTTGTAGATCTTTGTATTTGGTGATTTTTTCTGTTTCTTTTTCTTCTATTCTGCTATCCCCTAGTATTGTTATGTCGATTATTTTAACTTGTTTTTCTTTCTTCTCGACTGCAGTTATATCTGGTGTATTGTGTGTCTGTTTGTAGTCGGAAGTCCCATAATATTTTTGCATCTTCATTTTCTTCAACTTTTTCAATTTTATGGTCCCACCAATTTTTGGCTACAGGTAGCTTGCATTTTTTGCAGATGTTCCAGTGTATCATCCCTGCTACCTTGTCATGCCTTTGTTTGTAGTCAGTTTGTGCGATCTTTTTACAACAGCTGATTAGGTGGTCCACTGTTTCATCTGGTTCTTTACATAGGCGGCACTTGCTGTTTGTTGTGGATTTTTCTACTTTTGCTCTTATTGCATTTGTTCTTAGTGCTTGTTCTTGTGCAGCCATTATTAAACCCTCTGTTTCTTTCTTCAAGTTGCCATTTTTAAGCCATTGCCAGGTCTTGGTGATGTCTGATTTTCCACTTATATTGTGCAAATATTGACCATGCAGTGGCTTATTTTTCTATTTTTCTGCTCGGTTCTTGACTTGTTCTTTCTTGTAGGCCTGCTTTGTTTCATTGGTGTTGAATAGTTTCGCGTTATTGACCATTTTAAGTGCATCTTCTTCAGTGGTGTATCTAGGGCAGGGCAGGCAGGGCACATGCCCCGGGCGCCACTTGAAGGGGGGCGCCATTTTGTAAAATTAAAAAAAATTAAAAAATGGCTGCCAAAAACAAAATGGCCACCGTGCATGCTCAAATGGCCTCTGTGAGGCCCTAGGTCATGCCAGGCCTTGCAGAGGCCATTTGAGCATGCGTGCTGGCCATTTTGTTTTTAGTGACCTTTTTTTTAAATTAAAAAAATGATTATTTTTTAAAATTGGTCACCGCACATTTTCAAGTGGTACCTGTGAGGCCCTAGAGGCCAGCGGAGTGAGGAGGAACCTTTGCAACCCCCCCCCCCAGACTTTAGGAAGCCCCCAAAGGTGCTCCAGGTTAAAAATAAATAAATAATATAATATAATATAAGACACTGTACACATATTCAGTTTGGCACTATGTACAGAGAATCAGGGCTTGTGAATACTGAGCTGACGCTTATGAGCTAGGATTGTATTCATTTGCTTCTTGTGATAAGTGAGTTAAATGTGATGTCTTGCTAATATGGCTATTAATGGTGAGTTTGTCTTTGAATCAGTGTGAAATCCTTAATATTAAGGCCCACTGGGAGTTTCTTGCTCTCTTTCTCTCATTTTAACTGTCTTTCTGAAAGACTAGAATATATTCCAAGCAGTAAGACAGTTTACTCTGCATATCCTTTAATTATTTACAGAGTATCTGGGAAAAGTCAAATTCTCCATTGATTTTTAAAACTTATGTAATAGTGATGCTACAATGCATAGTAGAGAATTAGACAGGCACTTCTGTTTAGTTTTCCAAGTACATCTCCACATAGTATTTGGGTATTTCATGAGCCCCAGAATACAGAAATTTGTAGTTTTCCAGCATTTTTTGATCTGGCTAAGTCCACTGCTAAATAGTTTTTGAAATATTAAAAGATTAACAAGCCTGACTTGTATTTTTCAGCTGATATTATGGTAAAGTTATCTGAAAGATGGGTGTCAGATGCTTGGACAGGGGGCGCAATTTCAGTGTTTGCCCTAGGCGCTATTTTCCCTAGATACGCCTCTGATCTTCTTCACTGTCCTTTGTATATTCTTCAAGACCTCTTTTCTCCTCCTGTACTGTTTCGGGGTCGAACTTAACCATCCCCTGCATCCCCTGTTCGGTCAACCCCAGACTGAACACCCCCCAACTGTTCAAGAGTTTGCAGATTTATTATTGTTGTTGTTGTTATAAGCCAGGCCACACATCGACCAATTGCGCAGGTGCAGCGGCCTCCAAAATGTCCACCGTGCTGGAGGGGGAAGGCCCAAATTGTTTACTAACCCCCCTCCCCCCGGACTAAACCGGGGGAAGATTCGAGGGGGTGAACTGGCCCGGTCTGGTTCAGGTCCAGTCTGGTCTCGAACCGAACTGGACCAGCTGGTTTTGTGCACACCCCTAGTGCATTCTTGCTGTGGCCCCATCCTCCTCTTGTGTAGAGAAGACTGTTCACCTGAACCAACAATATAACTCCCAGCTACACTTTTTAAAAAGTATATAATTTAGCACATTTGTATTTCTGCTTTCCTCTTAAGAATCTAATGACAGCATTACCTACTCTGTGAGGTAGGTTTTGTAACTTCGCTTTTGCAAATGACACACTCAGTAATATATGACATGTTCTGAAAGATAACAGAAATTTTCAGTTTGTTATGTCCTTTCGTTAAGCCCTTGAATTTATCTTCCCTTTCAACACTAAGTACAGTAAGTAGTCTGGGGACTACAGAAACTCTCAAGGGACACATTTATTAACATCACCTACCCCCACACTTTTGCTTCATTGAGATTATACTTTCAAGGCACATGAGGATACAACAGGTTAAGTTAGTTGTCCAAAGCTACCCACTGGGCTTCAGGGACAAACTTTGAACCTAGGCCCAAAACTATAGTCACTGAACCTCACTACAGCTATTATGGTCCTGCTCTCTATTTTCTCGTATCTTTGTGGTCTCACTTTAAGAAAAATTAAGCCATTTTTTTAAGCCTATTTTCCTTAAGGAAAGTAAGCTTATGAGATTACCTGACGTTGTGTGTGTATCTGTGTGCATGTACATGCACATCTGTGTCCCTCCGCCCACTATCAACTTCGCAATGCCTGAACAAATATGAACCAACTTGGGTGCAGTTGTAGGAATACATAGGGATGCCTCAATGGTGTAGTTTGTGATGATGTCATCTACCCTGATTCAAGATGGTGGATGAGAGCTAACTTGTGAACCACCTAAACGATTTGAACCAAATTTGGTACAGTTATAGTAAGTAACACATAGGGATACCTCAACAGCATTGTCTGAGATCCCAAATCAAGATGGTGGACATGTACACATTGGAGGCACAAGTGGGCTAACTTGTAAACCACCTAACCAATTTGAACCAAATTAGCTACAGCTGTGGGAACACATAGGGATTCCATAATAACAACTAGCTTAACCCGCGCAGAGCATCTGTGCACTAGTCCTTGATTGCTCCCCTCACCCCCTGCCACAGCCCCTCTCACCTCAGAGATCTCTCCACCCTCAACTGAGCTGCACTCCTGCTCCTCCATCTGGTTGCTTCCATCCCCCTCACCTCTCTTGGTCATGCCTCCATCTCTTTACTCAATCCCCCTCACCCCTCTTGGTCACAGCTGCAGTGTTGCTGGTGCCTATTGGCCAAGCTGCAGCCTCCTATCCCTAGAGACCTCCCCACCCTCACCTCTGTTTTTCTTCCCCTCACTACTTTCTCTCTCTCTCTCTCATTCTCCCCTCTCTCCCTTCCTGAGTTAAGAGATCTTCTTCATCTTGTTTCCTCATCTAATTCACTCAACAGCAGCCTCCTTCTCCTGAAGGGGCTCTTTCCTCCCTCATCAAGAACATCTTCCAACCAGTAACAGTTGCATTCCAACTGACCTTAACAATCACAGGCTCCTCCTCCCTGTCTGCATATGGAATCCCCACTGCCCAATCACCATGGTGCTTCTGCTCTCACAGGCTCCTCCTCCCTATCTGCATATGGAATCTCCACTGCCCAATCACCATGGTGCTTCTGCATGCAAACTCCCGCAAGAGCTGCCATGCACGGGATTAGCCACAGGTACACCTTATAGAATTATATAGTGATGGTGATGGTGACGATGAAAAAAACTTTATTCGTTAGCTGCCCCATAACAAATTGTCCTCTGGGTGGCTTACAACACAACATTAAAACATGAGATAAAAACACTTAATAAATCAAAGCAGAATGAAAAAAGGGGGGAGAGGGAGTTCCTGGAGGTGATGGGGGGATTCAGCGGAGGTTCCCCCTCCCCCGCCAGCTTTCTATATCCCTCTTCCAGCTGGTTTGACTGGCTCTTCAGCCAGTTTTTGGCCTTCTCCCTTTGGCACGGTGGCCATTTTGGAGGCTACACTCCTGTGCTATTGCCTTCTGCGTAGCCCAGGCCACACAGAGCCCAGTCATACAGGCACGCAGCCTCTAAAATGGCTGCTGTGCCAAGCAGGGAAGTCCAAAACCGGCCAAAAAGCAGCCGAACCGGCCGAAGGGGGACATATAGAAATCTGGAGGGGGAGGGGGAACCTCCGCTGACCCCCCTCCATCACCTTCAGGAACTCCCCCGAGGGGGATAAGCTAATAATAATAATAATAAAAACAAAAAAGGTCCGCGAATCCACCCCGGGCCAAACCGAGCTGGGGGGGGCTCAAGGGGGTGCTGGACTGAACTGGCCCATTCGGGTTTGAGTCCGGTCCGGACTTGAACTGAACCGGGCCAGCTGGTTCCATGCACATCCCTAGCATGAATATTTGAGGTACAAGTGGGCTAACTTGTGTACCATCTATTCAATTTGAACCAAAGTTGGTATAGTTGTAGTTAGTGACACACAGGGACACTTCAATAGTGTAGTTTGTGATGATGTCATCCACCACAGTTTGAACCAAATTTGTTACAGCTGTAAGGACACACAGGGACATCTCAATGGCATAGGTTGTAATGATGTCATCCACCCCAAGATTGCAGATGTGTGAACTTTTAAGGCTGAAGTGGGCTAACTTATGAGGATGGTAATTATCAATTCAGATTCTAGTGAAAGGAAAGTAGGCAGATTAGTTCTTACCAGAACAACTTATTTGTAGGAATGGGAAAAATTCTGAGAGTCCTTATCATATTTAATATCATTTAATATCTTATATCTTGTTTACACAGTCAGACAGGTGTTATTGACTGGTTTGTTTTATCCAGACATCGAGTCCTTCCCAAGGACCTGCGATGGCTGAATTTTATTGTCAATTGCTATAGATATCGTCGCAGAATATAGGCTGTTCCCAGGAAAGCTGCTTTTTGTAATTGGCTGATGGTGATTGCTGTGGCCCCTATGGTGTTGAGGTGCTCCAAAGTCTTTTGGAACTGCACCCAGGGCGCCAATTACTACTGGGATTATTCTGGTCTTTTTCTGCCACAGCCTTTCAATTTCAATTTGTAGATCTTTGTATTTGGTGATTTTTTCTATTTCTTTTTCTTCTATTCTGCTATCCCCTGGTATTGCTATGTTGATTATTTTAACTTGTTTTTCTTTCTTCTCAACTACAGTTATATCTGGTGTATTGTTGGCGTGGTTGTGGGGCTTGCGTGCTCTGAGGAAGGTGAGAGCTATGCCAGAGGTCCAACCATACTGGGCAGGTCTCACCAGAGGAGCCAGACAAAGAGTGCCTCTCCTATCAACAATATGGTGAGACATAACTTTAATAAATCTATACCGGATTGGTCGTCATCCGGGTCAACAAGGACCGCGCCAGGTGCTGGAGTCCCTGGACATCTGGTGGCAAGTGGGCAACAGGACTCAGGATCTTCAGTTGAGCAACCAGGGCTGAAGACAGCAAAGTTACTGGAAGAAACATCGCTTAACCAAAAAAAAATATACGAAAAATGCCAACAAGGAAATATCTTATTATTTAAAAAATACGAAAAATGCCAACACGGAAATATCTTATTATTTATTTATTTATTTATTTACACAGTCAGACAGGTGTTATTGACTGGTTTGTTTTATCCAGACATCGAGTCCTTCCCAAGGGCCTGGGATGGCTGGATTTTATTGTCAATGTTGTTGCTGTTGTTATAGATATCGTCGCAGAATATAGGCTGTTCCCAGTAAAGTTGCTTTTTGTAATTGGCTGATGGTGATTGCTGTGGCCCCTATGGTGCTGAAGTGCTCTTCGAGGTCTTTTGGAACTGCACCCAGGGCGCCAATTACCACTGGGATTACTTTGGTCTTTTTCTGCCTCAGCCTTTCAATTTCAATTTGTAGATCTTTGTATTTGGTGATTTTTTCTATTTCTTTTTCTTCTATTCTCTTATCCCCTGGTATTTCTATATCGATTATTTTGGCTTGTTTTTCTTTCTTCTCAACTACAGTTATATCTGGTGTATTGTGTGGCAGACGTTTGTCTGTTTGTAGTCGGAAGTCCCATAATATTTTTGCATCTTCATTTTCTTCAACTTTTTCAATTTTATGGTCCCACCAATTTTTGGCTACAGGTAGCTTGCATTTTTTGCAGATGTTCCATGTATCATCCCTGCTACTTTGTCATCCCTTTGTTTGTAGTCAGTCTGTGCGATCTTTTTACAACAGCTGATTAGGTGGTCCACTGTTTAATCTGCTTCTTTACAAAGGCGGCACTTGCTGTTTGTGGTGGATTTTTCTACTTTTGCTCTTATTGCATTTGTTCTTAGTGCCTGTTCTTGTGCAGCCAGTATTAAACCCTCTGTTTCTTTCTTCAAGTTGCCATTCTTAAGCCATTGCCAGGTCTTGGGGATGTTTGATTTTCCACTTATATTGTGCAAATATTGACCATGCAGTGGCTTATTTTTCCATTTTTCTGCTCGGTTCTTGACTTGTTCTTTCTTGTAGGCCTGCTTTGTTTCATTGGTGTTGAATAGTTTCGCGTTATTGACCATTTTAAGTGCATCTTCTTCACTGTCCTTGATATATTCTTCAAGGCCTCTTTTCTCCTCCTCTACTGTTTGATGGAATTATTATTATTATTATTATTATTATTATTATTATTATTATTATTATTAATTCAGTTTCTATACCACCCTTCCAAAAATGGCTCAGGGCGGTTTACAAAGAGAGATAACAAACAAATAAGATGGCTCCCTGTCCCCAAAGGGCTCACACTCTAAAAAAAACGCCAGAACTCAAGCAAGTATCTACAAATTACTAGAGACAATGAATGAGACTCTTATTTATTTTTTTCTTCCACTGTGTAGCATCTGAATATCTTCCACCTGGTATGCAATACATTGTGAAAGCTAACTAGTCTGTGCTCAAAGCCCGCCCCAGCATGCCAATAACTTTTTGTACTTTTTTGTTGTTGTTCTGCTAGCTTCTCTAAGGGTGATGTGCCCCTCACGACTGCTTGATACAGATTATGCTTCCAAGGTTTATAATCCAACCTCAAATGAGGTAAGCCTCTTTTCTTTTTTTTGAAAATAATAAAAGTAGGGTTCCTGAGAATTAAAAGCCATGCCTGTCACGTTGAACATCTTATGAACATTCCATCTTAAGGAGGTAGTTTTGGGGTTTTTTAAAACAGTGTCTGCCTTACAGAATGCTGCTTCTTGTTGTATTTTGTCCAGTATCTTTTATGTTTTGTTGCTTAAAAATTTGATCCAGTGGGGATCCTGTAGAGAGCATGGGGGTGGAGTCAGAAAGGAAAAGGGAGAGAAAAGAGAAGGGAAAAAATGGAGTTGTTTCTGAATAAACTCTTAGTTAAATCTATATAAGATTACTTTGTGTTTGTGAGGCAAGCAGCTATAAAACTGATCTCAGTAGCAATCTTGAAAAAAGTGGCTGGTATCTAGACTAACACAATGCTGGCCAACACACTGCACTGATGGAGGGTCACTTTTTTGTTGATCTCTTCCCTCTGAATTCCACTGTCCTGCCAAAAAAAGACCATGAGGGCTGTGCAAGTCTCAAGGATATATTTTCAGCAGGGACAGTGGGCTTTAGAGGAAAGGGAGGCTGATGGAAATTTCACCTCCCTCAGCACCTGCTCAGTGTTTGAGAACCAGCACCATGTTGATTGGATGTCGTCTAGCATTTGGGTTTCCTGAAATTGAACCCTTTGGGGTTTTTTCTAAGGGCACGTCCTACCCCCAAACATAATGCACTTACATTGAAGAAGTAGATCCATTTTCTGTGAGCAGAGCAGTTGCCAACTTTAATGAAAGTGGACTCTGTAGCTTTCCCTTTAAAAGCATTTTAATCTGCAGCAAATAGCTAGCAATAATGTTTATCTCCATGCTATGGAAATCTTCACCTGCTGATTTCTGTTGATCAAAGACTTGTAAAAGGGGCAGGACGAGCTAGGCTAGTTGGCACGTCTGTTTCAAAATATGAATGCTGTTGTGCAGATAGCAGCTGCAACACTAATTTTGCATCTACCACTCACAAGTGAGGGCTGGTCAGAGACTCTTTTTGGGTGAAGTCCCAGGTGTATGTAAGGATATGACAGGTTGGATGCACAGTCACTCGCTCTTATACAGCCTTTATTTATTTATTTATTTATTTATTTATTTATTTATTTATTTATTTATTTGCATTTATATACCGCCTTTCGTTAAAAGACAACCCCAAGGCGGTTTACAAAAGTTAAAACATACAATAAAAAGGCAATAAAAACATCAAGCTAAAAAAATATAAAAACAGGCATTAAAACAATACAACAGGTAAAAACACACAGAAGCAGCAGTAAAAACGATTATGTAAAAGCCTGGGTAAAAAGCCAAGTCTTTACAAGCTTTCTAAAAGCCGTGATGGAGTCCGAGGAATGAATGGCCAGTGGGAGAGCATTCCAGAGTCTAGGAGCAGCAAAAGAGAAGGCCCTGTCCCGAGTGCACGACAGCCGGGCCTCTCTCATTGTCGGCACCTGGAGCAGGGCCCCCTCAGATGTCCTCGTCAAGCGGGCAGCAACCCTTGGGAGCAGGCGGTCCCTCAAATACCCCGGGCCCAAACCGTTAAGGGCTTTAAAGGTCAAAACCAGGACCTTGAATTGGACCCGGAAACGAACCGGCAGCCAGTGCAACTCTTTCAAAATGGGGGTGATGTGTTCCCAACAGGCAGCTCCAGATAAAACCCGCACTGCCGCCTTTTGCACTAGCTGCAGTTTCCGGATATTCTTCAAGGGCAGCCCCACGTAGAGCGTGTTACAGTAATCCAGCCGCGACGTGACTAAGGCATGGGTAACTGTGGCCAGATCTGCCTTCTCGAGAAAGGGACGCAGCTGGTGCACTAGCCGAAGCTGTGCAAAGGCACCCCTGGCCACCGCCTCCACCTGAGCTTCCAAAAGCAGAGCCGGGTCCAGTAGTACCCCCAAGCTGCATACTTGCTCCTTCAAGGAGAGTGCAACCCCATCCAGAACTGGTAAAATCTCCTCATCCCGATTGGCTCTCCTACTGACCAATAGTACCTCCGTCTTATCCGGATTCAATTTCAGTTTGTTAGCCCACATCCAACCCATCACGGCCTCCAGCCCCCGATTCAGGACATCCACTGCCTTCCTAGGATCAGATGACAAGGAGAGCTGAGTGTCATCCGCATATTGCTGACAACTCAGTCCAAATCCCCGGATGACCTCTCCCAGCAGCTTCATGTAGATGTTAAACAGCATGGGGGACAAGACCGATCCCTGCAGGACCCCACAGGCCAACGGCCACAGGGCTGAGCAGTAGTTCCCCAGCACCACCTTCTGGACCCTCCCCCCCAGAAAGGACTGGAACCACTGCAATGCAGTGCCTCCGATTCCCATACTCGAGAGGCGGCCCAGAAGGATACCATGTTCGATGGTATCGAACGCCGCCGAGAGGTCCAGCAGAACCAACAGGGACGCACTCCCCCTGTCTAGTTCCCGGCGTAGGTCATCCACTAGAGCGACCAAGGCAGTCTCAGTCCCATACCCGGGGCGGAAGCCAGATTAAAAAGGTTGCAGATAATCCGTATCATCCAAGACCCTCTGCAGCTGGGACGCCACCACACGCTCCATCACCTTGCCCAAAAAGGAAAGGTTAGACACAGGTCTATAGTTATCCAGGTTGGAGGGATCAAGGGAGGGCTTTTTTAATAGTGGTCTTATCACCGCCTCCTTTAGGCACGATGGCATCCTGCCCTCCCTTAATGAAGCATTAACGATCACCTCCAGCCATCTGCCCGTCCCCTCCCTGGCAGCTTTTATTAGCCACTAGTATTTTTTAGCCCGTTAAAATAATGGGCGCTAGCAGCGATCCTGCCCTCTGCGGCTTGTCCTCGGCCGCCTCCTCCGCCTTCTCCCACTCCCCTCCGCCAGTGCCGTCGCCATCTTTCGTCCATGTTCCCAGGCCATCCGTCCACCCGCCCTGTCTCCCGCGGGGCCGCCCTGCTCTGTAGTGTTCACCTGTAGTGGTGGCTGCCGCCAGCGGGCCCAGTCTCCTTGCGGCCACTGCCGCCACCATCGGGGCCAGCCGCCCCGCCGTGGCGGCTGCCGCCAGTGGGGCCAGCCTCGCCCACACTCTCGCCGCAGCGGCCGCCGCCATCGGGGCCAGTCGCCCCGGCGCGGCCACCGCTGCCTCACCTGCACTTCCGTCGCGGCGGCCGCCGCCAGTGGAATCAGTTGCCCCGCCGCGGCCACCGCCTCTGGCCTTCCTTCCCACATGGCCACCGTGTCTCTGCGGCCGTATCTTTCTCAGATGTTCTGGGCATGCGCTCTGCGCATGCCCAGAACGGCCGAGAAAGACACAGGCCGCAAAGACACAGGATTACAACCAAAGGTTTTATTATAGAGGATGAAGGGCAAGGGTCAAGAGCGCACGAAGTTGCCCGCACACTGCCCAGGATCTTGTCCACATCCTCAGGCCGCACCAACCGAAAAGAATCCAATACAACGGGACCAGATGGTACCAGAGGCACGTCTGCCAGAACTGCCAAAACTAATTAAAATAAATGCATCAATCGTCATGGAAAAAACACACCAATGCATAACCAATGTTGTGTCTTCCTGCGTTTTCAGCAGGTCTAATTGTTTTCACCAGTCTGTGTTTTGTCCCTTCATCTTTAAGTGAATCTTGTAATAAATGAATAGTTCCTAGTTAAGCACAGTAGTGCCCCAAGTGTTTCTGAGGGACAGCAAACAAAAACACATTCCCATAGTATCTCTTTTGGGTGAAACACTAACCCCTTTCATAGATTACACTGAATATGAGGCAGGGAGAGCTGGATTGCACACGTGTTCCTACTCCATCCAATACACTCTCTGAATGGAACCTACGTTCATACCACTGTATGTGCATTCTCCCTGCAGTGAGGAACTTACAGGGAGTCTGATTGCAGGGCTAGTGCTCCGTGCATGAGTAGGTTCAGTGCTGGAAGGCAATCATGTGGAAGAGGGAGTGTGATTGCACATACAATCCCACTTCCCTGTCTTCCAGTGTTCTGCATAACATATGAAAAGGGCTGCTCTCTGCAGTCCATCTGACATTCACCTTCTCCTGACCCATAGCTATCCTTGCACATATACAGTACACACTTCTGTAATGTAGTTGTTTCTGTATTACCTGAATGACCTAGTGTCAGTATCATTGCCAACAAAGCAAGATCTGTCTTAGCAAGATGGATCCCTTTCATGATCAGTAGTAGGTGGATACTGACAGGCACTGAGGATGAGCACATGGCTTCCCTAGTGGACTTGTTGCTCACTCTGAATAGCTACAGGAAACTTCCATGTTGATGTAGGAGAAGGATCATTTGTTGCTCCTAATTACCTGAATCCTGCTAAGAAAATGTTGCCTCTTGGCTCGAAGGGTGGGTAATTCCAACGAAACAAGAGCTAATGCCTGGTTGAGCTTTGCAGCCACCTGACACTTGGATCGGTGTTTTCTGCAGTGTTAAGAATGTCTGCCGGCCATTTAATCCTTGCTCATGAATCAACAGTCAGTTCAGATCATTAGCCCCTTCTGATGCATTACTCAGAATAATCACTGTTGGCAGATTTGCAAGATACCCACAAAGATTACAGAACTCATTGATGGGTCCTAAGGGTGTGCAGAACTAGTTCAAATTGAACCTGGTTCTGTTTGAACCAGCCCAGTTCAACTGGTTTGAGCTCGAACTGGCCTGGTCCCCAAGAAAGGGGGGACAGTCCGAGTTCAAGCCCAACTGGGCCCAGTACAGCTCAAACCAGTTCAGCCCAATCTGACCAATTCTGGATGCTTATAAAGGGGAATCCAGAAAGGATTCCCTTTTACAAGTACCAGTGATCCCTAGCAAATGAAATGGGGTTGAAAAGGGCAGGCGGCAGTGGACAGGAGGTTCCTTTATGCATGTGGCAGTGGCTCCTTAGTGGCGGGGGCCAGTGGAGGCACCCCTAGTCCCTGCTGCTGCTCCCCCGTCAGTGTAGGCTGGTGTCATTCCAGTTCGGGTCTGAATCGGGCCCCCGCCAGCCTGTGCTGATGGGTTGGAGCACAGGAGGGGCCTAGGGGAGCCACTGCCACCCCGCTGCCCCTGCCACTGCTGTGGCTGAGGTGCTGCTACACTCACTGCACCACCACATGTGTAAGGTGACCTCCCCCCTGCTCCCCGCCTGCCCTTTGCAACCCCATTTCAGTTGTGAGGGATCCCCAATGCTTGTAAAGGGGAATCCTTACTGAATTTCCCTTTACAAGCATCCTGAACTAGGTTGAACCAGGCCAAACTGGTTCTACCCAGTTGAAGCACATGTACGGAACCACAAGCCAATTCTAACAAACCAGTTCGTGGACCAGTGGTTCGATCCAAATTCAGTTTGAATTTGAACCCAACTTCCTGGACCGGTTCCGTGCACACCCTTAATAGATCCTACCATTTTAGAGTTAGTGATTGAGTAGACATAAAGCATGAAGTGAATCAGATATTTGAAATGTTGTTTATTCAAAGATGGTATTCAAATAGGGCAATAGTCACTGCCATGGGGCTGTATGAAAGAAATTGGGCTCTAATATTTTTGGACATTTGATATTTGAAGGTAAGATAAAACAGGAGGTAGGATTAATGAATTTTATTAACTGAGTCATATCAATCCTCTAGTCCAGCATGTATTAAATTAGAGCTCCTTTACATATTGTCAGGTCAGAGTCATGTTCAGCTGCTTTGCCATAAATTGCTGTTGGATGGAATACATAATCATTATGAATTAAAATGTTTGTAATTTGCATTTTCATGTTTGAAATATAATTAGTATTATTTTTCTTGTAAAACATCGCAAAGCTTCACAAAGCTTCTGGGGGGAAAACCAAAATGCAATCTTTGCACAACATTTACTATATAGTTTCTAACACATGAAGGTTGATAAAAACAGCAACAAACACTGAAAAAGCTGAGTAACATCTGGAGGGAAATTAGAAGACATTTAAAAAATAATCCTAGATCAGCAGGAAGTACTTGATATGTAATTCAAAAGACAGGAGTGTCATATGCTCTGTTTTCACATATTCACTATAAGCTTTCTCATTACATTGATATATTGGGTTAAAGTTATGGTATTTGTGATGCATCATATATGGCAAATTGCTATATCCATGAAACATATGGATGTCTCTTGGTGTCCTTAAGGTGAGAGATCAAGTCAGTGCCCATTTGCTGTTGTATGAACTAGAAATAGTCCTCCAAAATGTGAGTATATTGTTCCAACGGCATATGTACTAATGCATCTTTTCCTAGAAGTAAATCACATTGAAATCAACAAAACTTTGAAGTAAGCCTTGATAGGAGGGCCCGGCTGTCAGTTGGCTGCTTTAACTCCTTGGCCATCACTTTGGCCATCAGCTGGGTTTCACCTCCTCAGTACAAAAATTATGTCATCGGATACATTTTAAGTCACCCAAATCTGGCCTCTGCTCCACGTTACCGACATTCTCCTGACTTCTTCCACCCAACTTCAAATCTTGGTTACAGAAGTTGGGTGGACGTTGGGAGAATGTTGATAACGTGGCACAGAAACTAGACTTGGGTGTCTTCAGACAAAATGTCTGCCAGGAGCATGCACTCACTGGGAACCTCCAGTCACATGACTGCTTTCAGGTAGTCATGTGAAACTGTCCATATTGGGATATATATTAGAAGGCAATTTTTACAGTGAGGACTGATGATGATTAACTCATTTGTTATTAATATATTATCAATGCAAATTACACATTTCTCTAGCAGAGTTCATTCCTTTCCTAACAGGAAAGGTATGGTGTCTTAATCAACATGATATAAATAAATGTCTTAACCAATATGATATAAATAAATACATTTTTTCCCCTCAGACTGGAGTCTGTAACATGCTGTCACTGAGATGAGTAAGGCAAAAAGCAGTATTCTCAGATGACTCAATAGAGTTTTCTGCAGTGAACATAATCTACTTGCTCTTATCTTAATCTCCAGTAATTTGGGGTGCAAACCTCAGAAAGTTCTTAAACTTTCACATGATCCTGTAATGCTGTTGCACCACTGTAAAAATTTGGAATGGAAAACTCTTTTGTTCTTAAACTTCAGAGAGTCATGTTCCTAAGAGTGTGCAGCGTAGATTCTGCAGGATTATCTAAATCTGACGTTTATCTGGGTAAAACCTAACACATAAAGTGTCTTGGCTAATCACATGGTTTTATATTTTCACTTGCAAAAGAAAGAGCAGAGGAAGTGACACCATTACAAATAATGCATAATCTGTACACGTGAAGTAATCTCTGGTGCTTTGTTATTTTAAGGATATACTGCAGATACTCTGCACAACTGAAAGTTGGTATTGTTGCTAGCTTTAGAGTAGTCATGTTCATTGAAAAACAGTGGGGTGTAAATAAATGATTACATTGGCCTTAAATAGCATTGACTACTATGAGACTATTAAAGCAGATAAGATGATAAAGGATTGCAAAACGGGGCCCTTATTTATCTATTTTGTTTGTTTGTTTGTTTGTTTGTTTATTACATTTGTACACTGCCCCAAACTTTCATCTCTGGGTGGTTAACAATAGTATAAAACAAGTTAAAATATATACAAATAATTAAAACAATTTAACAATTTAAAAACCAACCATGAATTAAAACCTTAAAATTTAAAGAACAGAAAAAGCTTGGGTGAAGAGGTGGGTTTTCAAATGCTTTCTAAATATTGTCAGAGATGGGGAGGATCGTATCTCAGCAGGGAGCGCATTCCATAGTCTCGGGGCAGCAACCGAGAAGGCCCATCCCTGTGTGGTCACCAGCCGAGTTGGCGGCAACTGCAGACGGACCTCTCTGGACGACCTCAATGGGCGGTGGGGATCATAATGAAGAAGACGTTCCCTTACATACCCAGGGCCTGAGCCATTTAGGGCTTTATGACAAGCACTTTGTATTTTGCCCGGAAACCTATTGGCAGCCAGTCAACAAAGGTGTGATGTGGTCTCTCTGAGATGACCCAGAGACAAACCTGACCGCCGCGTTCTGTACCAACTGAAGCTTCCGGACTGTGTACAAAGGCAGCCCCACATAGAGCGCATTGCAGAAGTCAAGTCTGGAGGTTACCAACATATGTACCACTGTTTTGAGGTCATTCATCTCAAGAAATGGATGCAGCTGGTGTATCAGCCGAAGCTGATAGAATGCACCCCTGGCCACTGCCTCAACCTGAGAAACCAGGGAGAGGTGTGGCTCCAGAAGTACTCCCAGACTGCGATTTACAGCTGTTTGGCTCAGTGTTTGCATTCTGCTCTGTTTTACACTTCAGTAAGTCTAGCTGAGTGAATTCACACGTGTTCTAAAGAAAGGAATACAGCTCCTGTTTTTAGCCCTAGTCATACATTAAGGTCATTCACACGACCATCCCTATTGGGGTAGGACAGGGCTACGCTGAGTAGGATAGGGCTACCTCAGATAGGGCTGGTCATGTGACATGCCAGGTTCACTCCTGATCCCACTGCTCTTTCACTGAGTAGCCCTGCTTTTGGACCCAGGCTAAAAGTGAGGTAGGAGGACAAGCACGTGCCTCTTACCTCACTGCCTCATTGTGTGGGCTATTGGGCTGCCGGCAGCTGCTTCTGGGCTGCCGGCAGCCATTATAGCCATAGAGCTGGAAGGAAGGAGCAGCCCAGCAGCAGGGAGATTCCCCAATGCACTGTGCTGCTACAATATTGCATTGTGGGATTCCCGGAGGCCTGGCTTCCTTCCCTTGCTTGCCCAGTGCCACGACGCTCAAAGCTGTGCTGCTCATTTGAGCATGCGGGTGGCAGACCCGTGGTTGGGCTCTGGTCATGTGGGGGAAGGCTGGTAGGCTCCTGCCTTCCCCCTAGCAACTTCTGCATTTGGTTGTGGAACAAGCTCATTATATAGTTTGTTTACAGCATACACAGGTACAAAACTCTACATAGGTGTAGTTAATTATATGTTATGTTGAATGTATGTACCATGCATTTGAGGGGCCTGTATCAAGGTTCACTTTTTAAATGAACACAGGTACAGTAATCCACATCTGGATTTACGCAAGTATACAGACATCTGTTACAGCATGTCTGAATAGGGCTTTTCTTGTCAATTATTCATCCATTTGAATTTTCAGGCTTTTGATCTAATAGATCTATAATTAATCATACTATCATTCATTCCTGGGTATAAATTCTACTTTAAAATGGCAATTTCAATCTGCATTTCATCAGAATAAGTATAGAACTTTTACCCTTAGATCACATGCAATCAGGTAAAACTACAAGGTGTTGTGTGTTTTTTTAAATTGACTGATAAGTTAAGAAAAACAAAATGGATCTTCTACACATGTTTTCAAAGCTTTCATCATATGAATCACCTCAAGTTGAAAGACTGAAGAGAGCATACTTGAGCCTGCAGTGGGACAAAAATGAGCCACACACTTTCAGTGCCTGAAGTAAGGTGCCAAATGCCATACTTGAGTTCCCTCCCACTCAGTCCTTACTCTCTTACTGGACTGCTCCTGCTGCACTGCCTCTACTCTTTGCTGCTAGGCTGTCACTGAGTGCACTGTTCCAACATGGAAAAGCTAGAATACCCCAGCTGCGTCCATATGCTTTGGCTTATGGACACTGCATCCCCCTTCCTTGAGATGAAGACCTCAGAACAGTAGTGTATGTGTTGGTAACCTTCAGACTTGACTTCTGCAATGCGCTCTGGGTAGTTCTGCCTTAGTACTTTGTCCAGAAACTGCAACTGGTGCAAAAGGCGGCAGCCAGGTTGGTCTCTGAGTCATCTTGAAGATACCATATTACAGCTATGTTAAAAGAATTTAGGCCCAGGGTATTTAAGAGAATGCCTTTTCTGTTATGAGTCCTGCCACCTATTGAGATAATCCAGGGAAGTCCATCTAAAGTTGCCATCAGCTCATCTGGTGGCTACTCAGAGTTATGTGAAAGTGATGTAAAACTAATTATTAAAATGTATAATCTGTTTTTATGTGAAGAAACGAGCTGAAGTGGTAAAATCAACAATGGTAAAGTGGGGACAAGATGTGGTTGATGAAGGCATAGGAATATGCAGAAATGGCAAAACTTATTGTATTAGTAAGAGATAGCTATATAGAAAGTTTTTTTTAGAAGATTGGAAACCCTTTCTGGAGTACATGAAAAACAATGTGAATTTGGATTTATTAATGGGGCTTGAAATGTAAAAATAACAGCTGGAGAATTTGTACTAGTAATGAAACTAAGGACTAGGATATAACAACTAGAAATATAAATATGAAGAAAATATTTATATGAGAGCAAATATGAATGTTACCGTATAACTATGTTGAAAGATGAACTGGAAGTCACATTGGCATATAGAAAACTAATAAAAATATAAATGATAAGTTGCTATCAGCTCGTTTGGTGGCTACTCAGAGTTATGTGAAAGTGATGTAAAACTAATTATTAAAATGTATAATCTGTTTTTATGTGAAGAAACGAGCTGAAGTGGTAAAATCAACAATGGTAAAGTGGGGACAAGATGTGGTTGATGAAGGCATAGGAATATGCAGAAATGGCAAAACTTATTGTATTAGTAAGAGATAGCTATATAGAAAGTTTTTTTTAGAAGATTGGAAACCCTTTCTGGAGTACATGAAAAACAATGTGAATTTGGATTTATTAATGGGGCTTGAAATGTAAAAATAACAGCTGGAGAATTTGTACTAGTAATGAAACTAAGGACTAGGATATAACAACTAGAAATATAAATATGAAGAAAATATTTATATGAGAGCAAATATGAATGTTACCGTATAACTATGTTGAAAGATGAACTGGAAGTCACATTGGCATATAGAAAACTAATAAAAATATAAATGATAAGTTGCTATCAGCTCGTTTGGTGGCTACTCAGGGACGAGCCTTCTATGTTGCCTTCCTGAGGCTTTAGGATGCTCTCCCAGCAAAAATAAGAGCCTCCCTATTTCTGACAGCTTTTAAAAGGGCTGTGAAGACATCTTTATTAACCCAGGCTTTTAATTAAATTTATAGACTCTGTTATTGTTTAAAATTGTTTTAATGTTTAAGGTTTTGATTCTTGTTTTAATTTATGTTACTTTATTGTAAATTGCCCGGAGACGTGAGTTTGGGGCGGTTTATAAAAGTGCCAAATCAATAAATAATAAATAACAAAAAGAATCAGAAGAGGAGGAGGATTTCCACCCATAGAGAAGCTAGAATAGTGCTGCCATAGAGCTGGACTGGCTAGAGTGGTGTTGGTGGCTACAGAAGAATGGGGTAATGATTCCAAATCTGCCACTCCCACTTGCCCCTGGAAGTAACATAATAGGACCAGCCCTGCACATCAGACTGAAATGGTGAGCCTACTCCCTCTTACCCCAACCACCAGTGCTGACATTGTGAAACAATGTAGTATATATTACGGCCAACAAATATCCATTTGTATTTCCTGTGCCAATAGCAAGGGGTAAAAACATCACAAGCATTTGGCAAGAAATTTGTGCTTGGAATATTGGATACTCATACATCTATTCTTGTAAGCAGGACTGGGTCAAACGCAGGGCTGCACTTGACTTAATTCTGCAAGCCATGTCTCCATGTCCAAATTTACCACTTCTGCTAAGTTTGTAGGGACCTGGAATGGGGAAAGGGGTGGTGAGGGCAATTATGAGTGACCCTAGAAACTGACCATAGGGGAAGGAGAAACACAGAAGGCAGATCATAGGACAGGGCAGGCCTGCACAACATAAGACCCGGGGGACTGGGCCTTATGGGGACTTTGCGGGGGTGGGGGTCGGATCTAGCCCGTGGGGACTTTTTTGCTGGTCCACTGGAAAGAATATCCTGTAGCAACAGCAGAAGCCATGAAGAGCTCCTGGCCTGTTCTGCTGATGGGCTGCTTGAGATCAGATGTCTCCCACCCCTGGGCCAGACCCTACTGACACCATCCCTCTTTCCTATTTTCCACCCAACTCCAACCCTCTGCCTCCTCACTTTCATTAATATGGTTAATAATTAATTTTAATGTCATAATAACAATTTCCTGAAAATTAACCGTGGCCCCTGCACACTAAGTCATGGTTGGTTTTGGCCCACTGGGGCATTTGAGTTGTACAGTCAGGGACAATCCTGAAACAAGTTGTCATGACACTGGTCTCTCCACAGCCTCTCTCTTGTTTTACTTCTCCCTCTCACCTCCCCCACGCAGGGCCTCAGAGTTTTTGAGGGGAGGGAGTTTGGTTCACCCAAGTCCTCTTCCTCCACGCTCCTTGGGGTCACTGTGGCAATCTCTCTCTGGAGGCCTCCACCTCTCACCCTCCAACTGCCCCTCATCACTCTCTGAGCCTGCCTTGAATACCTCCTGACAACTGATGAATCCCACATCCCTGTTAATTGACCTCCACCCTGCCATATCAGGCTGCTCTCTCCCTTATCCCCCTCAGCTGTGCCTCTGTCTTCTGCTGCTGCCTTCTCCTTCACTCACCCCCACCCTTCCCCCGGCCCCTCTAGCTCAGCTCCTTGGTCTTGCAGCATCTCGGCTGGCCACTCGTTGGGCTGCTCTGCCTGCCCGCCCACCCTGCCTGGGGTCTCTCTGGCCTTGGCTGCCAAGGGAACGCTGGAGCTGGTAAGGCTGGCAGGGGCCTGTGCCAGACACAGGTCCACAGAGATGCTCTCAGAGTCTTTCCCATATAGGTCATGTTCTCATGATGACAGCGAGCATGGTTAAAGAGTTAACTGCAATCACTGTGCCCTGCATGTCCCACAGTGTGTGCTGTGAGAACGCAGGATTTCTGGGCAATCCTGGTCACATCACCGTGGTTAGACAACATTTAACTGGAATTGATAACCAAGATCAGATCCTGGTTATGATTCCACTTAAATGCTGTTTAATTGCAGTGATTTAACTGAGATTGCCCAGAATCCTGTGTTCTCACATCACATGCTACAGGAGTGCATTGGGCTCAGAGATCGTGGTTAACTCTTTAACTACAGTTGCCATCATCATAAGAACATGGCCATAAGAAGTTGGGAAGATATTTATCTTATTCTCACATTCATTTACCATATGACTGTCTAAAGAATTTGGACATTCGCCAGTCAAGTAGTATTGATAACCCATCAATGGCATTTTTTTCTTTGTAGCGGAGCAATGTATTGACCTTTTGAGCATTTCCTGACATTACCACTGAAAACACTTAAATCCATAAAAAATGAGATTATGCACACTTAACCTTGCGTTAGATAGTGAGCCATATGTTTAAAATTACATCAGTATAAAATCCTGATTATCAAATGCTTGCCCCGATGGAAAGTTCCTAGTGCTTCCAAACTGCACTCATAATAATACTTTGGCAATCCAGAGTCATTCTATAGAGGAGGCATTACCAAGAATTCCTCTCAGCCAATTCTGTCTCTTTTCAGTTAAATGATAAGGTTTTCTACAGGAAGTAGAAGATGCATTTGGTAAATCGTATTGATCTAATCTGTTTCCAGGCCAGGTGGACCTGACCTCAAACTGAGATTGGATCAATATTTACTGGATGCATCATCTGCTTCCCAGGAGCATCCCCATGGTTTATTGGCAAAGCAATGGAGTTGGCAGGTATGCTTTCTTGGCACAGATAGAATCCAAATCATTCAAGTAATAACCAGCTGTTTGAACAGGGCTGGAAGAATTCTCTACAACTTGTTCTGTTTTAATTTAACCAGAATTATTCTAAATAAAACAGTATAGAAATTCTTGTAGATCCAGTCTCTTTCTCTAAAACACACACAGGGACCATTCGCACAGCCATTATATTCTAACACATCATTATAAATAAGCATGCAACCCTATAACAGAAAAAAAACCAAACAACAACGTTATCACTATACCTAATTAAAACAATTGCCAGCAAATGCTACCTAGTTTGCAGTTTGCACATGTGTTTTAAATTGATAACAATGCCAGCAAGTTTCTGACCCACCAATCGACAAGTAGGTCCAAATTCCCATTTGGCAATATGTGTTCAAGTGTATTTTGAGTTTTTATTGCACTGTTGTATCTGTGTTTATTCCCTAATGTCTTGTCAAAGCATGCCTTGAATGCAGTTCTTAATTTCTAGTAAAGCAGGAATTGGTCATGAAGGCATCATCCTCCACCCACCCCTTGTTGCTGCTTCATAGAAAGTGGTGTTCACAGGAATACTTCCTTTGAATCTGGAGGTTCCACATAGCTATCATGACTAATAGCCAGTAGATTAGACCAGGGTTTCTTAATCTTGGGCCCCCAGATGTTGATGGACTACAACTCCCAACATCCCCAGCCATGCCCATTGTGGCTGGGGATGATGGGAGTTATAGTCCATCAACATCTGGGGGCCAAAGGTTAAGAAACCCTGGATTAGACAAATTCATGGAGAATAACCTATTCTCCACAGATTTGTCTAATCCCTCTGTTTAAAAATAGTGGTCATTCCTACATCTTGTGGCAATAAATTCCATCCCTTAATTATGTGTTGTGTGAAGAAGTGTTTTCTTTTGTCTGTCCTGAGTTGACTGCCAACAGATTTCATTGGATGACTTATTCTAGTATTAGAGAGGAAGAACAACTTTCAAACCTTTTACCTTTCGCTTGTATGGAAGCTGCTCCCCCAGATTATTTTTATTCCTCAAATAATATTGGCTGCCCTTTTCTGCATCTTTGTCAGCTCTACAGTATCCTGTTTCTGAGATTTATTAATTGGAATGGTATACACTGTGCTAAATGTGACTTCACTGCAATTTTTAAAAGGGCATTACAGTACTGGCAATGTTATTTTCATTTTCATTCTTAATTATCCTTTGCATGGAATTCACAGTTTTCACATCTTCCACAAACTGAGTTGATGCCTTCATTGTGCTGTCTGCCAGGGCTCTATAGTCTAGAGATGTGCACAAAACTGGTTTTGCCAGTTTGGTTCCAATCTGTACTGGATTCAAACCGAACTGGTTCAGCCCGGCTTCAGGCTTTGGACCCTAAACCCCCTCCGCCACAGCCATTGCTGCCACAGGATTGAAATAAAAGGTACATGGGCCCTTTCACTTGCCCCCAACCACCTTATGTTTGGGAATTCCTTTTTATGTTTGGGAATTCCTTGCCAGGTTCCCCTTTACAAGTATGCCCGAACCAGTCCCTGAACCGGTTCTTAGAATCAGGGGATGGGCTGGTTCAAACTCGGAGCGCCCATATTGGGCCAGTTCAATGATGAGCCTGGCTCAAATCAAGCTGGCTCACACATCCCTACTATAGACATTTTCCTGATTATCACTGGCAGCACAGTCCCAACCAGTATATTTTATATGTGAAGTCCAGTGCATCAGTTTACACTTACTTACAATGAACACATTCCTTGCCATCTATTGCCCACGCAGTTTGGATAGTTCTTTTAGAGCAGGGGTGGGCAAACTTGGCCCTCCAGCTGTTGTTGAACTACAACTCCCATCATCCCCAGCCTCAGTAAATTGGGCAACAGCTAGAGGGCCAAGTTTGCCCACCACTGCTTTAAAACTTTCCCCCAAACATGCAAAAAGCAATAAATGAGCCATGAGGGAAACAGCAAAGCAAAATGAAGTGGGAAGAACTGCCACTGGAAAGGCTCCGGTGCTGACATAACCTTAGGCAGGACTTAGACATAAATGTTAAGATCACTAATGTCTGAGATGTGAATACTTCAACAAGCACAACGTTGTGAGATTTTTCTGGAGTGCAGGATGCTCTGGACATTTATTAGGCTTCTCGGATTATGTGTTAAAATAACCCCACATACCTGGGATGGCCAAAGTCTTACACATCCTATTAAAGTTCTAGCTATCATAAAAATAAATTAGCCAGCCTACATTTTTAGGTTAATCTTCAATTTCATAATTGCAGCGGTAATTACCATAAGTTAACATAATTAGGTGCTAACATTTAATTGAGAATTATTTATTCAGGAATCTTGAGTATTGCAGAGGGGTTTTTTTCATAGCTCCAAACCATTTTATATAATTCTCTACATCCAATACACATAACCAGTTACTGAATGGATAATATTAATGACTTTGCAGCTCAATTTCTCTCTCTCTCTCTCTCTCTCTCTCTCTCTCTCTCTCTCTCTCTCTCTCTCTTTCTCTCTTCCCCTTAGCCTAGGAACAGAAGCATGTGGTTGCTAGTCATTATAAATATATCTATCTTCCCTTCCATATTAGTACCAAAATATTATCAACGAACTACAGAATCAATATCTATCATTGTCTATCTTATATAGACAACCATCAGCATTTTCATAAAGCATGTGTAAATAACTCATTTGTGTACAGTGTTGTTTGGTTCCCTCCAGAACATGCAGGTGGAGAATTGCAACACTAATACACCCATTGTGAACATGCACATAAATTTGCTGTTTCACACATACATGTCCAACACACAAGCATCTACACCATGCATTATACAAACAATCATACAGGGAAGATGAGGGGGCTGAGGAAAAGAAACTCCCTTTGCCCCCACAGCCACAAGGAAGAAACAAACACAATTCAATTTGAGGTAAAAGTGCCACAACTTTATTAATAATCAAATTAGTGAACTGAATTGTGGAATAAACTCCATCCCCCAACAGCACAGGCCTACCAAAGGCAGGGTTCAGACATCAAAGTTCTTCCCTGTACCTTGAATGGGCGAAACACCCTGACTCCAGGATAGAAGCAGTGCAAACCTGCTTCATCCCTATAATTGTAAACACCAAAGGGTCAGGGCAACTTCTAGGACTTCACACACACACACACACACACACACACACACACACACACACACACACACACGCAAGCTGTGCAAAGTTTGTGAAGCCCTGAAGCAGGTTTCATGGCAAATCGAAGTCCCTGAGCTGAGCCTCAAAGCCTCTAAGAAGTGACTGACCAATCCACCCTTTCCAACTGCCGTAGGATCATAGGCGTAACTATAGGGGGGCAGGGGGGACATGTGCCCCGGGCGCCACTTGGCAGGGGGCGCCAAAAAGTGCCCCTGCCGATTTGCCAGAAATTTTTTTTTGCAGAGCAGTCCCCCTCCCCCAGTCCCGGCGGCCCCCCCCCATTGGCATTGCTCATCCAGCACTGGGCGCCGCGGCGTCTTCATAGTCCAAGTCTCTGACTCTCACTCCCCGGCGTGCCCCGCCACCCCGCCACCAGTCGCGCATGCGTCAAGAGGAGGACACGCACCAGAGCAAACTTCCTGAACAACTCCCTCTTCTGAACAACTTCCTGAACGCCCGAACCAGTTCCCCTTTTTGCTCATTCAAGTCCTTCCTCCCCTATAATCTAACCACGTTTTAACTGAAAAGGTTCAGGGAGGGGGAGATGGGGGGATGTGGAACCTTGGGTTCCACATCCCCCCATCTCTCCCTTCCTGGACTTTTTCACTATGTAATGCAAGCTAATTTAATTATATGTCATCATCAAAATGGATTAGCTGTTTCAGCCCATCAGGAAAGTCTAAACCTCCACCGATTTAATTAACCAGACTGAAAATCAGAGGAACAGAGAATGTTTTAATGAAAGGTGGTATATAAATTTAACAATAAGTAAAACTATCATTAGGAGCAATTAGCGATTACTTAAACATTGGTGCTGCCAAGCAATTTGTAAATAAAACTAGAAGCCCTTTGAAAATAAGCTGGAATTAATTGTAGGTTGGGCAGGGGGTGAAAATATATACTTCTAAACATTTATTGTTAAATTTATATACCACCTTTCATTAAAAACAACCACAAAGTGGTTTGGTTTTAGTCATGGATTTTAATTTTAATTGCTCTTTTTGTCAATGTGATGAAGATTAGTTAAATCTGAGTGGTCTTAGGCAACCAATGTTGCATCTGAAATGCCATTTCATTTTTTATTGTCATAAATACTCTCCAACCAATTTAAATAGCAAAGGTGTATATTATCGCTTTATCCAATTGCAGGGAATCTCAAAAAAGCAGGATTTGCAACTAAGGCAGTGCATATCTTCTCTAAAATGGCCCTTTTATAGTTTTTCTAACTTTGAAATCGTAACATAAAACAAAGCATAAATGCATAAATGCTTCCCCCTCCATTTGAAACCTTTTCTGGTGTAAATAGCGCGCGGTTTTGGAAAAGGGGAGTCTTTCTTTAACAGCGGGAGAATAAGGAGTCTTTAGCACTATCACCCTAGTCCCTCGAATTACTTTGGAGTCCTTGGTTTTCGTTTTGTTAAAATACAGTCACTCACAAGGGAAAGTCAGGAACAGAACCAGGGCATGAGGGAGGGGCATCATAATCATAATAATCATCATTGCATCATAATTCTGATGTTTGAGATACAAGCCAACTTCACAGGGTTGTTGTGAGGAAAAACCTAAGTATGTAGTGCATTTTGAAATTTTTGGTAATTTTTGTAATTTTTTTAAATTTTTAAAATAAAAGTTTTCTGAAACATGTTTGTCAGTCAGATGTATGTTGGAGGGGTGGTGGGGGAACGCGGCGGGGGGGCGCAATTTCAGTGCTTGCCCTGGGCGCCGTTTTCCCTAGTTACGCCTCTGCGTAGGATGCTCACCAAACTCAAACCCTTCTACACCTCCACCCAGCCTTAATGGCACCTGCCCTGTTGTGACCTAACACTAGAAAAAATGGAACGGATGAGGCAAAAAGACTGCCCAACACAGCCTATCAGTTGAGGGGCCAAAAATTCCTACTCAGCCCCCCAAAGGACGACCAGCAAAGTCTGTTCTGCCCTTAGGGATGGGAGGGAGGGAGGGAGTAATGGAGGGTTGGAGACTGCAGGAAACCAACTGAAAAGGAGGATGTGGAGCTGCCAATCAGCACACTAAGCCCCACCTCCTTGTGCATCCCTAACCAACCAAGGCACTCCTTGTGGCTGCTTGCTGAGGGGTTGGAACAAAGACCCATCCCCCAGCACAGGTCTGCAGGATGAGGCATTGCCCCCACAACAGAACTACAATGAAGACACTAACACAATTCATTTTGGTGTAAAAGGGACACAACTTTATTAATAATAAAATTAATGAACTGAATTGTGGAAAAAACGCAACCCCCCAACAGTGTGGGCCTACTAAAGGCTGGGCTCAGACATCAAAGTCCTTCCCTGTGCCTTGAACGGGTGCCAAATCTGCTCAGCTGCCCTGTGTATCGCCTGTAGCCCCCCAGGAGTACCCAGGAAAGCCCCAGCTTTCCAGGGCTGTGGTTGTGTAGCCCAGAATGTGTTGCAGCCCCAGCCACCAAAAGATGGCATGGTCCACGGGTTTGACCCATCCTTCACAGGCTCCTCATCTGGCTCACCTGATGGGGCTGGTGCCACCATCTCAACTGGAGCAGGATCTGGCAGTGCAGGCAATTCAGGTACCGGGTTGAGGGGCTCACTTGGTGTGGGCACCGAAGGAGGCTGCTGGTCTTGATCCACACTCAGAGCTGGAACAGGTGCAGGCTTCTTTTTATCTGTTTCCAAGGAGGCCAACCTGACAGATAAAGATTTTAATAACTCCGCTCATGCAGCACCCCTCGTTTGCTTCCTCCCTCTGAGGGGCTCCCCTGAGGGGCCCGCATCCTTCTGAGGCAGGGCTTTCTTAGCCCACTCAAGCGCTTTCATTCTAAGAATCAGTGCAAGGATGTGTGCCATATCCCCTTCATCCTCTGATGATGACGACTGAGGAGACAGCCTACTGGGATTCCTAATGGGGTGACACCCCCCCTTCTTAGTAAAGTAAAGTGTGCCATCAAGTTGATTTTGACTCCTGGCGTCCACAGAGCCCCGTGGTTTTCTTCTGGTAGAATACAGAAGGCGCTTACCATTGCCTCCTCCTGCACAGTATGAGATGATGCCTTTCAGCATCTTCCTATATCGCTGCTGTCCGATGTAGGTGTTTCTCATAGTCTAGGAATCTTACCCAAGGCTTTTTTAGTAGGAATGTTAGAACCCTCAAATACAATTCAAAGTATCTATAAATACCCCAGAGCCCCGAGTGCTGAGCACAATTACTGGCAAAGATGTAGTAATTAATGTACTAAGAGCCATACCGAACTATAATCCCCAATAGCCCCGCAGACCTCCGCAGATGAAGCAGGCCCCTTAACAACCACTTAAGGGCACCAACAAAGGATGGGAGGAGGGGGAACCTACCACCTGAACTCAAATGCAGCTTGTAAGGCTGGAAGGTGGGACAGACAGCCCCCAGGAATGCAGGAGATGCTGGCTAGGCTACCCTGCACAGGCCACTCTCAGCCCACAACCCAGGCATCCTCCCCCAAATCAACAAGGGACGATAACCCCAGAGGTCGTATTTGCTGTACGTAGGGCCATGGAAACTCTGCTGCCCCCTGCCCCTCTCTCTGGCACACCTGACTAGCCAACACTCCCAACCCGCCCCCTGAGACCGCAGCCCAAGGCAAACTGCCACAGCAAACACCGCAAAAGCTCTGGCCGTGCCTGGCCCGAAAATGGCTCCGACACCACTCCTCTTCGGCCTGCATGGCCAGAAGACAGGGAAGGAGATGCTGAGAGAGCTCCTTCCCCGAAGACTGCAGGAAACCAACTGAGCTGGTCTTGTGGTAACAAGCATGACTTGTCCCCGTAGCTAAGCAGGGTCTGCCCTGGTTGCATATGAATGGGAGACTAGAAGTGTGGGCACTGGAAGATATTGCCCTCAGGGGATGGAGCCACTCTGGGAAGAGCAGAAGGTCCCATGTTCCCTCCCTGGCTTCTTCAAGATAGGGCTGAGAGAGATTCATGCCTGCGACCTTGGAGAAGCTGCTGCCAGTCTGTGAAGACAATACAGAGCTAGACAGACCAATGGTCTGACTCAGTATATGGCAGCTTCCTATGTTCCTAAGAGGAGGGTGAGCAGTTACCCAATCGGCACACTAAGTCCGGCCCCACTTGGGCAGCCCTGACCAATCAGGGCACTCCCTGCAGCTACTTTCTGAGGAGGTAGGACAAAGACCTTCCCCCGAGCACAAAGCTGCAGGATGGGGCATTGCACTTTACCTTCACTTCTGTGTAGATGCATGTGCACACACTCCCCTGTGAAACCAGTTGTGAATGTGAAAAGCAGCGTCAACTCAAATGAAAACTTGCACAGAAGCCCTTAACTTATCAGGTGTTCTCTAATATTTTAAAAAATATTGTTTTAATTGCTTTTAACTGTTTTAATTGTTTTCAATTGCTGGTTGTTCTAAATTGTCTGCATTTTACCTAAACTGCCTGGAGATCTTTCATATCAGGCAGTTTATACATCAAGTAAGAAAGTAAGCAAGCAAGCAAGCAAGCAAATGAATTTTCATGACTGTGGCCAGCCAGTCCAAATGTAAAGACATTAAATGTACTTTATGACCAGGAGGGCCTACTACATCTAAATCTTACAAAAGGCATGCTTCCCCTAGAGGTTTGGTTCCATGCATTTAAAATGCTAGTCCTCATTAGTCCTCATTATTTTTTTAAGTTTACTTCTGATCTAATCCTGGATGCTGAAGGTGGGTAACAGCAAAACAAAAATACATAACTACAGCCCAACAACACTTTTTTTAAAAAAACCCATTGATTTCAGTGTACTTAAACACATTTAATACGAATACGATGAATATTTATATATCTCTTTTCAACAAAAAGTTCCCAAAGTGGAGATATTTTTATATATATATATATATATATATATATATATATATATATATATATATAAAACCTCTGGGTTAGATATGGTCCATATGTTTAAATGAATTTATGTATGTAGTCCTGACTATCAAATATTTGCCTAGGTAGAAGTGTTTACACTTCTTCCAAAACATCTTCATACTAGTTCTGTTCTACCAAACTATCCCAGGAGACAAGTTCCATAGAGTGAAATGATGCTTCAAATTAGTCCAAGAATGCTGTAAGGATGTGCCCAAAATACATGAAAAATAGGCAGTAAGATGCCAGATATAACATGGGAATCAGCACTTGTGGATGGGCCATACATTCTCAAATAAATAAAATATGTGAAAGTGCTATTAAGAATGTAAGAAAAGCCCAGTTTAATCAGAATAAAAATTTGTCTCGTCCATCTGCCTGTTTTCAACAGTGGCCTGTCAGTTAGGAAGTTTCTGGGAACCTCACAAACATAAGATTACAAGCAGGCTCTGCTGGATTAGATTAGACGATAGGGCCATTTAGTCCAAGACCCTGTTTCCCATAGTGCCCAGCCAAATGCTGCTAGATAGCCTATAACAGAACATGATCTCTTCCATTGTTGGCCTCCACCAAAAAGTGTTCAGTGGCATGCTGTGTGATTCCATTTAGCCATCATGGCTAATAGCCATGACATACCTAAAGGTAGGGCAGTGCTAGCCCAATTAAGGTTCGTAGTGAGAACTGCCAGGATCACTCTTGATCCTGGCACTCCTCCTCTGGGTATCCCAGGTTTGAAACCTGGGTTAAAAGTGAAATAAAAGGATGCACGCATGCCTCCTACTTCACTGCCCAGTTGTGTGGGTGAGGGAGGATATCTGGAGGCTGGGCATCGCTCCTACTGCTGCTCATTCACTGTGCCACTCACTGCCCCTCTGCTCATATGTGCATGTGAGTGGCAGAGGGTCAGGCTCCAGATCATGTGGAGGAAGGTAGTAGTATCCTGCCTTCCCCCCAGCCCGCCCCAGCCCAAGTCCCAGCAGACAAACCCTTCTAGTTTGTCTAACTCTGTACCTCAATAAATCCATATAAGGTAGTGGCCATTACCACATATCAGTGAATTCCACAAATTAATGATGTACTGTGTGAAAGAGTACTTTATTTTGTGGGTCGTGAATCTACGGTCAGTCAATTTGACCCCTAGCTCTCTATTTATGGGAAAAGGAGAACACTGGCTTGCATACTCTCCAAGGCAGCTTGAGCATCGCCCATGCCCCTGCACACATGTAAACAACTGTGAGGAGGCTGTGCCAAAGGGCAGTAGCACTCAGTGATAAGGGCTCTGTTTATGGAGTTGCACAATGCTCTGGGTATGGAGCATGGTGAATAATGATTATCAGCTGATTATTAACACACGAGAATTTGATACATCTTCTATGAAATCAACAGTGGCTGACATCCTGTCTAACAAAGCACCAGTGCAACAATAGAAGCACAGGTGCTCCTGAAAAGTTCAAATGAAAGGGGCCAATTTCAACAACTTCCCATTTCTCAGGAAGCATTCTGTGCCACGCAAAAATATGTCCTTGAGGGTCGCACAGTCCCTAGGGGCATATTTTTGTGTAATACAGAGACATATGCACTGGTGCAATATAAGCACTGGTGCAATATAAGTCTGGAACTCTTCAGTAGCATTGGTGCTGCACCAGTGCAACTTCTGCTACACTGGTGCTTCATTAGTCAAGATGCCGGCCAGTAGCTGCACTGATCAATCTGAATTTGCTTCTTTGAAAAGGACTCCCTGCACTTTTCTCTCAAAGAACAGACCATCAGAATATCAGCATATCTTTGATAAACCTGTTTTTTGGGGGGAAATAATAAAAATGTGTTTGCCTTTTTCTCCTGAAATATAAATTAATTATGACTCTATAAAAACCTTTTTACCATAGCTAATTAATCAGAATCTCCTCATAAACTTTGTGTCGACAGTACTGCATGTCTAATTATCTTTTCCACTTCAGAATTGTGCTGTTGAATAATGAAGAAAAACATTACCTGATGAATTCTTTATTTGATGATGATATCTCCAGAGACGGAGAAGACAAAGGGACTTAAATGCCATCTTAAATTACATCTTGGTTGTGGTCAGGTTTCAGCTGGTTTCCATTTGCATGGAAACCATTCTGAAAGTCTTGCATTCCGAAGAAACAGAAAGTAATGGAATAACCAGAATAAATTACTGTACCTATTTAGGATGCTACTAAATCTAGATGCTGTGACCCTTTTCATATACAGTAAGTCACAAAAGAACCCTTAATACCCTGTCAACCTGTTCTCTGAAAAGTTGGTCAGGCAGGGGGGCCCTGATTTAGTTATTTTTTTATTAAAGTATCTTTCTCCTCTTTGTTTCATCATGAACCACTCAGTATAATTCAAAACAGAAAACCTGTGTGTGCCTTACATGTCTCCAGAGATGTCTAGAAGTTTTTTTAAAAAAATGCTTAACCTTAGACATGACATCTTCGCTCTCCAGACAGTTATTAATTAGACATTTCCTTTAACAAAAGATGCCAATGTATGTTACGGGCTTCAAGTGAAATCCTAGACCCATGCAACTGGGGATGCATGTGTAAACTGCCCTATTTTATTTTATGGGTTGGGTAATGCTCTGTATTAACAATGCAGTTCATCCACCGCATGTGTGTGGACTGTGGAGCATTTCTCAGCAAATTATTATCTGACATTCATACTAACAAAGTACTGATGCGGCTAATGCTCCGGAAGAGGGAAGTTTTTCGTTGATCTCCCCTTCCCTCTGAAGTTGACTGTGACTCCCAAAAATATGTTCTTGAGGGCTGCATGAGCCTCAGGGACATTGGGGGGGGGGGGTCACACAGAGCTTCAGAGAAGAGGGAGATCGACAAAAATTGGTCCTCACCCAAAGCATATGCATTATAGGGATATGCACAGAACCACGGAGGTGTGGTCCGGCACTGGGGGGAGTGTGGCTTTAAGGGCGGGGGGATAGTACTTACCCCTCCCACCGCTCTCCCCCCTCTGGGGCTCGGCTTTGCTGTAAAGTTTTGGGGGCGGCAGAGTTCCTCCCTGACGCCCCTGCCCCCATCATTGTCTGCATCCTCTGTAAAAAGTAGAAGTTGGCACTATGCATGCGCCAGTTGTGGCACGTGGTGGCAGTGGCGACGGGCATGTGCGGGCCGCAACGGGTGCATGCGTAGCACCAACTTCTACTTGTTACAGAGGATGCAGACAACGATGGGGGAAGGGGCTGCAGGGAGGAACTCTGCCGCCCCAAAAACTTTGCAGCAAAGTCAAGCGCCGGAGGGGGAAGAGCGGCAGGAGGGGTAAGTACTACCCCCCTCGATTTGGATTCGGATTAATTCGGATCTGAATCGAATCGGGGTGATTCGGTTGGGCAATATTCGGATACAAAACAGAACAGGGGTGTTTCGGTTCGGATCCGAATCGAAACACCAAAAATCCGAATTGCACACCCCTAATTCCATACATTCCCATCTAGAGCTTTATAAGTGATCATATCTGAAAACAATGTGTTCCTTGAAATTCATGTGACATCATCATCATCGTCATCATCACCAATTCGATTTCTATACCTGGTATAGAATCTGAATCCCTCGTAATAAAACTTTCAGAAAGATGTAAAATTCTAGTCCTCAATCACTCAGCTATCAAAATTGCTCATCCACTATAACTAGAAAGCTTATATTTTGTCCATAACTAATCCAAGTGACTTTGATTACTTAAACAATCTGAAAATGGGATGTCCATATGGGGCCATAGCATTCTAATACAGTCTACCTATGTAAAATCCAATGGCTGACATCCAGATTAGTGCTGCACTTACAAACATGTTGCACTAGCACAAGGATCTTGTGCTAACTAGTTCTGCTGAGTCAGGAGCTTGCATTCCAAACTAGTTTTGCGCTACACAATGTTGTTGCACTAGCACAGGGAAGTGATGCAATCAAGATGGTGCACAAAAAAAGCCCGTTCCAGACTAATCCTTGCACTAGCAGAAGATTTTCACAAGTTGCACATCACATTGCACAACAGGTTGTACAACACATTGTGCAATGCACTGTGTAATAGGGGTGTGCATGAAACCAGCTGGCCCAGTTAGGTTTGAGTCCAAACTGGACAAGAACCAGACTGGGCCAGCTTGGTCTGGCACACCCTCAATGCCCCCCCCCCCCGGTTTGGTTTGGTTCAGGTGGGGGTTGTGAGCTTTTTCTGTTTAAATTTATTTTAATTTTTTTTAACTTACCCACTAAGTAAGTAAAAAGAAGCCCCTCAGGGCGCATCTCCAAGGCCTGGGGTGGTCTCTAGAGGTTCCCCTCCCCCAATGGACCTTCATTCTGCTTTAAATCACCATGTCAGAGTGATCTTTGGCACGTTCCATCATGGCAGCCATTTTGGAGGCCGCTGCATATGTCCAATGGACCTCTGGGTGGCTGGGACACAGAAAAAGCTTGTGACATGCCCCCCCAAAGGGCCGGTGGGGTCTGGTCCGATATTGAGTCGAACAGGGGCGGGGCTTGGCTCGACATAGAGTCATCGAACCGAAGCGGTTCTGTTGAGAACCTGTTTGACATCTAACTGGTTTGCACAGAGAAGGTCTTCCACTAGCAGTTGTCCAATATCACAGAGCACCACACCTTTGCACAGCTCCACAAACTTCTAAAGTGTGCATAACATCTCTCATTGTGCTAATTCAACCCTAGTGTGGATGTCCACTTAGGCACACCCTTGTTTTTAGCAACATTCCTGAGATCTAATCCGACCTGGCCATTTATTAATGTTTGTTTGTTTGCTTGTTCGTTTAGCAAATTATTGACCACCTGACTTCCTTAGACTCGAGGCAGTTTACATAAATTAAAACAACAATAAAGACAAGAGAAGAAGGGGGATGGGGGGAGAAAGAAAAGGAAAAATGAAAAAGAACCCCGCCCACACACAGACAAAAACGGAAAGCCGGGCAAAATAGAAGCTTTTTAAAGGGCAGAAGAGAGGGGGGCATTATGAATTTCAGGAGGCAGAGTGATCCATAAGGAGGGGGCTCCAACAGAGTAGGTCCTCCCATGAGCCTGGGCCCCATGTACCTCCCCTGGGCCCAGAACTCTGAGAAGACCCACCTGAGACGACCTTACAGGGCGAGTTGAAGTTGGATGGGAGAGGCAGTCCTGAAGGTACACAGGCACCAAATCCTGAAGGGTTTTATAGGTGATAACCCGCATATTAATGTTGGTAATTAGACCGTCTCTCTACATATAAAATTTTACTTTGTGTGTCTCATACTCTTGAAAAGTGACATCAATATTATCCCAGTAAAATATACATTCAAGGATAACAGAATGAATTAAGACCAAAAGTGTCTCTTAAACCTGGACATAAAGAGATACACATGTCAGGTGGTATATAAATATGATGCAATTATAAGTGTGTGTGTGTGTGTTATACACACACACACACACACACACACACACACACACACACACACTTAATGAACACAAACACTTCCAGCACAGATTCAAGTAGAAAAAGGATGGACTCAGATAGTTTTTATTGTATACTGCCCAGAGGTGCATGTTATGGGTGGTATGAAACTATGTTAAATAAATAAATAAGTAAAATGATATGCTGAAACAGAAGTTTGCAGATGCTAAAGAATCACCTAAGAAAAAATGCAGTTTGATCTTAGATGGAGAGCATGTCAGAAAGTCAGCCACTCTCTCTGACCTCCATGGTTAATGGATTTCATCAGGTGGAAGCAAACTCTTTAACTGCCCCATGGCTCAATGTCTTCAGCCAGAAAGAACTAATCCAATTGACTGTGGCCAAAATAAAATAGCCAGGGTGTATGTGGCTCTATAATGTCTCTAAGGTATTCAAAAACCACGTCAATTCAAGGTCTTGTAAATTGATAACGAGGACTTTACAAGTAATCCTGTATTTTACAGGTAGCCAGAGAAGGTTTTTACAAGGAGGCTAATATGATTTTCATTCATGGTGTCAGTCAAAATTTCAGCAACTGAGTGGCAGGCTAACTGAAGTTTGCTTATCAATATACCAGTGAAAATGCCAGTGGAAAGAAACTGGAAGTAAATAAATGTTGCTCATACTTGTAACTCAGATTTGAATATTTATATCCTTTTGACAAAATTATATTTGAATTATTCCATAAAAACTTGATAAAAATATCAATAGTGTCCCTGTGTATTATTTTTCACTCTAGTACAGGATATTCATCTGGAATGACATTAGCCTGTTCTTGAGATTACAAAACCATGCAGATATATATGAACTGTGATGGACAGCAACTGTGATGGAGAATTGCTGTGTCTTCAATTCTCACAAATTTGCATGAATCTACTCCAAACTAGCTGGGCCATCAAAACAATATAATCAAGGTATCTCAGTTTCTGTGGTTTGAAATATAAATGTGTAGTCAGTAGGTACCATACAGAACAGAGATGACCAACCCAGTAATCCCAGTAGCCATCCTATTCTCCAGACTGTGGTCTAGGTGCTAAGAGTGGCATTCTCTACCACCTAGGATTTGAATCCATCTAACAGTAAAGGCTTCATAATGTATAAATCATAGGCGTAGGAAAGGACACACAACTATGCACATTACATATCACACACAAAATCCAAATGTGTTGTAACATAAAATGTGGAATCCCTCTTTCTTACACCTTGGAAAACATTTTGTTAGGGACACCAGAATACTGATAAAAGTGCTTTGGGCCCCCCAAATGGTCCACAGGCCACCAGCTGGCTGTTCCTGATGTTATTTTATTTATTTATCATATTTTTATACCACCTAATATGTACATCTCTAGGCGGTGTACAAAATTTAAAACAATATAAAAAGTCACAGATTAAAATCCATGAAACAATAAAAACAATAGCATAAAACAATTATTAAAGCAAATTATTAAAATAATCAAAAATTAATACTAATTAAGCCTGAGAGGAGAGTCATGAAGATCTTCCTGAAAACAAACAGAAAAGGAAATGCTCTTATTTAAACAGGGAGCATATTCCAAAGCCCTTGGTCAGCCACAGAGAGAGCCCAGTCCTGGGTCGCCACCAAATGAGCTGGTGGCAACCGTAACCAGACCTCTCCAGAAGATTGTAACAGGCGGCAGGGTTTATGACAAAGGAGGTGCTCTCTTAAATAGCCTGGGCCCATTCTCTTAAGGGCTTTATAGGTAATAACCAGCACTTTGTATTTCACCCAGAAACATATCAGCAGCCAGTGCAGTTATTTTACAATCAGTGTTATGTGGTCCCTTTGTGTTGTCCCAGAAACCAATCTGGCTGCTGCATTCTGTACCAATTGTAGTTTCTAGACTATGTACAAAGGCAGCCCCATGTAGAGTGCATTACAGTAGTTAAGCCTGGAGGTTACTAGCATATGTATCACTGTTTTAAGGGCATTCACTTCTAGAAATGGACATAGCTGATGTATCAGCCAAAGCTGATAAAAAACATTCCTGTCCACTGCCTCAACCTGAGAAATCAGGGAGAGCGTTGGGTCCAGGAGCACCCCCAAGCTATTTACCAGATCTTTCAGGAGGAGTGTAACCCCATCCAGAACAGGCAGATCTAAACCATTTCTCAAGTCCCGATTCCCCACATTCAGTATCATCATCTTATTTGGATTCAACTTCAGTTTCTTATCCCTCATCCAGCCCATTACTGTCTCCAGGCAGGCATTTAGGGAAGATATGCCGTTTCCTGATGAGGTCGAATTTGGGTGTTATCAGCATATTGATAACACCCTGCACCAAAGCTCCTGATGATCTCTCCCAGCAGTTTCATGTAGCTGTTAAAAATCATTGGAGACAGTATGGAACCTTGTAGAACTACACACTTTAGTTCTTGCTTTACAGAACAACAGTCTCCAAGTAACACCATCAGGAATCTATCAGAGAGGTCGGAATGGAACCACTGTAAAACAGTGCCACCCAATCCCACCTCACTCAGGCGGTCCAGAAGGATGCCATGGTCAAAAGGTGCATAGAGATCCAAAAGGTTCAGTAGAGTCACACACTCTCTCTGTTTATAGCCAGTTGGAGATCACCCATCAGCCAACCAAGGCAGTCTCAACCCCATAGACCACACAAAAACCAGTTTGAAATAGGTCTAGATAATCTCCATCATCCAATACTGCCTGGAGCTGAGAGGCCACCACCCACTCAATCACCTTGCCCAATCATGGAAGATTTTGTTCCCTTTCGGTTATGTTCATGGTCTGCCCTTCCTTCAAAGTGATCAAAGAGGAATACACAAGTTCTCAGGCAGTCTTGCATCTGGATATCTTCATATCTCCCCGCTCTCATATCTTCAGAAATACTCATAGAAATACTTCCAGTATTTTCAGGTTATTCTTTAGGTTTTTTTAAAGAAAGAGAGAAAACTGGATTACAAAAATAGATTTGTAAAAGTGAGTACATGTCACAAGCAGATATCTTTAGTGATTGGATCCCTTTACTGAACTTGGTGGTTAACTGTGGATAATTCTATTACTCAGTAGAAGTTTTGCAGCTAAGAGTGTTAATATTTTTAAAGTTTCCAGAATTTTAACTAACCTAGAAAGCAATACTAGAGCTCTTGCCTTGAGATATTTATTCCATATATATATATATATATATATATATATAGAGAGAGAGAGAGAGAGAGAGAGAGAGAGAGAGAGAGAGAGGTGAATCAATAATTAAGAATAGAAGAGCAGGGCATTTAAAAGAGAAAGATTAGCAACTATTAAGATTAGCAACTATTTTCCAAGAGTAAATCCTGTCAGATGAATATGTTGGAGGGACAAAATGAACACATGAAGAGAATGAAGAGGCTTTAATTTATGTAGACTTCAGACAGGGGAAAAACAATCCATTTGAGGATTCATCATATACAGGTTGAGTCTTTGCTCCCTGCTCAGAGTATTCCCTAATCTACTAGAGGAGACAGTAAGGCTCTCCACACGAGCAGGATGCCCCTGAGTACCAGTTTCAGGGGAGTAACAGCAGGAGAAAGGGCATGCCCTCAACTCCTGCCTGTAGGCTTCTAGCAGCATCTGGTGGGCTACTGTGTGAAACAGGATGCTGGACTAGATGGGCCTTGGGCCTCATCCAGCAGGGCTGTTCTTATGTTCTTATGGGGTTTGTGGGAAGAGCAGGCTTGACCCGCTTTCCCCACACACGAGCAGGAAGCCCTCTCTGGGCGGCTGGATCAGCCACCCAGACGATTACCGGCTCCATCATAGAGCTGGTTGGGGTGGCAGGGTTGGGGGGCTTCCTGGCCCCCGGAAGTCCCATAATGGCCTGTGTGAGTGCATGGGGCATTCTGAAGAGCCCCCCCTTCCAATGCTGGGAGCTTGTTTAACCTCCTAGTCCGGTGGCTACTCATGAGTCGCTGTGGCACAGAGCCACAGGGTGGTGAAACCTGAGTAGTTAATCCACTTTTGGGGTGTTCCTGTGACTGAAACATGAGTTAAGAGGTGGGCCACTTAAGATGTCTCACTGCTGTGCTGCCACTGGGAGCTGCACAGCAACCAGTGATTCTTACACGTAGTGGAAACTGGGCTGGGTGTGAGAATAGCTTCAGTCCATTGCATATGATCTGATCTCTAATGCAGCCAGCACACAAAGAGGTCGTTCTCACAACCAAATGGTAGGAGGTGGGGGCAAGGGGAGCTGGAGGGAATACAGGAACCTACCTTCCCACTCCTAGATGATCACAGTCCTATCAGTGGATGACAGTTTGACCCAATTTACTAGATGAAGTCCTCTAGTACTATACAGCAATTAGTCAGGAAGTTAGCCAGAGTCCCATATTTCAGTAATTTGCTGCTGCATAGACAGATCTATGTGTTCTTTTTCAACCACTAATTCTACACAGAATGAACAGGCAGAGCCGAGGGGAGAGGCAGCAGGCTTACTCCGATCTGCATGGATTCATTAGATTTTCCTCTCTTCTTTAATATAGTATTAGAATCCATGGCTTGTGCAATTAGGGAATTAGATGAGATAAGGGGCATTAAATTGGCTGGAATTGAACATAAATTGATTCTATATGCGGATGATATTTTGTGTTTTGTGGATACACCAATGGATTTAATACCTGCTTTGGTGTCAATGGTATGTAAATTTGGCAAGTTGTCTGGTTATTCTATAAATTGGGATAATCAGAACTGATGCCATTGGGTTCTGCAAGCCACCCTGCTAATTGTAGATCGTGGGGTTTTAGTTGGTGCCCGGATTCTCTTGAGTATTTAGGTATGGTAATTCCAAATAATCTTTCTTATTTGGTAAATTTAAATTTCTCTGAATTATTGAGTCAGATGAAAAATGATTTAGATCGATGGTCTGTGATACCCTTGAGTATTTGGGGAAAGATAAATGCACTTAAGATGAATATAACACCAAAACTCATGTATATCTTAAGAGGCCTCCCAGTTTTTATACCTTTATCTTATTTTAAACAAGTTTACAAGAAAATTAACAGGTTTATCTGGGAAGGTCGCCCACCGAGATTTTCACTTGGCAAATTCCAATTGCCGGTGGAAGAGGGTGGTTTTAATTTCCCCCTCTTTCAAGCTTATCACTGGGTTTTTATTCTATCTTCAACATTGAGATGGAAATCTGAGCCCCAAATTTTGGATACCCTATGGGCACGATGGGAGAGTTACTATTTAGCTCCACTATCTGCTTATCAGATATTGGGTTCGTTATTTATTCGCTCTCCTGGTAAACTACCGGCAGTTCAGGCAGCTAGACATATATGGAGTTTAGGCCTTAAGTATGGTTTGATCCTTTTCAGCTCACAAAGCTTACATTATGGATGAACCTGGATTTGAAGATTGGGCAGAAACCTTTCTATTGGGCCAATTGGGCAACTTCTAATATTACTTTATAATCAATTAATTACCTCAGAAGAAGTTTTTAAATCTTTTGATGCTTTGAGAAATAATTTTAATATCCCTTTGAATGTCATTTGGCAATATATACAATTAAGGCACCTTTTAACACAGTTATTTGGACATGATGCACTTGCTGCTTCAAAACTCCATCATTAATACTGGATTTGGAACATCTACCAGAACAAGCTAAACCTACAGTTTGATTTTATTTAAAACTTAGAAAGATAAAGTTGATATTGATTATATTTGTGTATTATGGAATCAGGATCTTGAACATATCATTACTATAGATCAATGGTTAATACCATTAAGGAAATGAGCATATATAGATCTTAAATGGAGACTTTTTCAGCAAAAACCTTTGTTTCACTCTTACTGGACTCCCCAGAGAGGATGTTCAGAAACGGCTGGGTTCAGAACGCAGTTTGCTGGAGATGTAATATTTATGAGGGGACATTGTCACATATGGTTTGGTCATGCCCAATTATAGCATCTTTTGGGGATGAAATCCATAAAATTGTAGATAAGACCCTGCAATTATCATTGTTTTAAAGTGTTTTAAAGATAGCTATGTTCTCCTGGGATATATCCCCAGGATATGGAACTTAACACTTTATCAACAACTATGGATTCTATCTATCTATCTATCTATCTATCTATCTATCTATCTATCTATCTATCTATCTTCCAAAACCACAGAGCACACAGAAGTTGTAACCTGATGAAAATGCCACCACATGCCTGCTCCTGGATAAACTTAGAGCTTTCCTTTCTACTACTTCCCTTTTCTACTCTTCCCATGTTTGGAAGAGCTACACATTCTCCATGTGCAGAGAGGTTTCATTTATTTATTTTGAGTAATGGATAACAAATAAACTGCATGGATACATTTTTTGATGGTTTAGTTTTCAAATGTACGTATTTTAATGTAATGGTTGTATTTTATTAGTGTTGTGAAGCATTCTGAGCACTCGGGTAAAAAGTCAGACATATAAAATTTGTTTCTGTCACACAGGATCACACTCATTCATTTAATGACCCATTCAGAAGTAGCCACCACCTCAATTTAAATTCTGTGTGAAAGTTGAATTGAAATTGTGTGGTTTGGGATGGTTTAGACATTCGGCCTTCCCCAGATTGGCAAATCAGCATTCTGCCCCTCATGTGAGTATGTGTGGGCAGGAGAGCATGACAAATATGGTGAAAATGAGTATGCACACACACTTCTCCCCACATGATTTGGTGGACTAGTTGAGCAGTATTGTCCAAACCTGCCCAACTACAAGCAAGTAAGCAAGTTTGAAGGGTTGGGTGTAACTTGTTATGCAGCATGCCAACTTTTGTGTCTCCTCTTCTAAAAGCATTTTTCTCTGCCCCACCTATGTTATTACAGTTGCAATTCTGTGCATGCTTCCGTGGGAGTTAGTAACTGAGCACATTAGAACTTCTCAGTTAACACACAATCAGCCTGTAAGGGCCACTTCTGGTGCCAGGGATTGAAATGGGTGCTTCATAAATGCAATACATTTTCTACTGACCAACAACTCTGTTCCAGCTTTTGAAGACTCTGGTTCTGGGCCTTCATCCTTCTTACTGAGGTTTTGATAAAATTACATTAAGTCCATATACAATAGGGGTGGGGTTCCTGGTTCCTGTGTTTTGTAACATGTGTCTTGTATTAAGAATGGAGCAAGGATTCTTTTCTGTGCATCACTTCCACATTCTTATCCATCAGTATAGTACAAACACACTTATAAAGTGAGCTGTGAAATTAATGTGGCGGGGGGGGGGAGAAGGGGAGACACAGAGAGACGTTCATTACTTTGATTTTTATATATTTATTTATTTTGCCCAAGAGGATGCAAAAGCTGGGGGGGGGGAATTAATCCCCCAAATCTTGTATCTCCTGGGTAAACGAGAGTACTTTTGAAGTATGACACAAACATCAGTAGCCTTTGTGCCTCCCAAGAGCTCAGCTGAATCTCCCAGGACTCTGAAAGTTGATTTGTCAGCTTAGTGTTCATAGTGGAAGTGAAGATGCTTCACCTTTATCAGTAGAACCAGTAGGAGCCACCTGCACAGCAAATGAAGGGATTGATGTGGCAAATCTTTTTGTGGCACCTTTTTTCCATGCTGGCAACTGTTTCTGACTCGTTTCCATGCACTTTGTGCACCCTGAATTGGAAAGACTGAAATCCTCAACTCACTTTAATTAGAGAAGAGCTATTTTTAAGTCATCAGATCTTTTCACTCAGCTTGACTCTAAAGCTCGGGTTTCTCAGAACTGCCCTCCTAAAATTTAATGCAGAATGGTTTTACTCACTTCATTTACTCATTACAAGCAGAATGAATGGTAGCCTGTTGCCCTGTTCAGCTCGACATTGTAAGCCAGCAACATGCCTGCCACTCTGGCAGCTAGGACTGTCAATGCAGGGAAGGCTTTATACAGCAGGTACATATCCTGGATGTTATAATGTTTGTATGTCTGTATGTATTTGATTTATATATTACCTTTCTTTCACAAATTCTAACTCAAGGTGGTGTACAATACAAATTGACAATTAAACATTAAACATTACAGTTTACAGTTTACCTATGCTAACTGAACAAAGAAGAAGCTTTTACCATGGTGATTCTCTTACATTTAGCAGGGGGAGAGCAACTGTTCCTATCCAAGCCCAGCGCAGCATACCTCCAGTGGCTGTTGTCATTCTCTACCTTGTTTCTTTTTAGATTGTGAGCCCTTTTGGGACAGGGAAACATCTTATTTATTTTCTATTTTCTATGTAAATCTCTTTGAGAACTTTTGTTGAAAAGTGGTAAATAAACACTTGCAGTAGTAGCAGGAGGAGGAGGAGGCTTAGGTCCAGGTTACCTTAGAGAGTGCCTTCTTCTGCATGATCCCCACCACACGTTAAGGTCATCTGAGGAGGTCTGTCTCCAGTTATGACTGGTTCGTCCGGTGGCGACTCAGAGGTGGGCCTTCTCTGTAGCTGCTCCTGGGCTGTGGAATGCACTCCCTGTGGAATGCACTCCTTGCAAAAATCTGTAATTTGAATTCTTTATTGGCTTTCAGGAGAGCCTTCAAAACCTATCTCTTTGGCCTGGCCTTCCAGGGATTTTTTAATTGTTGTAAATGGTTTGTAAAATTGTTGTAAATGAGTACCCAGAATGTTGGGGGCAATATGCTAAATCATTGTAAACCGCTTAGAGAGCTCCGGCTATAGAGCGGTATATAAATGTAAGTGCTATTGCTAGTGTAAGTGCTATGTTGTAACCTGGTTTTTCAGGGTTTTAAACTGTTTTGTTTAATTGTTATTGTATTATGGTGTTTTATAATCTCTGTTTTAACTGTTAATTGATTTTAATTGTTTTGTTTTAATTGTAAACCACCCTGAGCCATTTTGGAAGGGCGATATAGAAACTGAATAAATAAATACATAATAATAAATAGTAGTAGTAGTAATGAGCCCTGAGCCATTTGGAAGGGTGGTATATAAATCAAATAGATGAAAACCAACCAAACAAACAAATAATAATAACTGAACCAACCACTTAAAACCAAGAATGAGCCCTGAGCCATTTTTGGAAGGGTGATATATAAATCAAATAAAGAAAAATAAATAATACCCAAGTTCAAATCCCCATTCAACTATTAAACTCACTGGGTGACTCTTTGACAGTCATGTATCTCTCACCCTAACCTACCTCAAAGGGTTGTTGTGAGGATAAAAATAAGCACGTACACCGCTCTGAGCTCCTTGGAGGAGGAGTGGGATATAAATGTAAACAATAAATAAAATAAATAAAAAACCAACAACAGAACAAAACTTGTTGCATCATGTAAGGATTCCTTATATGTAAGGATTCCTATTGGCAGGAGTGGTCAGTATGTTTTGCCTAATAATAATAATAATAATAATAATAATAATAATAATAATAATTCAATTTCTATACCGCCCTTCCAAAAATGGCTCAGGGCGGTTTACAAAGAGAAATAACAAAATAACAACACTAACAACAAAATAACAACACAATAACAAAATAACAACAAATAACAACACTGGGCAGCATCCAGACTAATACTACTCTTGTGTTAAAACATTTCAATCAATCTTTATTACGGTCTTTGACTAGCATAAAGTAGATTACATTAGAGCAGCATTAAAACAAGCTATACAGTACCTGGAACTGTGAGTACAAAGGCTCAGAGCTTTACACTGTGATGCAGCTACTGTTAGCTAGCTTAAACTGTGGTTAAAATGGGTAAAATTAGTATTAAAAGAGTAAAATGGGTGAGAGTATATAAAAGCTTTAAGTGGCTAAAGTCTTAAAATCTGGACATTTTAAGTCTGTGAAGCTGTAAAACTAAACTATAAAATGCTATATAAAATACTAAAACTAAACTGTGAGACCATGCGCTATTTAGGGCCTGCTTAGTTCTTGTTGCCTGTCAGGACCCAATGAATTTTATATGCTGTCATGTGTGTGAGAACAGGGTTGGAGTCAGAAAGAAGATGTAGAATTCACTTAGTAAAAGGGCTAACTTTATAACGTGATAATATTTCCTATGTGATTTGTTGATTGATTTGTTGTCCACTGGTCTCTATGCTTCTGAGAAGAAGCTGGACTTGGATCTGGAAGACCTACTTTGCAATACTGCTGCATGATTAGATAGATAGATAGATAGATAGATACCCAATTTCAAAATGTGAAACAAAAATATCCTGTGAAGAATTCTTATTTCACAGGAACATAGGAAGTTACCATATACCGAGTCAGACCATTGGTCCTTCTAACTTAGTATTGTCTACACAGACTGGCAGACATCAATAGCATTAGTATTGATGCTAATGACATCAATACTAATGACATCAATACAGACATCAGTACCATTAGTATTGTCTACACAGACTGGCAGTGGCTTCTCCAAGGTTACAGGCAGGAGTCTCTCTCATCTGCTCTCTTGGAGATGCCAGGGAGAGGACTTGGAACCTTCTGTATGCAAGCCTACAGATGCTCTTCCTAGAGTGGCCTCCATCCCCTAAGGCAATAGTTCCCAACTTGGGGCCCTCCAGATGTTACTGAACTACAACTCCCAGCATCCCCAGCTATTATGGTTGGAGATGCTGAAAGCTGAAAGTTGTAATTCTTTGTTTTTACATTTTATTGTGAGCCACCTTGGGATTTTCTTAATGAAAGGCAGGGTATAAATTTAACAATAAATAATAGGTTGGCCAGCACTGCTCTAAGGGAAATATCTTACAGCACTCACATTTAGTCTCCCATTCAGATGCAAACCAAAGCAGACCCTGCTTAGCAAAGGGGGACAATTCATACTTGCTACCACAAGATCAGCTCTCCTTTCCAGCTAACAACCTGCACACAGCTAATAAATCTAGCCTCAATATAGGACACTGCATATGAGATTTTTTTTGGTGGGGGGCAGGGCGGGGGGCTAGGAGCATAAGTATGAGAATAGGACACACACAGCTGCAGTGAGGACGTAATTAGTTTGTGGCCGCAATCTGAAGTTTTCAGGAGACTGGAGCACTCATCTTCCCAGAGAACAGCACTCTTGTATTAGCCCTCTCCCTCTCTCAGTATAAAGCTGACAAAAACTGCCTCTAATCCAGTTTCAAAGATAAAGCCAGTCAGACAGCCATTTATCCCCAGTGCTGGTATTTGGTGGTTGTAGCAGGGCGTCACTGTTGACATGCCAAAAACAGTGAGAGTTCTGTGATCTACCTGCAGCAGGAGGAGGCCACCCTCTTTATGAGCTCCTTTTGTGTCTGCACAGAACTGCAACATTAAATTGCCCTTTGATTTTTCAAAGTCTCCAGTTTATTTGTTTCTCTGACACAAAGGAACATCTTAAGCAACAGTTAACATAATCTCTTTTTCTTATTATGGGTTTAGATGTTATCTCCACAGTATCCTTCTTCTCATATAAGGCAAGAGAAATCTATCCTCACTTCATAATCAGCACAGGGTGGTGGGGGGGATTCACCTTGATTAACTGTGCTTATACCACATCATCTTTCCCATCTTGCTTTGTAGGACTTAGTGCTAACAGCAGAATCTGGGACACCAGGGTGTACAAAAGCAATTTGTACGGCATTTGAGATTTTGTACTTAAACGTGTGTCAGCATTTCCCATCTGAGCCTTGGAAAACTTGTTTGTTTGCTCATGCCGGTTTTCAAGGAGGCTGACATCCTTACCATGCACTCATAGAAACATAACTGTAAAACAACAACAACAACAACAACTGCAAGACTTATACTTAAGACTCTAAAGGTTAGACATTGCTCGAGGCACTAGTTCATTTCTTGTTTTTGTTAGGCTACTTTTGCATCATTCCATGTGAAAAAAAAGAACCTTGGCCCATGTCTAAATGAAAATAAACACCCTATTCAGACACTGAGGTGATTCTTGAGTGGGCAGGGTAAGAGGGGGAGGCTGCTTTTCACTTACCTTCCCCCCAGATGAACAAGAGGTTGGCTTCAGTGTACTTCCTGTGCACCCACAGAGACAGCCCTGCTCTGTGCAGCTCCATGAAGCACGGAGCAGAGCAGAGGGATCTGGGGCCAGAACTTGTTATTCCAGCTTCCAGGAATTCCTCAATGCAATGTGTGGCACGCATGTTGAATTGCAGATTCCCCCCTCAGATGGGCGCTCTATGAGCCCATCTCTGTGGTTCCTCAGGCTGCACTCGGCTCAATGAATCACATGATTCACGGGAGCCAGTTTAATCACATGATTCACGGGAGCATCCATAACCCTGGCTAAAAGTCAAGTTTATTAAGGGAGTTGGGTGGGAGGGGAGCAGAGAGATCCGTGAGGATCCTACCACTTCTCACAACCCAGACTAACTCTGCCTGGACTGACCCAAGCGACACCATCAGGAATCTACCGGAGAGGTAGGAACGGACCCACGGTAAAACAGTACCATCCAATTTCACCTCCCTAAGGCTGGCTATCCAGAAGGATACCATGGTCGATGGTATCGAAAGCCACAGAGAGATCCAAAAGGATCAGCAGAATCATACTCCCTCTGTTCATGGGTGTAACTACAATCGGGCAAGGGGAGGCAGGTGTCTGGGGGCCCCCACTGCCTCCAGGGTCCCCTAAAGACATGTCACATGACTCCTCATTCTCACCCACCCAGCCCCAAGGCCCCTCACTCAGCCAGCCCCCTTGCCCTGTTCACCGTCTCTCCTGCTTGCCCTCCTGGATGGCAATCTAAGCAGTCTGCAAGCTGCTAGAGCTCCTTCGTTCTGCCTCACAGCTGATTGGCGGGTGGGCAGGGCTTCCAGAGAGGCCTCCCTGCAGGCCTCCCTGAAGCCTGAACTCAAGTGCCAGCAGGCAGCAAGCAAGAAAGGAAGGAGGCAGGCTGGCTGGCAGGCAGAGTGGCCAGCGCTGGCTGCCTTCTACCCAACACAGTTCTCTGCAGACTCTCTGCCCAGGCCAGCCAGCTCAGTCTTTGCCTGTAATGGAGGTAAAATGTGAATTCATTTTTGTGGTTACTCCCCTCCCCCCATATATAGGGATCTGCTTGCTTGCTGTAGGGCTTTGATATTGGGGTGGGGGGGGCAAGACAGAGAAGTCTATGAATATTTAATTTGAAACTGATTGGCTTTAAAAAAAAAACTATCTAAAAAGTCCTATAAGTGGCTTGTTTCATGGCAGAAAATTACAAAAACTTCTGGAACAAACAAATGTTATGATATGATTGATATGATATATGATATGATATGATATTCATTCATTCATTCATTCATTCATAAATGCACTTATGTTCAAGTTGTTTTGCAACTCAGAAGGTCTGAGTGAGAACTGTGAAGCAGTGTTGTGCTTTTATTTTATTTTATTTTTCTTTAGAAATGCCAAGCTGGTTGGGCATGTCAAAAAACCTTACTCACACTATTTACACTGTATGTCATCAGTCAGTATGATTCTGTAATGATATGAAATGTTAAGGAGGCCCTGCACATGCTGATTTGCCCCCCAGCCCCACAGCCTACTAGGGATGACCCTGCTTCTGAGCACCTGCAGAGAGTAGTTTATATCACAATACAGTGAGAGGCCACAACCAGCCCTACTTCCACATTGGGGAGCAGGGAGAATGATTAGGACAGACTAGGGTGTAACTTCAGGAGCTCCTTGAGCCCGGGCATGTCTCATATATCTTAAAATTTTACCATGAAGAGGCAGATTCCTCATCCCCCCCCCCCCGCTTTTCTCCTGAGGAATGGTGCTAATTCTTGCTCTTTTCTCTGTTTCTCCCCACCTATCTTCCTTACTTCAGTGGGACTTACTGGTCTCCTATAGGGAGCAACATATGCTGGGAGCACAAATTAGTTTGGTTTGGTTTACATCCCTGAGCATGTGCAATCCTATATGCACTCACCAGGGAAGGATCTCAGATAGCTGAATGCAATGGAGTTTATTTTTAAGTAGACATTGGGGCTATTCTTGGTCACAAAAATCGGGCTAGGGAAATCCTAGCCCGATTTTTGTGATCGTTAGAACCACCAGGCTCGCAGCCGAGCCCGGTGGTTCCGGAGCGGCTAACCCGCTCCTGTAGCCCACCTCTTAGCCCGGGTTTGCGCTCCGCAAACCCGGGCTAACTGCTCGTGAGTAGCCGCGGCACAGCTCTGCACCACTGCTATTTGTAAGTAGACCCCCGGTCAGGAGGCTTAAAAGCCACCTTCTGGCTCGGGGGTCTCCCCAGTATGCCCTGTGCAGGGCACTTGCGCACTTGCGCAGGGCACTTGCGCAGGGCATACTGGGGCTTCTGGGGGCCGCGCGGCTCCCGCTCCCCCCACCCCCGCCGGCTCCGTCTCGGAGTCGGCCATCGTGTGGGCAGCCATCGTGTGGGCTTAGCCCGCTCTTCCCACTCACAGGTTAAAACCGGGTCTCACTGATCGTGAGACCCGGTTCATTCTTTCCTTGCTAGTAAGTCCTTCAGGTTTCAATGAAATGTACTTCCAGCTAAATGTGGTTAGATTTGCTACCTGAGGCTGCAATTCTCCACACACTTACCTGGGACCTTTACACACAGCAGACTTTACTGCAAGTTTACTGGGAGGCTTTACTGTGAAATTGAAGTTGTCCCAAAGAACCGATGCAAAGTAGTGTTGTTTTTTTACTCCGGCTATAAATCAGGCTATACTCTAATGAGTAGTGAAAAACCTGAATTGTGTGTGAACTGCTCCCCAATAACTTGCAGGGACTTCAGGGTAAATCCGGCCAACATGTGAATGCAGCACCTCCATTCCAGAGATGTGGGTTAAAGGGCTTTAAAAGCCTCATGTGAAAAACCTCCTGGAATCAAACTTTACTGAATTTGTTCAGAATTCTGAGAATACATACATAGGCTCACACTGCATAGTTGAAAGTCTACTTTCCTAATCTGCAGTGAGGGGCCCATTTTAATAATTAGTGTTTCTAGTGTGTTCTAGGCATTAAAAGTAGCACAAATATATAGTATTCAGTGTATATCACTATATATTGTGAAGTGTACATGTGTGTATTCAGTGAAATATATTTCTAGGCAGCATACTTATTTTGAAATACCATACTTAAATCCTTGGGGGCCTGGGGTGTGCAGAGGCCCTGGACTTTGAGGGGCAGCCCATTTTAAAATTTCATCTTTGGGCCCAATCCAACCTTGCTACGCCCCTGCCTCTGTTGATAACCAGTTGGAGATCATCCATCAGGCAGACCAAGGCAGTCTCAACCCCATAGACCACATGAAAGCCAGTTTGAAATGGGTCTAGATAATCTGCATCATCCAAAACTGCCTGGAGCTGAGAAGCTACTGCCCATTCAATCACTTTGTCCAACCATGGAAGGTGAGAAACAAGTCTGTAATTAGTTAACTCTGAGGGATACAGTGCAGCTTTCTTCAAAAGTATTCTAATAATAGCCTCCTTAAGACAAAGAGGCATCCTGCCCTCCCTCAGAGAAGCATTTATAACATTTACCAGACCCTCTCTGATAATATAATTATCACATGAGATAAGCCAAGTTGGGCAAGGGTCAAGAGAGCAGGTTGTAGGATGCACAGTCTGAAGCAGTTTCTTCACTTCCTCAGGATTCACAAACTGAAAATTATCCAATCTAATCCCATAAGAGGAGTTGCTGGACACCTCCACAGTAGACTCCGCAGTAATTGTGGAATCCAGCTTGGATCAAATATGAGAGATTTTATCTGAAAAAGTGATTAAAAACATCACAGTGAGTGACAGATGGTTGCAAGCTCAAATTCAAGGTGGAGGGGGCATGAACTAGCCCCCTCACGACCCTAGATACAACCCAGCTGGATGTGAATTTGCAGAAGCAATGCAGGCAGAAAAGAACTGCTTCTTTGCTGTCTGCACTGCCAGAGCATAGATCTTCAAATGAGCTCTGTGATGCAATCTGTTGGATTTGTGCTGTGTCTTCCTCCACTTGTGCTCTAGTCATCTACCTCGCTGCTTCAACTCTCACAGTTGAACTTTTATTAAAAATCTCCCACTTGCCCATTTCTTTTGCAGGTTGGGTGGTAGGTAGCACACATCATGCCCTATCACACAGCCCACTTGTATTCACAAATGTGAATATATGTGCATAAAACAGAGTGAGGTTGCTCACATGACTAGGCAGATGGTCGGGGAGGCTTCACTTCACTCACCTTCCCCCTAGACAATTGGCAAAATGTTGCTGGGAGTGCTGTCCATGCTCCATCACAATCTATTCTCAGAGAACCGAGATGATACATCTCAGATTCCGGGTAGCTCACAATGTACTGCACACAAAGCGTGGTGCATTGTGGGATTCCCCCAGGGGACAGACGCTCTAGGCACCCATCTCTGTGTGTCCTTGTGCTGAATGCAGCTCAAGGAGATGTGCTCGCTCTATTAACCCCAATTAGGAGGCATGCTAAAAAGCTGGGCTAGGCAGCACTGCCCTGCTGGGATCGGGCCCAATCCCAGCAGTTCTCGTGCACAGTCTAACCCAGGCTGGGCTTCCCTAGTCATCATCATCAATTTTATTACGGCCATTGGCCAGCAGAAATAGAAGTAACAAATAGGCCTAATACAACGATCAATAAACAATGCTAAAACACAATAAAACAGAATACAATCACTCATAATAAATTACTTAAAAACAATAAACAGCTCTTGCAATTAAGCACTTAATAGGGACCTTAACCTGATGGCAATGTAGAAAAATTTAGCTACAATTTTTGTAATCCCGGGGCTTGAATCCGCAAGACAGTAATATGTATAAAAGAGCTCACACCTTCCGGGAGGCTTCTCTAGTCTGGGTTAGGCTGTGCATGAGAACAACCTCTCATAGTTTTAGGAATAGAACACAGAAGTCTAGTTTTATGTCACATTCAAATAGTACAATGCTTGAGAAGGTAAAATGGATCAGAAAACCTCACATGCAAGAATATAACTAGGAACTTTGGGGAGTGTTTGTAGTGAAAGTCCTGTGAATGTGATTATCTTGGATGGGGTCTAGCTCTGCACTACATATATTCATTCTGTCTGTCCTCCAAATTTGAATGGCTTCTTTTCTCAGCTGCATCATCTGGTCTCCCTGATTTTTCCACCATGTTTTTCTTCCATTGCCATTCCTAAGCCAAGCTTTAAGTCTATCCCAGCTGCACTACTCTCCTTCGTTTGTCATGATGTGCTGATTTCCCCACTTCCCTTTCCCCATGGTTACCCTATTCCCAGTATTACCCTATAACTAGGAACTTAGCTGGTATGAACTAGTTTGGATTCTCAACCCAAAATATTTCAAAATAGGTACATTCAGCCCACATTTTTGAGGTTTCGGTCAGTTTGTGCTTACTTTTTTTTTTAAGCAAGAAAGAAGAATTCTTAACCAGATTTTCAAGTAATTGTGATGGAGATGAAGAAACCCCAACAGAGCTATGTATCTGAAGATAGGGAAACCTAAAGAAGCACTACCAATGGCCTGCAAAACTTTGCCTGTAATTGGCTTACCTCTCTCTCTCTAAAGCTGAAGGTGGGCATATGCATTATAAATATGACTCAGAGCTGCACACAATTCCAATGCTCACTTTGCCCCATGTGAACACGATCTACTGCATTTGCATGTGCTTCAGTGCCAGTGAAAGTTCTGTCCATTGGCTACTCAGAATATCCCTGGTATTACAGTGAGGGGAGGGAGTGCGCATATGGAGCAAACCTGCAGGAGTTCCCTTGGAACAAACATGTATTTCAACCCAGACATTTTGCATCTGGTTATTATTTAAGCAGAATAAGCCAAGAGAGTGAGCTTACTTGTCTAATTGACAACATGCACAAAGTGGGAAGGAAATCCTGCTCTGTAGAAATAGGTTTCACATAGTCCTATTTTCAAGCAAGTCTGATTCAAAGACCTCACCACCACCAGGGGATGCAAAAAGGGGGTTGGCATTTTGGGTGGCAGGACTGCAAATTTCTCCAAAGATTTTGGAACATACAGTTCACTGGCACTGCTGGATTTCTGTGGGTGGTGATGGTAACATGACTGGAAGCATAAAACTTTAATAATTTCTCTCCTGAAAAAATCCCCTTTTCAACCCTTCACCTCTGCAGTCCCCTGAATTTAACTGAACTGGCTGGCAAAAGAATTTTCACTCACCTCTAGTTTCAAAGGGTCCCCTTCCAAATGTCCATATATTCCAAGTGTTCATCCAGCCCATATTTCTGTTTCTGTGTGGTAAGAGAGATGCCTTTGGAACTTTACAAGCAGGGCATGGTCTGCAGTCATGTAGTAATCATGACTACTGTAATGCACTCTACGTGGGGCTGCCTTTGTATGTAGTTCAGAAACTACAATTGGTACAGAATGCAGCAGCCAGATTAATCTTTGGGTTTACCAGAAGGGACTATATAACACCGATTCTAAAAGAACTGCACTGGCTGCTAATTTGTTTCTGAACGAAATACAAAGTACTGGTTATTACCAATAAAGCCCTTAACGGCTTAGGTCCAAGGTATTTAAGAGCGCCTTCTCTGTTGTGAATCCTGTCGCCTATTAAGATCATCTGGAGAAGTCCGGCTGCAGTTGCTGCCAATCTGTTTGGTGGCGACTTGGGACCAGGCCTTCTCTGTGGCTGCCCCAGGGCTGCCCTTCACTCCCTGATGAAATAAAAGCACCTCCTTTGTTTTTAGGAGGATCCTGAAGACATACCTATTTCCCTAGGCCTTCAACTGAAATCAAATTTTAAATTTCAATGTGTGTGTTTTTATCTATAATGATTTTTATCTTTTTATGATTTTTCAATGTTTTATATTATGTTTTAATTCTGTACACTGCCTAGGGATTTCTATATTTGGTGGTATATGAATTCAATAAAAATAATAAATAATAAATGTAATTGTTAAGGAAGAATTATGGATGGGGTTCATGCTCCCTGAGAAGGAACAGGTATGCCGTCTGGGGATGCTCCTGGATCCAGACTGTTCCCTGGTGTCCCAGGCTGAGGTGGTGGGCAGAGGTGCTTTTTATCAGCTTCGGCTTATACGCCAGCTGAGTCCATTTCTTGAGAAAATGTGGTACATCTGCTGGTAACCTCTAGGCTGGATTGCTGCAATGCGCTCTATGTGGGGCTGCCTTTGCATGTAGTCTAGAATCTGCAGTTGGTCCAGAATGCAGCGGCCAGGTTGGTCTCTGGGTCATCTAGGAGAGACCATATTACTCCTGTGTTGAAAGAACTACACTGGCTGCCGATGCATTTCTGGGCAAAATACAAGGTGGTGGTTCTTACCTATAAAGCCCTAACCAGTTTAGGCCCTGCGTATTTAAGAGCACGTCTTCTTCAGCATGAGCCCCACACCTGTTAAGATCATCTGGAGAGGATTGTCTGCAGTTGCCGCCAACTCATTTGGTGGCTACTCATGAACTGGCCTCCATTGCTGTCCCTGGACTTTCAAATGTGCTCCCTGTTGAAATAAGAGCCTCCCCATTTCTGGCAACTTTGTAAAGGCACTAAAGACACATTTATTCACCCAGGCTTTTAATTAGATTTATGGTTTTTAAAGTTGGGTTTTAAATGATTTTAATGTTAATGATTTAATATTTTAAATTATTTTAATTGTAAATCGCCCAGACAGTATAAAAATATGTTAAATAAATAAATTATGGCAGGTGGTTAGCAGCTGCCATCAGATGGCATGGTTTAAAGGTAGAAGATCCAAAAGTGTGCCTAAGAGAAAACTAGATCCAGTCTGGGAGACATAGAGTCTGTTCTCATGACCACAGATTCCTGGGTAGGATAGGGTTAAGTTAGGAATCCATAGATGTCTGAGGAACCAAGAGGCCTCCCAGCTCAGCAGCTCCAAACCTAGGTAGCCCAGATCTGCTATCCACGTTAAAACAGAGGTAGGAGTCAGACAGAGCTGTCCTAACTTTCTGATTGGGTCCTCTGCAGCACCAGCACAATTCAAACTGTTTCTAGGCTGCCAGCGGCCATGTTTACCAGAGAGTTCTGTGGAAAGTAGGACCAGGCAAAGCAGAGCTCTGCAGTACTGAGGGCTGCCTCTCTACTCTTCATGCAATGCATTGTGGAATATATGTGGAGGCTCCAGTTCCCAATTTCAGCAATGGAGAATGCCACTGTGGTGTTTGTGTGGGTTCATGAACTGCAGAACCCAAAGAAGGCTCTGGTCATCTGGGAGGCATGAGGTGGAAGTGTGCCTTTCCTCCATCATATCTACTGTAGACTGTGAGGTAATTCTAATGACCAGCCCTATCCAGGTAGGGCAGAGCTAGTCCAGGTAGGGTTGGTCATCAGAAGCAATTGGATCACTCTCAGTTTCAGTGCTCCTCCACTGGGTAGCCTGAGTTTGATACCTGGGCTAAAAGTGAGGTAGGAGGACGTGCTTGCCTCCTACCTCACTGCCCAGCCATGTGGGTGAGTGGGCTGCCAGAAGTCATACCTATCATAGAGGACAGGGGAAGGAGTGTCCTGGCAGATAGGCAGGAGCGTAGGGAGGCTGGTGGGGGATCATGTGCGGCCGCAGCCTTAGCCCCCTGGCCACGCCCCTGCATCTGACATCAGGCACAGGGGTCTGGCTGGCCACGCCCTTGCATCTGATGTCAGATGTGGGGGTGTGGTCTCCCTCCCAAATGGGGCCAGGTGGCCCCCTTTGGAAAGGAGGTCGGCCCACGCTGTGTTGGGCAGTGCAGGCCGGAGCGACTCTCCCTGCCTTAAAGACAGGGAGAGCCGTACTGGCCATGCTGCCAATGCAGCATGGGCCAATTCCGTCCTAAACAGGGTCGTGTGGCCTCGTTAGGGAGGGAGATCGATCAGCCCTGCTGCATTGGCAGCGAAACCAGAAGCGGCTCTCCCTGCCTTTAAGGCTTTCTCTGCCAATGCGGCGTAGGCCGATTTCAGTTCCCAACGAGGCCGGGTGGCCCTGTTTGCAACCAAAATAAAGCCCCCAATATCTGATGGAGGGCATGTCTGGGGACTCACGGCACCTGATTAGTAGCGGCCTGGGTTCTTTGAACCCGTTTGCCCAATGGTGGCTCCACCCTTGCAGTCAGGAATATCCCAGTGTACCATGCTGCTTGTGTGTGGGGAAGGTAGATAGGATTCTGCCTTCTCCCCCAGCCCTCCTTCCCCAGACAATTTGGTTGTGTTAATTACCATTGTGTCTGAGTTTAGGACTAGAGAGTTTACATTGTCAATTTCCTCCCTGCATTTCTCTCCCTCTCCCTCTCTTCCCTCTGCTGCTGGCAGTTGGAAACAAAATGAAATGAATACATGAGACCCAAATAGAGTGAATGGATCACTACCCTCTGGGGTTTTATTTGGCTCATCACAAATGCTGAATTGAACTAAATAATTTCCCCAATTGTCACAAATCAATGCACGCCCCAATAGAAAGCACAGACTGATATGGTGTTGCTATTGTTAAGATACAAGATAAATTTGCAACTACGTTGAAGAGCTCTTCAACCATTTTGGAAGGGCAGTATATAAATCAATCAAACAAAAAAACCAACAAAAAAAACCCAAACAAACAAACCTCTCTGTGTGAGAGAGAGAAATTGCCCATGAGGCAAAGAAGTCCCAGAATGGCATGGCACAGCAAGGCAAGACAAGACAAAGCAGGTTCCCAAAACCTGGAGAGATCCAAGGTCAGGAGGATGCTGCTAAGATACAGACTAAGGGTGAATTCAGATGTAACATGAAACTGGAGGTTGGTGATTTCAATTTAAACTGTAAATCGCACTGTAGACATTCTTCTAACTGTAGTCCACCAACCTCCAATTCCAGGAGGGGAGCCCCTCCCTGCTGCTTGGTCACCAAGGCCAATCCCAGCAAGCTCCATGGCCAGACTGTGGGAAAAGTGTAAGTACATCAGCGGAGCAACCGCAATTTGCCACAATCTTGAAGGGGGCATGCTGAGTGTGATCATGCATTTTCAGATCTGCCTGCCCAGCCTTAGCATGGAAAGGTGATTTAAATCCCTTTAAATGCCATCCAATGCCAGCACTTCTACAGACAGCGATGGCACCGCTGCCCACCAAAGAGTCCTGCACCTAAATAGTCCTCCACAGCACGATTTCAGGGGGGAGGGTCGGCAAGAATATTTTCCTCTTGCTCAGGAAAGGGAAGAGAACATGAAGACTTCCTAGGAGAAGATATTTATATGAGGGAGGGCAAAGGATCCTGAGGGGTGGGGGTCTGTCCTGCCGTGACCTAGGATGCTGTTGTGAGGGATCATCCCATCAAAGCAGTCCATGCAGACCAAAACACACTCCTGCTCATGAGAGGGAGGACCATGGGGCTGTAAGGTCTCCCATCAGATCTCAAGCTCATGAGTTGAGCCAGTCCAAGCATGTGATCCCCACTTATGTGGGGCACCCAACTCTCCATGGTAAAAGATAGAACAGAAGTGCTGCAAACCCTGCCTTCACTGTGAGGCCTTGCATGCACACAAAGGAGATTTGAATGCACCATATGCCAGAGCCTGCCTTTGAGCAGAGATGGGAGGGCACTGGGTGTGTGCATGGAACATTAAACCCATTCAAAAATTCCCAGGTTTGGTCCAGCATCCCACCGTATGCATATCTGCCAGTGTGGGAAATTGTGGGAGGGGGAGCCCCAGTTCCCAGTGGCCCCAGGAGAATGGGGTTTCAAGCAAGGGTACACATGTCCACATAGGCGGATGGGCTGGCAGGGGTCAAGCTTTGACAGCTCCTTGGCAGCAGTTACCAAGACAGGGAGAGCAGTCTGGGGTACCCGTCCCATACAGCTTTCCTCCATACAGCAACCTGGCTTGCTATAGAGCCCCAATGGCCTAACACTCTCGTGAGAGAAGAGTCGACAGGAGAAGGAGTTATTTTGTTGTCACACATTATTAGGCACTTTGCTTGGCAATTCTCTCCCCTCCCCTCTGACGGTTCTCCTCTTGAGTTGTGAGGGGGTGTCCCCACAGCCTGGCACTCCCTTGAGCTAGTGCGGTACACCCTGGGCCAACATCCATCCTCATCACATATGAGGAATCACTCCTTTCACTGGAGCAATGCTGATCCTTCTGCCCGGCCCTGCTCATGAATAAGCCTAGGGACTGCAAACCCTCAAAGGGGAAGGGGCTGGGGTTCCTTTCCCCAACCTTTTAGTGAAAAAAAAAGATCTTGGCTGCTCAAGAATCCTTGGTTCAGGCTGGCTTCTAAACCCAACCCCAGGGACCACCCCCTCTTCCACCCATTTGTTATCCTCCCAGTGTTGTGATGCCCTGCTTATGTTGCCACCTGGAATGTTTGTGCTTGTGAACATACATCATTGTCGCTTCATTCTTGGGGAGCAAAGTACTTAGTACCCATCCTGACATCCTGTCCCCTTTCCCTCCTGCTTGCCAGGTGGGGGGAGCCAGGGACAGAGTGGGAAGAGGGAATGCCCCCATGTGACTGTGCCCCTTGACAGGCTGACCAGCTTGGGATGGAACATTATGTCCAAATTCATTCTAAGGCCATAAGTACTCTTGAGCCCCTCCTGGGCTCTGCCTCCCTACCTAGAGAGCCTTAAAGGGGCTCTTTTCTCTTCTTCCACCTTCCATCTGTTCCTTCCAAGGTTGTTGTTGCCATGATACTGTAGGGGAGTTCAGTTCTGCAACAGGCTCGGATTCCAGGGGCACTGCCCCAGGGAGCACAGACCTCGATGGAGTCTGCTCAGGGGATGCCAGTCCCAAGGCTCCCCCAAGCTCTAGTCCAGTGCTGATCCCACTTCTGCAGGGCTGAGACCAGTGCTGGCCCCAATTGATCAGCTTCTAACTCAGAGTCAGTACTGTGAGTGTGGGTTGTGACAAGATGGACCATGACAAATGTATGCGATCATTGATGGAAACTGAACATTTATAACATTTGAGGAAAAGAATTCTTCAAAAGAAGTTGTTCCCTTAACGAAGATCCTTGAAATTATCACCTGTATGCAGATTGCATGGCTTTGGGGTTTGAATCTATCTCTAATTTTAATTAGGAAATCAAGAGCTTACATAAAATCAAGACAACATATCACCTATTTTAAAAAATCCCTTGGTTCCAGCCCCCACTTCTCTATTCTTTGCTTATAGCATCTTGAACTCACTTTTATTTCAGCAAAAATATTAAACTGGATTGACAAAACACCCACAACTTTTAATCAAAACAGGTACTCTTGCAACACTGCTGTGGATTGGCATATCCCATGTTTCCACTCCTTTACAGTGTGTAGTATAACATCTCATATTTGGATGGCTCCTATATGATCAGAAAAGAATCCACATTGTGGATGACATGAAGCATAGCTCTACATAATGTATTTGGATAACCATTGATTGCTGAGCTTGGGAGATAATTCTGATGAAAATTTGGTGACCTGAAAGCCTATACTTCCTCTTTTCCCATGTTTTTTTTTTTAAAGTAGAAGGGAAAGTTTTATTTGTGCTCAGACTCTGTGTGGGCATTTTTGTGTGTGTGCCTGTGTGTGTATACACACACATATAACATAGCTATTGCTTTTGTATATACACATAGAAATATTAACTTTTTAAAAATATACACTCCAGATGCTAAGAAAAAAATAATTTTGTCTCTCATCTTGTCATTTGGCTTTCTTTGAAGTCACAATATTAAACCTCCTTAAAAATATTTATGTGTATTTAGTTAACAAAAGCTCCTGTAAGTTGAATCCATGCTGGCAAAAGGTTCAGGTAAGCTCTCTATATAAGCTTACAGACAATTGTGTAAATCTTCAGCCATTAAAGAGAAAGGAGAAAAAAGCCATCCTCATTACACTCCTGTCATTTACTCTTCATCTCCTGTCCTCTTTAGCAGCATTAAGATGGGATGTAAATTTGCCAGTTAATGCTGTTAGAAAATGGATGGTTCAAGAAGGGCAGGAATTAGAGATCAGTATTAGGTGCAGATAAGCTCCTTTCCCTCCGCAGTGGCAGCTGTTTAACATTCATGGGAAAATCATCATCAAACAACGTTATCACAGCTCTGTTGATGGCAGAGGAACTTCATCACTATGATAATTTTTTTTATAGCTGTGAGCCAAAAAGCTCCCTTTTATTTCTGCCGTCTATAACTGCAGTAGGAGCTTGTTTGTATGGGCAGGGTATTGCAAACTCACAGCTCTTCAGCTAGGTTTGATTCCCCCCTCCCAGTTCTTCTCTCCCTCCCTCCCTGCCTTGTGTATGTTGCACTAAACAGTCATGCTGATAAAAACAAGGAGTGCTGCTCAAACAACCCTTCAAACCATAACTGATATTTCTTTATGATCAGTAATTCAAAGTTTGACAAGCGATGCTGTGCTGTAAGGAAACAGCCCTCCATCTTCTCAGAAGCAAAGTGCCGGGGCTATATAGGGAAGGAACAAATGTCAATTGCCTTATATCCTGGCTAGGAAAGACGTTTATGGTCCAGTGCTTAGGTCCAGGCCCTTACCAGCTCCCCTGATAATTGAGCAAAGAGACACTTTTTAAAGTGGTGATTCTCTTTTTTTAGCAGGGGGAGAGCAACTGACTCCATCCAGCCCCAGCACAGCATCCCTCCAATGGCTGATGCTGTTGTCTATCTTATGTTTCTTTTTTAAGATTGTGAGCCCTTTGGGGAAAGGGGGCCATTTTGTTTATTTATTTTTATTTCTCTATGTAAACCGCTTTGGGAACTTTTGTTGAAAAGAGGTATATAAGTATTCATCGGTGTTGTAGTATAAAATAATGGGACACTGCACTAGCATGCTTATGAAGGCACTTCAGGCAGGTGCACCAGCAGTAATAGTCTGGAAGGAATAGTCTGGAATATTTCTTACTCCAGAACAATCCTACTGAAGTTGATAACATGATTCTGGAGTAAGGGGCTCTCAAATCCAAACAACAAAATTAGCATGTGATGATACAAATTTTGCAAGGTCAGCAATGGTTTGCTTGCATATAACAGGCATTCCCACATAGGGGCTATTCTCATGATCAGCAAAAATTGGGTTAGCTTCCACTAGTCCGATTTTTGCTGATCGTAAGAACCACCGGGCTCGGCTGCAAGCCCGGTGGTTCTAGAGTGGGTAACCCGCTCAAGTACCCCTCCCCTTAGCCCAGGTTTGTGGAGCGAGCACTCTGCAAACCCGGGCTATATGATCATGAGTGGCTGCAATGCGGCTCCACGCTGTGGCTACTCGTGAGTAGACCCCCAGAGGGGAGGTGAAAAACTGCCTCCTGGCTCCGGGGGTCTCTCCAGTATGCCCTGCGTGCTTGTGTGGGGCATACTGGAGCTTCCGGGGGCCGCGCAGCCCCTGAGCTTCCCAGCCCTTGCCGGCTCTGTCACGGAGCCGGCAATCATGTGGGCGGCCAATCCGGTCACCCAGGGCTCCCTCCCCACGCACCCTGCTGAACTGGGTCTCACTGATTGTGAGACCTGGTCCATAGTGTTCTGGCTTTTTACGCCCTTGTATTTCATGTTGGCACAGCTGTGATGCTTGGGGGAAGGAGTGGAAAATTATCTGCAGCGCTTGTGGTCATGGAAGAATAGTGTGTGAGGACAGTGCAGAAGCAAAAGTAAGAGAGGCTTCCTGGGCCCTTAGTGTCCTGGGCAGAGGAGGACGTTTCAGCAGGTACAGCTTGTTATATAGTGATGAAAAAAGGTGCACCTTCTGAACTTCCCTATTCAACATAACTTCGTACAGGTGCAAGAGGCAGGAGCCTGGCCTCCTTTGCATTTGATAACACACAGAATCTTTTATTCCTTGAACTTTCTCCAAAACATTCTCCATGTAAAGGATCTCCATAGGGATAATCCTGGCCATTCCATACTCAGAACCCATATCAAGGATGTTAACTATAGGAATCACGTAAAAACCAACCAGGCAAAATACTTGACATCTAGTGAAGAAGGGTCATGACAATATAAGAATCTTCAAAGTATTTGTACACTAGTATTTGTACAAAGTATTTGTATGCTATGCTACACTGTACTTTAATTTAATTTAATTTAATTTTCGCTGTTTCTTTTTCAAAGTAAAATGGAGGGATCAAAAAGAATGGTCAATGGGTGGGTTCAGACTTAGCGCAGGACTTTGGTTGAAGCTGAGCCCATGCACTTTCCCTCAGCTCTGTGAGAACATGCTCCCCTCTCTGTGCAAGCCCCTACTTCCTTGCTAGGTTAGAATAAGCCAAGATTGATTGAGAAGTCCAGGCCTATCAATCTCAGCCTTTTCTTAGATTGACGTTAGTTTTGGGTCTCAGGTTCTCTGAAGAAAGTACCTAAGAAAAAGCTGAGATTGATAGGCTTGGTCATGTACCTAAAAATAAGCCAAGGTTGGTGGGTTTGGATGTTGTGACCATTTTTGGCTTATCCAACCTTGAAAGTAAGTTGACATTGAGGCTCTCCACATGAGCAGTGTGGAGACCCATAAGGGGTTTGGCAGGGAGAGTAGGTCAAGCCTGCTCTCCCCACACATGAGCGGCTAGCCCACCCTGGGCAGCCGGATTGGCCACTCACATGATTACCAGCTCCGCCATGGAGCTGGTAGAGGCAGTGGGGATTGGGGACCACCCGGCCCCCGGAAGACCCTGCATGCTCCACACAAGTGCGTGGGGCATTCTAGGGAGAACCCTGTGCCGGGAGACTTGTTTTAGCCTCCCAGCCAGGGATCTCCTCATGAGTCGCCACGGCACGGAGCTGCGCCATGGCAACTCATGGTCAGTAAATGGGGTTAGTGGAGCGCTCGCTCCGCTAACCTCGTTTAAGTGTGGGGGCATTTATGGAGGTTTGCGGCCGGGAGCCACACAGCACATGAGTATCAGGAACTGGGCTGGGCTCCATTAGCCCGGTTCCTGCTTCTCGTGAGAATAGCCTCACTCTTTTATAGAAGAGGGCATGTGTGCCCCCAGGGCTGAGGAAGATCATGCAGAGCTCGACTTCAACTGAGGTTTTGTTTTACATATGAATGTGCCCAAGGATTCCTACTGATGTTCATTTGAGGCAAACAATGTTTTACTCTGTCAGGTTGTCTGCATAAGGGAAAAACTTTAAAATGGCATTTCCATCACTCCGAGTTTATCATAGATCATAAGTCTATTTATGTGCAAGTAAGAGGGTGTGTCTATGCAGCATGTTTTCCTTACTGATCATCAGCTTCCTTCATCAAAGGCACCTTGCAAACTAGGACAAGGAAAGAGAAGGGTGCCTGTTTGAAACAAACAAATAAACAAACAAAAAGCTGTGCTGGTCTCACATATTATTCATTTTTTTATTTTCTGCTGTTTTCCAAAGTCCTGGGTTGGGTAACAGCAGTTCAAAACACTGATGAAAATAATTCTTTTCCCTTCCACATAGGTATACATGTGCACACATACTTAAGCACAGTCACAAAAAGCCAGCCCAAACAAAACACAGCGACTTAATGTGCCCCCTTGAAATGTACACATAGGACTCAGTGCACACAACAATGCACAACACACCCACCCCAGATATCTGCCTGTCCACTTCTCCGAATTATTGCCTTTGACATTTTTTTTCAGTATCTTGGTACAGCAATTAGGTGGGATGTAGGTAGAAAATGTATTTTTCTAAGGCTCTCAAGCATCTGCTATATTGCAGCTTGACCTTTTTTATTTTTTATTCTGGCTGTACTTTAACTTGTTCTAAATGGTATTTTTCAGGAATATAGCTAAACATGCAAAACAGGGGGCTTTCCAGCTTCTGCTGCAGTCAGTGCACACCCGTTGTGATGTTTCTACTTTGAATTCACAACTGATTGGATGACTTAAATAATTTACTTCTGACATATGCTCATTCCTTGTCTTTGCCTGAGCAGGGACTTCCAGTCATGCCAAGTTGCATTGAATTTATGTTTGGAGTTTAGAGATAAGGACTTTTGTCTACTAGAGACTCAGCTTAGGCCACCAAACTCATTTCCCATAGGAGGAGAACTTTAATCAAGGCAAGATCCTGGAGGTGAAAGGCTAGTGCTTCATAATTTAAATATTACCATATAAACATAAGTTTACAGGAGATACTGTGTGGCTATGGGAATACATTTTACCTAGTGGAGTAATTCTAAGTAGAAATGGCAAGGAGCTGTTCCCTAAAGATCAGACGGGCCTCAAAGCCTCCAACATCAGCTGGACTTTTAAGGTTTCACCTACTTTAAAGGGTCATCTTCCCACTACAGGGAACAGGCTGCAAATTCTTTCTGCAGCTGAACTCTTTTAGGTCAAACTCGTGATTTCTTCCAGTTCTGATTGCCTCATGTAGGAATGGGGTGAGGGAAACCCTCTGTAGGCCTCCCTAATGACCTAATGCTAATGCTAAATGAAAGTCTTCTGTAATGCAGTACGTCAGCTTTCCCCCACTCATACTGGAAGTCAGACAAGGGTTTGCTGCCCTCTGAGCGGAGGAAAGATAGGGCTGCTGACTCTGAGTGAAGCTATTCCTGGAGTGCTTTCTGCCCAATATTTCCCCAGTATCAAGCCATTAAAATGTCCAGGATTACTTGCAATAGTAGCCTGGAGTCTGATGCTCCAAGCCAATCCTGGAGGACACACAGTACCAAGGAAAGGTGGAATGGAGCAAGTGGTCCAATAAAGGTTCTCTCAATATAAGTATTGGACATAGGTCCTATTTTCATTCTAAGTCCGTGTGGCAAAACAGGGCATTTTGGATCTTCCCTGAGTCTTTAGTTCTGCAACTAGATGAAGTCTAGGGAATCTATAGTGGTGCAGATTGCCGATCATTTTAGTGATCTCCCCCACAAAATCTAATCATCCATATCTGCCCCCACCCAAGTGTATTTCTTTTCCCTCAAAAAAATTTGGTGAGCTGCTCCTCAAGGTTCCCCTCTGTCTACATCCCTAGGAATCTGTAAAGATTGTGTTGCTTGGTGAGACATCTGAGTCTCTGATTGATTAAGCAGGACTCAGCAGGGCAGCTTCTTATGGGCTGCAAGCCTTTTTGTTTGCATGAATCCAAGTGAACAATCAAAAACTGTATATAAACTCTGTATACTGACAGCAGCACTGAAAAACCATAGTGCCCCAGACTCCTTGCATCTGGCATGCAACAATCACCGCACGCAAAGCATCGGATAATGCATGGGAGAGGAGAACTACTTAAGCAACACATGGAAGCTTCCTTATGAAGCAACATGAGGAAGGGGTGGGAGGAGGCTTGAAGGCAGGAATGGAAGCAGGGAGGGCAGGCTTGAGTACAACTCAGATCAAAATCCAAACTGCAGGAGAACCTTTTGGAGACCATGGTGGTCTTGCATTGGGAGTGAGTCAGTTTTGATTTACAAGCTGTGTTTGGATAATCTTCAGCAGCATCACTAGTTAGCTTTCATGCGCTAGCCAGACACCAGGTTCAATGCTTGAATTGTCTGCCAGTACAGTGTCTGAGTCTATTCTCATGAGCAGCCTAGCCCAGGCTAGAACAGCCTAACCTGGGCTAGGCTGCTCTTGTGGAACACTAGGATCCACGGCAGGATCCTCCTGGCCAGCCTAATTCCACTCCCATGCCTGTATCCTTCTGCCCAGTCTAACCTTACTCCCAAGAAGAAACCATGGATCATCTGGGGGAAGGTAGGGTGAACCCTGCCTTCCCCCCTGCCCACCCAAATGCTCACCTGTGTGGTTGTGCGACTAGCCCCTCTGTGTGCCAAACAGGTTGGTGCTAGCTGGAATGGCTTGTTTCTTTTTTCAAGTCCCATTTCCACACAAACAGTACCTACCAGAACTCAGGAAGGTACAGAAACTTAGTGTGTGCTTTGGTTTTAACAACAGGTTTGTCAGACACACCAGTTTCAGAGCCGGTGGGCTGACAGTCCTGAGGGTCAAAGTACCCTCTGGAATGGCATGAGACCCATGCCATTCTGGGTCTGCAGGGTCTGCAGTTGGAGAAAGAAACTGGGGAAAATCAGAACTGCTGCCCTCCTGTGATTGGAAATGGCTGCCACTCACCAAATGTCACTGGAAAGGAATAATAAGGAAACTTATACTTCTCAAAGACAGATTTTAAAAAAAATCCTACTTTAAAGCATGATGTTCAATGTGGATTTTAGACATGCTAGGCACACAAGTACACTCATGCTTCCAAAGAAAACACTCATGATCTATTTAAATCTAGTGGGTTTTGCCTACAAATGGTGCTGTGCATTATGTTACTGTGGCTAGGCTATGCAGAAATGCTCTAGGATCATGAGAACAAAAGACAATAATTGCAATTTTCTTTTGCCCTTTAGCAATGTATGCAGCAATTTTCTCATATTTCTCATCCCTCCATCTATTTATCATTTTATCTAGTAGTGCCCTCAGATTTTTCTCAGAATTCTTTAAATGATTAACCTTTCAGGATCTAGTGGCTGAAGGCTTCCATCACTAAAGCATTATGTCACAATAATTAATAGGCTTTCATTTCTTTTCTTTCTCTCTCCTTAAAAAAAATTCTCATAATTATTTTCCTTGACCAAGCAAATAAGCCACAATCATGGCTATTAGAAATATAAGGGCAATAAGAAAGATCTCAGATTATAGTAAATGTAAAATACAGTATCCCTTATATCTAGTACTATTTGGCTATATTTAAACCCACAAAGTGTTTTAAATGACTTGACTCCCAATCAGTGATTTAGAGTTATTCATAAAAGATACTTTGCTTCAGTTTATAAGCCCTGATTCAACCCAGCCCCCAACAGAGGTATGAACTTTTATAGGGGAGAGCCTGTTTCACTGAATCATGGATTAAAGAAGATAGTGGGGCCTTTCACACAATCATGCACACAGGTGGGGAGAGGCAGGTTTAAGCCTACTTTCCCTGCAGATGATTCTGGATTGGCCCCAGCCACGCTGCACCACTGTGCACACGATCACCGCTGTGTCGATTGGTGCAGCATTTTGGAGGCTGGGGAAATTCCTAGGGGGATCTCACATTAATTCTGGTTAAAAGCCAGGCTTGAAAGCTGAGTTTGGTACCATGGTAGTGCTGGGATCCACATGGTTCCTAGTGGTTCTCACAGGCAGCCAAGCCCAGGCTTGGGTGCCTAAGCCTGGGCTTGGCTGCTCATGAGAACAGCCTTGGTATGTGGGTGGAAATGCAAGTGAAGATAAACAAAGACCACCTTTGGACATAATGCCAAACTGGAGGCAAACGTGCCAGAAGTTCAATTTTGTGGTTGTCCGAATGCGTGAACCTGTGGTTTTGTCACCCAACTGATCCAAGTTTTTCAACCCCAAACTGAAATCTGAACCTTGGGTTTGTAGTGGGTTTCGCTGCTGGAACTTCAGTTTTGAAGGTGGCATTGTGTCATCCGAATTTTGCTGCCACCATAACTTGGGTTTTGTGCTGTGTCTATTCCAGAAACCATAGAGAGGGCAGCCCAGACCAGAAACGTGTTAGCTCTATGCTTGCCGTGCTTCTGGCTGCCTCTCCAACCAGTTTCCCTGCCCTCCACAGTCTCCACACTCCTTCTGCCATTGCCTGGCAATAGGGACACCATGTTGCTGGATCCCAAGCTTCAATGCATGTAAAGGGAGAGAACCACATTGGGAAGCCCACTTTCCACTGCATCTTATGGTCCTTTCTTTGTCAATCCACACAAAAAAAGATGGGATGACAAGATGGGCACAGTAGGAGAAGTCACCAGCAATCATGGACTGCAGAAGTATGTGCACAAACACATGGAGCCCCGGTGATACCAGTTGTTGCCCAACAAAGATCATACATGCCAAGGGAGTGATACCATGCCACTTGGCGGAAATACCAATATGCCGACCCAGTACAGAAACCCGCAGAAACCCCATCAATGGAAACCTTCCTGTTGTCCAGTCATATAAAGAAAGAGACAAATGTCATGTCTGTATCTGTCCTGTGTAACACAACACAGGTTGCTTGTGTTGCTTGAGCAACCTGCAACACACACCTTGGCATGTTGCCCAGCATCCAGGACCTTTAATTGCAGTTTCCATACAAGACTTTTTGACAGCTTCCATTCATTAATCTCACCTGATCAAGTGTGGCTACCCAACAAGGCATCCTTTCTAAGATGCTGCATGTAGAGTGTGGTCAGTCAGCAGGGCATTTAATTCCCTGGATGCCTGGACAGTGCCTGCATTATATAGGTTCCTGTGCTGCTCCTGCCAATTGTACAGAGTGGTCCCCTAAACACTGCATGTATATATATCCAAAGGTTAAGCCTTGGCCCCCCGGCTTGGAAGTGTGCCAGACTGTTGTGGTACCATGTGCACTGGAAAAGGGAAGTCTACCATCAAAGGGATAACCCAAAGTTTGGGTTAAAAGATATCCCCTAGAATTCTTAAGTGGCTCTGTTCTACTTTTTGTACCAGGTTGTACAAAAGGGGAACCCAAAAGGGAGCCCAGCCCCTTCTCCTTGGGTGCAAGCATGCAGTCTCAGCCATTCCTTAAGGAGTGGGAGCGGGACCATCCTGGATTAAACCTAGATGGTGTTTGAACAGGGATGAGCTTGAGAGTGTGATGATAAAATGTGCAAATAGATGCATGTCTCCTTCTCCCAGGGCCTGCCTTCTCATGAGAGTGACAGGCCATAGAGACACACATGCAAAGTGGAGAGCTGTGGCCACCCAGCCTGGTTGCTAGATCCCTGAAGGTCCCAGGAAAAGGTACCCCAGCAACACCTTTCCCAGTCCCAGCAACTACCATGAAGCAGAAGTACAAGTGCTACCTCTGAGAGTCTGGTCTCCCTGCAACACATACCCATGTTTTTTCTCCACACAGCCACCTGGCTTGCCAGGGATCACTCTAATCCATGGATGCCCTGCCCCTTGATGCCCCACGGCAGCCAATTTACATATGCCAGAACGTCGGTCCCAGCATCGCCATTTGAATGTGGACTAAGCTCTATCCCCAGTATTTCCCTATTACTACTACTACACATATTTATATACAAAAGTTGCAACAAAAGTTTCCAAAGTGGTTTATTTTATAAATAAACAAATACATACATACATACATACATACATACATACATACATACAATAGATCCCTGTCCCCAAAGGGCTCACAATCTAAACAGAAGCATAAGATAGATACCAGCAACAGTCACTGGAGGGATACTGTGCCCACATGAGACCCTACACTGCCCATCCAAGACCACCCAGACACATGCAGCAGCCTGGACTCCTTGGGAGTCTGGAAGGGTTGAATGGAGATGGGGAGGTATGGAGTATATATTCTATTATTAACCAGAGATACCAGGAGCCCCACATCTGCAGGGCCCCTAGAGTTGGATGGTGTACCTTATGAGAGTGCAGTCCAACAGGGACTTGAAGCCCATGGAGCCTCTGGTCCTCCCAAGGGGCCCTCTCATGAAAAGGCTAATCCCCAGCTAGCAAGCCAACATGGGGGCAGGAGTGTGTTGGGTCTTCCTGGACTGCTTGACTCGGGTCTAACATTCCAAGAGCATTCTCTGTCACAGCATTCTTTGTCCTGAGGAGCCTTTCCCTGCCCTCAGCTACATGATCCCTCCTAGGGAGTCATCATGACCCCTTCCTGGAGCTGCAGAAAACTAGTGGCCCCTGTATCCCCCAATACCAGTAGTTGTGCTTGTGCAAGACTGTACAGTGCAGGGCTCTTGCAAGGTCAGTGGTGCAAGTGGTGTGAGGAATGGCTTTAAATGCCCTTTTCCTGCCGAGGGCAGGTGACTGATGCAGAAAAGGCATGATCACACTGGGCACCCCCCCTCAAAGATTGCACTGGGCATGCCCCATTGTGGCCAATGGTTGCCATTCTACTGACGTCTTGACACCTTGCCCACAGTCTGGCAACACAAGCTTTACGGAGCTTGCTAGGATGTGGCCTCAGTGGACAAAGAAGAGGAAGGGGCCCATCTATCCACAAGCCAGAGGCTGTGAGACCACAGCTCGATTATCATCTGCGAGATGATACCCAGGCTCACAGATTAACCCCATGTTCATCTACCCAAGGTTTCACGCTGTGTCCAAAGGCAGCCAGAGTTAATAAGGAAAAGCTGACCTTAGTCTCCTAGTGACCTGAAATAGAAACCAGCCACTAGTCCTGCTATGTGCAACTATGACCTGTTTCTTCTCACCACCAACTCTCTTTGTGTGAGAGACTGTCAATAGTGGTGGTAACAGCATTATATTAACCCAAAGCAGTATCCTGAAGCGGCTATTATGTTGCCACAGCAAGGTTTTGAAGCGTCATTATGCTGGTCATGCCAGTGACAGCTTGTCACTGCTTAGAAAGCTGCTGGATACGGCATGGCAGCATGATGATAATAAAAACACATTTATGGTGACACCATACATGACACAACCACAAACTGGACAACTGGCAACTTGGAGGCATTATAAACCAGCACCATCATCCTGCTGCTAGAAGATGAGCTCAATGGGCAGGCAGTTGAAAGGGTGGCAACATTGGGGCAATTGTAAGAAGGTGCAAACAGAAACCTTTTGTTAATGTTGTCATTTTCTTAAGACAGCATAGACAATCCTTATTCTAAATGGTTTGCAGTCCAGTTTAGATAAACAAATAAAAGGAGTGACAGAACTAAATATTAGAAATGAAAGGAAAAGAGCATGTCGAATAATTAGGGCAGGGCTGCTCAACTTTGGCCCTCCAGCTCTTTTGGGGCCAACACTTCCATAATCCCAGCCAGAGTGGCCAATTGTCAGGGATTATGGCAGTTGTAGTCAAACATCTGCAGGAGGATGGAAACTGTGCAGCCTCAAATGGTCATAGATATTCAGTTGTAGTTTGAAAAAGAGGCCAGACTTACAGGTGCATTTTGCTCTCTGGAAGCTTTACTAAGATATATTGCCTGCAAATACTACTCCTCTTCTCTGGACCTCAAGGGGTATATGCAGGGGCGGGGCCACCATTGGGCGAAAGCGTTCAAAGAACACAGGCCGCCCACCAATCAGGAGCCGTGAGCGCAGCCCCAGACACGCCCCCTGTGTCTGATGTCAGATGCGGGGGCATGACTCTCCCTCAAAGGCTGCTTGCTGTAGTAGCAGCTTCCTTCCTGCACAATTGCTGGCTGCTTCAGATGGAGTGGAGGAGCTTTGTCATCGCTTCGCTGCTCTTGTTCCTTGCTCAGAGGAAACAATGGCTGCATTGCCCGTGAGTATTTTCCCCGGGCTGAGCAGGACCTCGGGAGAGAGCCCTTTGTGTCTGCAGGAACTAGAGAGTGTTGTGTCTGCCCGCGAGCGTCCTCCGTCTGCCTCCCCCACCCCCACCGCTACTGCTTCTCCTTCTATTCACCTCCCAAGCTGCCCTCCTCTCCCTTCTTCGTCTCCTTCCCCCGCCCCTGAGCGCTTTGTTCTGCAACATTAGCATAAAGCTGCCATTGATCTCCCATTTAAATAATTACACACAAAAGAACGGGGGAGACATTCAACAGTGAACAAGAAAAAACAAAAACCACGAGGCAGAAAGTGAAGGAGAGAGTGCAAATAAGCTGGTGTGCTTGAATGCCCTAAGGGAACACAAGATCGGCGTGGTGCTTTTTACTGGGCAGGAATGTAGTTATAATTAAGCAGATGGGTGTAACCCGCAAGCACGGCTTCCCAAACAGCCCCTTTCCCTCCGCTGGGATTTTTTAAACTGAAATCTTCCTCCTCTCTGATCTCTTTGCCTGCGAGACCACGCCCCCACGTCTGACGTCAGATGCGGGGGCACGGCTAGCCAGGCACTGATGTTAGATGAGGGGGCGGGGCCAGGAGGCCGCCGCTGCACACAGGCCGCCGGCAGTCTGGCTCCGCTCCTGGGTATATGACTTTGGTACACTAAAGCACTTCTCCAGGGGACTCCAGGTATATTTAGCAAGAGAGAAACTGTTTAGAAATAGATCCGTAACCTTTAGTAATTTGCTATGCATATCCACTCTTTCCTTTGTTACATTATCAATATTCTACAGAGCTACCAGTATTAATACGAAGCCTTTTCACTGGTTTTCTTTGTTCTAGTTATCTAATCTCTTAATGAAAGTTTCTAATTAAATTCCTAGAATCATTTTTACTGTGTTTTACTGTGCTGCTGCACCCCCTACACCATTTCTCTCCCTGGCTGGAATATAGCCCCTCTCCCATCTCCAGCTTGAGGTAACTGGGCTCACAGCAGTCAAGTGAATTTTCTTCTCATTTTCAGCTGCAGTAGTTCAATTTCATTTGCCTTGATGGTAAGCCATAACAAATCTCAAGATTATAAAATACATTAAAAACAAGAACATATACAGAATTGTATACTCATATAAGACACTGCAAAACAATGAAACAATGTTCTAAAACTCCATAAGACAATGTGATATCAAATTTGCAGTCTATTGCATGAGTTGCTAGAAAATTCTGGCAAGACTTAACAGCTGTTAAACCAAAATTTGTTCCACAGAAACCCAATGGGGTCATACTTGGGGAACTCGTTAACTGTTTCTCCCCTCCCCCAATTTGCCATAACCCTGCAGAAAAGCTAAATTTTCTGGCATTCAGACTTTGTTTAATCTTTGATCAAATGTTGAACTTTGCTCTTTCCAAATCAGGGAAGGGAGAATAAAGCATCTGTGGAAATCCTACCAATATTTACTGTATATTATAGAAGGTACCAATGTTTCCTAAAGCAAGCACACATGCCAGTGTTGAGTTCATAATAAGTTTTGAGGTGATGTCCTGAACATGTTAGGCGTGGAATGAACTTAGCCTAAGCACCAGCAGCTAGCTGTAGGGATGTGCACGGAACCACATGGGGGAGGCTTGAAGGGGGTGGGGGTGCTGCTTTAAGAGCAGGGGGGTGAACTTACCCCTCCCACCACTTTCCCCTCACCGGTGTCCATTTTTTTCAAAGCCCATCATGGCGGCAGCGTACCTCCCTGCTGCCCTGTTGTCCGGATATGACCAGAAGTCTCCGGCATGCCTGTGCACACTGGCATGGGTGTGGGCACATACCGACATGCACAGGTGCACTGGAGGCTTCCAGTCATATCTGGGCAACAGGGTGGCAGGGAGGTACCCTGCCACCCTGATGTGCTTTGAAAAAAATGGATGCTGAAGGGGGGAAAGTGGCGGGAGGGTTAAGTGCACCCTCCCCCGCTCTTAAAGTTAGACACCCCCCTGCTGTTGAACCAGCGGAACTGCGCACATCCCAAGCTAGCTGTGGGGAAAGGAGGCAACTGTGTGGGGGCTAACTTAGCTAAGGAAGTCGCCTTACTGCAACAAGTTAGGCCTGCTCAGATGATCCTTACACAAACTTCCAGGTCAGACTTGTTTGCTGGTATCAACATACAACTCTGTGTGAAAACCTACTTTTACTGGCTACAGACCTCTATTACCTTCACAAGATCCAAATTTTCCATCAGCCATAAAACCAATGAGCCCTCGTTAGCATACGGATATAAAATAATACAAGAATTTCTGGTAAGAACTAATATGCCTTCTTTTCTTTCACTATAATCTTAATTGATAATTATGATCTTCACAAGTTAGTCCACTTCTGCCTCAAATGTTTACACATCTGCCATCTTGAACTGAGGTGGATAGCGTTATTACAAATGAGGTGTTCCTACACTGAGGTGTTCCTACATCAGGGATGTGCACAAGGTTCATGCACATGTTTGGTACTACTCGGTGTGTGTGAGCAGGATCTTTAAAAAGTTGAAGAGCAGGTCTTTACCTGCTCTCTGCTGCCCCATGCAGCTTCCTGCTGCAACGGTGCTCCCCCCAAGAAACCACGCACAGTGCTGGCACACACATGGCTTTTAAACTTATTTAATTATATTTGTATCTCATTTGTGGACAAATATTCAGATAAAGCAATTCTCATCAGTTAAAAAAGTAGAAATGTGCGCTTCCCCAGGGTCACCTTGAATAGATGCAGATATTTACTACATTATTTCCCCCCAAATGAGAAATAATTCAGTTACTTATCTGAGCCAATTCAAGGCTTGGAAAAGAAGTCTCCTGGCAGAGAAAGGGACAAAAAAACTGTATTACTTAACTACAATCAGGTTCAACTTCAAAATCAGTGGCAGCACTAGGGGAAAAATTGAGAGGGGGGGGGCACAGAAGGGGCAAAGTGCATTTATGGGTGAGCAAACTGTGTCCCACATATTAGAATTTTGAAAGAGAAATGGGAGGCAGGTGGGCGGGCAAACTACTTGTTGGAAGGCACTTGCCCACCCATGCCCTACCTCAGGAACTGCCCTGATGATTTGCCAAAAGTCCAGTTCCCAGAAACTCCAGTTTCCAGGTAGTGGGTTCTCCTGGTGGGCATATTGTCAGAATGAACCAGCCTCCAAATCTCAAGACTTCCACATGATGTTTGCCTAGCCAAGCACGGAGCGGGACCACCGACGGCCTGTGTGCAGCCGCAGCGGTAGTCCCACTGACCCTGCCCCCACATCTGAGTCAAACGCGGGGGGAGGGGGGACACATGCTCTGGCCTTGAGGCTCCATTCAGGAGTTGGAGTTTAACTCCCAAAGGGGCTGCGCAGCCCCTGCTTGGGAGCTAATCTAGCACCCCTGTGTCTAACGCCAGATGCGGGAGGCATGTCCAGTCTGCAAGACGTGGCCCCTCATTGGGCACGGCCTGGGTTCTTTGAACCCATTGGCCCAATGGTGGCTCCGCCCCTGTGCCGAGCATTCTACACCTAACTTCAAATGTAGGTTACAAATAGGCTGCAGAATGTTGGATGAATGTCAAGCAGAAGATTCAGGAAACAGAGAATAGCGGGTTTCAATGACATTCCTTCTGGGAGTGCATGCACCCTGGGAACTGGAGGTTTCTGGGAACTGGAATTCCACTGGGTCAGCTGAACCCATCCTGTTTTTTTTAAAGGGGTGCAGCCTGGAAACAGTTTGCAGGAAGAGAGAACAGTACACCCCGCTATGGACAGCTCTGTAGCCAGTCTTCCTTGTTAGGTGGGGGAGCCACATTTCTAGGTGAGACTTACTTTTTTGTTTTGTTTTTTGCCCTGGCCAATATCCCTTCTCACTGTTGAAGGAAGATGTTAGGTTGAAGGGAAAGTCACCAACCTTCGCCCTCAGTATTCCTCCATGCAAAGAAGGCATTGAGGCTGTTTTCATGAGAAGCCATGACAGGGCTAAGGCAGCAACGCCTGTGCTTGGCTGTCCATGAGAACTTCCAGGAACCACGCAGCTCGCAGTAGCACCTCGGCAGCAGACCCAGCTATGAAGCCCGGCTGTTAAACAAGGTTATGGGAGCAAGTGCTCCCATAACCCTGTTTAACTGGTTGTGTATCAGTGCCAGCTGCTTTCAGCCAGTGCTGAGACACTGAGGGGTGCCCGCCTGTCTCTTGAGGATCCCTACAATGCACTGCATACTTGCGTGATGTATTGTGGGATTTCCAGGGCCCTGGATGACACATCCCAGCCCATGCAACTCTGCACTGCCTGGTGCGCGATCTGCACACAGAGCAACTGGGACCTGGTCATCTGTGGGGGAGGTAAGCTTCTGTAGAACAAGCAGCTCTAACACATCTCCATTTATGACCCCCCCATAATGAGTACCTGTGTCTCTGTGTGGTGTGCCATAAAAACAATAAAAATTAAACAAAACCCAAAAATGATTAAAACATTAAAATCATTTAAAATCCAACATTAAAAATAATAAAATTATAAATCTAATTAAAAGCCTGGGTGAGCAAATATGTCTTCAGTGTCTTTTTAAAAGTTGCCAGAGATGGGGAGGCTCTTATTTCAGCAGGGAGCACATACCAAAGCCCAGGGGCAGCAATGGAGAAGGTCCTGGGAATTGAGAAATAATATCAGACATAATATCAAAATCAGTAATAATAGGGGCAAGGAGCACAACTCTGGAACAGTGTTCCCTCTAAGGTGTGCACATATGCATGCACTCACAAGTTTTTAAATGTCCACGCAGTTAATTTTAGATCCCAGTCAGGTTGAATCAGAAAGGCTCCCTTCTGACTGTACATGTGCATACACTGCCTTGATACTGCCATCCAGAACAAAACTCATTCTGCACACAGATGAAAAAAATTAGAGAGGAAACTGCTCTGGAGTGCTTGAAGCCCTGGCCTGAACACAGGGCACGTGGTCAGCCAGATAACTGAAGTGTGCACAGCAGTGTTTCTCTTCCTCTAGGTTCTGTCTTCATTATTTGCCATTATAAAGTGCTCCAGGGAAAAAAGAAACTTTTAGATACTATGATTGTGAGTATAGTGGGTGGTTTAAAAGAGTAATGGGTAACTTAGGGTAAATATATTTCCAGATCACTCTAAGTTACCTCATTATTACCCATTTTAAGCACCAGCCCTGCTCACTATTATAATGATTTCAGAAGAAACAAACTCTTGCTCACTTCTTACTGCAAGTAAATGAACATGCTTCTTTATTTCTATCTGGGTAGAGAATATAAAAGTGAAACTGAAAAGCAGAACACAAAAAGTCCAAGGGATGGAGTGTAACTCTAGCCCATCACAGAAAGTTCTCTAATATTTAACTCTTCAGGGGTCCAGGTACTACAAAGGATTCCCACCCTGGATCTTTTTTTTTTTTTAATGAAAGCTGGGGATCCGTGTTAGGGTTAGGATATGGCAACTTCAAATCCCCATTGTTTCCTATGGTGGAAATGTTCAAAATCAGTAAAAACTAAAAGAAATTCATTAAAAATCAACCAAGTGTCCGACTGCCTTGAAATTTGGGTGGTAGGTGTCACCCATAGGGACCTACCCACCACCCAAATTTAGTGCCCCTAGGACCTTCTTAAGTGGTCCAAATCAGTCCAAATCCAAATCAAATCAAATCAAATTCAAATCAAATCTGGGATGATTTGGAGTGGGTAGATTTGGATACAGAACAAATCAGTGGTGATTTGTTTTGGGCACAAATCAAATTTTTAAAAATCAATTTGTGCACATCCCTACAAGGAAGTTTCTGTGTGACGCTGTCAGTAAGGTCTGAATAATTATCACATTATTCAGATGGCTGCCAAACTCAGTCTCAAAGCCAGCTCATTAATATTAAATATACTATATCTTCTTCACTTTTGCTTAGTGAACACTTTTAAATAGGCTTGTAGGTGTCCAGGTCTTCCTTTAAGCCACTTTCCTGCAATCAAAGTATAAGTAAACTTGGTTTGGAATAAGTGGGAAAGAGTGGAGGAAAAAAGTTGTTTTAAATCCTTAAAACAAATAGTGTATTTACTGGTTTTTTCTCACACATGAATTCTTTTCTTTTTAACATATTCAGAACATTCATCTATTTGAAGTCTGGCACAAAAATACAACAGGTTTTATCTCAGAAGCAAGAGAAATATGGTAATTTTGTTTTATAAAATGAAACATGAAATAAACAAGCAAAACAAAATGTATTTTAAATGTTTCCAAGTGATTGGAGTACTTTGATTGTGGGAGGTGCCTACAGCAGGAGTCTAATGTGGAATTGAGAGTTTTTGCTATATCTTTTCTCTTCTCCTGATAGGTTTTTATGAGCAGCATTTATATCTACCTAATTAAATAAACATGTATTCTTATAAACATGTAACTGTCACAGTTCCTTGATTAGCTTATCATGCAGCATATTTCCTTGGCTCTCAGCTCTGTACTTAGAATTTTCAGAACTGCCCCCCCCAACAAACACACCCTAGACACATTAATACCATTACTCATGAGAATAAAGCCACAGATTCTAGTAGAATTCACCAGTGAGGTAGACTTGCAAACTGCAATGAAACTTCGGTGAACAGTAACCTGGCACACCCCAGGAATTCATGGAAGACAAGTCGGTTTGTGACTATTACACATGATGGCTATATGACTCCTTCTGATTCAGTGGTAGTATGCCACTGAATACCAACTGCTGGTGAGTAATAGTAAGAGACAGCTGTTCTGTTCAAACCCTGCTTCTGGGTTTTCCAGAGATAGCTTAATGATCACTGCGAGGGAAGGAAGATACTGAACCAGATGAGCCTTTGGTCTCATCTAGAAGGGATCTCTTAAGTTTGTAGGGGATTATGAAAATGATCTCTTGTTAAAAACAAAAACAAAACCTCCCTACATGTGTAAATGTATCACATAATGGATTATGATAGGCTAGACCTTTATACCCTGATGTACTAGATTTCCATGTCAGGTGCGGATATCCAGACTAAAAATACACCACCGCTACAAGAAAAGCACTGGTGTTAGCACCAGTGCTTCTAAAGATTTTCATACTAACAAATCAGTTCCTACATGGGGAAGGAATTTCAATGATCTCCCCTTCACCTGGAAGTACTCTGTGCCACTTGAAACATGAGAACAGCCTTGCTGGATCATGCCCAAGGCCTATCTAGTCTAGCATCCTGTTTCACACAGTGGCCCACCAGTGAAGCCCACAGGCAAGAGCCAAAGGCATGCCCTCTTTCTTGCTGTTGTTTCCCTGCAACTGGTATTTAGAGGCATCTTGTCTCCTTGGCTGAAGATGGCCTATAGCCCTCAGACTAGTAGCTATTGATAGACTTGTCCTCCATGAATGTATCTAAGATCTTCTTAAAGCCATCCAGGCTGGTGGCTACCATCATATCTTGTGGCAAAGAATTCCATAGATTAATAATGCACTTTTGTCAGTCCTAAATTTCTTGGCAATCAGTTTCATGGGAACCCCTGGTTCTAATGTTATGAGAGAGGGAGAAAAATTTTTCTCTCTCTACTCCATGAATAATGTTATAGACCTCTCTCATGTCTCCCTTCAGTCATCTTTTTTCAAAACTAAAAAGCTCCAGTTTTTGTAGCTTTGCCTCATAAGGAAGGTATTCTAGGCCCCATATCATCTTGGTTGCCCATTTCTGCACCTTTTCCAGTTCTACAATGTTTTTTTTAGGTATGGTGACCAGAATTGTACATAGTACTCCAAATGTGGCTGCACCACAGATTTGTATAAGGGCATTATGCCATTCATAATTTTATTTTCAGTCCCCTTCCTAATGATTCCGAGCATGGAATTGGCCTTTTTCACAGCTACTGCACATTGAGTTGACACTCAAGCTGTCCACTACATAGTGGACAATCTGTCCACTACGACCCCAAGATCCCTCTCTTGGTCAGTCACTGACAGCTCAGATTCCATCAGCGTATATGTGAAGTTGGAGCGGGGGTATGTGTGCCCCAATATGCATCATTTTACACTTGCTAACATTGAATCGCATTTGCCATTTTGTTACCCACTCCCCCATTTTGGAGAGATCTTTTTGGAGCTCCTCACACAATCTGCTTTGGTATTTTCACTACCCTAAATAGTTTGATGTCACTTTCAAATTTGGCCACCTTGCTGTATATTCCAACTTCTAGATCATTTATGAGTAAATTAAAAGGCACTAGTCTAAGTACAGATCCCTGTCCATTTATACCTACCATATGTTTCCTATCCTTCAACCAGTAAACAGTGCATACATGAACCTGTCACCTTATCCCATGACTGCTAAGTTTACTTAAAAGTCTTTGATGAGGTACTTTGCTGAAAGGCTTTTTGGAAGTCCAGGTATACAATGTCAACTGGATCACCTTTATCCATACACCTGTTGACACTCTCAAAGAACACCAAAAGATTGGTGAGGCAAGATTTACTTTTGCAGAAGCCATGCTGGTTCTCCTTCAGCAGAGCCTGTTCTTCTATATGCTTAACAATTTTATCCTTGAGAATGCTTTCCATCAATTTAACAGACATTAAGCTAACCAGCCTGTAATTTCCCAGATCCCCCTGGATCCCTTTTTGAAAATCTGTGTTACATTGGCTACTTTCCAGTCCTCTTGTAAAGAACATGATTGTAGGGATAAGTTACCAATTTTTGCAAGGATTTTGAAAATTTCACATTTCAGTTGTTTAAGGACTCTCAGGTGGATGCCATCTGGCCCTGGGTCTTCTGTGATTTCAGATCTCCAACTCTGTTTCACCTACTGTGTTTTCAAAGAAGCTCCTCTGTTAACTTTTTCCAGGACTCTCCTGCAGCATTCTCTCCTGTAGACTGCTTCTTGACTTCTCTCCTGCAAATGAGTCTTGCAAATTTCCCTTTGCAGACTGCCCTGCAACTCTTTCAATTCTCTCTATATGCACATTTTTGCCTCAACAGTTTTTCAATATGTTCTAATCAAAGTTCTCTCCATTTTTCAAAATATCATTCCCCTCCAAAATCAACTGTCAACTGATATTCTAAATGTGAAACTAAAAAAAAAAGCAAGCATGAACTTTTGACCCTGTCAGCAACACAGAGTCCAGCCAGCATTCTATACATAGTTAGTTAGTTAGTTGTTTATTTACGTTCTTAGATCAAACATATTCTATACATATTATTTACAATAATGAAGAGGTTTTAGAAATATTAATACAATAATACAATGGCTTATTTACAACAAGAATTGATTAGGGAATATCAATTCAATAATAATACAATTCATTTACAAAACGAAGAGGTCTAGGCCTCATCATTCTTCCAAACCCATTCTTCCAAACCCATTTTTAACCCATTGAAATTTAAAGCCATCCAAGCTAGTGGCCATCATCACAACCCGTGGCAGAGAATTCCATAGATTAATTATGCATTGTATGAAAAAGTACTTCCTTTTGTTGGTTTTAAATTTCCGGGCCTTCAGTTTCATGGAATGACCCCTGGTTCTCTAGTGTTGTGAGAGAGGAAGAAAAATTTCTCTCTGTTAGTTGAACCTTTCAGAACACCAGTGCTTTCCCCATAGCACCAGTGCTTCATTACTCTGGATGTCAGCCAGGGAATTTTCGTTTTACATTGGGGAACGTTCAAACCTGCAATCGCCACACGTTGTACTGAAGTGGTACAATCCAGGAAGTGCATTTTAGGTTGTTGACTTTTTCACCTCTTTGTTTCTTTTTTCCATTCATAAATTATATGCAAAGAGGAGACAATATGATACTTGAACAGTCCTGGCAATATAATTTTTAACCAATGCCAAATGATTAAAAGAAAAGTGAGCCCTTTGTGAATGAAAGTCTTACTGTAAAGTTATCCATAGAGGACAATGTTTGAAATTAGATTTTTCAGGGAAGGACTGAGGAGAGTCTAGAGCAGGGAAGGAAAAACTCTTTCCTCTGAACAGGTTTACAAAAGACATACAGTGGAGTGTTATCTAATCGCTCTCTGCTTTTCCACTCAGGTAGACAGACATTAAGGTGCATTAGTACTATCATTTGTATGTCTATAAATATCCCATAAAGTCTGTTATTTGGCATTCACATTGACACAATAGAGGACGACAACTATCCTTTTCAGGAAATTTCACAGAGACATTCACAAACAAAAGTCCAGTAATTTAATCTTCTGAAAGCTCAATAACACCACACTCAAAATTGCAGATTTGAAGCTAATGTACTTGATAAGTAATGATGACAGAATTTAAAAGGTCCATTATTTGGTAATCTAATATTCCCAATCCCAGTTATCTGTCAAAGAGTATACTCTCCCTTAAACAGCACTAATGTGTTCACATCTACATTAATCTCTCCCGGAGAAAAGAAGCATTCTTTATGGGCTTTATCTGTTTCCAAATGTCTGACTCCACAAGGAGCCAGTTTGCGCCACTGATGAGACTATGTAAATGACTCAAATGTCTTTGTAGGGTAGGTGCTATTTCTTATGGATGTACCTGATACTGTCTTTTTGAAAGGCACTTCCTAGAGCTCTGGCCTCATTTGTTAATGTGCTATGTCTAGAACCTCATAGCCCTTGAATGCTGCTTTAATGAAAAACAAATATCATTCTTGTAAATGGTATTCTTCTTGTTCCCACATCTGACAAAGCATGGTAGGGTTTAGGACCAGTTCAAATGTACATATGCAAGTGTGATTTTGCATCTGTGCACGTGATTCATGAAAAAGCATACCTATTTTACTTATTTATTTTATTTAACATATTGACAAAACCTATGTCTCTGGGTGGTTTTTACCTATGGCAACCTCAAACAAATGGATATGCCTCCAGTTTTAATCAGGAGATGTTCATGTGATCTTTCTGTCAAGAGTATTCCTTATCAATATTTCAAAATCTGGATAGCTTCATTTGAGCTCAGGTATTCAGGGCACGTGACACAGCTCATCTCCAAAGTTTGCCTCAAAGATTTCTCATGTAATTAAGGATAACCCTCTCTCTTGTTGGACAGTCATATTTTCACAGGACAACTCGCTTGACACTCTTGTCTGACACAGTTAATGGTGGATGCTTAAGTAGAACTATATGAATAATGGCTTTTGCCAGGATACCCAGCTCTGACCAGAACCCACAACCACTCCTTTTTAGTCTAGTCCTACACTGATCATCAGACATTTGAGTCTAAACTTCAGAGGTCCCTGTCCATCACCACCCACAGCTGCCTCCAAGCAGAGAGGATATTTTGTTATTAAAGATTCCCTCACAATTGATGCCAAGGGGTTTGTAGACTAAAATTTGGACATAAGAAGTGGAGGCATCAGATGTCCGCCCCAGTATGTCTTCTTGGTGTGTGCTTCTTTTGACTGTGTCTGCACTGTTGGCACTGTGGTATGAACCATGATTGTCAAGGGCTGGGTTAGAGTCAGGTGACCCTAAGGTCATTGCCTGAGGCACCAGGCTTAAGAAGAGGGGCACCAGGTATTTCAGTTGTGCTTAAATCTTTTTGAACTCTTTTGTAGTATCAGAGGAAACAAATTTATTTCTATACATTTATATATTTCATATAATAAAGTAGTTTCTATAGATAGCACTTACATTTATATACCGCTCTATAGCTGGAAGCTCTCTAAGCGGTTTACAATGATTTAGCATATTGCCCCCAACATTCTGGGTACTCATTTTACCGACCTCGGAAGGATGGAAGGCTGAGTCAACCTTGAGCCCCTTGGTCAGGATTGAACTTCCAACCTTCTGGTTACAGGGCGGCAGTTTTACCACTGCACCACCAGGGGCTCTATTTCACCTGATCCCATTAAAACTGAACAAAATTTATAATATGCATATTGGTCTTGGGCGTACAAGCATATCTGCTTACAGATATGTTTAAAAAGTCAGAATTTTCTGGAAACAACGCTTCAGTTTGATCAAAGACATTATCAGGAATATTCTTCTGTTAGGGGCACTAGTCCTTGATAGCTTAAATGTAGCATCAGGATGTGTTGAAGACCTAAAGAGCAAGGCTTTAAAATGAATATTAATATCTTAAGACTGCTACTTGGAGTCACTAGACACAGGGAATATAGAAACCTCAGAAAGGTTCTGGGTTGATAAAATATGCAAGCTTAATAAGGATATATAATGGGTCCCAATCCAAAGAAGGGGCATGCACAGAACTGAAATGGGTGGTTTGGTTCGAGTTTAAACCAAACTCGAACTGAACCACCTGGTCTGTGAGCCAGTTTGATAGAACCAGTGGCAGTTCTGTTTGAGCTGCTGAACCGGGCTGAACCAGTTTGACCCAGTTCGATGGCCCTGCTTGTAAAGGGGAATCAAGTAAGAATTCCCTTTTACAAGCAAAGGGCAGGGGACAGGTGGGATTCCATATCTAAAAATTGATTGGGGGTGGATGAGAGGGCACTGTATTGTCTCTTGCAGTGGTGGCGGCTCTCTAGTGGTGGCGGGGAGATCTCCACATCTGCAGCCCCTCTTGTCCCCACTGGCTCTCCCCCACTGCACCACAGCCCACCTGCCAGCCTGCAGTATGGGGCGGAGCATGAGTGGGACCAAGAGGGGCTGCCACTGCCACAAGAACTGGTAAGGTACCCTCTTGCCCACCCTCCCCAACCCATTTTTAGAAAGGGAACCCCTGACCCCCTTTGCAAGGGAATCCCCCCCGTATTCCCCTGTACAAGCAGGGCCATCTGTCCGCTTGAAGCAGGCCAAACTGGGCCCAGTTCAGTTCAAACTTGGACTGGCCCCCTCTTTTTGGGGACTGGCTCAGTTCAAACTCAAAGCGGTTGAACTGGGCCAGTTCTAATTGAACCCAGGTTTGATTCAAACCAGTTCACACACCCCAAATCCAAGGAACCTGGTTCAGACAAAATAAGCCAAGTTTGTTAGCCACTGAGTCCGAATGAGAGAACAAGAAATTTTTTTTTATATATATATATATATATATTTGGAAACATTAAGCACTTTCCCCCCAATGTAGTTCTATTTCTCACTTACTGACATACATATAAATAATTATATCAGGTAAGAATAACTGTAGCTTTCTCCTCGAGAAGCTACAGAAAAGGAAGCTAGTTTCTTTTTTGGATTTTTAACAAAAACATCCAAATATATTTCCTTAGTGGAATACGTTAAATTGGGAGGGGGGAATCATCAGATGCTGTTGGCTCTGTGTGTGTGTGTGTGTGTGTGTCTATTCATTCTTGTTTGAATGGCTCAAGGGAAACTAATGGCATATAAGCTAAAGCAAGTTTAATATTTCTAGGAGCCTGAAAAGAGTAAAATCGTGTGGAAATATGAAAGTGTATTGTGTACAAAAAGCAACTGCTTCTGGAGCCTAAAAATAAAACCATTTCTAGCCACATTTCTAATACACAGAGAAAATGTGTTTGTGTCTTATGTTTAGCAGGAGGTCTCTACATTATGTCAAAGCAGCACAATACAGTTTTTCAGGTAGATGAAAGGAAATGCCAGTGTTTATTAAGTGGCTACCACCTGTGCTTAATTGATTCAATATGCATGAAGCAATTCAAGTTGAATATTAAACAATGTATGAAACAAATTTACCATGATCAGCTTAATTACTTAGCAATGTTGAAAATGGTAATTAATAAACAGAATGTTTAAACACCTGCATTAACTAAACACATAAAGTAGTATAATAATGTTATGGTACGAGCTGGCTCTCTTGAAGCCTTCTTTGAAAATTATTATACAGGATAAAGTCTTTCCCCAAACTAAGGCCTATATACATTGATTGATTGATTGATTGATTGATTGATTGATTAAGTGCTGTCAAGTTGCTGTCGACTCTTAGCAACCACATAGATAGATTCCCTCGAAGATGATCTGTCTTCAATTTGGCCTTTAAGGTCTTTCAGTGGTGCATTCATTGCTGTCATAATCGAGTCCATCCACCTTGCTTCTGGTCATCCTCTTCTCTTTCCTTCAACTTTCCCCAGCATTATAGACTTCTCAAGGGAGCTGGGTCTTCGCATAGTGTGTTTGAAGTATGATAGTTTGACCCTGGTCATTTGTGCCTCGAATGTAAATTCTGAATTGATTTGTTCTATGATCCATTTGTTTCTTTTCCTGGCTTTCCATGGTATCTTCAAAAGTCTTCTCCAGCACCAACGTTCAAAAGCGTCAATGCCTTTTCTATCTTGCTTCTTCAAAGTCCAGCTTTCACATCCATAGAGTGTGTAGGGGAAAACCATTGTCTGAACAATTCTAATCTTTATAGGTGTAGACACATCACAGCATCTAAATATCCTTTCCAAGGCCTTCATTGCTACCCTACTTAGTGCTAGTCTGCGGTGTATTTCTTGACTGCTGGATCCTTTACTGTTGATGGTTGATCCTAAAAGGCAGAAGCTATCCACCACTTCAGTGTCTTCATTGTCAATTCTGAGGCTGGTTTCTGTACCAGTTGTCATTAGTTTAGTCTTCTTTACATTTAATTGTAGTCCCATTTTCTCACTGTGCTCCTTGACTTTCATTACTAGAGCTTGCAGATCATCCATATTCTCAGCTATCAGAATGGAATGGTGTCATCAGCATAGCTCAGGTTATTGACATTTCTTTCTCCAACTTTAAAATCACGTTCATCTTCTTCCAATCCAGCTTCTCTCCATATATGTTCAGCATATAAATTGAATCAAGAAGGAGAAAGTATACAGCCTTGTCTTACTTCTTTGCTGACCTGGAACCAGTCTGTTTCACCATGTTCTGTCTGGACTGTGGCTTCCTGCCCTGTGTATAGGTTTCTCATGAGAACAATTAGATGTTCTGAGATGCCCATTTTCCTAAGGATATTCCACAACTTGACATGGTCCACAAAATCGAAGGCTTTTCTGTAGTCAATAAAGCACATATTGACGTCTTTCTGGTATTCTTTGTCTTTCTCAATTATCCAGTGCACATCAGCACTGTCTTTCTCTTGTGTCTCGGCCTTTTCTGAAACCAGCTTGAATATCTGGCATTTCCCTTTCCAAGGCTCTAATCTGTGTTGGATGATCCTGAGCATTATTTTGCTAGCATGTGAAATTAAGGCTGTTGTGCGATGGTTTGTGCAATCTGTTAAGTCTCCTGCCTTTGGTATGGGTATGTAGACTGACCTCTTCCAATCTGTTGGCCACTGTGTTGTTCTCCAAATTTCCTGGCATTGTTTGGTTAGAGCCTTAACTGATTCTTCTTCTGTTTCCTGGCATATTTCTGTAGGTATTACATCAATTCCTGTAGCCTTCTGACTTGGTAATGACCTGAGTGCTGATCTAACTTCATCTTCCTGTACTAGAGGTTCTTGCAAGTAGGAAATATCTTCTAGAGTATCTTGGATGTTGACATCCCTGCTGTACAGATTTCCAGTATACTCCTTCCATCTCTGTTTGATCTTCTCTGAATCAATTACTATCTGTCCTTTGGCATCCCTTAACATACCAGTTCGAGGTTGTAACCTCCCTCTGAGTTCAGAGATTTTTTGGGAAACTTGGCTTGTTTTTCTGTGTCTATTTCCATCCTCAAGGTCTTTACAGATGTAATTGTATTATTGCTCCTCCTAACAGCTTTCTGAAATTCCTTATTAAGTTCCTTCCTGAGGTCTTTATCTTTCTTGACTTTGTTTTCTCTCCTCTTCTGGGCAATTTCCATTGTCTGTTCTGACATCCATTTTGCTGTCTTCTGTTTTTTTGTCTTTGGCAAGCTCTTTTAACATTCGTCCTTAACAACTTCTTTGATTTCTTTCCACAGTTCCTCTGGTTCCCTATCAATGAGGTTGAGAACTTCAAAGTGGTTCCTGATGTTCTCCTTGAAAATGGTGGGTACATTCTCAAGATCATATCGTGGAAGCTGGATAACTTTGTCTTTCTGCTTTAGCTTGACTTGGAACTTGCACATGCACAGTCCATGATCAGTTCCACAATTAGCCCCCGGCCATATCTTTGCTGTTATAACTGAGTTCTTCTACCTCATTGCACCAATAATGTAATCAATTTGATTTCTGTGTACTCCATCTGGTGATGTCCATGAGTATAGGTGCCATTTTGGATGTTTGAAGAATGTGTTAGCAATGAAGAGATAATTGGCTTGGCAGAAACTAATAAGTCGTTCTGCTTTGTTTCTGTTTTCTAGGCCATATAGGCCAACTGTGTTTTCTTTCTTGCCTTTTCCAACTTTGGCATTCCAGTCTCCAACCAAAAGTATCACATCTTGCTTGCATGTTCTGTCAATTTCTGCCTGAACTTGAGCATAAAACTCTTCAAATTCCTCTTCTTCTGCCTCAGTTGTTGAGGCATAGTAGCATGTTGAGTACCATCCGACCTGAGGGGCCATCATCTGGCACTACTTCGATAACCATTCCATTTTGTCTATCCATGTGGTTTTCTTGGTAAAATACAGGAGTGGATTACCATTGCCTTCTCCCACACAATATGAAATGATGTCTTTGTCATTGTCACTGAAGTGATCATCTGCCTCTAGCAACTTCCTATATCGCTGCTGCCCAATATAGGTGCCTGCTTGCTTTAGCTGGGCAGGTGGGGTGACCCTACTGGGAGTATAACTCCCGGCTTACTTCGCTCATCCCTCCCAGGAACAACCCACCACCACGATGAGGCAGCATAGCACGACTTGAGGGGTGTATATACATATAGCATATAATTTACAAAGATTGATATAAGAATTGGTATTGTTCATTCATATCTGTAAAATAGTTTTCTGCTTACATATTCCATGAGCTGAATTTGCTTGTCTCCCCCAACCCCATTTTCATATTCTGTGAAGCTATTCTCATGGCCAGCAGGAACCAAGCTAAAGGAACCCAGCCCAGTTCTTGCAGGCCGTGAGAACTTCAGGGCTCCCACCGGCAGCACAATGGCAAGCCTGCTTACAGAGCCACGCCTTTAAATGAAGTTAATGGAGCGAGCACTCCGTTAAACTGGGGGTTTTTTGGTTGTGTGTCTACTGTGCACACACTCGGTGCGGGGGGGGAGGATACCAGGAATGCACCGCACACTACTGGAGCTCCAGGGGATGGGGCACCACGTCGCATGGCTTCCCTTCACCTGACCCCTGGAGCTGCCAAGCGAGCCATGTCCAGGTGCGGGAGCACTGGAGTGAAGCTGCCACTCATCTGAGCATGCGATCCGTCCACCCAAGAAAGTGTGTGTGATTGTCTGCGGGGAGGACAGGTCAAGCTTGCTCTCCCAGCAGAACCCATTTCGGCTATGCACACTGATTAGGGCATCAATCAAAGAACCTTATTAAAGCCTTATTAAGAGGCTTATTAAATCATTGGAGCCTTATTAAATTATAAATAAAATGTGTGGCTATTGTGGGGGCGGTGCGGGAGATTCCTTTCCCTCTCCTGTCATATTTTCCGTTTCACATTCTTGAACATTTGTTGCTGAAGCAGGGAAGCTTCAGAAAGGGTGAAGTATTGGTCCGTTAGTCAAAGAATAGGCAGGAAAAAATCTTTTCGGTCTTGAGCAAGCCCTTTTGAGAGAGAGAGAGAGAGAGAGAGAGAGAGAGAGAGAGAGAGAGAGAGAGAGAATATCATTTAATCAAATTATATATATACAAATCAATTTATATAAAGAATATAAATTCCTCAGGAAGATAAGACTGTGTTTGTTTGTTTGTTTGTTTAAAAGTGTGTGTGCTCTCCTTTTTATTAGCCTACTTTCCTTAAGGAAAGTAAGCTTATGAGATCACCTGGCAGTGTGTGTGTGTGTGTGTGTGTGTGTGTACCCCTGTCAACTTTGCAATGCCTGGACCAATATGAACATATTGGTCAGTTGTAGGGAAACATAGGGACACCTCAACTGCGTAGTTTGTGATGAGTTTAAGATGGCGGGCGCCACCCCAGTTCAAGATGGTGGGCGCATGAACATTTGAGGCACAAGTGAACTAACTTGTGAACTACCTGATTTGAACCAAGTTTGGAACAGTTGCAGGGACACATAGGGACACCTCAGAGGTGCAATTTCTGGTAATGTCATCCATCCCATTCAAGATAGCAGACACATAAACATTTGAGGCATAACTGGGCTAACGTATGAACTGCCTAACTGATTTTATTTTATTTTATTTTATTTACACCATTACAATTCATTTATAAAAAAACATTAAAAGCCAGCATAGCATAGTGGTTAGCGTGTTGGACTAGGACTGGGAAGACCTGAGTTCAAATCCCCATTCAACCATGAAACTCACTGGGTGACTCTAGGCCAGTCATGTATCTTTCAGCCTAACCTACCTCACAGGGTTGTTGCGAGGATAAAGATAACCATATACACCGTTCTGGGCTCCTTGGAGGAAGAGTGGGATATAAATGTTTTTAAAAAGTAAAATAAAAATAAAAGAAATAAGAGCCCAAGCCTATGACTACAAAACATTAGACATATACTCTACAACATCATTCTTGGTCATTCTTCAACAAATACATACAGTGGTCCCTCGACTTACGAAGTTAATCCATTCCGAATGCACGTTCGTAGGTCGAAATTTTCGTAAGTCGAAAAGTGCACCACGGAGGTCTGGAAACATTCGTAAGTCGAGGAAACCGCATCTAAAAATTCATAAGTCGAGGAAGCCGCATCTAAACCGGCAACAACTTCCGGTCATTTTTGTCGTTTGTAAGTCGAAAACTTCGGATGTCGAGTAGTTCGTAAGTCGAGGGACCACTGTATTTCCAAACTTGAAGGAATTGGGTTTTCCCCTCCTTACCATAATTTTTATAGTTCAGAAATAATAATAGATTCTGCCAAATCATATTAAAAGATTGGGATCGAATTACACCTTTTTGAATCTTTAAAGCATAAGTCAGTTAACTAAATTGAACCAAATTTGCTACAACTGTAGGAACACACAGGAATACCTCAACAGCATAGTTTGTGATGATGTTATCCATCCCAATTCAAGATAGTGGATGTGTGAACATTTAAAGTGCAAGTGGGAACTGATGGGGACTAAATTTGGTACAGCTGTAGGGATACATAAAAAGGCATAGTTTGTGATGATGTCATCCACCCCAGTTCAAGATGGCAGACACATGAACATCTGAAGCACAAGTGGGCTAATATGTGAACTGCCTAACCCAGTGGTTCCTAAACTGAGAGCCTCCAGATGTTGCTGAACTACAATGCCCATCAGCCCTAGCTACAATATATTGTGACTGGGGCTGATGGAAGCTGTAGTTCAGCACCATCTGGAGGCTCCTAGTTTGGCAACCACTAGCCTAACCGATTTGGACCAAATTTAGTCCAGTTGTAGTGATAGTGAAAGGAAAACAGGCAGATTCATTCTTACCAGAACTACTTGCCAAAAGTGATATCTAACATGGCTACTAATAAAGAGCCACCTTGGATATCCCTTGATTGTAATTCTACATGCATTTAAAAAAAGAATAAAATGGCCCAGTCTGAAATAAATCATCATCTGAAAGCAGTTCAAAATAATTGCACCAGTAATCAAATGACAAAAAAACCTCTTCAAAAGCCAACTTCTGGCCAAGAATCAGAAAGCAAACAGTGATGGGGTTGGTGTAGGGAGGGCTTTCCGAGGGAGGCTGTTTCACAGTTCAGTGGCCCAGAAACTTGTTGATCCACCAGACTTCAGTTAGTGGTGGTGGGGTGGGGGTTATAGAATCACAGAATAGGTCACCTGATGTTGATCAAAGCATGTGGATACAAATATATGGGAAGAGGTGGTTGGATCCACTAGTGCTCTTACACAAGCAGAAGGCACTTAGTGCAAGATGGCCATTCATTTGTGCCAATTCCCTGTAGCAGCTCCTCCATGCCCCATCCCATGCTATTCTAGAGGGCTGCCCAATCCACAAGAGCAGCTTTGGCAGGGTTTGGAGAGCAGCAGTGAGAGAAGGGAAAGTGAGAGGAGTTCTGCTAATTTAACTTGGGATCCAAACAAATGTCCTTTATGGTTTCATTGAATCTTCATGATGAAGAATTACTATTTATAGGGAAGAAGTATTAGAGTCTAAGTTTTGGAAGCTTAAAAGTGAGGGGACTACCCCCACCCCCCGGATGCCAAAAGGTCAGCGTTAAAAATGTATTAATAACAAAAGGAAGATTCAGAACAAATACTATGAGAACCAATTTTTTGCAGAAAATCAAGCAGAAAAATAGGTAGCATTTTAAATAGATTTTTAAAATGAGAACATAAGGCAGCATAAAAAATAGGATCAACCAGACATGTATGTAAATGCATGCTTAAGAGGCATGGTTTAAAGTGGAAGTGCCTTTTTTCTTTAAAAGAAAAAAGAAAAAATAGTTGCATGGGAGCTGTGATCAGAGCTGGGAAGCTGGGATGAGGAAGTTACATCCCCGCCCCCCGCTCTTGCTCCGTTTCCTCCTCTTGAAATGGTTCTTTGGCAAAAAGCCACAAGGAGTCATTTTCCAATCAGTATTGACCTCCCTCAACTGTTTTTCAGAAAAAGAAACACTTTTAAACATGCCATTTAAGCACATATTTACATGCACATCTGATTTGATCCTTAGTTATCAACTATATGCTCATTGTCTTTATCTATTTATAATGCTACCCATTTCTCAGTTGTATTTTCTCCTTTCAAAGATGCCTTCTCAATCAGTGATCATTCTGAGTCTTCCTTCTGTTATACAGTATATTTTGCATTTGTTCGGTTTTGCAAACCACACTAGATGATGCTTCCATCTTCTGGGACAATCTCTCTGCCCTGAGAATGTCAGAAGAAAAGTCAGTATCCAAAAATGGTTGTCCAAAGCCCATTTCAAGGCTGCTTTAAACAGCCTTGGTTTAAGCCTCTGTCTTCAGGCAATGTAAGCCTTGGAATTTATTTTATGTTATATTTCAAAAATTTGCTCTACAGGTCTTTAGCTCCAGCTAGTGGCTCACAGCATGATGCTAACTTTGTTCAGCACCTTAAAACAAGACTCCAATGCAGCGATTGCACAGTATTCCACAGTAAGCAATCATGGAACAGAAAAAGAAACATCTTCCATTGTCTCTCTTTGAGTTATTGAAATCTTACTTGTGTCCACCTAAATCCATTTTCTGTCCCTCCACATCTGTTCTTTCCAGTGCAACCCTACCTAAAAGTACTTCCATTTGTTAAATTTCCATTTATCTAGTTTTTTAATCCAATGATAAAATCAGAATGTGTTGTAATTGATAATGAATTTAGGCTGATTTAAACAAGCTGCTGGGTATGCAAAAAACTATTTGTGCAGGGGGCTCCATGTGGACTGGTTCTGCATGGACTTGCACATGGCTGGCACCTTTTGTGTGCAGTATTTACATGCCAGTGACCTGTGACCTGGATGAATGCTGCACTGGCATGCAGATACTGCAAATTCAAAGGCTAGCACATGGTTTAATAACCTTTTAAATATTACTAGCTGATCCGGCACAGAGCATCTGTGCCACTAGTTCTCCATCTATGCTCCCCATCTTCATTTCCCCCCGCCTTCAGCCTCAGTCTTCGTTCTGCTTTCCTTTCCCTCCCTTCAGCCAGCCTGGCGGCAATTTCCTTTCCTTCTCTGCCATCTGGCGGTGGTTTCCCTCGCCAGCCTGGCTGGCGCTTTCCTTGCCCACCCTTTGGGTGGCTACACCGCAACCGCCTGCTAGCCTGTGTGATGTAGGCGGCATGTGCGCGCACGGTGGCGACGGGCGCGCGTGCGCCGCTGCACGTGCATGCATGCTGCTCTTGAAGCTCTTCCAAAGGCTTTACAAACAATGACGGGGGCAGGGGCGGCAGCGAGGAACACTGCCGCCCCAAAAACTTCGCTTATCACTACAGCACCGGAGGGGGAAGAGTGGTGGGAGGGGTAAGTTCTACCCCCCCCCGCCCTTAAAGGGAGACCCCCCCTCGGTGCCAAACCGCCAGACCGGTCCGGCTCTGGACCGATCCGGAAGCCTCTAACATGGCCTCCGGACCGGTCCGTGCACATCCCTATTCTACACCACAGCCACCTCCCGGCCTGACAGCAGCTGTTTCTACACCATGGTCAGCCAGCCTGGCAGAAGCCACTTCCCATCTGCAGCTGGTCACCACTTCTCCTCCATAGCCAGTTGGCCAGCCTGATGGCAGCCACTTCTCCTCGGCAGCCATCCGGGCCACCCGTCCCCATCGCTAATCGGCAGCTCGCTCACAAACTCTGCCAAGAGCTGCCATGCATGGGATAAGCGATGGGTACACCATTAGAAATCACCATTACAAAAAGCAACTTTACTGGGAACAGCCTATATTCTGCAACGGTATCTATAACAACAGCAACAACATTGACAATAAAATTCAGCCATACCAGGTCCTTGGGAAGGACTCAATATCTGGATAAAACAAACCTTGCTCTTACTGCATTTGTTCTTAGTGCCTATTCTTGTGCAGCCAGTATTAATCCCTCTGTTTCTTTCTTCAAGTTGCCATTCTTAAGCCATTGCCAGGGTTGTTGTTATTATTATTATTATTATTATTACTGATGTGCACGGAACCGCGGTCCGGCGGTCCAGCACTGGTGTGTGGGGCTCTTTAAGGGCAGGGGAAGGTGTACTTACCCCCCCCCGCTGCGTTTCCCCCACCGGCGCATTTGTTTAGTAAAGCTTTTGGGGTGGCAAGATACCTCCCTGCCGCCCCTTCCCCCAGTCGTAGGCAAAAGGCATCACGAAACCTTTTGCATGTGTGCACGTTGCGCACGCACATCACGTCACGTCTCTGCGACACACACGCCCACGTGACACGGTGACACGATGTGCGCACGTGCAAAAGGCTTTGTGAAGCCTTTTGCCGATGACTGGGGGAAGGGGCGGCAGGGAGGTATCCTGCCACCCCAAAAGCTTCACTAAACGAACGCACTGGCGGGGGAAACGCGGCGGGGGAAACGCATCCTCCCCACCCGTAAAGAGCCCTCCACACCAGTGCCAGACCGCCGGACTGCCCTCATGTCCGGACCAGTTCGGAGGCCTTCAGAATGGCCTCCAGACCGGTCTGGGTTCATCCCTAATTATAATTTCTTGTTTACACAGTCAGACAGGTGCCATTGACTGGTTTGTTTTATCCAGACATTGAGTCCTTCCCAAGGACCTGGGATGGCTGAATTTTATTGTCAATTGTTATAGATATCGTCACAGAATATAGGCTGTTCCCAGTAAAGCTGCTTTTTGTAATTGGCTGATGGTTTTTTCTGTGGCCCCTATGGTGTTGAGGTATTATTATTATTATTATTATTATTATTATTATTATTATTATTATTAACAATGAATGTTTGTGCTGTATTTGTTTGTTGAATTAATGATGATGTAAAATCAAGTGAAGACAGAACATCCTGGAGAGAATCTATCTATGTGGTCTCTAAGAGTTAATGGCAATCAATCAATCAATTTAAAAAAATCAAGTGACCTGAACACATGAGAGCATCAGTCTATTGGGATGATTTCAATATATTTGAATGAATAGTTTTATTATGATCAGTGATCAGTTATATATACACATTGATACTACATAGAGATAAGAAGTAAATCATAGATAATACACCAACATAGAAGCCTCATGTAACAACATCTAAAAAGAAGGGCTGGAGGTTAGGTTCAATATATTTGAATAAGCTGTTTGGTCAGTCAGCCATTTGATCAATCAGCCATTTTGCTCAGTTTGCACAGCCATTTTGTTCAATAAATATCCTTGAAACCTTCATTTGGAGAGCTCGCATTCAGACTATGTAAACCAGCTAAATTTGCCCAAAATGAACATAAAAATTTGGGTCAGCTCCACTTAAATAACTGCTTCCAGTTACATCCAATATACATGCTCGATGAAGCAGCAAACCAAGTAGAAGCATTAAGCTCTTCCTAAGTTTCCATTGTCAATGAACTAAATGTAGTTATCCAAGAGTAGCAAAAATAACATACATTAAGGCTGCAATTAACTACCAAGGAAACTAACAAAACACTCAGGATCAGTGCACAAGACTATCTGTCCACAAGGTCAGCTGCTGTTGAATATTTGAAATAATTTCTTTAGAAAAATAAAATAGACCCCACTTTCTTTGAATTACTGTGGGCTTTCAAAGTGTGTATAAAGTGTTATGCAAGGAAGGAGACAAAGCTATTTTACCAGGCAAGCAGATATTCCAAATTACTGGTTCTTAACAAGCATGGTAATACATCAGTCAGAAGCAATAAATTTAAACTTAATGAAATCACAATTTGCCTACAGTGCATTTCACTTTGACATTTTCTACATTGCCACGGTGCTTTGATAAAGTTTTTTAAAATGCAAAGAAAGTGTCTGTAAGGCTAAAGAGCAGACTTGGTGCCATTGTGCCCAATGGAACATTACAGTACTTAAGTTCCATCACTATATGCCCTGTGGCAGACTAAGCCCGAATGTTAACATAGGCTCAGTTTTCATTATCATCATGTGATTATCCATTTTACTGCATTTAACTGATAATACAACTACCAACTCACCTTAAAAGAATTAGCTTGGAGGTTTCATTGCTTTCCAAATGGAATTCATTTGACAAACAAATGACAATTAGACCACTCTCCCTGCTCTGTGTCAGGATGGGTTTTGATTGAACCTAGACCAATTTACAATTTTTAAATGAGTTTAGACATTTACATTTAAAATGTCTAGAGGAAATTAGCCCTGGGATATCTAACAGCCAAAATGCTTTTTGAAGTTGATTATTATTTGATCTAGTACCCTCTACCTGTACATTTTGTTCTGACTTCAAAGTTTTGGAATGAAAATGCCACCTACACCTCAAAGCAGAGGGAAAACTTAAAAGCACTTTTGCTCATTATGTTATGCAAAGAAACCTATATTTTAATATTCGTTTAATATGGTTAGTTAGCTTTAATGACAGCAGTTTGACAGTGTCATAGTTTTTGGATATGAGACATTGATTGAAGTTTCTGGTTCTTGTCTTCTCTCTCTCTCTCTCTCTCTCAGAGGAAAAGGAAAAGAATCGTTTGAAGGTACAATTCACATGCCCCATCCATCCATTCTGCATATAAATGTAACCCTTCGGAAAGGAATGTGACAAGAAAGTTTTAAAAGAATGTTATTGTTCAGTGGATGGAAATCATTCTTAGTTATATATGGCTTCATGTCAAATATGCCTTAGTATATTTAGTGTTTAGCTTCAAGAAGCTGTCAGTAATTTTGTCATAAATATGCAAGAATTGATAATAGGGTGACAAGAATTGGACTAAACTTTGACACAGGTGTGTGTTCAGCCGCGGGATAATTAACATCATCTCTTTCCTCCTGCTTTTGTTTGCCATATTTATGTTGTTAGTAGTGTGGTGGTGATGATATTGATTTTAAAAATCCACAAATATGTTTGCATGGTGTACTGCTGCAGCAAAAAATTAAAAAGGGGGAATTCAATGGCGAGTGGTTAGTTAAGGCAGATGTTACAGGTCTAATGAAATCTCTTACATACTTAATTTTATTATACTCATAGACCAACCAAAGAAAAAATACAAGTATGTGGAAACAAGTAAACAGTAGATTGACCAATACTGAGACACAGTTTCTTGGTTCTGATATTCACAGCATTTACAAAGAATTATGTAACTGTAATTAACAGTGATGAAATATAGTAAGGTCGTGCACGTGACCATAATCGCTGGCAGTGTGGAGGGTTGGAAGAGAGGAGAGCTGGTCTTGCAAGCATGACTTGTCGCCTTAGCAAAGCAGGGGCTGCCCTGGTTACAAATGAATGGGAGACTAGAAGTGTGAGCAATGTAAGATATTCCCCTCAGGGAGGAGAATCAGAAGGTTCCAAGTTCCTTCCCTGGCATCTCCAAGATAGGGCTGAGAGAGATTCCTGCCTGCAACCTTGGAGAAGCCGCTACCAGTCTGTGAAGACAATACTGAGCTAGATAGACCAGTGGTCTGAGTCAGTATATGGCAGCTTCCTATGTTCCTATGTAAGGTGGATGGACTCGATTACGACAGCAATGTATAGGCCACTAAGAGACCTTAAAGGCCAAGCTGAAGACAGATCATCCTGGAAAGAATCTATGTGGTTGCTTCGAGTCAACTTGACGGCACTTAATCAATCAATCAATCAATATTTATGCAAATATGCATTAGCATAAACATTTCCTGGTGCAGCACAGGCCAGGGATAGACTAAAGAGGATTTCAGGGCACCCAGAGGGTGTGGAGGCCCTGGACTTCAGCCCGGAAGTCCAGGGGTAAGAGGACGTCTGCACATGAGCAGCCTAAACTAGGCTTGGCTGTCCTAGCTTGGGTTAGGGTGCTCATGAGAATAGCCTTAGTATTAGCTTGTTTGTGTGTCATCTTATACCTGGTATTAATTTCAGTATAATCACAGAATAAAACAAACAGTGTAACTGGACACATACAACAGATTCAGCCTCAGTACTCCTACAGAGCAAAAGAACTAGCAAGAAGGATCTGCCCAAATCTTTCATGTTGTAACTCAGTAGAATATTGAACCTATTACTAAATTACACCAACATCAATAAGATTAAGTTAGTCAGAATTTAAAATGTTAACTGCAGCCTTGAGTGACTTTTTTGTTGGCCGTCAGAATGCGGGGGGTGGGGGTGGCTCCCATTTCTTTCAGTGTAACATGTTCCATTTCTTTCAGCTACCTTTCGCTGGATTGTGTCTATACTGCAAACAAGACATGCAAGATCCCAAAACTGTCAGACTCAAGCAAACAAACATTTGTTCAGACTCAAATGTTTAGATAATAGGTAGGCTATTTACACATGTAATAATTGGATATAAATGTTAAACCAGCCTGATGGCTTATAGGTTTTGATGTTGACAATGCAACATCACAAAACATTTGGTTTTAACTGTGGATGACACAATAAGGCTATTCTCACATGCAGCAAAACTCGGACTAGGGAAGCCCAGCCTGGTTTTTGCTGCATGTGAGAACCAGGAGCCATGTGGCTCCCAGCAGCAGCTCAGCGGCAAGCTCACCTAAATACCCCCCCCCCTTAAACAAGGTTAGTGGAGTGAGTGCACCATTAACCTCATTCAATTGATCGTGTGTCAGCTGTGGCAGGCACACTTGGAAAAGGGGGAGAGGGGACCCCAGGCACGCGCTGCACACTTGTGTGATGCATTGCTGGGGCTCCGGGGGTGGGGCACCACACGGTGGTGCTTCCCTTTGCCCAACCCCTGGAGCTGCCGGGCAAGCCTCCAGTCAACTGGGCAGGCAATCCACAGAGATCGTCTGCGAGGAAGGTAAATTAAACCCTTCATCCCCACAGACCGCCTTGGAGCTCTTCTAATGGATCATGAGAAGAGCTCTTAAGTCTGCCTATTGGTCCATCCAGCCCAGAATTATCTGCTTTGCTGGCAGCAGCTTTCCAAGGCATCTGTTAGAGGCCTATGTCCTTCAGTGAATATGTCTGCAACCTTTTCCACATAACATGTCTTCTGCCACTGAGCTGTGGCATATCCCCAGTCAATGCAAAGCCTGTGCATTGACTTATTTATAATAAATTGTCAAAGGATATTGGTGAAAGGTTTATGGATCAGAGGATAAAAATATGTAATGGTGAATTCAATCTCAAAGAAAGTACCAGATGTGATGTTGCTATCTATTACGTATCTATGTATTACATGTATATACTGTTCTTATACATTTATATACATAACTAATCAATCTGGTCCTTGATCTGGGTCTTCTGGGACATTACAGTTTTATTGGTTTCATTTGCAACAACACAGACGTTGCACACGAAAAGCAGAGAGTTACTTGGCATTTCTTTTAAAAGTGAGATTTCATTTTTTTATTTATATATTTCATTTGCTACATATCTTAGGGGACATTAAGAGATTAGCAGTTATGCAGTTTGTTCTGAACATTAATGCTAATCCTTAAAGATAGGTGAAGGGTAATTTCATTAGTTTTTATAAAGATTTGCAATAAAGCTAACCATTCAGTCAACAGAGTGAAATAAGACATTTAGCATTCTGCTCCTATGGATCCCAGCAGGGTCCCTGCACTTCTACCAAGACATTAGAAGGAACTGGTATCTCTAAAGTAAGACCACATTCTCCAAACCTTGTTTCATGTAAAGCAGATTTGTCCTTTATTTCCTCAAAATGTCATAGGAGATCGTTGGATGTGATTTGACATACTGCAGTTCAGGAAAGGAAACCAAGTTAGACAATACACTACAATCAATTGATGCCAGAAATCAGCCATTATGCTGTACAAGATCTCATGAATAATTTCTCAGCTGTGATTTAGCATTAATCTAGCTGGTTCATACAAAGATATTTTGACACCAATTAAATGCCAAGTGGTTCTTTTAAAAAGTATTTCTTTAATTTTCATGTTATGTTGGCAATCAATGTCTACATGGATACATATATTATGCTGGTGTTTTTTTTTAAAAAAAGTAATATTTCTTTATTTTCTCACTTAAGTTCCAAGTCCTTCTTTGTGCCTGAATATCAAATATATACAAGTGAGCTTTGCATAAATTTCTTAGATGGACTTCTTCCCCTATGACATATACACTATTATTATTAAACTAGGGCAAACAGTTCCATATGGTTTTCTAGTATGTGCGTCTGCAAAATCTTTTGATGGTAGTTTGGATTCCAAAGCAACTGCTAGTGTGCTAACCACTTAGAAGCTTCAGAATGGAAAACTCCAGTGTTGCCCTCTTATACAGTACATCTCTCCCATTGTCATTGGTGCTCACCACAGTCATGATATTGCCTAGATGGACATTCACTCTCACCATACCAACGTTATGTTCTTGCAACAATGATCCTTTAGAATAGTCCTGACCTAGAGAGAGTAGAACCCTGCTGCATCATTCACAAGCAAGCTACCAATAGGTTGGAAGGAGCTGCAAGTCTGGTGAGAATTGTGTGTCCACTGCTGAGCTCATGTCTCTCAAGAGGGAGGCACCTTGGTAAACTCTACCTAAGCAGGGTACTGCTCAGGGTCCGCACAAAATTATATCTTAATTTTGTTTATAATAGGTTTGCATAGACTTGTTTGCCTGCAGCCAGTTGGCATCTTGGCTGGGATCACACATAGTGGGGAACCTGAGGATTTCCCAGCCTGAGATATGGAGGGAACTTGAAAGTGGTGCTGCAGACAATCACATATCTCGGTTTGTTGGAAGTAGCGGAGTGGAGCCAGAGGTATGCCCCTTGCCTGGGCCTCCAAGTGACACCATGGCTGCTGTCCAGCTCTGCCTTGTGTGCCATGCTTCAACTGGCAAGTGTTCACTATGTCATTCATCGTGTAGTCATTGGTCATGATTGCAAAGGGGGCTGGCTCACCTGAAATTAAAGGTTCATGAAGATGAACTTCCCATGAAATTTCCCATGAAATTGATTGCCAGGAAATTTAGGACTAGCAAAAGGAGATACTTTTTCACACAATGCATAATCAACTTGTGGAACTCTCTGCCACAAGATGTGGTGACAGCCAACAACCTGGATGGCTTTAAGAGGGGTTTGGATAACTTCATGGAGGAGAGGTCTATCAACGGCTACTAGTCGGAGGGCTATAGGCCACCTCCAGCCACAAAGGCAGGATGCCTCTGAGTACCAGTTGCAGGGGAGTAACAGCAGAAGAGAGGGCATGCCCTCCACTCCTGCCTGTAGGCTTCTAGCAGCATCTGGTGGGCCACTGTGTGAAACAGGATGCTGGACTAGATGGGCCTTGGGCCTGATCCAGCAGGGCTGTTCTTGTGTTCTTACATTCTTAAGAGCATGAGTTCAGACATAGCATGCCCTTCTGGGCAAGCAGCACTTGGTTTGGCAAGTTACATATGGTTATATCTCTCAGTTCGATACCCCGAGTAAAGCTCAGGTTCCTACCTTGGCATAGGTTCAGATGATCATGGGCAAATCACTTACTGACTTTGCAAGTAGGTTCTGTATTATGTGTGAACTTGCCACTTGTATGTGAACTTGCCATTTGCACTCTGCACAAGACTGGCAGACATCCTGATTAATCCTCTGCTTGCACAAAGAACAAAGTGGTGCTCATGCAAGAAGGTTGTGGAGCTGTGCAAAGCTGTGGTGCTCCAATGAAGCTGTGCAACCACTAGTGGAAAACCTTCTCGGGAATATATCCAAAGTTGCGTTACAAGGCTGCGTAATGAATGTTGTGCAAGTCCTTGCACAGCAATGCTGTAACAGAGTCTTGAGAACAATCCAGTGGAAGAGCAATTGCACAATTTGTTGACATCTTCTGCTAGCTAGCACAAGGACTGGTTCTGAACAGATGCTCCTTTCTTTGCACAACAGCCTTGCACTTCGTCTTTAAGCTAGCAGAACAACATTATGCTACAGCAACACTGGTTTGAAATCCAGACTCTTGACATAGTGGAACTTACCTGTGCAATGTCCTTCCACTGTTAGTCAGGGTGTCGGCCACTCTCCTTTTGTAATCTTCCCTGCCTCCGGTCCTCAAGTGCTTACTTTATTGCATTTTCATTGCATTTTCTTTTTTAATGTGTGTTTTCGACCTTCTTGTCATATATTGAATACATTGTAGTGAGTGGCTGACATCCAGAGCAGCAATCTGGCCACTCAGCAGAGCTGCGTCCCTCCCTGGGCCAAGAAGCCGCTCTTCACTCCAACCAGAGTCTGCCTGAGCAACCGAGTGCAGATGGAGAGTGAGCAGAGAGCTTGTTGCTCTCCCTTGCTTCCATTAGTGCTCTTTGCCTTCCAAAATTAGTGTCGTCTGGTGGTATATAGCAGTCCCCTCCTGGACTGCTGCCAGGGGCTGACATCCTGAATGGGTTTATTTAAATGTTACATTGCAATTAAAATGGGATGCCTTAAAAGACAGGTCTAACTTGTCCTTTTAATTTCAATAGGACTTCCTCAAGTAAATTTAGTCAGGTTGTCTGTCAGGGACATTATGCATTCTGAAGCTTTCTTTGTTATCAGTATCCATGGATCCAGTGTCCGTGGCTTCGTGTATCCACCGTCAGGGAACTGACACCCGACCTCAGCATATGCAGTGGGGAAAGATAGGGAAAGGGTTAAGTCATTTGCAAACAGAGCCATTTTGTGGCTCGTTAAGTTTTTAAAAAACTTTTTTTCTGAAAAGAAAAGGAAGCATTTGTACTTCTGGGGGGCATTGCTGGATTACTAGAGGCTTGCCGAGCATGGTAGGGCACTTTATTCCATCCTTTTTGACAGCTTTCTGCTGTTTTGTACAAGATTTTCGGGCCTCCAGGAACCTAAACCCCATGATCCCATAGACATAATGTATTCGTTGTTTCACTATCCATGGTAATTGCGAAGAACAGAACCCCCTGCAAATGCAGAGGTCCAACTGTATACTGTTTGGTAAATATACTGAAATCCAAAACAAGGAAAATACCACAACACGTCTTGTTTTCCTTTTATCTGTTTGATAGTACACTTCCCATTATTCATTAAAATTGTTAATAAAAAATTTAATGCATTTTTTGTACAATAAAGCATTTATATTGTTGCCTACTCTTGTTTGTTTGGTGTTTTTGGCTTGGTTTTTCAAGTGTCATGGTCAGCCAGATAGAGTGTTCCTGTGGCAAGAGGGCAGGTGAGCGGCAGTTTGGGATCACTGCATGGGGGGTTGAGCTTTTGGGCATGAGCAGCCGCTCAGCTTAGCGGGAATGGTGTCTGGTGTCTGTTCTTTTTTGAGATGGGGGGAGCAGAGAGGCATTGCAGGAGATTTTAAGCACTGGAAGAAGCCGATGGGAGTACATGGGCTGGCCCTTTTCAGCTGCCACCTGGAAAGAAAGGAAAGGAAAGCCCTTTGAAACTGCACACAGGGCTGGATTAACAGATAGCTAGGCAAAGCAGGGAAAGGATCTCAGAGTCCAGCTGATTTGTCACCAAAATTTGTTGCAAGTGCCTACTTTGCCTATCCTTTAATCCACCTCTGATTGTGCTAGGTTTGATGAAATAACTCCCTGTTGCACACTGGTGTCTGAGAGGTCATTTGAATGCAGAGCACAATAAACGAATCATTGAATATAATGGCTGGAACTTGGGCTAATGCTTCACTAACACATAGGTATATTATGGGAGTCGTAGTCCAAAAACTGCTGGGGGGCCTACGTTGAGCAGGTCTCAGATAGAACTATTACAATCTATGAAGCAATTACAATTGGGAGTGTCCTGTTGTTCAACCCTGATAGGCAAAGCACTGAGAAATCAATTGGCAAGAACTGGTGAATCCTGCATCCACAATTGTCGGAGGGCACAGACAGTTCAAGCAGCATGGCTGAAAAGAAAGTATTAATACCTCAAAAGGAGCAATGCCCCCGATTGTCTTCTCCATATTGGAGAAAGCATATTGGAGGAGGCAGTGCAGCATATAGTTTGTTAAGAGAAGCTTTGGAGGCAGGAGGAAGCCAAACAGGGTTAGGCGTTGCCACATATCTCAAAATGGGGGCAGAAGTTTAGGCTTTAGCTGAGAGCTCTGGAGAGGGAAAGTAGCATTTTGAGCCCTTCTAGAAAAGACCACATCAACAATATTAAAAGTCTGCATCCAGTTTTTAAAGGGATGCACCCAGCAAGGTGAGACATTGACTGGAATCTAAAAGGCTGCCTGTGAAACATTGAGGCGCTTCACACATGTGTGAAGTGCCTGAGGGGGTTCTGCGGGGAGAGCTGGCAGGGGCTGTGGGGATCAGGGGTTGTGCGGCCCCTGGAAGTTCCAGGATGCAAGGGGCATCCTCGAGAGACTTGCAGCCTCCCGGCTGGGGTTCTACTCACACTGCGGTGACACACTGCGGTGCCACACGAGCAACAAAATGAGGTTAACAGAGCGCTCGCTCCATTAACCTCATTTAAGGGGAGGGTGGTTTAGGCGGGTTAGCTGCCTTGGGAGCACCGGGATCGCCTGTGAGCCCGGTGGTTACCACGACCACTGGAAAGCATGCTAAGCTCCCTTAGCACACTTTGCAGGGATCATGGGAATAGCTTCATTGATTCATTCATGTTGGCTAGGACCCTGGCAGCATCAGCTCTCAGCTGCAATGTCGCATAGTGACCACTGCATGGGGGAATTAGGGTCATAGATAAAAGTGCTGGACTCCTCCCTTCTTTGCTCTTCCAGTGCTAGTCTCCATTTTGTCTCAGAGATGGCTGCTTGTTTTTGTCTCTCTCTTCAGCCATGAGCTACAGCTGAAATTAAGCTGCAGGCTTTTTCACATGTCCTTTTGTACATTCTAAATAAATCCTTGTTGTTCTTCAAACTTAAAAGAACAGACCTCTTGTTTGGCTGAATTCTCTCCAAACTGGCTCTGCTTTACTAATGGGAGTTGAACTGCCATTCTTCCTCTACGTTTGTTTGTTTGTTTGTTTGTTTGTTTGTTTGTTTGTTTGTTTCTACTACTTTTCAACAAAAAAGTTCTCAAAGTAGTTTATGCAGCAAAAGAAACACAGGAGCCACTTTAGAACAACTAGCTGGAAGGAGCAAAAGGGTGGCAAAGAACATTACTAGGGGAGAAAGGATTTCACTATACATTAAATATGTATAAAGATAAGGTAATTAATGTTTTTAGTTTATTAACCTTATTAATGACGCTTGCTTGGCATGCTGAAACTAAGTCAGAAAATGGGCCAGATTCCTCTTAGAAAACACGAAGCCCTTTCTCACGCTCCTGTGAGAGAGCTTGAGGGCGGGCGGCAGGGAAGGCATCAGAAGCTTGCCTTCCCCACAGGTGATCTAGCTGCTGGGTCTGGGCAAGTCAGAGTGCGTGGAGCACATGCCCAGATGGTCTGCTGCTACCTCAGGCAGTGCGGGGGTCAGGACGCATGGCCTGGGTCCCCGGAAATTCCACAATGCACCTCAGAAGTACACATTGCATTGTTGGGATCCATCCCCCCCCCCAACCCCAGCAATAGCTGGGAGCCCACTCCTGTGCCAGTGCTGGCTGGCAACAGCCGACACGCCCACACGAGCATTTAGCCTGAGTTAAGGGTGCGCTTGCACTTCAGCTGAACCTCGGCTAACCAGCGGGCTCTGTGGGCAGGTTTGCTGCTGTGGTGCCAGCACGAGGCACTCAACTCTTGCCAGTTCTCACAGGCAGCCAAGCCTGGGCTTAGCTGCCCTCTCCCAGTCTTGACTGCTCGTGAGAAGAGCCTCACTGTCTTTGGGGATTAGGCCCAACCCTCCAATCTGCTTTCCAGACTAGTTTTCTCTTCCTTTCCAAGACCATGTGGCAGGAAAAACTGGATGGGGAAAGAGATGACTACCAAGTCAGAAGAAATCTGCAGGGGAGATGACCCAGCACCCCCTGCACACATGGTCTCCGCCAGCCCAGTTCCTGGCCAGGAAGAAAGCTAAAGGGTTGGCCTGAATCCTGAGAAGTTGGAGGGCTCTTGTATCTGCCTGATTCTGCTACTTGTTCTAGGATAGAGGAATGAGTAAATGAAGCTTCTTTAAACTACAGAGGCCTTTTAAAGTAATTAATTCAGGCTATAGGGTCATGCTATACTATGACTATACTCTCTGCCACTTTTTTGTAAGAGTTCCAGTCTGGTGGGTGGGGGAAAGCGGGGCAGGAAATATTTGGGTGGGAGTGCCTGCTACCCATTTCTCCCCCTTGAAGTCATCCTGAAGAAATGAGAAGATGATCCCTTATTCCAATTTTTAAATACCATGCATGCATTTGGGCTTATTAAATCTCTGTTCCCCATTGTATCCCCTCACCACACAAAAGCTAGTCATCACACAGAAAGCAAGGAGGCTCTCTGAAGAGGGCTTTGCTGTGGCACAAGAGAGAGTGGGCAGAACGAAAAACTGGTACCTGCCTGTGCATGTGTGGAAGCCGGAGCGGCCAGTGACGGCAGCACCGGGGTGGTGGCAAGAAGCACCTTCAAGGAGTAATAATTAGGCATGTAAGCAGCACCTGCAAGCTGTTGCGCTGCACCCGCAATCCTGTGCAGGGCAGAAGTACTCCACCCAGCATCCAGAGGAGCTGCAGCGTGGCCCTAGCTTCTGCTCGTGAATCGAGCCTCCACACACGCCCCAGAGACCAGGGCCATGCCTTGGCTCTGCCAGATGCTGGGTGGAACATCGCTACCCCATGCAGGACTGCGGGTGGAGCACAGCAGCTTGCAGATGCTGCTTACATGCTGGTTAGCACCTGCTTGTTATTCCTTAAAGGTGCTTCTCACCGCCCCCACAGTGCTGCCCTTACCAGATGCTCCTGTGTGGAAGGGACATGCACAGGGTTCCTTGCACCCCAGCCATTGTCTCAGAAACATCCCTGTAAGACTAGTAGTACCTTGGTGTTATCCAAGCATGTATACTGGTGTTATTATTTTGTTGAATTTTATCTGAATTTTACCGGTGAGTTCTTCCTTGTGAAACAGGTAAGTTGGTCTAAACTTCTCTGAGGGGAAGGCAGAAGAGGTGCCCAGGTCAGTGAGAGACCAGCTCCTAGAGAGACCAGCACTGACCTAAGAGGACTGTTTCGGCAGCCCTTCTCCAGTGTTTGCAGGGCTTACTGAAAGATTTGTGTGCCCTGAGTGAAGCAAGAACAGAAAAGCCCAGGCCCCACGGGGAGCTCTTGTCCGCAGCTTAAAAAAAACCAAAAAAATCAATGGCCTAAGACAAGAGTACTTTAAAAATCTTCAGTGATATCTTTGTTTTAATATTGTAAACTGCTTTATTTGCCTTCGTCGAGGCAGTATACAAATGCAATAAATAAATAAGACAGAATTGTATTTTTATTTTTTTGAGCAACTACCTCTGTAATAGAAGACTATGCATTTCCTGAAGACCATAACATATGACATGGGACAAATAATAGTTAACTGTGTGCTTCATTTTTGATTGTGCAGTAATAAGAATGAACTATTCCAGAAGAGATTGGTCAAATTTTTAAAAGATACTTTTAATAAGATGATATAAAGGCGATGAAGAACTCATTCTCCAGAAGAACACAAATTTTTCAAGACCTCTTTAATGCGCAAATAAAAGAAGACATAAAACAGATGTTAAAATAGCAAACGTTTCGATGTTACACATCAGCTTCGGTGCTATTATTTTATTAACAGCTTCAATGCTATTAATAACTTCAATGCTATTAACAGCATAAAATGCTATTATTTTGTTAATAGCTTCAGTGCAATTATCTTTGTATTTTACAAAATGGGAAGACACATTTGGGGCTGGAGTGGTGGGGTGTCAAAAGATTATTTCAGCCCTGTACAATACGTTTAATAAATACAATGTAGACAGTACTGATTTGTGTGAGCGAATTTTGAAATCCATTAGGAATGCACGGGGAGTAATCTGATTCAACAAGTCAATATTTCTTCTTCTTCTCTCAAAAACATAATATCTGTAATATTTAAAAGACACTTTAAAAATAATTATAGATAGATTTGGGTGTTAATTGAATGATATCTCATATTTGAAGTATAGTATAATGGAATATTTGTTTCTTTTAAAATGTATTACTCAACATTATTTATTTCACCCCACTCTGCCAATTTCCCTCCATTCTCACCACTGCCACTTGTTCAGATCACCTCCCTCGCCCTCCACTAGAATTCTTTTAGCAGCTCCCAAGAGAGGCATAGAAGTCACTATGATGTAAGAATGCACCCAGCAAGGCATTTCTGCACATAAATATCTATCTATGAAGAAAACACTTTAGTCAGTTAGATTGCCGCCATAGTCCATTCATTTCAATGCATGAAAACATTGGAAAAATTATCTTCTGCCTTGAAAATGCAGAGTGGAACTATTCAGAGCTGAATAATTGTGATCCAATTGCCTAAGGAAAAGGTTTAGAGAGTAAGCTGAATGGACAGAAGGAATCTTTGTATTTTACAAAATGGGAGGACATATTTGGTGGGGGTAGGGGGTCAAAAGATTCTTTCGGCCCTGTACATTTAATAAATACAATGTAAACACCATTGATTTGTGTAAGCGAATATTGAAATCCATTAGGAATGCACTCGGAGTAATCTGATTCAACAAGTCAGTATGTTTTTTTCTTCTTTCAAAAACTCAATATCTGTAGTACATTGTTTGAGATGAAGCTTAGGTTACTTTTCTTGCCCGTGCAATAATTCCCACACCATAAATTCAGATGAAATTATATCAATATATACAGCAAATGGATGTCTGGACCACTATCGTTTTCTGGCTCTCAGATGTAGAAGCTGACATACAAGTAAATCCCCAGCTGCTTTGAGCAAAACGATTACAAAAGTGCCATTGCCTGGGAACTGTTATTAGCTATCTTGACCAGGAGCGGCTGTTAGAGTTTGTGGTTTCTGCTCTGAATATTAAACTTCAGCACACAAGAGTCCTTATTGTGGGGAACACTTGGAAATGGTAATGCTAAATTGCCTTATATTTGTGGGATTTGATTGCTTTAGATGATACAGGCCTGGTCGGTGGGCCTCTCTTTCTGCATACATTTCCAGATTATAAATCATGCCTTTGACGGTATATCTACCATAACCAGTTCTCAGTTTCCATTGGTTCATTCTTTATATTACAGCTGGCAACTGCCATTTCAAGCCATTCATGTGAATGACATATTTTGGATGATTTATAGGGGAAAGGGCTAAATTCAAGGTATTCTGGATGCCTGATTTTATTAACATGTTAGCGTATAGAAGGTGGGATGGTTCGCAGACTGCTCCTAAAAAGGTAATTATGCTATTTTGTCATCGTGCCGTGCTGAATTTTCTCCACATACGTAGTGTGAAAAAAGGGATTTTGGGGACCTATTTTTGCCAACACATCCAATTTACATTGTTTATTGTTATTTGCATCCGATTCACAGCCCAAATCAGCTGCTGATTCCATACATGTTTTAACGTCAGCTAATTGGGGACCATGATGACATCATGACATTATTAGTCAGTCAGATTTGGCTATATGACAACATTATGAAGCCATTAAAGAGTGAGAGCAATGCTTCTTGCCTTTACTCTGAACTGGCTTTGACCAACGCCTTGACCAGTAGTCAGATTTAGCTACATCAAAAAGCCAATTCAGAGTAATCACAGAAGGCATTGTCCTTACCTTTGCCCTTGTTACACTCCTCCCCCATTAATAAAGCCTGCAAAGTGAGTTGTGAAACTGGTTTCGGGGACGGAATTCAGTTTAGCCTTATTTTATTGCAATGAATATTTACTTCAACTTCTTGTGTTTATCACATCTTTCTGGAGCTCTCTATCCATAACTGTATGGCGAATTACTAGCTAGATTTTGGAAGGAGATATTTTTTAGACATCATTAACACTCAGAGCTAAAGCAGATATTAAAATTACCTCATAATTTCTGGTCTTTTCACATAATGTTTTGATAGTTTGTAAGGCATACCACATGCAGGAGTCATGCTGTGTCTCCTTTCTGCTTCAGGAATAAACATCATAAATTTCATGATTATTTTCATGTTGTCTTTTGTCACTGTGATAGTTTGCGTTGTGATCACATGATAGTTTGCATTATGATCACATTGTGATAGTTTGCATTATGATCACATGATTATCTGCCAAATAGCTCCTGCAGGTGCCAGAGTTGCTCATCTTGCATTAAGTCTTTATGGTAGTTTCTTGAAGTACTGGCATCCTTTGTTTGACTATGTAATAAATGCAATAATGCCATTTTGGCAAAGTGCAGAGTAGGAATGTGCAGAACATTTCAAGCGTGAAATGTTTTGACTCAGAACAGGCCGTTCACAGCATTTAGAGCTCAAAGCAAAACTCCCTCTAAATAAAGGGCCTGTTTCAAGCTTGGAATGGAACACCCCCATTTCAATTGGAAATGTTTTGATGTTGCCATTTTAGAGGCCTGTCCTTCCCTTGCTAATTGGTTTTCTGGCACTGGCTCCCAATTGGCTTGCAATCTCCTTACTTCTTGATTGGCTTGTTATCATACAAATCAAGTGTTGTCATGGGCAACTGTGCCCCAATTGGCTGGAAGGATGGGGGAAGAGGGGGAACACAAAAGAAGGGAATTTCAAAATGTATTCAAAGGGACTGAGAGGCAGAGAGAGACCTTATACTGTGACTGAATAGGACACATCAGGAGAGGAGAGTTAGATTTTGTGGTTTTCTTTTTCTCAGCACTGAGTATAACATGCTGTCCTATTGCTGCTATAACTATTTGTTTTTGCTGGATCTTAGATTGAAAAAGGCAGAACTTGGAAGAACTTCCTTCAACCTACCTTGAGTTGTGGTTTGTTTTGTTTGTGAGCTAGTGTTATAGCGAGAAATGGGCAGTGGCAGTTCTCTCTCTTTCTGTGTAATAATTCTTGATGATTGCTGTGATGAGCTCCATGTCTGGCCTTGAGACTAACCTGTGCTTCACTCGCTTCTCTGGTCTGCTCTACAATCTGCATTGCAAGGTGGACAGTCAAAATGTGGTTGAAGTTACTCTAGTTGACATTATGGCTATGTTTGCTGCTGAGTAAGGGTGATGCTGCTATGGCAGTTGTTGCAATGCTAGAAAGGAAGGAGTCATAATTGCGTGTGAGAGAGCAACTTTTGCCAATGATGCAATGATTGCACGGCAGGCACAGTGGCTGGCAGTGAATTCTGAGTCAGTGATTCTTTTCTGGCCACTTTTGGACTGTGTATGAAATGTGTGTTCTGTGTTGAGAAGGACTGTAATGTTTTTCAAGACAGGGTTGCAAAATACATTGCAAATTGCAATATGAAACTTGTGTGCATGCAGTCTGTGAGTGCAGCTTGTTCCGGCCATACGGAACAATGGGGAAACACAAGACAGACCATTATTCCCCATCATTAGCTCCTAAGGAAACCAACGTGAGTTGTGTGGCAGGCCATTCTGGGTGCTACCTACCACCCAACCCACAAAAGAAATGGGCAAGCACGTGATCTTAAACAAAGTTTTAACCTCCCCCCCAAAGCCCCCATTGGATCCTATGGGGAAAGGTTACAAATTTGTTAAAAATCACGCGCTTGTCCATTTCTTTTGTGGGTTGGGTGGTAGGTACTTATCATGCCCTCTCCCACAACCTACTTATCATGCCCTCCCACACAACCTAGGAGCTACCCAGGCAGAACAATGGGGTGATTCAAGTTTCTCCATTGTTCCCTATGGCCAAAACACTTTAAATGTTTTGAGTTGTTTTTTGAAACAGCTGACTCTACTGCTGTTTTGGCAAAATGTTTCAGCTGTTTGCATTTTGTTTCAAGCTCAAAACAGAATGCAAAACCCATTTCATGCACATCCCTAGTGCAGAGTCTACAGAAAAAGCCTAGAGAACATTTTCCTAAACAAGTTATGCATCATGAGATATTTAAAAAGGAAATATGGGTGGGGACGAGAGAATGTTGTTTTCTTCAACAACGATATATCATTACAAATTATGAAAATGTGGTAATGATGTTCTTCAGTTACCACCTCCGTTGATATATCCTTGATAAGTATAACGTCTGCATGACCTCTCACACTGGATTTACACATGCAGCAGAATGAAGAGGGAATGAGATATTATAATGAACTGTGCCACTTCCGACTGCAGGTGAGGAACTACATTTTTGAATAAAACAATTCTCCCCAGAAAAGGAAAACAGAACAAATAAAATGTGGATATAAAGAGAGACCCAAGTTACAGATGCCTCTCTTTGTTGCTAACTTTTGATTTTCGCTCAGGAACATATGCACACCAGGGATATACTGCAACATTTTGTTGCAGGTCCATACTTTTATACATAATAAAGAAGTAATATCTGTGTAATGGTTTCAACAATTCATTACAGTACCTTGCGGATACATTCCAAGTCATATCAAAAGATACCTTCCCCCCCACCTAACTTTCAGTTAATAATGATCACAAATGTGTATATGTCTCTAATAATTTTTCTTTTTCAAAATACTGAAACAAGACTACAGTAGCACACTTTTTTCATTAGATTGTAATTGATGTCTGTTTGAGTGATAGCTAGTACAAAACATTGTTTGTTTGTATACTGCCCCAAACTTGCATCTCTGGGCAGTTTACAACAAATTCAATGTAATTAAAACAATTAAAGGATAAAACAGTTTAAGACAAATTCACATTAGAAATCTAGATAAAAGTTTGGGTGAACATATTTTCGGTGGTTGCACCCTGTCTATGGAATAGCTTCCCCAGTGAGGTTCGCCTGGCCTCATCACTTTGTTCTTTTGGACACCAGGTAAAGGCCTTTTTGTTCACTCAGGCCTTTTAAATTCTGATTTTAAAACTGATTTTTAAAAGTTTTTAAATTGTTTTATATTGTATACTGTATCCGCACTTCCACTCCTTTTAGTCTTTTATAATTTAATGTGTTCTGTGTTTTTATTTGATGTCTTAATGCTGTGTTGTGAGCCGCCCAGAGAACAATTTGTCATGGGGTGGATAACAAAGTTGTTGTTAATTATTTATTAGTAGTAGTAGTAGTAGTAGTATTGGGGTGAACATGGCAGCATGCATTCTGATACTGATTGCCATTGGTAGCACATTACTTTCATTTTTTCAAATTGTGCAGCCACGTCCAGGAGCCTTACAGGCTCAAGTTGCTATATACACACTTTGCGCTTTGTATACCAAAACAAACCACACTCTTCCTTGTATCCCAACTGGCTGAACAAGAGATATATCAATGCATGGAATAGGACAATGGACCCCATTTGGAGTGCTAGGGTAGTGAGCTGACACATGTACAAGGAATGATGGGTGGGGGAGAGAATTGTGTAAGAGCCCAAATACTCTTCTGGGTTTAGCATCTGAACAGGTTCACATAGCCCTCCGTGGGCTGGGTGCGAGAAGCGAAGTAGCTCATAATAAATCACCACACTGAACTAACTATAGAACTATGCAATTGGTCTTCACCACTCATATTACCAATTTTTGTACTGCAGTGGATGAAACATTGTGGAGGAATTAATCTAATAGTGGCATAATGAGACAGCTGAGGGTTATCCGGGGCTCTGTGTTAAGAATGATTAAAAGCTGTGAAATTGTATTTAATAGTTATAGTCCAAGTTTTAGCTATAAGATTGTGTCCAATAATTCCTTTTGATTTTCTTTCCAATTTAACATTGCCTATTCTTCAAGGGGCAGTGGAGCATAATTCTTGATGATCGCTTTTTCCATTGCCATATATTATTATGCTGTATGAATTAACCTTTCAGTGAAGAACTGCTCCACTTCTGTTTAACCACTTATTTGCTACGCTGTGTATTAGCTACTATGTAATCCTTTGCCAAGTTAGCAGGGGAGTGCCCAGTTAGCAGGTTGTGTTATGACTCATAACATATTCTCTATATCAGAATTTTAAAAACCCAAGAACTAAAGATTAAGCCTGTGTTCATTTCAAACACTCCTACCAGAAACTCTCTGGTATAAGCATGGTGAACTCTTAGTAAACTGCCAACTAAGGGAATGATCTATCCAAAGGGTGCATTGTTAGAATGGTAAATGTTTAGCTGGTCTTCCCCCTAAGGAAGACATCCTGCTTTTGCATTAACATATACCTTATGTTGATCCTTCCTGGCTGGTTTACAATGGGGTGCATTCCTAGATTGAGTTATGCCTGTCACATACACTATTGAAATTGCTCTCTTCCTTATGCTTAGTTTGCAACATAATAGGTAAAGCTGGCAACCAATTGTTTTAGGCTGTCATCTTCTGAAACACCCATTGCCCCTTCCTCCCCTCCCAGACCCTACCCAGGAATGGAGCTTCAAGGATTATAGCTGCTGTTTGCAGAGTTTGATTATTTACCTCTTAAGATGTTTTCAGCAAAGGCAAACAGAGACAGTTCCTTCCTGATAAGATTTATTGGGTGTTTCCCCTTGAAATGAAGATTTGCTTTGTCACGAGAACTGGGTGTTTGTACTTTAGCTATTAACGCGTATGGAGATTCATGATAGCTGTTGCACTGCACCAAAGACTTTATGTTCAGATCAAAGGATCAAATGTATAAAGTCAAGGTGGCAGCAGGCATGAATTCAGCCATCATTTGCTCAAACTCACTGACTCTGTAAGGCTATACAGAAGCCCCACCAGATGTGGCTTGTTAGCAATCCCCTGTGTGTAACAGAGAATTGAAGCAAGTTGTGATCTGCACTCAGCTCCAGAAGAGGATTTCGGAGAGACACCATCCACCTGCCTAGCTGCTACATCACCATTCACAAGGTGATCACAGAATACGATCACAGATTGCATTGATCACAGAATCAGTAAAGATGATCTCTGCAACCTCTCCAGGCTCCTTGATCTCCATCCAGCTCCCCTCTTCTTCACCTCTTTCCCGGCCGTCCAAACAGCCTAAGCTGCCATTCCTCCCCTTGCCTCCTCCTTCATCCCTAAGTTTCCTCTCTGTCTCTTCCCTTCCCTCCCTTAGATTGTTTAGGATGATATTGGTTGCTAGGATTTTTATTTTTTTTAACATGCATTCAACACAAAAGATAGCTATGATGTATATACTAGGATAGTTTTAGAATATGACGCCTTATGTAATAACTATTAGTTCAATAAATCTTTACAATTGCATAAAGTCATAGTATTGGTATTTTGTCACTGCCAGTTTTGATCTGTGATTCCCATGCCAAGAACAGGTAGCCACTGGGTGGCAAGTGCAGTCAAGCTCCTTTTCACTCCTTGCTCACTCCTTGCTCTTGAGCATACTTTGGGGAACAATAGTTGCAACCAGAAATTAATTGACTTATGCCAAGAAAAGGAAATTATTTGTATACTAGCGAGATACCCATCAGATGGTAGAACAGGTACGTGACCATAAAGATGGCCTGTAGCTGAGTGAGTGAATACCAAAACTCCTTCCCTTTCCAAGGGGCTTTGTCCTCACCTTTCTTTCCTTTTGCCCTCATTACTTTCCTCCCTTCGTCCCTTGGGACTCCTACCTTCATCCCATGCTTTCCCAGTGCCTGCGCTTTCAGTTAGGTTTCTGGTAATCCTATGCAAAATATGGGAACTCCATTTCATGAAATCTTTTGGCCACTGAAAAAGGAACCTGATCTAAGTCATTGTTTGGGGCTGTATAAATTGTCCCATTTAAAGTGGCAGTTGCCACTTTAAGGATGGTGATATGTACGGCAGTCTGTGTATTTGTACCTCTCTTGGCAAAGCCCTTGCTAAGACAATGGGAGGAAAGGGATATGTATCCTGTTATAGATCCTCTCCTTTAAAGTGACAGTTATCTCTTTAAAGAATGTGGTTTGTGGCACTGTGTGATTCTTTCCCTTCTGTTGGCAAAACACTTTCTGAGAAGGGGAAGAAATTACATCGTGGATTTTTTAGTGCCTTGTAAAAGGTAAATTCCATCAAGTCAATTTCGACTCCTGGCATCCACTGAGCCCTGTGGTTTTCTTTTTGTAGAATACAGGAGGGGTTTACCATTGTCTCTTCCTGTGCTGCATGAGAGGATGCCTTTCAGCATCTGCCTATATTGCTGCTACCCGATATAAGTGTTTCCCATAGTCCGGGAAATATACCAGCAGGGATTTGAACCAGCAACCTTCTTCTTAAAAGTCAAGCATTTCCCTGCTGCACCACTTAAGGTGGCACTTCAGTGCCTTGACTTCCTCTAAAATAGTAACTTTTGCATCAAAAACAAAAGGAACCCTACAAAACTTCAGTGCAGCACTAGTTTCTGGTCATTTCTTGATTACAAATTTTCAGGCCTGTTGATCTATTAGTCACTATTTCTTTCCTTAGTGTAAGGTGTATGGAGAGTGTGGGTGGCTAAGCATGCTAGTAAGGCTAAGCATGCCAAAAGAAAATGGAAATAGGAGTTATGGTTGTTGATGCAAGAAAAGCAGGGATAACTCCCTGAAACAGGGACAAGCAGTGCTATGCCCTATGCAATTCCATGGAAGCAAGGAGCATTCAAGGGCTTTCTTCCAGGAGAAAATTCTCCCAAAGCACTCTGTAACCTTCCCTTCTCTCCTAGCTTTCAAGTGATACTTCTCCTATCCATGCTGGCAAAATAGTTCAAGAGAAAAGCTGACAGCTTAGAGGGGTAGGGCATTTGTTCAGATCACAGAATCTGGACTTTCTTGTTGCAAAACTGGGTTAGAAGATCATGTAAAGAATGACACACATTTTTACACATAAGCCAACAGAAGTAAGTATTCTTCAGTAAGTATTCAGATGTTATTTTAAAAGACGCTGTATGTGAGAACAAGCATGTCAGAAATCCCACCTCTAGCATGCACTCACAATGTTCATGGCTGCAGAACACTCACGCCCCACAATGTTCATGGTTACAGCACTTCTGTCTGAACTGACTAATCTTGATTAGCCAGAAAATAAATCTTGGGATTGTAATGGATAGTTCACTGAAAATATCAATGCAACAACATGAAAAAGGCAAATTCTATGTTAGGGATTAGCAGGAAAGGCAGTGGAACTAAAATAACCAGAATTGTAATGTATTTTTATAAATATTTGGAATACTGTGTATATTTCTTGCTACCCCATCTAAAAAAGAATACTGCAGAACTGAAATGTGCAACCAAATGAACAAGCATCATCCCTATGAGGAAAGGCTAAAGCCAAAAGGGTATTTTTAGTTTAGAAAAAGGACAACTAAGGAGAACATGAGGAGAGAGGCTTACAAAATTATTAATTATGTGGGGAAAGTTGATATAAATGTTTCTTACTTTATCATAATATTAGATCTTAAGGACAGCCAATGAAACTGATTTGCAAAAATGAAGTACTTTTAAATTGCCATATGGAATTACCTGTAACAAGATGGGGGTGGGGGGTAGCCACAACTTGTTCCCTGTAAAAAATGGGGTGACAGATTAAAGAGCATTCAGATAAATTCACAGAAGACAGATCTATTAATGGCGATTAGCTCTGATAGCATGGAATATTCATGTTCAGAGCAGATTATGTCTCTAAAGACCGAATGCAGAGGGCAAATAACAAAAGGAGGGCTTTTGCCTTCATGCTTGTGGTTTTCCATCTATCTAGCCGCTGCTGCAAGCAGGATTCTGGACTAGGATCCTGAAAGGCTCTTCTTATATCCTTATGTTAATCCACCATCCCCCCCTCCCCACACCTTCTGTCTGCTGACACTGACAGCCAAGGATGTGAGACAGGAGCAAAGAAATGTGTGTTACTGTATGCATTGTGTTATACTTGAATGATCAGGAAATGGGGAGAAAGAGGGATGGAGTTGGAGTTGCAGTAGTTTTGTCTGTCTTCTTTAAGTCTAGCTCTGATCTTAATTTATGTTGTTTCTCTTTCATTTCCTATTATGAAAATCCTCAATCTTAGCTGTGTTTTCTTCTATGGCAAGTGTCCCATAGACCTGCTTATACTTGTATTTCCATTAATCTTTTATCCCCGAACAAGCTCTTTTACCTCAGCTAGATTTGGTGAAGTTGTGGGAACTGGCAACAGCAACTGCCCTTTTATTATATATCATAAGTCCCTTTTTAAAAAAAGTTTGTGAAGATTAATATCCAAAAGTCTTGCCATACCCTCTGGGCTACATTAGAGGTCATTGATAATTAGATAATGATCACATTTTCCAGAGACTAATTGGATTGCCGTTAATAAGATTTCCACTGTCTTTTGAAGGAGATCCAGAAGACTGGTCATCATGTAAGAATGTTAAACAAGTAGCGACCATGATCGTTTATCCAAAAGGCGGGGGGAGGACGAGAGAGAAGGGCTGCAGTCATTCAGAAAACCAGGTGTCCAGATAAATAGATCTGCTATATATATCACATCACTGGTGGGAAGAGTTCCTTCTGGCCACAAGGAGCTCCAAATAACAAAACAGTTGTTGCAGTCTAGCTCATTCTGGAGGGCAATGAGTGAATCCTATAGCCTCCCTAGATGGAAGTAAGGTTTTTCAAGATGAAGGACTTCTGGGGTTAGGATTCAATGTACCAGTAACCTGAGAGGAGAGCCGGGCTTGTGGTAGCAAGCATGACTTGTCCCCTCAGCTAAGCAGGGTCCACCCTGGTTGCATATGAAAGGGATGTGTGAGTACTGTAAGATATTCCCCTCAGGGGATGGAGCCACTCTGGGAAGAGCAGAAGGTTTCAGGTTCCCTTCCTGGCTTCTCCAAGATAGGGCTGAGAGAGATTCCTGCCTGCAACCTTGGAGAAGCCACTGCCAGTCTGTGAAGACAATACTGAGGTAGATAGACCAATGGTCTGACTCAGTATATGGCAGCTGCCTATGTTCCTATGTTCCTAACCTGCAAGCCACTGAAACCATGCCAACCCTCATGCTGATCTCCACTAGTTCAAATGGCAGATTTAGGGATTAGTAGCTTGAACGTCTATAGCAGAAGCCAAGTGAAGGATTGTTGCTCAAAATGCTGCATATCATTCTACCTCTGTCTTTGCACGTATTGCTTCCTGCATTACAACTGACCACTAAATTGTGCCAAGTATTTGTATGGTAAGCTGCCATCTGTGCATGCGCTTAGTGCAATAAGGCTGGAGTGCCTAAACTTCAGCGGTTGCTGAATTACAACTCACATCATCTCTAGCCACAATTGACTGTGTTGGGAGTTGGGAGTTGTAATCCAGCAGTTGTAGGAATATGAAAGGACGAGAACCCTTACAATAAGCCATCATCGAATGTGAATTTCTGACTCTATGATACTTACTAAGTACTGTGGTCCTGTTCATTTTACAGTTGCTTGGTTAAATATCGTGAGATTCAGTTAAATGTATTTCAGTGGTTCTCAATCCACAATTGCATGAGTAACTTTAAATCCTAGCATAGGGTCCCTGAATTAAAGATGTGTTTTGTATTCTGTGCTTCCTGGGCACATTGTTGATGGCACTGAGTGAATCCTATAACCTCCCTAGTTGGAAATAAGGTGCTTCTAGATTAAGAAGTTTGGGGATTAAGTTTGCATCCTCAGTCATAGTAATGTACTTGGAGTAATCATATGCAATCCTTTCAGTGCACATTTGAGTAGCTCAAACTGAGAGATAGCACCTGACCAAAGGTCACCCAGGAAGCATCATGACTGAGTAGAGATTCAAACCCAGGGCTCCCAGTGTTTATATCCTATTTACTATGTCACATGAGCTTTGTGACATAAAGAGATACCTGAAAAGATTGGCATATATTGGCCAATCATTGGCTAAATCATATTGGCCTATCTGGTAAAAAGTGTGTGTGTGTGTGTGTGAGAGAGAGAGAGAGAGAGAGATTGATGTCCAGTCCAGTTCTTGAAAACTGCTTACTGCACCTAATTCAGCTTGCAGGCTTTTACCTTCATTTGGCAGTTAACTTCCTCACAAAATTCATACTGAGGGGGGGGGGCCTGAACTGTTTGGGAAAGTCTGTAACATAATCATTTAAAAACATTCCAAACTACCAACAGTAATTGATACACATTATGGATTAAAATTGCTTGCTTTTTTTTTTTATTGAACTCTGTAACAGAGCTATATTTCAGTTATGGAGAGAGAGGTGGAAATCTTACATAAGGATACTCTTTTTAACTCACAACCCCAAGGGGAGAAATGGATTTTTCGAGAACATGTTTTTAAGTAATTAACTCCTGGGCTGAGATATTTTTTCATCCCGCTGTGAATTTCTGATGAGAGCGCTACCGCTAAACTGCTGAAAATATGGTTTTCTAGTGGAAGGGCTAACAGAACTTTCAATGTAAGAATGCCAGCTGTGCTGCTAGAGTCATAATAATAATGAAACTGAGGAAATTCACACAACCAAATGCAAGAGCATCCAGCCTGAGGATCCTTTGCAAAGTCATTTAGTCCTTGGTTTTATTGGCACAACTGAAACATGAACTATTTTTTTAAAAAAATTGCTATTTCCAAAACCCAAATGATGCTTGCAATATGGCATTCTGTTCTAGTATACACTGATTGCAAATGGAGACTATTAATTTGGAATGTAGGGGATTGCCTTCTACCCAGTCTCCTATCAATAGCCATTAGTGGCGATTGCCTCATTTTGTGGCAATGAATCCCTTAAACAAAATAGTGTGAAATACATTTTTTGTCTGCCTTTTGTACACATACTTTGACAGTGTGAATGGATGCATTGTGTGTTTTTGTGTAGGTTTGTGTATGTGGGATTATTAAAGATGTGACTTGTCTCAGAATTTGTTTTGTTTTTTTAAAGCAGGCTTCTCTTCACTCCTTGTTACTGTTATTCTTAACCAGGTAGAACATGGAAGTTGATATCACATATGAGATCTGTAGTATAGAGTTTCTGGCAAAAGGATCAATTGCTGAGATTCCAGTGCAACAAACATCCCTTCCCTGAGGGATATTATTATTATTATTATTATTATTATTATTATTATTATTATTATTATTATTTTATTAATAATAATTCAATTTCTCTACCACCCTTCCAAAAATGGCTCAGGGCAGTTTACACAGAGGAATAACAAATAAATAAGATGGAACCCTGTCCCCTAAGGGCTCACAATCTAAAAAGAAACATGAAATAAGCGAATTGAAAGTGGAGAAGAAAATTAAATATTTGGGTGTCTGGCTGACAAATAAAAATTCTTTGTTGTTTTCAAATAATTATGTCAAAATATGGAATACAGTAAAAATTGATTTGCAAAGATGGACTAGAATGAACTTATCTTTAATGGGAAGAATTTCAGTTGTCAAGATGAATATTTTACCTAAAATGTTTTTCAGACTATTCCTATAATTAATACGTTAACTTGTTTTAAGCAATGGCAAAAGGACATAACTAAATTTGTTTGGCAAGGGAAAAGACCAAGAATTAAATTTAAAAATTTAACAGATGCTAAAGAAAGAGGTGGTCTTACCCTGCCAGATTTAAGGTTGTATTTTGACGCTCTTTGTTTGACGTGATTAAAGGAATGGATAACATTAAGAAATCCCAGAATACTTGATCTAGAAGGATTTGATAGAAGGTTTGGATGGCATTCTTATTTGTGGTATGATAAAACTAAAGTGCGTAAATATTTTCTTAATCACTATGTAAGAAGGAGTCTAATGCGAGTGTGGGTAAAATATAAAAAATGGCTGGAGAACCTAAAACTCCATTAGGGGTATCCCCGATTGAAGCTTTAGCACATAAAGAGATAAATATGCAGTCTGAATGGGGTACCTATAGAGATTTGTTATGTTTTCAAGATAAGGGCTGTAAATTAAAAAATCTAGCTGAAGTCCAAAATTTGGTTAGTAACTGGTTTCAGTAACATCAGCTAAACAAAATTTACAAGAAAGATCTTAAAGCTGGATTTGAGGATCAGACGTCAAGATTTGAGAAGGAGCTGTATGAAAATGATGAAAAATTAGTCTCTAAGATGTACAAGTTGTTGCTTTTGAAGGAGACAAGAGACAAAATGGTTAAAACAACTATGATAAAATGGGCTCAAGATGTGGGTCATAATATAGATATGGCAGCTTGGGAAAAATGATGAGAAACTGATTTAAAGTTTACTGCCTGTTATACTTTAAAAGAAAATTGTTATAAGATGATGTACAGGTGGTATCTGACACCAAAAAAATTAGCATTAATGTATTAAAATGTTTCAAATAAATGTTGGAAATGTGGACAATGTGAAGGAACTTTCTTTCATATGTGGTGGTCGTGAGGGAAGGCAAAGGCTTTTTGGGATATGATATATAATGAGTTGAAGAAAATTTTTAAAATGACATTTCCTAAGAGGCCAGAATCCTTCTTGCTGGGAATAACTCAAGGAGAGTTCTCTAGAAGAAACTTTTTTAATGTATGCAACCACAGCGGCTAGAATAGTATATGGCAGAAATAGAAAGACAATAAAATGCCTTCAAAAGAAGACTGGTTGATAAAAATTTTGGAATATGTGGAGATGGCAAAACATACAACACTTATAAGGGATGAAAACTTGGAATGTTTCAAAGAAGATTGGGAACCTTTCTTGCTTTACTTAAAGAACTATTTTTCTAACATGGACCTTTCAGCAGGGTTTGAAATTTAGTAATTACAGCAGATTGGGTAGGGTAAAATCGAATTGTAAGATGGAGTATATATGTTTTGTATTATTATAGCAATGGCTTATATGTATAGTTAAAAAGAACCCCGCAGACTGCTAAGCGGGAAGTCAATATTTACTTAATTAAGTGTAACTTGATTGTTAAGGTATTGTTAAAATCAATAAAATTTTAAAATGCACAATCTAAAAAGAAACATAAGATACACACCAGCAACAGTCACTGGAGGTACTGTGCTGGGGGTGGATAGGGCCAGTTACTATCTATACTACTAATACAGTATAAAGTATTTATTTATTTATTACTGGTAGGACTGTGGTGACCAACTCACAAGATCCATTCCCAAGGGTCAGAAAACCCTCAAAAATGGGGTGGGATTGAATGTAGGGTGCTGCTACATGAGGAGGAAGGAACAGCAGTGCACCTAGGGCAAAAAGGAGTCTGGACCTGAAGGGCTTTGGAGGCCCCCCTGCTGTGAGCCCCCCCCATTAATTTTTTTAACCTGTGGCTACCCCATTGCTACTACTGTTGCTGGGGGGAGGCTTCAAGTTATCGGGGGCCTCCCCAGAGCCCTGCTACTGTGCCACTTCCCCGCGCCTGCCCCACTGCTTCCCCGTGAGGACCACTGCCCCACCAATATTTGTCATAATCACCGCCGGGCGGGGGGGGTAGTGGCCGAGTGGAGCAGGCTTCCCCCCAGTGGTGGTGGGCCACAGACGCAGCAGCTGGTCAGCCTGTCAGCATGAGAGTCTGCACAGTGAGGAGAGTTGTATGCCTGTGATGTCACGGGCATGGGATGCTCAATATCCACTGCACAGGCACGAGTGCTGACAGGCTGACCTGCTGCTGCGTCCACAGCCCACCGCCACCACCTGGGGGAGGCCTGCTCTGCTCAGCCACTCACCCCACACACCCCGACAATGAGGATGACAAATATCAGTGGGGCAGCAGCTGATGTAGGGGAGCATTGGGGCAGGCACAGGGAAGCAGCACAGCTGTGGGGCCCTGGGGAGGCTCCTCTCCCAATCATTTGGAGGCCTCTTGACAGAGGAGGCCACGGACTTGATCCCCAAGGTCCGTGGCTAAATCCACCTCTGGTAAGGAATCACCCAAGCCAGACAGAAGCATGTTCATAAGTAGAGTTCAGTTCAAACCCAATGAGGGTATACCCTTACCGACACCAGAAGTTGGGCTCATGCAAGTGCACTCAGGAAGCCAATGGCTCGGCCAACCCACCATTTTAAAAATGAACCTGGGTATAAGTACCCTCAAATGTAGGGTACAGAGTGTACAATTGTATGTGCATTAAACATAATGAATAACTGTACATGTGTCCTGATTTCTACATACACACTGTTCCCAGGTTGTGTGTTGAATGAAATGTGTGATACTTTTGAAACACTACTTTGCTAGAAGATATCTGGATCTCCAACTCAGTAACAAGTTCAACTATACATTTACTGTACAGATACATACCAACTATGCAGAAAGGCCCTGTATCATTGCATTCATTTGGAAAAGAGATACTTACCCATGGCTACTCTTCATGCTTCATTCTGGCCCACATGGAATTGACCCAGGCTGGTCTCTCTGATTAGAATTAATTCAATAATGACTCTGATAACTAAACTGCTGCCTAATTGTTATCTCATCTTCCTGATTGTTGCAAGGCATCATGTTAAGGTACACTAAAGGTCTGTTTCCTCTACATACTGTTTTGTTTCTTTTTTTCCTTCCCATAATAATATTTAATGGGTTGTAGTGTCATTTTTTTAAAAAGAAAAAGTAAATATGCACATTTAAAACCATATGATAGCACCAAAACACATAGATAAAATTTATTATCATAGACCAGTTAATCTTTACACCAAAACACATGATCTATTGTTGTGAACCGCCCCGAGTAGTTGTACAATGGAAGGGAGGGGTATAAATATTTTAATAACAGTAACAATAACAATAATAATAGCCCTATTCAGACATTAAAGCTATGCACACAATCCCTGTTGGAGTGGGGATCATGGAGGGTGGGGAAAGGCAGGGTTCCACCTCCCTTCCCCCCAGATGATCCCTGTGTGTCTTCGTGGGCACGCCACCATGTACCCACTACGATCTGTGCTGCTCCTGGCAGAGAAGATCTCTGTAGGCTAGAACAATTTGTCCGAGCCTCTGGATAACCCACAATGCACCCAGGGCTTGGATTGCTATCTTTGACTACTGGTTAAAACTTATATTTTGCTCCACGGGTGTAGTATCTTTAGTACTAAAAGATACATACCATTCTGGTTACGAATTCTGGTTACGAATGTGGAGGATAGATTAACATACTATGGCTTCTCTCCGGCTGCTATACTATCCCTAAAGTATGATACTGCAAGGACCAGGTTGCGAGAGAGAATTTTCAACATGGAATGCCAGACTGATCGAGGAGCCATTCCAGCAAATGTGTTTCTGGGTAGTGTTAGGGGCACCCCAACATACCAGACCCAAAGGTACCAGCCCAGAAGTATATGGAATTCAGGCCTGTGTCTGATTTCATTTTATATTAAGAAATGAATTAATGTCTGGACTCAGGGTGAACTGACACCCCAGATCTCAACTGGTCTGTAAGGGAAGAGGCGATCCAGCATTGTATTGTGAAATGGGTACTCAAGGAAGCACAAAAGCCAGGCCAGAACAATCCAAATGCTAAAATGTGACTCACTATCAGATAATGTCTGTGGAAGAGGCCAGAGGCTGATCTCCCCTCTCCTGTTGCAAGAAGTCCATGTTAATCCTTGTCAATGATTGACTGAATTGCTCTCTATAGAAATTCAACATAGGTAGATGCATACAAAGAAAACACCTATAGACTTTAATTCTTACTTTTCTAACACTTTAACAACTTTTTGGGACCAGGCTAACAAACCTGGGACAAGAGAAGGGGCCCATTTGCAACTCAGAGATGCAGATTTGCTTTGGGCAATGTCCCCTCCTCAAGATAGCAGCTAACAGAAAATGAGATTAAGATCTCCCTGGACTGGGCTAATATCCTGAATAATTAAAAGACATTATCCAGAAGGTAGCAGCAAGTTGTCACCTTTTGGGACCCAGGAAAAGATGAGGAGATTTGAATAGATTCTATGAGAGATCAAAGGAAAATGCAGCTATACAGAACAGGCTTACTGGACAGAGAGCTAGCAGTCTTGTGCCTACACACAATCTTGTGCCTACAAGCAAGATCTGCTCACGAGCAATCCCAGAGTTTGCTGCTAAGCCGCAGGGCAACAAGCAGGAACTCTGTCCATGGACAGGAACTGTCTGTGACTTCTACTGCGCAGTGAGAAGTCAAGACTTCCCCAGCCATGGTGCTCTGACTCTCAGCTGTGCTCTGACCAAACTGCATGCTTGATCCAAAAGCTCCTGTCTCCAGCCAGAAGCCTCGCTCCTTCAGCTGGAAGATCCACTGTTCTCAAGCCTCTGATCCTGGTAATATGCTGCCTCTACAAGCCTTGGATCCCTCCATCCTTTCCCCTTCTTCTCCTTTCCCCTCATCCTAATTCCTGATCTCCCCAAACCATGCCAGCCCTCAGCCTTCCTTACCTTCCCCCCCCTTTTCCGTCTATATCTGAATTGTATTAGGCTCTAGGAAGATTTAATACACACACACATATGTTAGTTAGGAACACTGGGTGAATATTGGTGCTGGCTAGGGTTGAAATACTGTTAGTAATACTGATAGAACGTTCTGCTTTCTGCTCAGCTAGATTGATGTTATTCTTTTATACTCAATAAAGCCCATTGAATCATTTAGGATTGGTTTGATCTTCTTTCTTCCTTGCGCCCAGATCCTACATGGTCACTATATAAAAGAACTTGGTCACTTGGTGACACTATGAGACAGGCCTAATATTGTATGCTAGCTAATGAGCATATTTAGTATATAAATCAGGCCTGGACCACAACAGTAGCCAGATTTTGAATTATTCACCTGCAGCATACCTATTTCATTTATCTATCTCTAAATTCCATCGGGCCCTGACTTTAGCCTGCTGTAATGCTTTGCACACAGCGGTGCTGGAAGGGAGGTTTCATGGTATCCCCCAGGATGATCAGGTGTGCCCATGTGGTTCGGGAGAGATTGGAAGTATGGCCCATGTTATTTTACACTGCCAGTTTTATAATGATGCTAGATTTGAGCTTATTTGCCTTGAACTTCCCTTATACCCAGATTCGGATGATAACTTTTGTGTATCTCCTCTTTTAGCTGAACAGAACAAAGCCAGACTGTGGAAGGTTGCCAAATTTTGTTACATTGTGGGTAGGATACGTCTGGAGGTTATGAATACTCCTTAGTTGGATATTTTATCATTGTTAATTATAATCTTATTCCTTTATTTTATTTATATTTGTTTGTTGACATTGTTATTTAACACATTTATATAATTCATTGCTTTATTATGATCACAAACCAGCACACACATTTATATACCAGCCCATATAAAATCTCTGGATGGTTTACAAATTAAAACATAGTGAGGGCATGCCTCCTCTCTTGCTGTTACTCCCCTGCAACTGGTATTGAGAGGCATCTTGCCTCTGAAGCTGGAGGTGGCCTATAGACTAGTAGCCATTGATAGACCAGTCCTCCTTACATTTATCTAATTTATTTATTTTTTATTTTATTTTATTTATTTAACATATTTTTATACTGCCCAAAACTTACGTCTCTGGGTAGTTTACAACAAAATAAAAACAGAAAGTAAAACATTAGTTTAAACAAAAACAAAAAGTTTAAAACAACACAAAAATTTAAAATTTCTAAACAATATTTTAAAACAGCATTAGAACTATTAAAACAATATTAATTGTTTTAATAAGGTTGACTCAGCCTTCCATCCTTCCGAGGTCGGTAAAATGAGTACCCAGAATGTTGGGGGCAATATGCTAAAATCATTGTAAACCGCTTAGAGAGCTCTGGCTATAAAGCGGTATATAAATGTAAGTGTTAATTAAAAGCCTGGGTGAACAGATGCATCTTTAAAGACTTTAAAAAAGCTGTCAGACATTTTGAGGCTCTTATTTCACTAGGGAGTGCATTCCAAAGCCTCGGGGCAGCAACCAAGAAGGCCCGTCCCTGAGTGGCCACCAGATGAGCTGGCAGCAAATGCAGACAAACCTCTCCAGATGATCTCAGTGGGTGGTGGGGTTCATGACGAAGAAGATGTTCTCTTAAATGCCCAGGGCCCAAGCTGTTTAGGGCATTATAGGTTATAACCAACACCTTGTATTTTTCCGGGAATCTATGTAATATCACTGTACACAGACTGTATGTGTACTAACCATAATAAGGCTGTTCTCACAAGCAGTCTAACCCAGGCTAGGGAATCCCAGACTGGTTTGGGCTGCTCATGTGGAGTGCCAGGATCAAGCCCGATCCCAGTGCTGCCCTCACAGGTAGCCCGACTTTTTAGCCTGGCTTTTAGCCAGGGTTAAGGGCATGAGGCATTAACGACACCAGTGACATGTGTGTGCTCGGGCTGCACGCATAGTGGGGCACCTAGAGCACTTGATTCACAGGGAATTCCCCCAATGCACCACACTCATTGTGTGGTGCATTGGGGGATATCCGGAGACCAGAATGCATTGTCCTGGGCTCCAGAAATCCATGCTGCCAGATTGTGTGGGTGCGCAAGCAGCGCATCCTACACACAACGACCGATCACCTTGGGGAAAGGTAGGTTCCACACTGCCTTCCCTGCACTCGCACTCGCCACCACAGAAATTGTCATGTGCATGAATTTAATGTGTGAGTACAGCAAATGCAGAACACCCAATCCAGGTTTGTTCCCAGGTGTTCATTCAACAGGGAGATACAACCAATCCCTGATCCTTAATGAGTGTACCTGTTTGATACATGTTTGCACATATATATGTCTTGCACTCACCCTTTACATTTTAGGTGTGCACTTAAAAGATCCTAAGAGTATAGCTAAAAAACCTAATGTGTGAAATGGCTCAGTCTTCTGATACTATTTTTGAACTAAGGAACAGGAGAGACTTACAGTGTTCCTGCATGAATTGAAGTCTATGTGAATCAATTATACTTTAATTAATTCTCTTTCTTTCTCTTTCTTTGTTTCATGAAGTGTGGTAATTCTGCATCTTTTCACGTTTCTGAATGAAATGGGAAAGAATGAATTCCATGTGTATCTCATTCAGTCTTTCAAAAAGGAAAAAGGAAATGAGTAAGGGCAGGCACATTCCTAGTGTATTCCATACACAAATATTTACTTTCTTGAAAAGGGTTTCAGTGGCCCTGGTAGGACTCATACTCCCTCTTTTATTAGAATGGATTACGATGACCCACACATGACCCATTCACATGGCGATTAAACTATCATGGTTTAGCTCTCCACCTACTGACAGGAACGTCTTGCACGTAATGAAAGGCTATAATGGGGAGATCCAAAGTATGATGGAAGACTTGATTGATTTTAATTATGTGAAACATTGCTACATATAATAGTTATAGAAGTATGGACTTGAGACTTTGATATGTCAGCCCTGCCTCGCTTTTAGTATTTAACATGTATTTAGCCTGAATTTTTTCCTGCTAGACATTGGTTGCATTCTTTAATTTTATTTCCTAAAGATGTTCTAAGCATAAACACACAGTCATATTTAAGTTCTTTGGATAGTTGTTTCATATCTGTTCCCAACTGGCCTTGCAATATTAGGTGGTTGCCAAAAGACAGTGATAAGGGAGAATGATCCATGATTCCTGATTCATGACAGTAGTTTTGTAAGATTGAAGTGATGATAGTTGTAATAATAACGTGAAAGACATAATGTGTGACCTCAGGTGTAGTCTCGTATGCGGATTTTCAGATCTTTAAGCATTCCGGGCTCGCTGTTAGTTTCTTGACATTTTTATAGCACTGAGTGAAATACTGAGGGTGCACCAAGGAGTTGATCAAAACTGGTGCTGTAGTTTTTACCCTGAGCATGAAATACAAATCAAGACCCTTGTCACTTTTAAAATAAAAATTATTTACAGAATGAACATCAGTGCCTTCAACAGTCACGTAAGTATTCCATTTTAAGAGTTTGTATTTATAAGAACCCCAGGACAGTGCTTCTCATGAGTAGTGCATGGTTTTCTCCATGGCCTTACACTCTCATGAGAGAGTGGTCTGCTCCAGAGCAGCATCTGTCATCATCACAAAGGAGGAGTTTCTTGTGTGACTAGAGGCCATACTGCTCCTGCTAGATGGTTCGTTCTTCTCATGAACACCACCAGAGACTGCATGCTTTTAGCCAAGGGGAAGGGGCTGGGCCATACTTCCTGAACTTTATTGTACAAAAAACAGAGCAGAGCTATTCAAGAATTCCTGGTTGGGGCTGCCTTTTAAAGCTGACCCCCGGTGTGCTGCCCTGCTAAATGTTTATCTTTGCAAGCATCTCATTGGGTTGCCTAGTTTACGGTGCCACCGCAATTGCATGTGCTCATGAACATACTTCTTTATCACTTTATATTTTATGACCACAACACATATTATAGGGGCTCTGCCCATTCTGATGACAAAGAAAACAAATTATTCTAGTAAGAACTAATCTGCCTACTTTCCTTGCACTATCCCTACAACTGGACTAAAGTTGGTCCAAATTGGTTAGGCAGTTCACAAGTTAGCTCACTTGCACCTCAAATATTAATGTGTCAACCACCTTGAATTGGGGTGGATGACATCATTGGGTTGCCTGGTTTATGGTGCCACCATGATTGCATGTGCTTGTGAACATACTTCTTTATCACTTTATTTTTGTGACCAAAACACATAGTGCCCATCCTTCACCATCTCCTTTTTCTTCTAGTTGCCAGAGTGGGAGAACAAGAGACACAGTGGAAAGTGACTTTTCCCTTTGATAGGCTTGGGAACTTGAGATGGGACAAGGCGGTGTCCCTGTTGCCCTGTTGCAATGTTGTCCCTGTTGCAATGGCTGGAGGAGTGTGGAGACAGGAGGTGGGACAAGTACTTGGAGAGGCAGCCATTGAGGCATGGAGCGGGCGCATTCCTGTGTGGGTCTGGGCCACCCTCTCTATGATTCCAGTACCAGAAACATCATGAAACTGTGGTTAACAGGTGAAATAGTGTCTGCATTCAGATGTAATGCTGCCAACTTCAAACCTCAGATTGGAGCAGCAAAACTCACTACAAACTGAAGGTTCAAATTGGAGACTCTGTGTTTAGGGGCACCTGTGAGGTGAGGCTGGAAGTTACATATCCACATTTTCAAGAAATGCCTGTGAGGGCTGAGGTTCCATTCCTTCTAGATTTGAAGACTACAAATGTGGCTCTATACTTTCATATTTGGTTGGTGGGAGAGGGTTGGCTTTGGAAACCATGGAAATGTATTTGGAATGATCATGCTCCCATTGCACTGTACTATTCACAGCTGACAAAGTTGGGAGGCAGACTGTTTTATAGCTGCTTCCCTCATATACACAAGGAAATCTTAGGTGGATTTAACTAAAAGTTTATTCAGCAACAACTGCATTTTCTCCTTCTCCTTTCCCAACCTTTGCCTTTCTAACTCCTCTCTCACACTCTGTACAGGATCGCCCTTGGGACAAATGTCTAAACAAACAAACAAACAGCAAAAGATAACTGGATAGGGTACAACAGAGTCTTCAGCAATTTTCACCCAGGCGGGCAAAAGCTAGCCAAACTGACCAGCAGCGCTCCTCCCAGTGGCTGGCAGCTGCCCTTTCCCCTCAGAAATTCTTTGAGAACAACCCTACCTACATCAACATGTATCCTTGTTCTGAGGGAATTTCTGAGTAGAAAAAACAGGGGCCACCAGGAGCACTGCTGCTGCCAGGAGTGCCCCTAAAAAACAGACAACAGTGGAGAAGTGTGAGATGGAGGGCTGTTTTGGAACTTTCCACCACCTCCTTGGCTTCCCAATATCAAGGTGAAAGTTCTCAGCTGAGAACTTTTATCTTAGAAATAACAAGTTGGGAATGTATCCCCAGTCCTTCGCCTAAGACAAGTATTCCAGTTCAGTATTCCAGTCAGCCTGGAACCAGAGCCTTGTGGTGCTGTTTAGGTCTTGCACACATGTGCGAATGAGTTTCATGTGGTGGGGAAGAAGAAAATGACATATTTTCCCCTTCACATCAACGTTTTATAGCACTAGAGCAGGGGTTCCCAACCAGTGGTACTGCAGATGTTGCTAAACTACAACTCCCATCATCCCCAGCTACAATTTATTGTAGGATCAGCTCTGGAGGGCCATTGTGTGAAACAGGATGCTGGATTAGATGGGCCTGGGGCCTGATCTAGCAGGGTTGTTGTTCTTATGTTCTTAATCGCTGTCGTCTCTGAATGTGAGCACTTCATTGCTACATAGTGGGGAGTGGGACTCTAAAAAGCAGAAAGCAGGGAAAGTGTTTATTTGCCTTTCTTTCCTCTTGAAACATTCCTATATAGCATATGGGAGGGGAGAGATTTTTTAAAATCCTCACAGCATTTATCACTTCCCCAACACGAATTCTCTGTTCAGAAAATGAACTATTAAGGTATTGAGCAGGTCAGTTCCCTCTCTTATTTATTTATATTTATTATTTCTCTGTTTAAACTTCTTTGGAAACTTTAGTTGAAAAGCGGTATATAAATATTTATTATTACTATTGCTTACACAGACAGGTGTTATTGACTGGTTTGTTTTATCCAGACATCGAGTCCTTCTCAAGGACCTGGGATGGCTGAATTTTATTATCAGTGTTGTTGCTGTTATTATAGATATCGTTGCAGAATATAGGCTGTTCCCAGTAAAGTTGCTTTTTGTAATTGGCTGATGGTGATTTTTGTGGCCCCTATGGTGTTGAGGTGCTCTTCAAATTGTTTTGGAATTGCACCTAGGGCGCCAATTACCACTGGGATAATTTTGGTCTTCTTCTGCCACAGCCTTTCAATTTCGATTTGTAGATCTTTGTATTTGGTGATTTTTTCTATTTCTTTTTCTTCTATTCTGCTATTCCCTGGTATTGCTATGTCGATTATTTTAACTTGTTTTTCTTTCTTCTCAACTACAGTTATATCTGGTGTTTTGTGTGGCAGATGTTTGTCTGTTTGTAGTCGGAAGTCCCATAGTATTTTTACATCTTCATTTTCTACAACTTTTTCAGTTTTATGGTCCCACCAATTTTTGGCTACAGGTAGCTTGTATTTTTTGCAGATGTTCCAGTGTACCGTCCCTGCTACTTTGTTGTCATGCCTTTGTTTGTAGTCAGTCTGTGCAATCATTTTACAACAGCTGATTAGGTGGTCCACTGCTTCTTTACAAAGGCGGCACTTGCTCTTTGTTGTTGACTTTTCAACTTTTGCTCTTATTGCATTTGTTCTTAGTGCCTGTTCTTGTGCAGCCAGTATTAAACTCTCTGTTTCTTTCTTCAAGTTGCAAACAGAGGGTTTAATATCGGCTGCACAAGTATTAGGTGGTCCACTGTTTGGACTATATTATTATTATTATTATTATTATTATTATTATTATTATTATTATTCTGCTATTTATACACAGTCTACCAGATGTTATTGACTGGATTTGATACTTTAATTATCGGGCCCTTTCCAAGGGTCTAGGATAACTAAAGAAAAATTAAAGATAACGTTGTAGTATTTGTGCTGTCCCAAGTAGTGTGGCCTTCTGTAGCTGGTGTGTTGTAATTTTATTGATGCCCAAGGTGTCAGGATGGTGTTCAAGTTCTTTTGGTACTGCACCAAGGGCACCAAGAACTATTGGCACCACTACTGTTTTCTTTTTCCAGAGCCGCTCGCTCAATTTCAATCTGAAGGTCCTTGTATTTAGTTTTCTCCAGTTGTTTTTCGCCAACTTGTCTATCCCCTGGGATTGCAATATCAATGATCAGAACCCGATTCTTCTCAATGACTGTCAGATCCGGCGTATTATGTGCTAAATGCCTATCAGTTTGTATTTAAAAAATCACAAAGGATTTTTGCTGCTTCATTTTCTGTGACCTTCCCAGTTGGATGATTCCACCAATTCTTGCTTGCTGGCAATTTGTAATTCTTACAGAAGTTCCAGTGGATCATCGCAGCAACTTTATTGTGTCTTTCCTTATAATCCGTCTGTGCGATTTTCTTACAACATCATACAAGGTGCTCAACCGTCTCATCTGCTAACCGACACTTACTGTCTTTCTGGGTCTTATCAATTTTTGCTTTTATAACATTTGTTCGTAGTGATTATTCCTGGGCTGCAAAAATAAGACCTTCCATTTCTTTCTTCAGTGTCCCTTTCTTTAACCACTGCCATGTTGTGCTATTGTTGACTTCTGATTGTATGTCATTAAAGAACTGACCGTGTAATGGTTTGTTGTGCCATTTTTTTTGTCGATCCCTCATCTGCTGTTCTTTGTATTCATCCTTTGATTCCTTTATTTTCAACAGTCCTGTCTTACTCACTTTCTGTAACATTTCTTCTTGGCTATCATTGATGTATTCGGCCAATGCTCATTTTTCTTCTTCAACAGACTGTCTGACTTACAACATACCATGTCCATCTCCATTTCTTGGCAGTTACAGCCTATCAACATCACTTCTTGGGTGCAGGGCATGATTGATGGTCATTATTTTCCTGGTTTTCCAATCCAGCGCATCCAATTCTGCTTGTGTCCAATCAACAATATCTGCTATATATCGGATTACAGGAATTGCCCATGTGTTGATTGCTTTGATAGTGTTTCCACCATTAAGTTTGGACTTCAGTGTCTTTCTTACTCACCTGATATATTCCTTGCTAACTTTGGTCTTCACTTCAGCATGCTTGATCTTGTCACTTTGGAGAATGCCCAGATACTTAACTTTCCTCAGGTGACAGACTCTTTATGTTGTTTCCATTTGGCATCTCAATTCCTTCACTAGTTGTTATTTTTCCTTGATTTATTGCCAATATAGCACATTTGTCCAGTCCAAACTCCATTGCAATATCACGGCTATAAATTCTAACCATATTGAGTAATGACTCAAGTTCGGATGGTGACTTTCCGTAAATCGTCCACGTAAAGAGGTGGGAAAGCTTAACTGATGTTTTTGAAGTTTGGTATCCATGGTTTGTTTTATTCAAGATAATGGATAGTGGAATTAGGGAAATTACAAAAAATAAAGGCGACAATGAGTTTCCTTGAAATATTCCTCTCCAGATGTTAACTTCTCCCACTTCTCCGTTTACTAGCAAATGAGTCTTTCATGTGTTCATTGCTTTTTTGCTTTTTTAAAAAACAAAATTTGTAATGTTATCATTCACTCCAGTCATATCCAGGCATTTTAAAAACCAGTTATGTGATTAATGAGTTGGACACTTTGTATAGTCAATCCAAGCTACATTTAGATTTGTCTTCCTTGGTTTACAATTTTTCAAAACCATTTTTTCAATAAGAGGCTGATCTTTTGTGTCTCTTGTTTTCCTATTGTTTCCCTTCTGTTCCATTGGTAACAAACTGTTCCTTTCTAGGTGGTCTTGCACGGCATCTGCTACAATTGCTGTCATGAGCTTGAACTTTGTTGGAAGGCAAGTTATTAGCCTATAGTTACTTGGTACGGCATCTTTTTCATAGTCTTTCAGAAGACAAGTCTTGCCAGTTGTCATCCATTAATCAAGTTCTTCACCTTCCAGTTTATCATTCAATTGCTTGGCTAATCTTTTATGTAAGCTGGTCAGATGTTTGAGCCAAAAGCCATGTACTTCATCCATTCCCAGTGCTGTCCAATTCTTTCAGTTTTCAAATAGTTGGGGTGTTATTATCAAGTCATCTATTTTGGTTCCATCCAATTTCCCCTCAACCTTTTTTTATCCATTCTGCATTCTTGTTGTAATCAACAGGGTTGTCCTAAATGTTTCTCCAAAACCCAAGTAGCTGTTCCCTCTCTGATTGCACAGTGTTATCCAATTTTTATCCATTAACACTCTGATAAAACTGATGTTGATTCGAATAGAAAAGGAAATTTTGTTGGTATTGCAGTACATGAACATCATTTCGGCTGATCTTCTGTGCTATTGCTGTAATTTGCTGTTTCACAATTTCGAGGGCTTCTTTGATCTTCCTAGTAACCAAGTGGTACTTCTTTACTAAGTATTCTTTGATCTTTTCATTCTTAAGCTTTTTCTCTTTCATGTCCTTCAGTTTGCTGGCATCTGCTCTTAACTTACTGATCTTACGTTCCAATCTAACCTTCCATTTTGGTTTTTCCTTTTGTTGTACCTTTGGCTTGTTAAGTTCATATCCAAGTTCTTGTGTGATCACCGGTGCCGCACTGTACATGAGCTGGTTTGTTTCCTGTAATGTCTCAGTCTTAATCTCATCTACAGGTTTGTTCAGGTCATTTAATGCTTGTGCCAGATCTTTTTTGGACACCAGCTTCAGTGCAGTCAGTCTTTTATGCTCTTTTCTTACTTTCATATGTTCAACAACTTTTCCTTTCACTTCTTTTTGCATCTCAGTTAGCTGATAATCCTGAGAACTTGGCACAATCAACAGAGGTGTTTCACTTCTTTCTTCGTATTCTGCTGGATCTGCTAGAGAATCTGCTGGATCTTCTGGAGAATTTCTCAGCGGTTCATGATTGATATTCTCACTCTGGATATTTCACTGGAGTTCATCCAATTCCACATCAGTCAATACTTTCTTTCGCATTATAAATCAACGTTGATCCACTAATCTAAGTTCTGTAATTTCCGAGTTTGGATGTTTTTGTCTCCAAATTTCATACATTCTTTTCTGGAATCCAAGTTTCAATGGGTTGTTGTTGTTGTTGTTGTTTGTTCTTCTGCCTTGGCTCAAGATCCCTTACCATTCCATAGGGCCTGGAAGCTCAAGACTGTGCAAGTTCACAGGGCCATTTTGGAAGAATGTATTTTCCCTTTAATTTACAAATATGTGTACTTCTGTGTACCTAGGGAGGGTTTCTTTTATACTGAAACCACTACCTTATTTTTGGGTAGTTTTGTTTCATTTCCAAACTGAGTTTGTATGCTATGCATACAGTGGTTTAGAGCAGAGGCAGGCATTAAGTAGCTCAAGAGTTACTGGTAACTACTGGGTAAAGGTAAAGGTAAAGTGTGCTGTCAAGTCGATTTTGACTCCTGGTGCCCTCAGAGCCCTGTGGTTTTCTTTTGGTAGAATACAGGATGGGTTTACCATTGCTTCCTCCCGCACAGTGTGAGTTGATGCCTTTCTGCATCTTCCTATATCGCTGCTGCCCGGTATAGTACCAGCGAGGATTCAGAACAGCAACCTTCTGCTTGTTAGTCAAGCATTTCCCCACTGCGGGTAGAGATGTGCAAATAAATTTAAGCTTAAAATGAGCCATTTCAAGTGTTTCAAGCTCAAAAAAAAAAAAAAAAGCTCTTAAAATAAAGAGCCTGTTTTGAGCTTGAAATGAAACAGCCCCGTTTCAGCTTGAGACATTTTGAGTGTTTGAATGCCATTTTAAGGCCTGTTTTTTTCTGGGGAGAGCTGGTCTACCAATTGGGGTTGGTGGGTAGACCAGTTCTCCGAGGCAGGCCTATGCACTGTCTGGAGTGGAGGGCTGGTCTCTCTGCCAACCCCAATTGATAGATAATCTCTCCCTGGGAAAAGCCCCATTTTTCTGGGGAGATCTGGGGACCCAATTTTGATCTTAATCTGCCTTAATCTGTCAGTGCAAATTTTTGTAAAGGTAAAGTGTGCCGTCGAGTCAGTGTCAGTTCCTGGTGACCACAGAGCCATGTGGTTGTCTTTGGTAGAATACAGGATGGATTTACCATTGCCATCTCCTGCACACTATGAGATGATGCCTTTTAGCATCTTCCTATATCTCTGCAGACCATTATAGGTGTTTCCCATAGTCTGGGAAACATACCAGCAAGAATGCGAACCGACAATCTCATGCTTTCTAGTCAAGTCATTTCCCTGCTGCGCCATTGTACAAGCTGCTATTTTGCAATTGGCTCAGACTCTCAAAGCCACCATTTTGTTATTAGCTATACCTCCTGAAGCTACTCTTTCCTGGGGGTAGGAAACAAGGCTCTTGCAAAAAGAAAAAAATGTAGTTTCTGGAAGTCTGCCCACTCCTATTTTAGAGTGCTCAAATCATTTTAAATTTATTAGTTTTAGAGTAATAAATATTCCAATAGAGTAAGTCAGACTCAGGTTTTTTAGCTCTATACTACAGAGGGGATAAGACTAAGAATGATCAGGTTGGCTAAGGCTACCCAGCAGGTTCTTTGCTGAAATACGATTTGAGGTAGGGACATCTAAATACACTGCCTTCCAAAATTTTAATGTAGAGAAAGTACTCTTTTCACCTTTTCTGGTTTTTGTTATATTTGGAATGTAGCAAAAGGTGACAACTAGCTATGGTCCAAAAGGCATTATTGATTGATTGGTTGGTTGGTTGGTTGCCATCAAGTCATTGTCGACTCTTAGTGGCCACATAGATAGATTCTCTCCAGGTTGATCTGGCTTCAGCATGGCCTTTAAGGTTTCTCAGTGGTGCATTCCTTGTTGTAATCGAGTCCACCTACCTTGCTTCTGGCCATCCTCTTCTTCTCTTTCCTTCAGGTTTTCCCAGCATTATGCACTTCTCAAGGGAGCTGGGTCTTTGCATAATGTGTCTGAAGTGTGATAGTCTGAGCCTGGTCATTTGTGCCTCGAGTGAAAATTCTGGATTGATTTGTTCTGTGATCCATTTCTTTGTTTTCCTGGCTGTCCATGGTATCCTCAAAAGTCTTCTCTAGCACCAAAGTTCAAAAGGGTCAATACTTTTTCTGTCTTGCTTCTTCAAAGTCCAGCTTTCACATCCATAGAGTGTTACGGGGAAACCATTGTCTGAACGATATAGGTATAGGTACTGAATCTTTGTAGGTATAGACATGTCATGGCATCTAAATATCCTTTCCAAGGCCTTCATTGCAACCCTACCAAGTGCTAGTCTGCGGCATGATAGTATTAAGATAGGACAGTATTAAGATATTACCTTCCTTCCAACCAAAATTCAAACTTCCTGGGCCATAGCTCAACTTTTAGACACAATGATATACTACTATATTCCATGGTATGGTAGGATAGATAGTTTAGGGTAGGCTATGTTCTAGCTAGACCTGATGCTGGCATGTTATTGACCCAATGTGCAGGCAATCAGCAAGGCTACGGATCGCTGGGGGGTGGGGTGGGGGGTGGACTGCAAGCCACCAACTCCAAACTCACTAGCTGCAATGCACATAATATATTTTGCTAAGTTACTTGTCAAGACCTTCCCCTCAAAAGAGGTTGACAGCCATCTGCTTCATTAAGATATATTTCCCATATGACAGAAGTTCGGGTTTGATCTCTGTAGTTAGGCCATAAGCTCCTCTTTCACTTTCCTTGTGGAAAAAAAGCTCAGGCTATGATAAGACCAGCAGGAAATAACATTGAATAGCAACAGGAAAAAAAAATCTCTTTATGATGAACCATTTGTACACAGTCATTTATACTGTATTTTCATCTGTTGAGGCATTGTTTGCCTTTCTTTAGTCCAACAAAGCAACCAGGACTCCTGTGATTATTCTGCTATCTAGTGGCTAGCTCTGTAAAATACATTTGAGAAAGTCCTATTCACCCCCCACCTTCCACCTCCACCTTTATCATATAACTTGTCCAATTATTTTGTCTTTTCTTCTCTTGATTTCTATCTACAATTATACTTTCCCAAAGCAGCTATTGTATAACCTGTGGGTCTTGGATTAAGTTCACTAGTCAAGTTGACCCCAATCCTGACCTTCACTTAATTAAATACAGGATTAAACCAAAGAAGGCTGCAACTCAAATCTCAAGTTTAAGCAGAGGCAGTTCAGGGGGAACACTGATGAACTGCCTGATGTTCATGAAAGAGCTCACCTGGCCTTGTAAAACAAAAGGAGCTGCATGATCAAGCCTCCTACTCTTCAAAACAGAATCATCTATATCTCTTTCACTGAATAATGGTCCCTGCTGAACAGAAACTGAATAGTATCATAAGGAAGCAGCTGCAAAACACACACGCACACACTACACACACTTAAGGAACTCAACTATTTGAGGCTATGTGTTCCCAGAGTGCTGATGATTCTGTTGTCAAACCTAAGTAACTTCTAGAAAATCAATATGCTTGTTTTTCACCCATCTTTTTGAATTCTGGGAAAGTTTTAGCCCTGTCTCTTATTATTGTGACTTATTTTAAGACCCAGAGGGAAAATCCTAGAGCATTTTCAGCATTCTTGCTATAGGAATGTAGAATGTAGGAATGTGGAATCCAAGCAGTTTCATTCCAGCCTAACACTTCTTGTTCAAGGTTATTATTACACCTCTACAATCTTCTCTCCTCAAACCAAAGAAGGCCCAAGCTGTCCAACTCCATTGGTCCTCAGCAGTACTCCAACGATAGTATTCCAGAATTAAAGGTTGTTCACATGATTGTGGCAGCGGCAGGGAGGGTAGGCAGGGGTGAAGGCAGGGCCTACCTTACCCTCAGTTGATCTGCAGCCTCCTCTTTGGCACACCAGCACAATGCTCACATGATCCATACTCCTCTCGGCAGCGTGGATCACTGTAGGCCAGGAAAATGAGTCCTGACTGCCAGTATCCCACAATGCACTGTGTGATGAACACAGTGCAGTGGGGGAATCCCCGTGAGTCAGGTGCACTCTGTGCACGCTTGGGTTGTCTGCAGCCTGAGCACACACCCAACCCTGGCACTGGAGTTAAGGACATGCTCACACTCTTAACCCTGGCTAAATGCCGGGGTAAAAGGTCAGGTTAGGCAGGGCTGCATCACCAGGATGGGTGCAATCCTAGCACTCCACACAAGCAGACTAATCTAGGCTGGGCTGCCTGGGTTATGCTGCTCATGACAATAGCCTCTTAGTGTGTTATAAACTAAGCTCCAGAAGCTCAAAGTAAGATGTGATTTTACCTTCTGAGTAAAATGCGTGACAAGATTATTTTTCAAGCATTTCCATACACCATTCAGACCTGAGGGGAAAATTGTTTGTCAAATAAGAGATATTTTCATATTTTGCTGCACATGTTTATGAACCTTTTAGATATTTATTCCACCAAAGTGAAATGGTTCTGCTTCCCTGTGGCTGGATCCAAGGCCACTTGGGTAGTTTTTGAATTAGACAATCACGTGGGATGGGCTGTTCATCTGGGCAGTTCACACATAAACACTTGTGATATTGTTCTTCAAATGTTACTCTGTTGGGTTCCAGCTAAGAAACTGAAAACTGTAACCCTCCAGCTAAAGTGTGACTTGCCTGTGTTCAGTGTTGTTGGATGACATACCCACCAAAATTTCACAGGTAAAAAAAGCAACATGCTCCTTCACACTCAGGAACACCACTATAGCTCTCTTTGCCCCTAGACCCCTAAGAAGGCAGGATACACATAAATGGATCGAACTAGGGCCACACTTTATTAACTGAGCAAATTTGGGGGGGGGGGGGAATGCAGTGAGCTAACCCCGAACTAGAGTGCCGGCAACTCCAACCCCCCCTAACAGCCAGCCTCCCATTGAGCACTGTCAGTCCCTGCATGCTGTTGGGTGAAGCAACTGGGCCAGGAAGAGACAGCTGCTTCAGCTACCTAGCCTACTCCCCACCACACAGTTTACTCTGCTGAGGGGCTATTCCATAGAACCAACCTTCACCTAACAAAGATGCCTCCAGTTGAACACTGATATACCTTACCTGACCCTGCCCACATTTGCCTGCCAGTGTGACCAACTACCCATCAAAAAACTCCCACCCCTAAAGCATTTCAGTGAGGTGTAGGCGAAAAAACTTTCAACCAATGACAATCAGGTTTGAAAGCAAAAATTTCCTATTTGGTCCGAGAGCAACCAGTTCTCACTGAGTATATGGGAGGGAGGGTGGAAGCTGAGATGCACTGCACTAACATCCAGTGGTGTTCTCCTCCCCAATTGGCCAGAAGGTCTGAGCTGCACTTGGCCAGGTGGATGGGCAAATGTCTATCCTGCCTCCTCAAGAGCTGGGCGCAAACCTCGCCCAGCCCCACAGCTGGCTGTCAGGTGGAACAGCATTCCCACTGCATTGCTTCTAAGTACACATTGCAGAAGGTCCCTCTCCATCTGCTGTATTCATGTATACAGCTGTAGGCAGTTCCCCAGCCATTTACAAGCTAAGATGATATTCTTTTTTGCTTAAAGGTGTGCTACAAAGAAATAACTGGCCAAATATATGGTCTGAAGTTCCATCGGTATGCTGATGACATGCAGATACTATCTCACTTTGTCATATGATCCCTGGGAGTTGGTGGGGGCTCTGAACCAAGGCTAGAAGACCATTATGGGCTGGATGTGAACTAACAAGCTGAGGCTTAATCCTAATAAGATGAAGGTGTTGTTAGTAAGTCATGAAGCTGACTAACAGATTATCAACCTGTTCTGGAAAGGAGTTGCACTCCCTCTGAAAGAACAGGTTTGCAGAAATAATCTGGCATTGCTCCTGTATGTTCAGGTTGCAGGCAAATCCAGAAATGCCTCAGCACAGCTGTGACCATTTCTGAAGAGGTCAGGTCTGGCCACAGTTGCCCATGCCTTAATGATATTGCATTTGTACAATGTGGGGCAGCCCGTGTAGAGTATTTGGAAATTTCAGCTAGCACAAAACATGTCCTTCAGAGATGGGGTTCAAGAGATGGGGTGGCCCTACAGCTGTTATTGGATTACAGCTCCCATCATCCCTAGACACAGTGGCTAGGTAAACAATATTGAGCTAGATGGAACAATTATTTGACTGGCTATAAGGCAGCTTCTATGTTCAGTGCTTCCACTGGGACTGCAGTGTGGAAGCATACTATTAGCATTCTCTGAAGCTATTCCCATGGTCACTAGAAACTGGGCTAAGGGAGTGGTTTCTAGTGATGGCTGGAACCACCGTGGTTCCACGGTGCCTACCTTGCCTAAGTAATCCTCCCACTAAACAAGGTTAACAGAGTGAGTGATCCATTAACCCCATTATTTTGATCGTGTGTCAGCCGTGGCTGCTTGCAGCCACGGCTGACACACTCAGGATGGTGGTGGGGGGACCCCAGGAAGGCACTGTGCACTCACATGGTGCCTTCCTGGAGCTCCAGGAGTGGGGGTGGGCTGTGCAGCAGCACTCCCCTTCGCCCAACCCCCGGAGCTCCCCAATGAGCCGTGGCCGGGTGCAGGAGCACCCAACCGAAGCTACTGCTCATCTGGGCAGCCGATCCAACTGCTCGTCTGGGCGGCTGATCCAGCCGCTCAGCAACAAGCAACTGTGCCTGTGTGGGGAGAGCAGGCTAAGCCCTCTCTCCCCACCAGACCCCTTGAGGATCTACACCATGATCATGTGTAGAGCATCTCTGTGTACTTCCAGGCCCAATTCAAGGCACTGGTGATTATCTTTAAAACTCTTAACAGTGCAGGCCACAAGTATCTGGAGTACCACTTTTTTCTTCAGGTAATTGCTCACTACACAAGATCAGCAGAGGGGGCTCTGCTCTGCATGCCAACACCAAAGAAGCATTATCGTCATGCACACAAGACAGAGCCTTTTCTGTTATTGTTTTTCTGTTATTGCCCTAAGACTGTGAAACTCTCTCTCCAAGCTGATTGCTCCCTTCCAAACTTGTCAACCTTTTGGTGGAAGACAAAAGGAGTACTGTTCTCCTGTGCTTTTGATCTCTAACTGCTATCTTTGATTCTGATTCCTCTCTCTCATGTTGTGATCTGTTGTTTTCAATGCTTATTTGTTCACTAGAAGACCCAAACTTACAATGGTTGTGTTGCAAAAGTTCATTTGTAAGTTGGATGTTCATAACTTGGACCACATATGGTTCCCAAGAGTGATAACTTGGTTGTATGTGCAAGTTGGTGTTTGTAAGTTTGGAACTTCATTAATGTGACATATTATGGAGTTTTGTTTGCAAGTATGTTTGTAGTTGGGTGTTTGTAACTCAGAGAGCACCTGTATTTTTGGTGTTTTAATTTTTGTTACACATATTGGGATTCTATATAATAAAGCAGTATCGAAATTTAATGACTGAATAAATAAGTGCCCAACAATAGGTTATCCACAGTTCAAAATAGACCCCAATAGCCATAGTGTGTGAAATTGCCAACTGTGTACTGCATGGTGTCTTAATGTCTATGTGCAGGTGTTTATTGTAAGCAAAGACAACAAGGTCCCTCCATCTCTCATACAGAGATTTAACATCTAGAATCTGGAGAATGGCAACTTTACATCTCACACACAAACAAAAGTTTAACAAGCAGCTCATCCATCCCCCTCAAAAAAATAGGGACAGGGACTTGACTGTCTCTAGAAAACAGGATCAGTTGAATGCATGGCATAGTTTTATGATGACACCTAGGAGAGGATGTGACGAGTGAGATACCTGGTGTAGCAGATTAAAGCCTTTGTCTCAGAGTAAGCTCACGTGAGGGAAAGAAATGCTGAATCATGCCTGCTGAGCTGCCTGGCTACGTTTTTCCTAAAACTAGGCTGTATTATTGGTAGGTTCAAATGCTGCCACCACCACCCCTCTTATCGACAGAGCTTGAACCTCCTTGGGCTTGGGTGGAATTCCTGAGAAAACCAATCACTAATGGCAAGAGGATGAGGAAAGCCCTGGCACCACTGTTTCATGCCAGTCATTAAGCACATGTCTGGACACTTGTAGTGGCACTTGAGTTTTCATACCCATGTTCTGTTCCTAGCTTCTGCTAGAGGTTTATTTGCACTATGTGCAATCAGAGGCATAGAACAGAAGTGGCTGCAGAGGTGTAGTATTCTTAGTAGAGATGGCAGTAGGAGACCAGGAACAGTCAATAGCCATGATCAGCGGTTATTTATGTTATTTACATTTATATCCTGCTCTTCCTCCAAGGAGCCCAGAGCGGTGTACTACATACTTAAGTTTCTCCTCACAACAACCCTGTGAAGTAGGTTAGGCTGAGAGAGAAGTGACTGGCCCAGAGTCACCCAGCAAGTATCATGGCTGAATGGAGATTTGAACTCGGGTCTCCCCGGTCCTAGTCTAGCACTCTAACCACTACACCACACTGGCTCCAGCGGTGGTGAGTTCAGGTTCCCAACCTACTCAGTCCTGCTTTTATGAGCCTATAAGGCTATTCACACTAGCAGCCTAGCCTAGCCTAGAAAATGGTTGAGGGTGTGAGCGCACCCTTGAACCCTGCACAAGAATCATGCTGGTGCTCAGGCTGCTTGCATGTTCAGACCACATTCTGAGCACCAACAGGCCACATTCGTATGAAATGCGGAACTGCAGGTCCAATGGACTTGCGGTTCTGCGCCCCACTCCCCCTGCTTTCCTGTCTAAATTCAATTGTCATGGAAAGACTGCAGAGAGGAGAGGGAACTTTCTCAATTTTAAAAAGCTGGTACTAATCTTTATAGCCCTAAATAGTCTAGGGCCACCTCTGCCCATATGAACCTGCCTGAGTGCTCTGATGATTAACATCAGAGGCCCTGTTCCCCTGCTTTCAAAGTGTAGCAAGAGACTACTACAGAAGGACCTCTTCAGCTGCTGCACCAACATGATGGAATGCTTTCTCAAGCGAGACATGTCTAGCCTGCCTTCTTGCCTTTCAATGAGCAGCAACACCTTATTCCACAAGCATCTGGCCCTGTAAAAGTGGGAAGTTTTAGGCTGCTTTGGTTTTTTGTCCTTGTAGGTTGCTTTTAAATTGCTGCTTTCAATTCTTATTTTAGAATTGTTTTAAAGTCTTTTGATGTAACCTAGTTTGGAGAGGTCCCTGAACCAAAAGGCAGGGTATAAATGAAATGATCCAAATAAACAAATATGTGACTTGACCTGTCAATGGCTCCGCTAACTCCCCTGTTCTGCATGACATTTGCTCTGCATGTGATTGACTTAGCTGCTGTGGATTTGCTGATTCTTTGGGACTAGTTTCAACCTCAATGCTATCCATTTGTAAAATGAATAAACGTTTTCTAAAATTCTTCAAGATTTCTGCTTATCTTTAAGGTGCTGCAAGATTCTTCATTTAGGGCAAAGCACTCAAGCACAACCAATTCTTTGTTGCTTTTGCTGCAACCAGCTGAAATTGCTGCCCCTCTGAAGGCCCTAACCGCTTAATTTCTTAATAATATGTTGTGCTTCTGAATAATATGTTGCACTGATTTATTGAGAAAGTGTATAGTCAAATAACCATTTTCAGATTGTGCAGGGAGGTCACTTGACATGTAAACTGTGGCTAGGTCTACCTCCTGGCATAACCTGATCTGCATGGACTTTAAGAACCTTGTGTCTGTAGTCTGAATTGTGTTATAATCATAGTATAGGAATATTTTAATTATTATTATAGTTTTTTTGGATTGTTATTGGTATTGTTGTTTCCACTGCCTAGAGTCTTTGGAGGAGGCAGTACATAAGAAATTTTTTAATAAATAAATAAATAAATATTTATATACCGCTTTTCAACAAGAACATTCTCTGAGTGGTTTACATATGAAAGGCATGAGAAAATGAAGAAATGGTTCCCTGCCATAAGGGCTCACCATCTACACATGGGCTCGCGTGTACACACACACACACACACACACACACACACACACACACACACACACCCAGCAACGGACCCTGGGAGGGATGCTATGCCAGCCGGGCTGAAGAACAGCTGCTCTCCCCCTGCTAAATATAGAAGAGCAAACATTTGAAAAGGTACGCAAGTAGCTAGGTTGATATCATTTGAGGATGGCTTTGCTTTGTGGCAAGGAACAATCGGTACACTGTGTAAACGTTATATATTTATATATATATTTATTTAGCACATTTTTATACGGCCCTAACCCAAGGTATGAACCGTATGTTTTCTGTGGGCTCAACCCTTCTACCTCTGGCTCCACTTGGCTCTGGCTCTTGAACCTTTTGGGCTCTGGTTCTTTATCATTGCACTCTGCTTTGCTCCACCACTTAACCTTGCCAAGTGCTGTCCCTTGATCCCACCCAAAGTACCTCCGCCCCCATAGCTGGAAACCATAGAAACAACTTCTCACTCATGAAACCAATTTGGGGAGTCAGAGAGTTAGACTTCTATTCCAGGCATAAACCTGTGTCTGTGCCTGCCATATATCATTTAAAGCTATCAAAGGAAAACATTTATCTCTGCAAAGTACAGGTGGTATTTGGAAATCCCAACTATGGGGTGTGGCAGGGGTGCCTAAGCATGGGTGCCCAGAAGTTGTTTGACTGCATCTCCCATCTCCAGCCAGAGTGGAACATAGGAAGCTGCCATCTACTGAGTCAGACCATTGGTCCATCTTGCTCAGTATTGTCTACCCAGACTGGCAGCGGCTTCTCCAAGGTTGTAGGCAGAGTCTCTCTCAGCCCTCTCTTGGAGATGCCAGGGAGGGAGCTTGGAACCTTCTGCTCTTCCCAGAGTGGCTCCATCCCCTAAGGGGAATTTCTTACAGTGCTCACATGTGGTCTCTCATTCAAATGCAACCAGCGCAGACCTTGCTTAGCTAAAGGGACAAGTCATGCTTGCTACCACAAGACCAGCTCTCCTCACCTGAATGGTTGAAGGCCACTTCAGGGATGGAAAGCTCCAATCTCACAACATGTTGACATATGAACTGAGGAGCTGCTCGATTTAGCAGATAAAGAAAAAACTATTTAATAGAAGAGAGTCTAGTGAGAAGCATCTGACTATCCATTCTACATACCTAGAAATGTTTGAAACCTAATGGTGTATGATTTACCAAAATGCCTTACCTTCATTTGTCCCCCTTCTCCTTCACTCCTTTTTTCCTTTCTTTGGCTCAATGTCGTGGTTGATGTTCCTAGCTACCTTTGTCCTACACATGAGCCTAGTCAGTGGCTCAGCAATTTTGTCTGTTAGCAAGACCAAAGTATTGGTTGAAGTGGATATTGTTTTGTTTATTTATTTATTACATTTGTATCCCGCTCTTCCTTTGAGGAGCTCAGAGTGGTATAAAAGTAAAGTGTGCCCTCGAGTCAGTTTCTATTCCTGCCGACCACAGAGCCCTGTGGTTGACTTTGGTAGAATACAGGAGGGGGTTACCACTGCCTCCTCTATGAGATGATGCCTTTCAGCATCTTCTTATATCGCTGCTGCCTGGATATAGTCTGGGAAACATATCAGCGGGGATTCAAACCAGCAACCTCTGGCTTATACATGTTTATTTGTATCCTCACAACAACCCTGTAAGATAGGTTAGGCTTAGAGATACCTGACTGGCCCAGAGTCACCCAGGGAGTTTCATGGTTGAATGGGGATTCAAGCTCAGATCTTCCCGGTCTTAGTCCAACACTCTAACCACTACAATGCTGGCTAATTGGAGTAAAGGAAGGGGAAAGAATGCCTGGTAAGGCAAGGGTAGGTTAAGACTGGGATTGTTATATATGCAACAGGAGCAGGGATGGGGAAGGGGTAGTCTAGACGTTTGGTAGTTGATGTAAAACTCTCTATTTTTAAAATTAAAAGGGAAATTAAAAGTCAATAACATTTTAGTATTAAAAAGAAAAGGAAATGCATGGAAGAAAATATTCTGGACCACCTGAGTCAATTATTCAATCCAGAAAATTTATATTCTCACGTTCCTAAAATCATCGAACCAACTGAAAACTAGAAAATAATATGAAACTACAGAGTCTTGTTTCAAAGACAGATTAACACAGCATGCAACCCATAGTCAAGATTTCACAGCCAGTGAGAAAATAAAATTGAGATTAGTTTGGTGTCAACTTTGCCAGCATAACCACCAGCTCTGTCATAACACAGAGCATATCAGCTCTCATAGATGGATAGTTTCTTGGTATGTATTCACCAGGAAATTGAAACAGACTGAGGCAGAAGATCACTATACTGCTGAAATTTCCAGCACTTTTCAAAGTGTACTTCTGCATAATAGGAAATTACAAAAGGGATCGAGAATAAGATGTTAGGAGATGTGGGCAGCATCACTGAGCAGGACTCAGCAAATGTGGCCGATGGTGTAAGAAGATTTGCAAACATATTATTAGAGGTGTCTTGTATCATCTCTATATTGTATATTGACATTTTCTTGACTCCTTCTGCTTTACAAATGTCATGTCACACAGGATAAAATGAAAAGTGGCACCAAGAAAGCCCTGTAATCTGACTGGGTCATGGATTGTAGCTCTCATGAAAACCACATGAGAACCCTCAAGGTGAACTTGGACAAGCAATCAGTCTGATGGCACTTCAGGGTTTTTTTTTTTGGTTTTTTAAAAATCCACAGCATTAAGCTGAAGAGCATTAGCTTACAATGACCATTATGAGCAAGAAAAGAATGTGTTTGTTTTTAATATCTGGTGCCAATCTACTGGGCCGCTGCTGCTTTTGACAACATTTTCTTCCCCCTCCCTTCAGATTAATTTGTAAGAGCAAAGAAGCTTGACACCATACACAATATGGAATAAAAACTTTGCAGATGAATAAAAAGCAACCCCATGACTAATACTTTGCCCATGTTGAAGGCACTGTGGCTTAGTGCAACTGCCATTTCATAGGCAAAAAATGCAGAGATTGCCTCTTTTGTCAGTTTGGGAGATAAAATCCTATTCTTTGTAATCCCTGAAGAAACAAATCAAATAAGCTCTGGCTGAGCTAACCATTTTCAATCCATCAAAGCAATCAAATTCTGTTTACCTGAATCAGAATGATTTCTAAAATGTTATTAAAAAGTAAAATGGAGTTTAACTATTCCAAAAAACGGAAAATGATGTGCAAACACAAAAGGGATAAGATTTCAGTAATTATGTAGACACAAAGTCGGTACCATAATTTGTACCAGAATACAATGTAGCTATGGCATATAAAGATAAAGCTCCCTTTGTCTAACATTACTGCTGCAAGCGATGCATAAACATAATTAATGTAAGAAGTCTTCAAAGGGGTGAATATTCATTTAGTTAGTTTTATTGCTCTTTCAAGCAAACAAAGATTTTATAATTTAATAAACCAATTAACTGATTATATAGTTCACCCAAAATATTTGTATATCATACATTACTATCATTTGGAGAATCACCCCCTGCTTTGCTTCTATAACCACACAGCACAACTGGAGCATTAAAGGGAATATTTCTAGCAGATTTGGGTTTGTCAGCTTTCAGGAAAACCACAACACTGAAAAAAGCACTACAATACTGCAGATTTTTTTCTTCCAGTCTATGCTAAACTGTAATGCATTAAACTACTCTGTCTGCCTTTAATCAGTGAATGCTTTCGTAACATTTTTGACTCTCTTTGTGTGTACACACAAACACACACACACTTCCTGTGCCCATAAAGAAATCTTTATAAAGCTTTTCAAAGGAATCTGTATTTCTCCCCTTGTTCTTTATTCTAGATTTGATGCTCTTGAAAGGTTTGTGTTGTTGTTGTTTTGTTTTTGGTCCTGCAGTATGTTACTTATTATGCAATGCTGTTCATATTGAATTGTTCAAGAATCAGTCTGATTGCACCATTGTGTTGATTGGTAACTGTCGCTGATTGTGAGTGTGAGTTTTCACAATGTGAATGGTTATACATCCATAGCGAACTATGAATGTCATAGCATGCAGCTGTGAAATTCTTTGTATGTAGCATAATATTTTAATAACATGGACTGAATATTAATAAAGAATAAATTAGTTATATTAGGCCAGGTTGGTGGCGGGGGGTGGGAACCTAAAACATAGTTGTGTGTGTTTGGGGGTGAATAGATTCCTTTTGTCCTTTTTAAAAATGGTACAGGATAGATGGATTTCCTTTTCCATATGTATACAGATTTCCTTTGCTCCTTTCAACAAGTCTCTTCTCCTTTGTTCCTTGATGTCTTCATAACAGAATTTATTACCATCATTCATATTATTCTTTTTTTAAACGACCAGATTGTCTCTCAGCCTGGAACCTGTTACAGATCTTAAGCTGAGATAGTTGCTGCTTCAGGCCATTAGGTGAACATGTAGCTGGGCTACCTAAAGATATTTCAGGCACTCTGGGATGAGCTATATTAATGTGCCTCCATGCACATATATATGTTGAATTAGGGTGATGGTCACTGAAGAGTAGGCACAGTACACTCCTGCAAAGCCTCTGCTATGCCCGAGTGCAGGATTGCATCATCACTTAATCAAAAGCAAGCTAGATGTAGGAAGCTCAATAGAGTGTGACAGGTGGGGAGAAACTTTGAGAGCCTGGCTTGTTTACAGCATCACAGAACTGGCTGAAGAGAAAAGCAACAACATACAAAAGGAGGAACAGATTATTCACTCTCTCTCCAACCACAAAAGAAATCAGTTACACCCCACAAACTAAGAGTTAGTTAGTAGGGCTAAGACAAGCAAGAGGATGCATGTCTTTACACAGCACACAATGAACATATGGAATTTATTGGCATATGGAGAAGAGACCTATTGGTATATGGAGGATAGTCCTATGAAGGATAGACCTTGCCATGCTATCCAAAATGATTGGCAATATCTATCTATCTATCTATCTATCTATCTATCTATCTATCTATCTATCTATCTATCTATCACATTTTTATACTGCCCAAAATGCAAGTTCAATAAAAACCAATAAAAAGATTAACACATTAAAATTTAAAATGTTAAAACTATTAAAACACAAATAAAACACAGTTAAAACAATGTCTAATTAAAAGCCTGGGTGGACAAATGCATCTTGACTGCCTTTTTAAAAGTTGTAAGAGATGGGGAGGCTCTTATTTCAGCAGGGAGCACATTCTAAAGCCTCGGGGCAGCAATGGAGAAGGCCCGTCCCCGAGTAGCCACCAAACGAGCTGGTGGCAACTGCAGACGAACCTCTCCTGATGATCTCAATGGGCGGTGGGGTTCATAGCAAAGAAAACGTTCTCTTAAATATCTTAGATTATCACAGTCATCAACTCCTTAGTGCCCAATAGCCATCATAACTACTGATGTAGCACCTAATAGCCATGGAAGCTGCCACTGTCACTACAGATCGATCACTGACTACTAGCTACAGCAGCCATTTCCTCTGTGCTGGAAAGGATGCGGCCGTATAGGCTCCCTTTTTCCTTTTTTGTTGGGAATGTCCTACTGTTTAGAGGTTATGAAACCAAATGCCATTGACTTGCATTCATTTTAAAATCAAACTTGATACAGGTCCCTCAAATTCATAGTACATATAGGAGGTGTACTGTGCTCATCATAGTATGTGAAGAACTGGATCTGTGTACCGATCTGTGTCTGTGTATACTGTACACAGTTGACAAATATTGAACATAATGTGTGAATAGGGCTGTAGTGTTGATCCTAAATAGGAATTCAGCTCTGAATACTCTGAATTCTAGACGAGGAACCCAACTCTGAATACCAATACAATGGCAATCTGGAAATTGGTTTCTTTCTGTATCTTGTAATAAATTGAAGTTGGATTATTAATGCTAGCTGGCCAACTCTTTGCTTAGGCAGATCATGAGCTATTACTCCAGGAAGCCAATGGATGTTTCTGATTGGAGTGTTAATGGCCCTGAATTATCTTGAATAAAAGCCTAGTAAAATAGCACATACATCCACATACACCTGATGGGAGAGATTGATGTGAGAGTAAAATGGCATATCCTGCACTGTTCCCTCTAAGACATGCGTATATGCACATGCTCACATGTTTTTTTTATGTCCGCTCAGTTAATTTTAGATCCCGCTCAGGTTGAATCAGGAAGGCCCCATTCTGAATGCAGGTGCGCTCACACTGCCTTGATACTGCCGCCCAGAACAAAACTCATTCGGCAATGAGATGAAAAAAATTAGAGGGACCACTGATATCCTCCATCCCTCTAGGAATATGTGTGTGAGCTCAGCGAAAGAAATAGCAGTTTTAGGTAACTTCTGAGTGACACAGAGACACAGGCTGAGTTGGCGGAACAGAAACTAAAATGGAAGCTAAGAGACCTTAGAGTGCAGGATTGTCTTTCTAGAGAAATGATGTAACCTATTGCTGTTTCTCTGCTGTTTTAACTCTATTTAATTCACAACTTGTAAATTTGTCAATAAACCAAATATTGTAGAGACACCAAAATCCTCCTGTAACCTCTCCCTCAAAGGATGCCAGAATCTGAGAATGGCAGTAACCCTGGAACTTCTTACCACTCAAGGGAAAGGCGAGCACGTGTATTATTTATTTATTTATCATATTTCTATACCGTCTGGTATATAGACATCTCTAGGTGGTGTATATTGAAGTTCTTCTATTGAAGCTCTTTCTCTAAGCAAGCATGTAACTCCTAAATATAAATATGTAATACAATAGTATGTTACAATTAGTGGAATTCTCCTGTGTTTTCCTTCTTCCCAAACCTGTTGGTTTTACTGTCCTAATAGTTTAATGCAGAAAGTATTTGTTTTGATTCCACCACCCCCACATTTAAGGGCAGGGGCATAGCTAGGGGAGAGGGGGGGGTCTGTGTTTGCCCCTCTTCCTGACAGCCTCTCAGAGTGAGGGAGAAAATGAAGAAAACTGGGAGGGGTGGATCTGGAGGGGCCCTCAGGAACTGGGGGCCCTGGGTTTTTTGACCCCATCCACTAAATTATAGCTACACCCCTGTTTAAGGGTATACATTTTTAATTGTATGTTTTCATAATCTTTAATATTGTTTTTGGAAAAAGAAAATTTAAGTTCATGTTTTAATATAAAGAAATAGAATGCTGAACTATAGGCTTGAATCTTACCTGCAAACACAACTTGCATTTTAGTGATGGTATTCCTCTGACTGCTAGATTCTAGGAGTGAATAACAGAGACTGGCTCTTGCCATTATGTCCTGCTTGTTAATTTACCTAAGAATCTGGTTGCTGGGGAGAGAAGGAGCATTGGTCTCCCAGCATGACCACTCTGGATCTCAAAGAACACCTTATTACAAATAAGTCGGCAAAATATTTGAAACTATCTATATAAATAAGATGCCTACTGTCACCCAAAAGTCTAGCATCAGACCGCATTAATATTTACATTGGCACTTTCAGCTGGTGTGTTTTTAAATAGAAAAATTAAAGGCATACTATCTCACCATCAATGACAAATCTATCTATCTATCTATCTATCTATCTATCTATCTATCTATCTATCTATCTATTTAGATTTTTATACCGCCTCACCCAGATGGCTCTAGGTGGTCTGTCTAATTTAGCTCCAATTTAATTAGCTCTGATTTACAGCTAATTTAGCTCTGAATTATTCCAAATTGTTCCAAATTATACCTATCAAATTCTTTAATCTCAGCATTTCCAAAGGCCTGTTTTGATTAAAACACATATTCTTAAGGTCAAAAATAAATTTCATTTTCCCATAAAAGTTGTTAATTGTCTGAATAGCTTCTCTGCTCTCTCTGACTCACACTAAATCAGTTAATATCACAATAAAAATTATGACTCTCACCTCCATCCTTCCCCACTGCAACTTATTTGCCATCTCAAACCTAGCTTCCAGCCTGCTAGAAGCAAGTTAGTAACTAATTGTTGGAGTTTTTCAGGTATTTTATTCTCCAGCTATCCAATAACAAAGACAGAGGAGACATAGGAAGGACAAATTATATTATACTCTGAACAATTATAATAATTTCTGTCCAGAACCCCCAAACCATCCAACATCAAAACCACATATGAAACTTGTTTGCATGGAGTATAACTTAAAAAACCAAAATAATGAATAGACAAAGAGGATATAGTGGGTTTTTTTTAAAAGTTTGAGATAACTGATTCAAAACTGGAACAAAAAGAAAAGTGATCCATCAGAGGACCAAGCTGAGAAGAACCTTAGTATCAAGCCCTTGGGAAGTAAATGTCATTCCCTAATGAACAGTTCTAATATAAATTAGGTTAGGCTGCTTTGGAGAAGTATGTGTGGGTGGACTGAATGAATGCCTGTGAGGTGAGGGCAAAAGCAAAGTGACTTTTCACACTGGTGCAGTTAACCTCATGAACAATATTCCTGTGGTGGAAAATCCACCTGTCTCTCTGTAGCTATGACATGTCTTAATTCTCTTATAAATCATTGACAAAACAATGAAAAGGTCCCCCAAATAGGCCTTTTTTGCATTGTTATTGTTTTCCACTGTAATATTCTCTCTTTATAATCTGTATTCATTAATATTAAGTAAATCAAATACGGTGAATGTGCCATTCTCTCTCTCTCTCTCTCTCTCTCTCTGACACACACACACACACACACACACACTACTCAGAACATTAAAGAAAGCTGTTAAGCTAATCTAGTGCATCTAAATGGGCAATATATATTGAATCCATGCTCCATTGATCATAATTATTGTGGTGCCCTTTATCAAGTAACCATCTTAAACCATTATTTAGAGATCATTTTGCTTTCCATTACTGTCAGTATATTGCAGACGTCGCTGGGAATTGGCCGTTGTGCGATAGAGGCGTGTGCAGCTGTATTAGACTTGAATCTGCCCATGTTATCCAGCAATGTTTCTGAAATGAGTGACTTAGCAATGCTGTATTTGCAGAGCTTTAGGGCAGCCTTAAGTTGGGAATTACCATTTGTCTACTCTTTGTTTTTTACTTTGCACCCACCCCCCAAATTTTATTCCACTGTTCCCTAAAATCTTCAAGACAAATATTTTGCATTACTATATTTCTAGAAAGAACAGAAAGTTCCTTCCAAGGAGTCCAGCATAGATACTGTCATAACTACAGCTGAGTCAAAGTTTTTGGTTGTGTGTCTGCATGGTTTGTTTGTTTGTTTGTTTGTTTTAAGCGAAGTTGATTACATTTCTTAGTTTGAATGGTATAAATTCCAAGTCAATGTACTCCTGACACTGCATTTTTATTTTAGAACTTGTGATTTCATAACTTGTACTCTGGTATTTGGTACAAGACTAAGGATGGAATCCTGTGCACACTTTCTTGGAAATAAGGCCTATTGAACTTAGTGACTGACATGATGAGGGAAACTTCTCAAAGTAGTCCCACTGAAATTAAAAAGACAAATTAGGCAATGCCTGGTGTCCTTTAATTTCAATGGGATTACTTTGAGTAGTTTTCCTCATCATGTTAACCACTGAATTTACTTCAGAGTAAATATGCTTAGAATTCCTTCTAAGTTTATGGCTCGGGACACATGACTAGCCATGTATTTTTCATCTGGTCTGATGTTTTCCCATTGCCCCCAAATCTTTCAAACTTTTATCAAAGACTTGAGTGTTCTGGCAGCCCTAACATGGATTGAGCAAAGGCATAATGAATCATAAAATTGTAATGATGAATCACCCTTTCTAATGTTGCAAAGTAATTACTTATCTTGTATAAGTGATTACACAGGAAGCTTACTTTAACTGAGAAACCAGTGTTTGATATTTATTACAAATTAAACATAGAAGAAAATAATAAACTAACAGTCTCTTATGCTGAGAGAGAGAGAGAACCTCTCAGTTTGAAAATCAGCCTGGATCATACATTATGTTTGACAGTGGCCTGGATCATACATAACGTAGAACTGCGGGTCCAAAGGACCCACAGCCTCCCCCTCTCCACCCATTCTCCAGACATGATGGAGAGCTTCCTCTCTGCAGTCAGCAAGACTACAGAGAGGCAGTGGAGCTGGCTGGGTGTGGTTCTTTCTTTCCTGAAGGACAAACCATGCAGCCAATAGCAGTAGTAGCAAGGGAAGAGCTTTCTCCCTCAACTCTGGTTTGTGATGAAGCCAAACTGCACTCCTGGGTTCAGATGTAAGTCCAGTGCCTCAGAAATACAGTTTGCAGTGGCAAAAATAACTACAAACTGAACATAACAAATGGAGTTTGGGGAGGAAAAACCATGGGTCAGTTATTAAATTTAACATTAACTGTCCGTGTCCATACATTCTGATTTCGGAGCCGGAGGTGAAGGGACCACTAGTTTTTTGTTATGTATGAACTGGGCCATTAAGTGAGGAGCAGACAAATAAATTGTGATTCCACCCCCCAGGCCAGTACAAAGACACATTCAAACATATAAAAGCATGCCTCACACAGAGAAAATGTCCATGGCAAAAACCCAACATCTAACCCAACTGCCTAAACCAAACATCTCCTCCTCCTCCTCCTCCTCCACCTCCTCCTCCTCATTAAGGATTGTGCCCTAATCTCCAGAGATAGAGATACTTGAATTTAACCTTAAGGTAACGTATGTTTCTGTCAATCCTCGTGTTCAGCAGAGGCCATTTGCATTAGCTAAACACTACATCTTGCATTAATAGGGCAGGATCCAGACTATATTAATCATTACTAAGCACCACTGAAATAAATAAAAATAACTTAAGTCCCATTAATTTTAACAGGAATTAGTAATGACTAACTTGGTCTGGATCCTGCCCAATGTCCAGCAGTGTGCTTGTCTCTTAGCTTGTTTGTTTGTTTGTTTGTTTGTTTGTTCAATAGGAACCAGGGGGACGCAGGGGAGGATTGGGATCACAGCACACAGTAGGGATGTGCACAAATTGATATTTTTGATTCAATTTGTGCCCAAAACAAATCACTCCTGATTTGTTTTGTATCCAAATCTACCCACTCCAAATCACCCCAGATTCAATTTGTATTTGCTTTGCTTTGGATTTGTACCTATTCAGACCACTTATCAAGCTCCTAGGGGCACCAAATTTGTATGGTGGGTAGGTCCCCATGGGTGCCACCTACCACCCAAACCTCAAGGCAGTGGGACACTTGGTTGATTTTTAATGAATTTTTTTAGTTTTTACTGATTCTAAATATTTCCACCATAGGAAACAATGGGGATTCGAAGTTGCCATATCCTAACCCTAACACGGATCCCCAGCTTTCTTTTTCTTTTTTTAAAGGGCTAAGCTCTAGCCCTTATGGAGCAAAATATCTAGTCATTATTTTTCCAAGTGTTTGGATTCCTTGGTGTATAATAACTTATGATGATTATTTATAATAACTTATGAATCCTTATGAGGATTCATTGCACACCTTCATTTCTTCTGTTCATTTTGACTGTCACTGGACAGTGCCAACTGTCAACAGCCATGTGCCAACTACCCTCCCCCCCCCCACACACACATACACTCACACACACCTGCAAGGCAGTGGGGTACTCATTTTAATTTTTAGGAATATTGAAATTTTTAGATTCTTTGGTGTCTAATAACTTTTCCTCATAATGAATCCCTATGAGTATTCATTATACGCCTTTGTTTCTTCTGTTCATTTTGACTATCATTGGAAAGTGACAACTGTCAACTGCCATGTGTCAACTACACCCCCTCACACACACACACACACACACACACACACACACACACACACTGGGCTACTCAGTTTTTTTTACTGATATGAGTCAATTCAACCTGTTTGTGGGAAGTGGGGAAGGATGGGGAAGAGAATCAACTTCCAGCCTTTTTTAAAAAAGAAAGAGGTGCTGGGGTGGTGGCACCGGCACCTCTTTCTTTTATTAAAAATGACTGAAAGGATGCTCTCCTCCCCCTCCCTCACCCATCCCCCACACAGGTAGAATAAATTTGGAGTTGATTCAGATCGAATCAAGTCTGAATCAAATCAGCCTGTTTAGGGCTGAATTGATTCATGTTTGAATTGAAACAATGCATTTTGATTCGGATTTGCATTGAATCGAGATTTTCTATTCAAGATGATCTAACAGAGAGTAAGATAAAAGCACCAAAAAGAAAACATGATGCAGACAAGTATCAATAAGCTCAACACATATCATGCTGTCAAGAGAGTCGGTGAACTTCTGAAAAAGCTAGTGCAAACAGAAAGGTTTACATCTGAGGCTTAAATATGGACAGAAGTCTGCCAGCTGCACCTTGGGAAGGAGGGGATTCCACAAAATGGAGGCAGCTACAGAGAAAGTTCATCCTCATCTTGTCATCAACGATGGCAAGGGACACAAAAAGCAGCCTCTGTAAAAGATATAATAGGCTGGGCAGATTCATACAGGATGAGACAGTCTTTCAGGTATCTTGGTCCATATGACATGATTTATAGCAGTAGACTCATAAAAGCAAATTAAAGATAAATGAAAAGCAGACATAGGTATTGTGAATCCCTTTACTAAGGCAGATGCCTTGGAGTACAGACATAAAGTTCTTTAGAATGGGAAAGTTTTTGAACTTCAAAAAACCTTCACACAGAACACGTAGTGTTGAATAACCTTTCTTATTGTGCATGCTAAGCTGACAGACAACCTTCTGCAATTTCTTTCTAGTTGCAGCACAAGAACTCTCTGAAACAAGATAATGGATATGTTGTAAGCATCAGACTTCATGTGTTGTGTTGCATCTCACAATGGGACTAGGAAGCAAAATTTAGTAGGGCTGTTTGCATGCTGATCACTAGGGTAGGAGTATGGAGAAGCCTCCAACTCTAGTTGGAGTATGCATGCTCCTGATCGGCCACTGTAAGAATTCTTCAAGCAAGGTAGGAGAGTGGTGGGGTGAATGCTCATCTGTCAGCTGGGTATGGAGGCAGGCAGCTGCAGAGAGCTGAGAACTTGTACCCAGTCCCAGAATGAGGGGGGAGGGAAAGCACTCCCCCTGTCTCCTGCCTACATACACAGCTTGCAGACAAACATTTTCCTTCTCCTTCCTTGCTTGTAGAATTCTCACAATGGCCAGCCAGATGTGCATAGCTCCTGAACTAGGGTAGAAGGCTTCTCCTACCCTAGTAATCACTGTGAGAACAGCCGTAGTTTGTTTCTTCTCCAGAACCTACAGGGGTACAACTAACAGTTGTACCCAGCGACTTTCCCTCTAAGGCGTGCGCATGTGTGCGTACTCACACATTTTCTGATGTCTGCTCAGTTAATTTTAGATCTCGCTCAGGTTGAATCAGGAAGGCCCCACTCTGAAAGCAGGTAGGCACACACTGTCTTGATACTGTCGCCCAGAACAAAACTCATTCTGCACACAGATGGAAAAAATTAGAGAAAACCATGGTACCAGCACCGTCATCACATGTTCAAAGTTCAAAAGGAAGTCACAGTGAAACTTACACGGACCCTATGTTCACATGCATGAGGCTCCTGGCTTCTCTCCTCTGCTGGTAGATGGAGAAAAACAAGCAATTGCTGAGTATGTCAGTCTCATCATAATGCCTTATCATAACTTGTAAGAGTAAAGTATACATAAAAGTTTCTGATTCAGTTTTGGGTACTAGTTGTACAGCCCCAATGTTGGTGGCAATGCAGTTTGGGGTCACCACCAAGCAAGCTGGTGGCAACTGGTGATCACCGGACCTTCTCTGATTATCTTAATAGGCAGCGGGATAAATAACAACAACAACAACAACAAAAAGAACAACAACTCTGTCTCTAAGCACCAAAACAAGTAAGGGCAAGCAGTGAGTGGAATTATATGGGTGTTTGCATAACTGAATAATCAGCTTATTTAGGGCCAGATTGCTTAGCATCCCCAAACCAAACCCGAGACCATTGATAAGGCTCCGCAAACTTCCCAGATAGTCTCCAGGTTGGGCGTGATATTAGGAGAGAGTGTAAGAAAACCCAGAGGCTCTTTGCCACATCCCATCAATCCAATGCTCAGGTGAAGACTTGGATACCTCCCAACTTAGTATTCACTTGGGGGTATTGCTGAGCTCTGTTTATCTAGTATGCATATGCACAAATGCTGAAAACCAAGCCTAGAAACAAAACGTAACAGTTGCACGTATAGCTCTAGTGTGGAACTGCTCTTCCCCCAATAGGAAAAAGGCTATGAAGCTACAAACATGATAAATTGTCAGCAATGTGTTGAAATTGCATGCTTGGTGGAGTTTGTCTCCCAGCAGATATCAGGGTAATTGAAGTCCCCCATTACTCTAATTCTTGCTTTCTTGAAAGAACTATTATTTGCCACGTTACAGTCCCAGTGGAGACCACCTGGGTCAAAAGAAAGAAAAACAAAATATTGTAGTTGGACTCTACTAAAGTCTGTCCTACCAAGGAAAGAACATTATATTATATTTCTTTTATATTGCAGCAGTTTACACAGCAAAATGAAATAAAATGAAATAAAAATAAAATGATGGTTTCCTGTCCCAAACGGACTCACAATCTAAAAAGAGACATGCCAGCAACAACCACTGGAGAGATGCTATGCCAGTGTGCATAGGGAGAGCTTTTCTTCCCCTGCTAAATATAAGAGAGTCACCACTTTTCTGGGTTAGCAGGCGACACAGATGATGCTTTCTTGAAACAAATGTCAGCTCTTAAATGAACAGTGTCTATTTTGAAATTCTCATTTTCTGGGACAACCACAGAAGCAGCAGCAAATTGTTCTGAAGAAGAAATTAATTTTTCTGAAGGCTATGCTTATAATTTGCTAATAAATGAAATGAACATTAAAAAGCACTTGCTATTTCAGCGAATATAATTTGGATATAGTGTGCTATAGGAAATAAATAAATAAAATGCATTGAGTGCATATGTACTAAAAATGGAATATATAGTATACAACTAGCCACTGTTATGACACATAAGACTAGACTCTCGTGTCCAGCTAAGGGGTTTTTGAACCAAAGGCTAACTTGTACGTAGGTGCAGAAGTCATACAAATGGGTGAGACAGGTTTTCAATATAAAACATTTAACTTTTATTAGAATGCAATCAAAGTATACAATCTGATAACAGAATTAGCAAAATGATTTACATGGGGAATTTGGGGAGAGCAGATTCACTTGCAAGAAACATTAGCTCAGAAAAACAATGCAGTCAGACAGTGCCTTTGAAATGAATGGGGTAAACACAGAGCTTTGGTAGGCGCAGCGCCGAGAAAGTCTCCTTGTTGCTAAATTAGCTGCTAGCACGGCAACACCATGCAGGGATAGTTCCTGAGACAGGCAGAGAGTTAAAAGATTGAGAGAGAGAAAGAGAGAGAGAGAGAGAGAGAGAGAGGAAAAGAATCTCTGTCCTAAAGTGGGCATTTGCAGGAGAGGGCTATATCTACCTGTCTTGCAGTTTGCCTACACATGTGGTTGGAGATATACATGTGAGGGGAGCTCCAGGCAGATAGGCTGAAGTTTTGATGGGAGACCAGGTGACCCAAAAATGGTGATTCTGGCTCAGATAATCTCAGGCTTGGGAATCTCTAGGACTCATCCACAGAAAGCACACTCTGTCTGGGCCGCCTCTTTCAGTGGAGTGGATGGTCAGGATAATGAAAATCAAGGTGGCCTCAATCCCCGGAAACAGCATGAAGAATAATGTGCAGACAGCTCTGTGAGCAGGTGGGCAAACTGTACAAAAGTCCTAATTCTAAGGAGGGAGTTCTTATATCCTAAAAGCCGGGCTTTGGGCATTTGGAAAGTTTGAGAAGACTTTTTTGGTCTTGTGATCTAGCGACCTATCATTTCTGGGAGATAAGCTGACTTGCCTAAGAGTGGAGCTTACTATGTGTGTGAGACTCACCTTCAAGGCTGACCTAATAATAATTGTTCTAATCTTTGGGGCTAGTTTAATCAGTGGAGGGAAATGGTTTTTGTGCTTGAGGAGAAAGATTGCTCTGTTTTTGTTTAAAGTTTTGTTTTCCTGGGGAAGGCTTTTTAGTATATGCATACCAAGCTAAGGTACTGTTCTTCCAGAGTCTTCCCAAGTCACTGATTTACTCAAAGACTCAAAGTTATTAGTATCCTATATTGAGAGAGGGGCACTGATGCCAACCTTCTCTCATGTTAAACTTCCAAGTGTCCTTTTCTGGTTGGTCTCTCTGGTAATGCCAATGGAACTTTACCTGGAAAGTCCTCATACTGCCTGGGAGACCCATAAGTTAAGCATATAGCATGGCTTGAAGATGGGGTTACTTCTAACACCACCTATGGTTGTAAATAAAACACACTAGCAAGAAAATCAATTCCATATAGTATACGCTGTAAACATATGGATGTCGGCTGAAGCCAAAATATAATCCAACTGCCTCAAAACACCTGGTCTGTTTGTTAACTGGTGGAGATTAAAGCAATACAATGAAAAGAAAAAAGCAAGATGCTGGCATCATTTTCTAATGAATACTTAACTCAGCTCACCCTACGTAATGTAACTGGCATGTGCCACATACCACAGTATTAACTCATGTATCTGGACTACAGGTGTTTAAGCTTCAAGTATCTGCCAGCTCAGCCATCTGACATGCAGATTTTTCACATTGCTGCAGATCAATAAGAAATAAATTGAATACAATGAGGCATGATCTGTACAGTAGAAAAGGAATGTTTATAATATAGGACTTGAAGAAATTAATAATTAAAAGCAGGCTGTCCAGTTCATAAGAAACGGAAATTACAGAGCATTTTCTATTTTCCTTGGGCTTGGTCTCTGGAGAGTTTCCCATTGCCATTTTGGAACAGGGCCTGTTGGTGCTATGCCAAAAGTGACAGGATATATGGGAGCTGAAGTGCAAATCTTGGCAGAATGGGGTCTATATAGGTGGAATCGATTGCAAGCTGAGGTCTGAAACCAGAGAGGTGGCCTCATCAGAACAACAAGCACTAGAGAGGACAAGGTCAGGAATAGTCAAGGGTGCAGCAAGATTTAGCAGCTACTATCTGGAAGAATCAGAGCCAGAGACAAGGAGGTCAGGAGCCTGTAGTAGGAAGTAAGGAACCTAGACTAGAAGCCAATGAAGTGGAGTTTGACTTCAAGGCCAAGTGGAAGGTTGCAAAGACAAAGCCCTAGGCCTCACCTGGATTTGCTACCAGGCTAGGTCAGGCAGAAAAACTAATGGATCACTAGGAAGTGGAGTCAGGAAGTGGAGTCATCCCAAGATAGAAGAGAAATACTGCTTCATTCTGCCACTCTGGAGCTCTCCATTCTGGAAACCAGCACACAGAGCAGGAGGCTGCTGGTTGATCCTCAGAGGACCATAATAAATTGGGTTAGGATGCTCAAGCAAGCTTTGTGATTTTGTTTATCACTCCCTCCTCCCCCATTATTTGGAAGAAAATTGATTAAATAATAATAAATGCTTTATCACCACTGATATACCACCAACTCCTTCTTGCCCAATGCTTCATTAATTGAATCTGAAGAAACTTTACCTGTCCCACTCAGCCCTTGTAAAGGTAATGGGATAGGGCTTGTTGGGATTGTTGGGATTCAGAATGTGAAGCACTGGCAGTCACAGAATGGCCTAAAATAGGGGCTGAGGCTCTCCAGCTATTGTTGTGCTGCAACTCCCATCATTCTCAGGTGCAATAAACTGTGACTGGGGAGAATGGAAGTTGTACTCCAACAGCTGGAGAGCCTCCGGTTGGCCACCCATGCTTTAAAACTATACAGGATTGCGGTGGCTGTGTTATACTCTCTGTAATGTCATCTCCATACCAATAGGTCTGAGAGGTCTAGTAAATACTAGCCTTTCAAAGATTAGTTTAGAGGATTAATTAGTCTGCCTTTCTGCAGAGTAGTACAGTCAAGGTGGCCTACACTGAGATACAGAGACAGCACATTACTATAAACCAATAGCATAATACTTGTGCCCATGTACACTAAGGCCGCATTTTCACTTAACAAAAAAACAGAGTTCCGGTTTCACAAACTGCACATCTGGATGCGGGCAACCACAGTTACAGCAAAAATGGACCCATGATTTCCCTCCCCAAACTCTATTTTGTACCTTTGGTATATCTTGGTTTCGCCACCCCTTCCTCTGGTTTAGCGGTGCCGGTGTTACACCCAAATGCTGCTGCCACTGTTAGCTTTTCCCAAACCAGAGTTGAATGAGGAAGCTTCTCCCTTGCTGCAGCTGCTATTGGCTGTGCAGGCTGTCCTTCATGAAAGAAGGAACAGCCAGCTCCCCTGTCTCTCCGCAGTCTGACTGCAGAGAGGATGCTCTCCAGTATGTTCAAATGTGGGCAGGAGAGTGTGGGGGAGGCAGGTGCGGAATGCCACATCCAAAGGCAGCCTAATACCGCACTAGCACATGGTAGCAGGAGCTTATGTTCCAGATTAGTGCTGTGCTGGTGCAACAAGGTGTGCTTGCACATCCTGTGGTGCATCTCCTGCTGCAAAAGCTTCCTCAGTCCATATATGTTGCAGAGAATGATGCAAAACTATCCACCACCCTTCTTGTATTAGCACATTGCTTGTGCAAGCAGACTGAGACCAAAAGAGACTATGCAACTTTGAGCATCTGCTCAGCTATGCAACCTTCTTGCATGTGTGCATCTTTGTTAACTGTGCTAGTGCAGCATTAGTTTAGATGTCTAAACTACTTTTTACTGCCTTGCAAAAGCAGGCAGTGAGGAGACCAGGTGTACCTCTTGAGGAGACCATTCCATATTTGGGTGAGGAGAGCACACACTTTGTGGACATCTACTGCAACTTGAAGATAGCTTGTGGTAGCAAGCATGACTTGTCCCCCCTTAGCTAAGCAGGGTCTGCCCTGGTTGCATATGAAAGGGAGACTAGAAGTGTCAGCACTGTAAGATGGAGCCGCTCTTGGAAGAGCATCTAGGTTCCAAGTTCCCTCCCTGGCTTCTCCAAGATAGGGCTGAGAGATATTCCTGACTGCAACTGTGAAGAAGCCGCTGCCAGTCTGTGAAGACAATACTGAGCTAGATAGTCCAATGGTCTGTCTCAGTGTATGGCAGTTTCCTATGTTCCTATGTTCCTTGGGAGCACAAAGCCTCCAAAGAGGAGCAAAGGGCATAAGCAAGTTCTTACTAGAGGTGGCAGTTCTTCAGATATTCTGGCCATCACAGTGAGAGAGAAAGAGCTGCCACATATGGGATCAGTCACGGGTACGCCTTAGAGAATTATATATACAGATAACCATTATTTTTAATTGACCCATGAAACAAAATGGCAGCCAATGAAGCTGGTAAAGGATTTTGCATGATATGATATGATCCAATCTGCTGGCCCCAGACAATAACCTTGTGGTCACATTGTGATGGTACAGTGACAAAAATGATGGTTAATAGTAGTTTGGATAAGCACTTACATAAATCTAAATGTTAAGGAAGAGTTGTGGCAAGAATTTTCCTAAAATGCCAGCAGCAGCTTAATCTGGGATCTAATCCAACATGAAATTATCCATTATTATGACTGGGTAGTTTACTCCAAAACTGTATTTGTAACCAGAACTCTTTGATATTCTCTTTGTACTATTTTGGCAGGGAGGGGAAGGACTACTTTGCTTTCATGCTAATTAAAGGATGGCCAATTTTTCGTACAAAAATGTGTATAGTGCAATAAAATAAAATAAAATAAAATAAATACCCTAAAGCAAGGCAAATCAACGCATGTGTTAAATATTGAATTAACACAACTTAAGAAAGACACCTTAGGGTGTTTTCACATGTGTGGATTTTACTTTTCTTTGCCTTTATCCTATAATTCAAATGAGAAGAAAGAACATTGACCAGAATCATTCAATTTTAAAATGGTACTCATATTATTAAGAATCTGAACACATGTCATAAATAGTATGAGATATTTAAAAGCACATATTAGTGTCAGATGTGAGAGACATAATCCTAAATATGCTTTCTGGGAAGTAAGCCCTGTTGAGCTAAGTGGGACTGACCCTGTGTAAACAAATTTGTGGCCACACAGTGTAATGTTTTGTTACATGCATGGAAAATTTCTCTTCATTGCATAGAAGAAATTGAGAAGCCACTGTGGCAGTGTGGATTAATGATCCCCAGAAAATGCAGTCTGTACACTACTGGTGATGTGGCATGGTTGCTGAATAAGATTTGGGCTTAGGTCATCTTACAAGAGAAACTATAAGGGTATTGATGAAGGATATATAGTTTAGGGATGTGCATGAATTGAGTCAGTGCAGCTCAACCAAATCATTTTGGTGGGGCAGGGAGTGGTACCTTCAAGCATGAGTAAAGCAGATCCTTACCTGCTCCACCACCCCACCACTTTTCCCAGTGTGGTGCTGCTCCATGGGGCAGCGACAGAGCAGGCAAGGACCTGCTTTACTCATGCTTAAAGGTACCGCTCCCTGCCCCTCCGAAACATTTGTGCACATCTCCGAGATAGGTATGAACAAATTGCCACTCCAAATTGCCTCTCCTAATGCCTAGAACTGTTTCTCCCAATATCTATTACTACATCTCTAAACCCTCCTTCCCATCTTTCCCAGGAACTTGGTTCTTCAACAAAGCATTCCACCTGAATCATTTCTTTTTTTCACTTTCTTCTACCAGTTAGCCTTTCACTATATCAACTTCACAAATCCCTTTCCTCTGTTCTTGACTTTGGGTTATTCATATGACGAGCAGCACTTTTGGATTTCATCCATATATTCATATTGGGCTTGTTTGCACTTTTGATCATATTGTCTGATATATTTCTTTGTAGTGCAAAGCAGAACAAGTAGTTCTACGTAGAACTAACGGAGCCTACCTTCTGCTTGTTTTAATGTAGAGACTCTTACCTAGGACCCCCTCCCATTTGCTATGAATTTCATTTGTATCTGACTGTCAGCACATGAATTACAAAGGGGTGTTGCCTATATTTTGAGTAGCTGCAATCTTGAAACAACATGGTGGATTGGCAAAAAACAGACAAAGAAACCCTCCATCAGGGTCCCCTTCGATTCCCTCCCATGTGCTATGAATTTGGACTATAAATGCAAACCTTATTAGAAGGGAGGACATGCATAGACACAAAGACATGGTGATCTTATAGGCGTTTTCCCTTTGGAAACAAGGTTGAAAAAATATACTGTTGGGAAGAGGAAGAGGGAAACAGTTCCCTTCTTGCTTCGGTTATATTATTTTCTAGTGCTTTTGGTTATACAGTGCAATCTGAGGCATGCTTATTCAGTAAAGTCCCACTGAGTCCAATGGGATTTAATTCCTACTAAAAGTGTTTAGAATTGCACTCTTAATATCTCCTGTGGCAGGCCACAAGTGATTTAAACCAAATTGGGGGGTATGGTGGGTTACTTGGGGTTGTATATTGTAGTTGCCACATGTTAGGGTGATAAATACAGCCTTTCTTGTTACGGTGATAAACACAGCCTTTCTCTGCCATCCTAAATGTACTGAAGAGGTTTTAGTTTATCATCAGTATTTGCACATCATTTTTAGATCCACATGAGGGAAATCCTATAGAAACATGGGTTGAGGTGGTCAAAAATCCCACACGTAGCCATAAAGATTAAAGGAAGGTATCTGATGGTAACTTGGAGGGTAAGAACTGAGAAGGCCATTGAATCTGATAAGAGTGTAGAGCCAAAAGGGAAATGTTTGTGCTCTCGACCAGCCACAAGTATTGCTTGTTTGTCAATTCTAATCTGCAAAGATGTCATGTCAGGGAGCCAGTATCAGATGAGATTCTGTATCTATGACTGGGAAAGAAATTGCATTGGCTAAAATCAGATCGCTGGCAACTGGCTGCCAAGGTGTACGCTGGGGATTCAGTGATTAGCGAGCTGGGAGCCAGGACAGTGTTACGATTAACTTTCTGTTTCTTCCTAGGTGTCAGTAAAATATTTCCTCATGCAAAGCTAAGCTCATTAGTCTCCTATATTGTAACTCCTGCGTGAACAAAATTCCCATCCACTGCAACCACAGAAAAAATTCCCATCCAAAGACAACTGAAAGAAAAAATGCCATATCAGTCAAAAGATAGGTAAGTCATACACAATAGTCCCATTCACACATTATGTTCAATGTATTATACTCAGAGGTGCTCTTACCCCTGGACTTTGGGGCCGAAGTCCAGAGCCTCCACAGCCCCTGGGGCCCCCCAAATCCTCTTTAGTCTGTCCTGGGTGGTGTGATTGCCTGGCAGACCATGATTATGCTTAATTTGCAGGGGACTGGGAGGCCTCAAGGACCTTTAGGTCCAGGCTCCAAAATTACCTAGGTGCACCTCTGTCTGTGTACAGTGCATGCACATGCAGATACGTACACAGGTACAGCAGTGGTCGCTCTAATTTTTTCCATCTCTGTGCAGAATGAGTTTTGTTCTGGGCAGCAGTATCAAGGCAGTGTGCATGCATGTGCATTCAGAATGGGGCCTTCCAGATAGGGATGTGCACTGAACCATGGAGGTGCGGTCCAGAACTGGAGAGTGTCTGGCTTTAAGGGTGGGGGGGTAGTACTTACCCCTCCCACCGCTTTCCCCCCTCTGGCGCTCCACTTTGGTGCAAAGTTTTTGGGGCGGCAGAGTTCCTCCCTGCCGCCCTGCTCCCACTGATGTCCAGAAAAAGTGGAAGTTGCTGCCACGCATGTATTCGTCACGGCCTGCGTGCGCCACACATGTCACATGCTGTGTGCGATGTCACACACGCAACGTGTAACATGTGTGGCATGCGCATGGCAGCAACTTCCCCTTTTTCCGGACAACGATGGGGGCAGGGGCGGCAGGGAGGAACTCTGCCGCTCCAAAAACTTTGGACCAAAGTGGAGTGCCAGAGGGGGGAAAGTGGCAGGAGGGGTAAGTACTACCCCCACCTTAAAGCCAGACACCGCCGGACCGGCCTAATTCCGAACCGGTTCAGAAGCCTCTTACATGGCCCCGGACCGGTTCCGTGCACACTCCTACTTCCGGATTCAACCTGAGCAGGGTCTAATATTAATTGAGCAGACATACAAATACTTGTGAGTGGGCGCACGGGCGCACGCCTTAGAGGTACAGTTATTCACATGTTACATTGAATACAGATACAATAGCACACTTCTTACCTGTGTCCTGAATTTCAGGGGATCTGTACCAGGTTCACTTTTGAAATGAATTCATGTACAGTCATTCACACATGTTAATGTGTACAGACATCCATATACATGTACTACATTTTCCGAATAGGGTGTATAACTCCCTATGAACCCTCACTTAATGCCATTGTCTTTCTCTCGCTTGCTTTCTGCCTTTTGTAGGAGTAGTAGGCAGGTGCCCGAAACGTTTCGGAGGCCATTGTAAAGGCCTCCGAAATGTTTCGGCACTGGGGCGGTATTCGGCGTTTCGGCACAGTGGGGGTAGTACTTTAAGGGCGGGGGAGAGTGTACTCACCCCCCCACCGCATTTCCCCCGCTGGCGCTCTGTAAACTTTAAGCCCCTCGGGGCGGCAGCGTTCCTCCCTGCCGCCCCATTCCCCCCGTCGGTCGGAAGTGGCTGGAAGTTGCGAGCGCATGTACGCCCATCGTGTGTGCACGTTTGCCGTGCGCGCATGTGCGCTCGCAACTTCCGGCCACTTCTGGCTGACGGGGGGAATGGGGCGGCAGGGAGGAACGCTGCCGCTCCGAGGGGCTTAAAGTTTACAGAGTGCCGGCGGGGGAAATGCGGCGGGGGGGGGGTTCAGTACACTCTCCCCCGCCCTTAAAGTACTACCCCCGCCATGCCGAAGATTTTTCGTGCACATCCCTAAGGAGTAGCTGCTGCCTTGAAACCTATTTTTCAGCATTGCCCCCACCCCAGATGGTTTGATGGTTTGAAGGGCCTGGAGGAGGGGGAGAAGTGTTTAATGTTCTGAGGCAAAAGGCATACTTTCTTTGTTTTTTTAGATGATGCCTGCAGTAGATTTCATATTAGAAGTGGCATTCCATCTTCAGGGAAAGAAATATGGAATTGCCTCTTGTAGTTGGAAATATTTATAAGTCCTAGTATTGTGGGGGAAAGCATATTAAAACAAAATGTTCTGGTGATCTGCCCACTTTCCTTTCACTATAATCTTAATTGATAATTACTGTCTTCAGAAGTTAGCCCACTTCCGCTTCAAATGTTCATGCATCCACCAGCTTGATTTGGGGTGGATGACATCATCACAAACTACACCTATGTGTTCCTACAACTGTACCAAATTTGATCAAAACCAATTAGGTGGTTCACAAGTTAACCCTCATGCACTTCAAATGTCCACACATCCACCATTTTGGATTATGTTGGATGACATCATCCACAAATTACACCATTGAGGTGTCCCTACAACTGTACTAAATTTGGTCCAAGTTGGTTCCCATTTGTGCCTCAAATATTCACACATCTGCTATCTTGAATTGGGGTTGATGACATCATCAGAAATACACTGCCAAGGTGCTCCTATGTGTCCATACAGCTGTTCCAAATTTTGTTCAAATTGGTTAGGCGGTTCACAAGTTAGCCCACTTACACCTCCACACATCCACTATCTTGAATTAGGGTGGATGACATCATCATAAACTACACTATTGAGGTGTCCCTTTGTGTCCCTACAACTGTACCAAATTTGGTTCAAATTGGTTCAGGCATTGCAAAGATGATGGGAGGTGTGTGTGTGTGTGTGTGCGCACACACACACTCACAGAAAGCTGGGTAATCTCATAAGCTTACTTTCCTTGGGGACCGAACCACCACCCAAATTTGATGCCCCTAGGACCTTTATAAGTGGTAATCCAAATCCAAATCAGATAAAATCCAAATCGAGTCTGGGATGATTTGGGGGGACAAATTTGGACATAAAACAAATCAGAAAAAATTGATTCGTGAACATCCCTAGTAGGCAAGGAGACAGGAAGAGGAACAGGCAAGTTGGGACATCTTGAGCAAGGCTATAGAGTCACAGAAGCAGGGCCACAATCTGAATGTTGTTGCCCTGGCAGAGACCCAAGCTTTACCGTGAAGCATGAATAGCTTGCCCAGGTCAGAAGAAACCAATAGACTGCCTCCTAGGCAGGAAACAGCCTGGAACATGGGACGAAATAAAGCCTCGTCTTCCTCCCCTTAATAGCCTCAAAAATGGCTCGTTACAGGTATCCTGGTTTGCATCCCTGCTGCCTTAAATATCTGCATTATTTGCTGATACCTCTTTTGCAACTACTCTCCCCTCCCAGCCCTTGCTAAAATAATTCAAATTTACAAAATTACCAATACAGCAATGAGGACAAGCTACAAGCCCTTTTCAGCTGTTATAGTGGGCCAGTTCAAACTATACATTGAACTGACCCCACCATGTAATGAATGCTCGTGTCCCCACACCCTGCCCCAGTGTGACGTTCCACTTTGCGTGACAACATGGGAACAGTTCATCAAAACTGCACCTCACTGTGTGATTTAAACATGACCTTAATAACATTGAAAAAGGTTTTATGCAGGGTCCTAGAAGCAATGCTGTTTCTTCTGTCCTTTTTCTTGGGCTGCTCAACAGTTTGCTGCTTTTCTCCCTAACCACAAACCTTTAAATGGTTAAACTATGTCATTTTAATTGTTTAAATAGGTCTTTTGAGTGATATTTATATCTGTAGTGGATACAATCTCAGTCCCTCCTCCACACATTTAATGAAGATCTGAAAAGGGTTGAAAAGAGACTATTCTGAATGCAGAATCTGGATTTTCTTTGTGTGAATTTTCAGAATACATTTGGCGTAAAGGTAGCCCAGTGAACGGTAGATCAAAGTCTGCAAAATACTGTGAATCTAGACTCAGAAAAGACACCCTGAGAGCTTTTAAAATTCTCTCCTAAACTAAGCCTTTCCATGCTCCCTCCTAGTAGAACTGTAAGTCAATTATGCAGTGGCACAAAGAGAAGTCTGTCGCATTTTGCTGTCATTGTGGGTAATTTGTCCCTTAGGGTGTTAGCATTCATACATAATTGCACATTGTCTTTCTCCCTAACATTTCCTACTTTCTTTCTCTATAAGAACAACATAAAAATGATTGCATCCATGGGTTTTAGCAAATTATCCAGCTAACTCGATTTACATTTTATTCACAAACAGAATTACAGAGGGGGAGGGATGCATTTTGTGTCCCCCCCCCTTATCACATTTGGCCCTAAGATACTGTACATTGTCCTTGTGTTGCTTTGCTCTTTACCACAGACAGAGAATGAGGAAGCAGGCTACACATGATAGTCCAATAAACACAAGCCTACATGACATGCAAAACTTATATTGTTGTACAATCTAAACTAGATAATCTGCACATTAAAATAAAGGGAGCAGAAATCAGGGTACTGAAATATCATACAAAGTTCTTGTCCTATAGGGTTGTTTTTGAAGATGTCTTACAAAAATTAATGGGCATACGCTTTATGCATTGCTTGCTGAGGCAGTCAGAGGTGCTATTATGATAATGTGACAGAGAGAATACTATGGAAGCTTGGCATACATTAAACCTGGTCACTGCACTGAATCTATTGTTATAATGAATTCTATAGGAGATCAGATATAGGCACTAGTGAGATTATTGTAGCTGAGCATCCATGAAGTATATCACACATCCAGGGTGAAGGAGTAGCAAGTTGTGACTAGGGATGAAATGTTGGATACAAGGGGGGAAGAATAGAGAGGGCTAAAAGAAATTTTAAAAATGTGATGTGCTTTATTGATGGGCCACTGGGACAATGAAAAGAATAAAATTGTGCTCACAATCAACAGGCAAAGCTGCCAGTGAAATGAATTTGATCTAAATGCAGGAGGAAATGGGAAAGCAGTAAGAAGATCCCAATGGTCCATTTAGTCCAGATGATGAGCCAATGGTCCATTTAGTTCAGCTTTTTGTTTCCAACAGTGGCCAACCAGATGCTTCTAGAATTCTTACAGAGAGACCCTGAAGTCAAAAGCCTCCCCTACTGTTCTCCTCACCCTCAATCTAGGTGTACTCAAGTCAGGTATACTGCATCAGGAGGTTCCTTGATGCCATTTCCTCATATGAATTCTCAAGATGCCTAGCACTGATAGATGTTATTCATATGATTGCTAAAAACTGGGCTATAGGAGCCCAGCCAGATTCTGAGCAATCGTGAGAACCACCAGGCTCGTGGGCGAGCCTGGTGGTTCTCTGGCAGCTAGCCCACCTAAGAAATCCTACCCCTAAACGAGGTTAACGGAGCGAGCACTCTGTTAACCTTGTTCTTTTGATCATGTGTCCGCTGTGGCTGGCCACCCAGCAACAAGCAACTGCTTGTGTGCAGGGAGAATGGGCTAAGTCCCCTCTCCCCGCACAAACCCCATCTGGTGCTTCACACTGTGAAGTGCTTCACTGTCTATCTTGTCCTAAGAACATAAGCACAGCCCTGCTGGATCAGGCACAAAGCCCATCTAGTCCAGCATCCTGTTTCACACAGTGGCCCACGAGATACCTTTGGGGAGCCCACAGGCAAGAGGTATGTGCATGCCCTCTCTTCTGTTGTTGCTCCACTGCAACTGGTATTGAGAGGCATTGTGCCTCTGAGGCTAGAGATGGCCCACAGTCACCAGGCTAGCTATTGATAGACCTGTCCACCATGAATATGTCTAACCCCTTTTTAAAGCAATCCAAGCTGGTGGCCATCACCACATCCCATGGCAAAGAATTCCATAGATTAATTATGCACTGTGTGAAAAAGTACTTCCTCTTGTCGGTCCTAAATTTCCCTACCTTCAGTTGCATGGGGTGACCCCTGGTTCTAGTGTTGTGAGAGGGGGATAAAAATTTCTCTGTCCACTCTCTCTGCTCCATGCATCATTTTATATACCTCTGTAATGTCTCCCTGAAGTTGCCTCTTTTCCAAAGCAAAGAGCCCCAGATGCTGTAGCCTAGCCTCATAAGGAAGGTGCTCCAGGCCCCTGATCATTTTGGTTGCCCTCTACTACACCTTTTCCAGTTCTACAATATCCTCCTTAAGATATGGTGACTAAAGCTGTACATAGTACTCCAGATAAGGCCACACCAAATTTTGCATAAGGGCATTTTTATTTTCAATCCCACTCCTAATGATTCCTAGCATGGAATTAGCTTTTTTCGCAGCTATCACGGACTGAGACGACATTTTCAATGAACGATCCTAAGATCTCTCTCCTGGTCATTAACCGACAGCTCAGATCCCATCAACATATATGTGAAGTTGGTGTTTTTTGCCCCAATGTGCATCACTTTACACTTGCTTACATTGAACCACATTTGTCATTTTGTCACCCACTCCCCCAGTTTGAAGAGATCTTTTTTGCAGTTCCTCACAATCTGCTGAGGATTTCACTACCCTAAATAGTTTAGTGTCATCTGCAAATTTGGCCACTTCACTGGTCACCCCAACTTCTAGATTATTTATGAACAAGTTAAACAGCACTGGTCCCAATACTGATCCCTGGGGGACCCCACTTCCTACCTACCTCCATTGTGGAAACTGTTCATTTATTCCTACTCTCTGTTTCCTGTCCTTCAACTGGTTACCAATCCACACATGAACCTATCACCTTATTCCATGACTGCTAAGTTTACTCAGGAGCCTTTGGTGGGGAACTTTATCAAAAGCTTTTGGGAAGTCCAAGCATATGGAGAAAAAGTCCAACTATACACTTCCCAGGTAATCCTGCAGTTTCCAGTGACATTGTTAACATCATTACCTCAGCATTGCCATCATACAAGAGAGGAATAATTCCAAAATTCAGTAATCCAAAAACCTTCAGTTTGAGATGAGAGTTAAGATGTTTTCCATTTCATTCATGCTCTCCTCAGGGAGAAAAGCTGGTCTTGTGGTAGCAAGCATGACTTGTCCCCTTAGCTAAACAGAGTACACCCTGGTTGCATATGAAAGGGAGCCTAGATGTGTGAGCATTGTAAGATATTCCCCTTAGGAAATGGATCTGCTCTGGGAAGAGTATCTAGGTTCCAAGTTCCCTCCCTGGCATCTCCCAAGAGAGGGCTGAGAGAGATTCCTGCCTGCAACCTTGGAGAAGCTGCTGCCAGTCTGTGAAGACAATACTGAGACAATACAAATGTAATAAAAGTTACATTTAAAACCTTATAATCAATAAAATATTAAAGCCATAAAATGCCAAGAAACAACTAAGAAACAAATGTAAGAAGGCTGAGAAACCTGGAGCTCTAGGAAGTAAAAGCCTGAGTAAATAAAAAAAGTCTTTAGTTGTTTTTAAAAAGCAGCTACAGTTGTTACAGAGTGAATGCTTATTTGGAGAGCATTCCAGAGCCTGGGGGCAACAACAGAAAAGGCCCTGTCTCATGTGCATGACCATCTAGCTTCTCTCCATGTCAATACATGGAGCAAAGGCCCATCTGATGATTTTGTTGTTCAACTCACCCACCTGTAGAACCTAAACTATGAATCTTGTTGACTGGAGATAAAAATGCCTAAAATACATACATACATACACAGCAACTGACATCCTGCTAACTGGGCCCTCCCTGCTTAACTTGGCAAAGAGGCACCTTTTAATGTGGTGATTCTCTTTATTTAGCAGGGGGAGAGTAACTGGCCCTATCCACCCCCAGCACAGTACTTCCAGTGACTGTTGCTGGTGTCTATCTTATGTTTCTTTTTAGATTGTGAGTCCTTTGGGGACAGGGATCTATCTTATGTATTTATTATTTCTCTATGTAAACCACTTTGGAAACTTTTGTTGAAAAGCGGAATATAAATATTTGTTGTTATTGTTGTCTAAATTACTCAACCAAAGCCCCATTGAAATGAATAGGACAAGTTGATCAAATAACTTGCCCTTTTTATTTTCCATGGGACGTCTGTTTAGTAATTTAGTCGGAATGCCAGCCAGTGCCTTTAAGTGTCTTGTTTGACCACCATCTACCAGCCAGAGACAATTAATTGGCCAGCTGCCAAAATTGGAGGATTCCAACGTAAGAACAATTTCTGGAGGAGCCATCTTGCTCTTTGCACACAAGCATGAATATTGATAGCATGTGCATATAAACTGTAGTATCACATGGAGGTGGCATCTGCATTTGTAATGCAGCACACGTATGCTCAAATAACAAGTAGATAATTTATATTGTTGTAAACTGCTCAGAGACATGAGTTTTGGATGGTGTAAAAATATACTAAATAAATAAATATGCTGAGGGAGACACATCCAAAGGACTGCAAGCATTGGTTAAGTAAGCAACCATGATGTTTTGCAATCACCACCCCGTAAATTCCAGTCTTGAAGCTGACATTTTGTAAAGCTTATTTTGACAGGATAGTTCCATTATTGCTCAGTTTTTGCTACAGAAATTTGTTGTCCTTTGGCAGCAAATGAGAGAATGAGAAATGGGACAAATAAGGCCCCATATTTTATTGGGCCAACTCATAGTGGCAACGTTATGTTTCCCGTCTAGTTCAGAGAACTTGGGAGATCCAGTCATTCCAAATAATATCTTCTTTCCCAGACAAAAAATATGGAGCATTTTTTAGAGCTTTCATGCCTCCTCAACAATATTTTGCAACTCTAAGGAGGACTGTTGATGTGCTTGGCCCTCTCCCTATTAATACAGAGCAGAAATTCAAATTTCCTTAATATTCATGTGGTTTGTTTTTTAGACCACATGTGATGATTGATCTAAATAAAGCAGCCATCAGATAGTCATCAGTGAGGCGTCATAGAATTCAGCCATGTGGTATTTAAAGTCCTCTGGCATTTCAGTGACCTTTTGCAAGGCATAACTACTAATTTATTTCATGATTGTTTTATTGTATCCGAGAGAAAAATGTTAACCAAAAGGCAGGTGTCCTGATCGGAGCAGCATATTACATTTCAAAACACATGGAGTGGATGCTAATTCCAACTATTTGCATGAGAGACATTTTGCTATCACTCCTATCATAGTATCAATGTCAGCTCCATTTTCAGAGCAGCAGCAACTCAAACATTGACCTGCTGCCTATTACAGTAGTGTCATGAAGTGCAATGGATGAGTAATTATTGTACATTACCCCGTATCAAGTAACATGCAGCCCTCAGTTATCACCGTGGAATGCCCGTTCTTGTTCAAAATGAGGAGACTGACCACAAAATTGATTTAAGGGTGTCATTAAAAATTACGTTCTGAGCCCGAACATGGTCTATTTATTCCCAAGATAGCATCTCACATTGCTTTTGCAAACGTCTCATGGTCATTGTCGGAAGGAACTCGTTTTGAACGGCAATATGATGGGTCGCATATATGAGTCAGCACTAAAGGGGAGACAGGATGCTTTTAAAATGGTTGAGCATTGCAAGGGACAGCAGTCAGATGATTTAAGTGCCTCCTGCCTAACACCAGTGAGGCAACATGTATCAGCTCATTCAGGAAATAGTGCACTCTCCTTTATTACTATGTATGAATGACTGGGACATGAAAACTGACCCCATCTCTCTGACCATGATGGGACTGAATTACAGCAATGCAACTCAAAACTGCTCAAACCAAGGGCACAGTCAGACTCTTCCTGCCGAGAGGGCAGAGGGAGGCGCCTGTGCTGCTGGGTAGTGAGCAGTGTATACAGTCATCATGGCACAACAATGTAAGGTTTTCAATAGCCCTATTCTGGCATTATGTTGAATGCTCAAACAAGTGTACAGTGTACACATGTACAAGTTTGTACACAGGTACAATCATTCTCACATTATGTAGAACACAGGTATAGCAGGGCACTTCCTCTCTGTACCATACATTTGAGGAGCCTGCACCCAGGTTCACTTTTAAAATGAACACCGATACAGCCATACACAAAAAAAGCAAGTCCAAGTGTACAGACATATGCACACTCATACAACTTAGGAAGGTTGTTCTCACAACCGAGATGGGGAGGGTTGGTGGAAAGGCAAGTTCCTTCTTGCCTCGCTGCATAATCAACCCTCCCCATTAGGCTCTGCCACTTGCTGCAGCACATGATTGGAGCCGCAGCGAGTGGCAGAGCTGGGAGCTGGAGGAGGAAGTCCTACATCCCACAATGTACTGCACTGGGAGTGTGCTGAATTGGGAGGTTCCCCCACTGCCAGGTGTTCTTGCCTCCTGGCTTTGTGCATGCTTGGGCTATAGCCTGAGTGTGCAAATGACTGGGGTTGAAGGGCATGCTCACGCCCTGCCACCTCAGTAATAAATAGCATGAGTAAAACACTCTGGCTACCCGGTGGAGCAGCTCCGGGATCAGGCCAGATCCCAGCGCTCCACACAAGCAGCCCTACCCAGGAAGTTACCTGTGCAATCCCGGGTAGGGCTGCTCATGTAAACAGCCCCAATGTCTGAATGGGGCTAATGTCTCTACTTGTGGTATCGAGCAAGCCAAGCCCCACAGGTAAAGGCTACTCCTGCTAGAAGCAACAGTGCATATAGTGGGGCCCAGGCTATAAATGCCTGTTAGGGAAGGGCTGAGGCCAGGAAGTGGGATGTACAAGGAGTAAGGCAGGGATGAGAGGGTGGGGAATAGGCTGCCATTGCCAGCTAGTAAACATGGGGCCAGGGAGGGGGGAGAGTGCACCTCCATGTCTGCCACATTGCTTAGCAAGTAATTACCTTTCCCATGTGGCGTGTCCAACCCCAGCCTTCCGCATACGAATAGTTAGATGGCACTCAAGATACTTTGGTTACTACATTATCAATAATGGGTTGACTCCAGAAAAGCTCACACAGATAAACCTATGGAATGGAAAATTCCTGCCTCCTTCTCCCCTTTGCAGCCACTCTGTCTCTCAAAAGGCTGCTCCTGAGTGTGCAGGATACTTTCAAGAACAAAATAGCTGCTCATGCAATATATCTGCACATATATTTGGCAGGTTCCTTCCTTCCCCTATGTCCCCTGACTCCCTGCCCAAGCCACGTGCCATTCTCAAGGGTCCCCAACATTCAGGAATGTCATTCATTCATTCATTCATTCATTTATCCTATTTTTATACTGCCTGATATGTACATCTCTAGGTGGTGTAAAAAATTTAAGATATTTTAAAACCAACACAGATTAAAATACATGAGACACAATAAAAACAATAGTATAAAACGGTTATTAAAACACATTATTAAAATCATTAAAATGAATTCTAATTAAACACCTGTGAGAACAGGAAATTCTTGAGGGTCTTCCTGAAAACAAACAGAGAAGGAGTTGCTCTTATTTCAGCAGGGAGCAAAGTCCAAAGCCCTGGGGCAGCCACAGAGAAAGCCCGATCCTGGGTCTCCACCAAACTAGTGAAAACCATAACCGGACCTCTCCAGAAGAATGTAACAGGTGGCAGAGTTCATGACAAAGGAGGTGCTCTCTTAAATAGCCTGGACTCAAGCTGTTAAGGGCTTTTTAGGTAATAACCAGCACTTTGTATTTCACCCAGAAACATATCGGCAGCCAGTATAGTTTTTTCAAAACCAGTGTTATATAGTCCCTTCATGTTGTCCCAGAGACCAATCTGGCTGCCACATTCTGTACCAATTGTAGTTTCTGGACTATGTACAAAGGCAGCCCCATGTAGAGTGCATTACAATAGTCAAGTCTGGAGGTTACCAGCATATGTACCACTGTTTTAAGGTCATTCAGCTCTAGAAGTGGACGTAGCTGATGTATCAGCCAAAGCTAATAAAAAGTGCTCCCGGCCACTGCCTCTACTTGAGAAACCAGGGAGAGCTTTGGGTCGAGGAGCATTCCCAAGCTACATACCTGATCTTTCAGGGGGAGTGTAACCCCATCCAGAACAGATAGATCTAAACCGTCTCTCAGGTTCTGATCCCTCACAGTCAGTACCTCCTTCTTATTTGGATTCAACTTCAGTTTGTTATCCCTCATCTAGCCCATTACCACCTCCAGGCAGACATTAAGGGAAGATATGTCATTTCCTGATGACGTCAACATGGAGAAGTAGATCTAGGTGTCATCAGCATATTGATAACATCCTGCACCAAACCTCCTGATGATCTCTCCTAGTGGTTTCATGTAGATGTTAAAGAGCATTGGAGACAGTATGGAGCCTTGCGGAACTCCACACTTCAGTTTTCGCTTTGCAGAGCAACAGTCTCCAAGCGACGCCATCAGGAATCTACCAGAGAGGTAGGAGCGTAACCACTTTAAAACAGTGCCACCCAATCCCACCTCCCTCAGACGGTCCAGAGGATACCATGGTCGATGGTATCAAAAGCTGAAGAGAGATCCAAAAGGTTCAGTAGAATCATACTCCCTCTGTTGATAGTCAGTTGGAGATCATCCATCAGGCTGACCAAGGCAGCCTCAACCCCTTAGCCCACACGCAAGCCAGTTTAAAATGGGGCTATATAATCTGCATCATCCAAAACTTCCTGAAGCTGAGATGCCACCACCCACTCAGTCACCTTGCCCTACAATGGAAGGTTAGAAACAGGTCTGTAATTAGCTAACTCTGAAGAATCCAGTGCAGCTTTCTTTTAAAGTGGTCTAATAATAGCCCTCTTAAGACAAGGAGGCCTCCTCCTCTCCCTCAGGGAAGCATTTACAATCTTTACCAGAGCCTCTCTGATAATATGATTATCAGATAAGATAAGCCAAGTTGGGCAAGGATCAAGAGAACAGGTTGTAGGGCACACAGTCAGAACCAGGTTGTCCACTTCTAAGAGTTCAATTCAGTTCAAAGTTTATTACGGTCTATGACCAGCACAACAAGGGAAAAATACAATAAAAATAAAAATATAAAAAACAATTAAAAGGATAACAAGTCAACAGTCAACTTCTAAGAGGATACTGGGGCTGCAGAGGGGAGACGGTATGAAAATCCCCTTCTGCAAGCTTCCTTCCACTTCTACTTCTCTGTATCCAACTCTATGTATACATATATATTTTGAACATAACTGCTCTACTACCTGGAATAATCAGATGTTCATTCATGTTCATTCATAATCAGAGGTTCCTTCACAAGAGCTGGGAATCTTTTTGGGCTCAGATTTGATGTATAGTGCAGAACACACCAGTCAGGTACAGAATCTAATGAAAGGTTAGTTATCCTTTGAATCATTTTCTTTATAACCACGATACATATCTAGGAACTTGAATTTTATTTTAATTATATATAGAGACAACTACCGTAATACAGTGATTTCTTGTGGAGAAGATGGCAAGTCGTAAGTACATCTGAAGCCTCTACAGCTCCTCACTCCTGCCCATACACATTCTTCTGATAATAGGACCATGGACACATGGATTGCATCCACAACTGCCCAGTACAATCTGGATAAGATAAAGGTCTATAGACCTGAGGGACATCAAGCTGACAGATGCAAGATTAATTGCTCTTGTCTGGTGGGTGCACCTGTGCAGTGTGAACAGGGAATGTCATGACATTCCCTCTTCACACTCTGCAGGTGCACTCACCAGATAGGCCTCCACGGTGGGAGGCCTGTTCTGCTCGCTGCTCACCTCCTACCCCCCTGGTGGTGAAGATGGCAAATATTGGTGCAGGGTAGCGGTGGGATGGGTGTGGGGCAGCAGCAGCGCTCTGGGGACCCTACCCCATCATTTGAAGCCCCCTCCCCAAAGACAGGAGCAGCAGGGGGCCGGCAGCAGAATTTCTTTTTTAAAAAAATTAAAGGGGGCCTCACGGTGGGGGAAGGGGCAAGTGGGGCCTCCGAAGCCCTTCAGGTCTGGGCTGCTTTTGGACCTAGCTGCACCCCTGCATAAGAATCTTAACTTTCTTACCAGAACTTGTTTAAATCATTATGCAGAAAAATTCTATTAGATAACTATCCAAATAATGCAGGGTCACTTGTTAGCTTCTAATTCACTCAGAGCAATTCATTTGGCAAGTAATTATGTATATCCAATTTGAGGGGAGAGAAATACAATCTGTTTGTGAGCTTATAAGAAGAAAACGTCTATGTAATCTTCATTAGTATGCCATTTTCTTGTTTTCTTTCTAGCATTAAATTGGGGTACTAATGTATACAAGTAACAAGATGCTTGCCTGCAGGAGTTTTATCTAAATCTTATCTAAATTGCAGCCTATTTTCCTAACAAAGGTTTCTTCCAACACTCATAAGCACTATTCACAGGTTATAGTCAATGCACATATAATCTTTGTACAAATATACAGATCTGTGCACACGTACATTAATACACATTTGGGGGCACTTTGGATAATACTTCATTTGAATCATCCCTCTACATATGCTATAAATAGCAGTAAACCTGAATCACCACCACCACACAATATGGGGAAAAAACCGTCCGGGTTCCAAAAGAGGAGAAGGATATGCATGTTCATAGCATGCACACATCCTCATTGTGCATTCTAGGGCTGACAGATGAAGTATCATCCAAACTGGCCCATTATGTTCACTCACACTTCCACTCTGAACCCTGCATTTAAGGTGGCCTGAGCCCAGGTTCACTTTTAAAATGAACATGTCCCGTCATTCGCACAAAAACATGTACATGTGAACAGACACCTGTATGTACAACGTAATGCCTTTATAGGGTTCTTGTGAGTAGGGATGTGTGAATCAATTTGGGTGCAAAACTATATGTACCTAAATCTACCTGTTTTGGGTGATTTGTGGACAAAACAAATGGCACCTGTGCTAGCTGGCCAGATTCGGGTCCAAAACACATCGCCCAGATTTTGGAATTGAAATATTTGTAGAATCAGACCTCCATTTTGTGGTGATCTCTCTTGCTGTCTCCATTTTGTGTCAGGAATTTTTTTAGAAAATCCCGCCATCCCAAGTTTCAGATTGGTGACTTACAGTGTGCAACAATTGGCTGGTGATTCCCCCCTGGCTCCAGATTGGCTCGTTTCCATTCAAATATTGTGTTGGCAGGCGTGACTGACTCCGAAGGGCTAGGGCAAGGGTCAAAGAAAGGACAAGGGTACTCATCAACAATGAAGTATCAATGAAAATAGTTATTAAAGACAAATACACACATATTCACTCACCATGCCTTCAATATTTTGAAGATGAAAATAGCACCTAAATTTTCATACTAAAGACCACTGCAAATGAGAGTGGATTCATTTTCAATGAAAAACAATGAATCCACTCTCATTTGTTACCAGAGAATCTGCACTCAGAACACCTCAGAAACAACAAAACCCAGTACCCCATGGGTTTGTGGGCATGGAGGTGGTTGGCACCCTATGTGCATTATACCACCACTCACTCTGGGCCACCCTAGTGCCCCCCAAGTGGAGTTATGGGGCTGCTGAAAGCCACATTATTCCCTATGGGGGGAAGCTTAAAGATGTACAAACTTCACAAATTCTTTAAAAATCACTCCTTTGCCCAATTCCTTTGGAATCTGGATGGTAGCAGGCACCCATTGGGGCACTACCACCCAACCCACTCTTCTGCCCCCAAAGACCCTTTTCTGCCCTGAATCTGCCCCAAAGACGTGCAAACTTCAGAAATTCTTTAAAAATCAACCCTTTGCCCAATCACTCTGAAACTTGGAAGGTAGCAGGCACCCATTGGGGCACTACCACCCAACCCACTGTGGCACTCCTAGGAGGCACCCACAGGCAGAAATGGGCACTGTCTATCCCCATTGTCCCATAGGGTGGATGCAGCACACATCAACAACAACAGCAGAGCTTTGCAAAGAACAAGGTTTCCAGAGGTCATGCACATCCACTGTGTCACTCACCACATCCACTGTATCCCACCTCCCCCCCCCCAACAGTAATGTGATTGATTTACACACAAGAGTGTGAAAAACCAACAATGAAATGCACTGCCCCATGCGCCCCCTCCCAATGCAGGGTAACAGCAGCAGCAAGCAACAAGCAAGCAAGCAAGTGTGATATCAGAGATTCAGCAGACTAGGGCAGCAGATTAGGGCCAAAAACAGCATCAGATGTGCCCTGCCTTCCCTCCCCCAAGCATTTTTGGATACAAGCAACAAGCACAGCTACATCTGTAGCACCCAGCCATAAAAGCGTGTGTGTTCTGTGAAAGGGTTAGTGGGTTTAGGGTTAATTTTTGCCATGGCCTCAGAATGCTGCAGTTGGGGGTGGGAGTGGGAGGTAAATGGGTGCAGGGAGGAGGCTAGAGTCTGTGCCTTCCTGCCCACTCAGAGCCTGTAGGCTGCTGGGCAGAGAATATTAATACTGATATATTATGGGCACAGAGGGCTGGAGGACGGGCTTCTGTTTTTTTAAAAAATGCAAAAAATATATGTCTTTGGAATGGGAGAAAAGACAGAATTGTTTGTTCGTTTTTTAAACCACAAGGCTACGCTACCCTTCTAACCTCCTACTAGTACTAGCTAACAGCGATCCCTCTAACACAGATCCCCTGTTTAAACTTCTTCTAAACTAAACAACACACAATTTTGTAAATTCAATTGCAACCCAAAACCTCCCTCCAAACAGGAAAAAACTCCAAGAATACAGAATTCCAGAGGGGTGTGTGGGTGTGGGTGTGAAAATGGGGTACACTCACTCAGTCTAGGGCTTCACCCACATTGTGTGTCCAGTCGTCCACTTCTGCAGTCTGGTCTCAAAACTCTTGGCATGACTGAGAAGGGGAGTGGAACCAGGGCCATAGCCTGGCAGAATGAGTTAGGCCATGAAAGGTATGAAAAGTATCTGATAGGAAGAATGGTTCAGCCACAAAACTCACTGGGTGACTTTAGGCCAGGCACTTCTCTTTCAGTCAGACCTACTTCACAGGGCTCTTGTGAGGATAAACATAACCATGGAAGAAGAGCTCCTTGGAAGAAGAATGGGACACAAATGTATGTATGTATGTATGTATGTATGTATGTATGTATGTATAAATAAATAAATAAATAAATAAATAAACAAACTTCTATTAGCCTAGCTCTGAGGTTTACTGGATTTTAAGATTTCCCACTGCCAAAACATGATGTTAATCAATGGGCCAGCAAAACAGCGGCTAGCTGGCAACACAGTTTGGAGCGTTGAAGCTGATGTTCATTTCCAAAATCATATCAAGAACAAGATTAGGCAATATACTTGCAATTTTGAAGGTCAGTTTAACTTTTCACTATAAATTTTGACTTAAGTCCAACAGTGATGCCACATGACACAATGAATATGCCTTAAGCTTTCTATCTTTCTGAAAAGATCACTTATAATTGTTGGAAGAATTATATGCAGAAGACTATGGGGCTATTCTTACTATCACAAAAATCGGGCTAGGAAAATCCTAGCCCGATTTTTGTGATCGTCAGAACCACCGGGCTCGCAGCCGAGCCCGGTAGTTCTGGAGCGGCTAACCCGCTCCTGTAGCCCGCCCCTTAGCCCGGGTTTGTGGAGCGAGCGCTCCACAAACCTCGGCTATCTGCTCGTGAGTAGCCACGGCTTAAAAGCAGCCTCCCGGCTCAGGGGTCTCCCCAGTATGCCCTGCGCGCTCGCAGAGGGCATACTGGGGCTTCCAGGGGCTGCGTGGCCCCCGAGCTCCCCAGCCCCCGCTGGCTCCGTCTTGGAGCCAGACATCGTGTGGGTGGCTGATCCGGCTGCCCAGGGCTTCCTGCCCGCTCGTGAACGGGGAGAGCGGGCTTAGCCTACTCTTCCCGCTCACCAGGAAAAACCAGCTCTCCTTGATCGCAAGACCCGGTCATGTGTGTGCATGGCATGTTGTTTTACACTGGAAAAGTGGGGAATGGGCAAATGAGCATGCTAAACCTTGAAGTGTGCCTACACATTCCTTATTCTTTTTTGTCTTACATTTATTTTTAATGTGAATTCTCTCTCTCTCTCTCTCTCTCTCTCTCTCTCTCTCTCTCTCTGGTGTTTGAAGCTTCAACTCAGTCTGTGTTCCTTGGATTTGGGGACTGGGATCTGCTGATGTTTGTTCAGACTCTGAATAATATTATAGTGCTTGGTTAACTTCAGGGGTGTAACTATAGTAGGGCAAGGGAAGACCGTTGTCCGGGAGCCCACTGCCTTGGGGGGGGGCCCAGAGGCAAGTCACGTGACTGACTTCCCCAGGCACATACCCGCCTGGGTTTCCTTCAGTTGTATAAATCCTCCAAAACTGATGTGAGTGTTAAGACCTGGAGCTACCAGAACAGCATGTCTTTCTCTCTAGTACCATTAAATGACTTGTATCCTCCACAATTTACAAAACCTTTTAAAAAATAATTTAGGATGCTGTTTAATTGTGGCACATAGGTTGTGTGTGTGTGTGTGTGTGTGTGTGTGTGTGTGTATATATATATATATATATATATATATATGCTTTTTTGTTACCACTATTCAGCCTCATTTTCTTTACTTCATGAGCTGAGCTTCAGTGAGGAGGGGCAATTTTATAATCTTGTCTCTGGTCCCACTCCAACCTTGCTACGCCCCTGGCTTGGTTATTTAATAGATCATGATCATGCTTCTGCTCAGGCGTACACACACACAAATGAAAGAGAAAGCATTGTGTTCTACTTCTGTATACTAAAGATTTGGCTAGTGTGTTAAGGTTTCATCGATCTTTCACAAGATTGAATTCTGCATATTGAAACTGATGGTTTTAGGCCTAAAAGCAACTTAAAATGAAGGAATGAATTCTCAGTATTTTCATACATGAGAATAAAATATATTCTCATACATTAACACTGATACATGGATAGCTGTACACTCATACATGGCTAGTTTCTCCACTATCAATCGACTTTAAACAGATCCACACATGCCTAAAATAATACAAGAAGTGCTCCCAAAAGCCTTTTTATGTCATTTGTTTTCTTAATCTGAAGATGTGTCAGAGTTTTGAATTTGATGAATTGACAATGTGATTCCTTCTCAGAAATAAGGAAAATATCTGATCTTGTTCAAATGGGATCAATACACCAAAGAAGGAATTTTTCCAGACAACATGAAGAAGCACTGTTCCTATGCTGTTCCCAGCACAAAAAGCCACACTTGGCTTTCACGCACTGCAGGAGGCTTTCAGTGTCCTTTCCAGCATGAATTCATTGTCTGTCCATATGCACATCAAGTTCCTTGTGCAATTTTAGTTGTGCCACCTGCTAGCCAGCTCTTACTTTCCATGAAGAACTACCATTCACAAGAAAACTGGTCATTATGCAAAGACCAGCTCCCTTGAGAAGTCCACAATGCTGGGGAAAGTGGAAGGAAAGAGAAGAAGAGGATGACTAGCAGCAAGATGGATAGACTCAATTACAACAGCAGTTACAGCAACATCTACATGAAACTGCTGGGAGAGGTCATCCAGGGACTTTGACTGAGTTTTCAGCAATATGCGGATGACACTCAGCTTTATCTCTCCTTGTCACCTGATCCTAGGGAAGGGGTGGATGTCCTGAATCCGGGGCTGAAGGCCATGATGGGTTGGATGTGGTCTAATAAAATGAAATTGAACCTGGACAAGACGGAGGTACTGTTGGTCAGTAGGAGAGCCAATCAGGATGAGGAGATTTTACCAGTTCTGGATGAGGTTGCGCTCCCCTTGAAGGAGCAAGTACGCAGCTTGGGGGTACTACTGGACCTGGCTCTGCTTTTGCAAGCTCAGGTGGAGGCGGTGGCCAGGGGTGCCTTTGCACGGCTTCGGCTAGAGCACCAGCTGCGTCCCTTGCTCGAGAAGGCAGATCTGGCCACAGTTACCCATGCCTTAGTCATGTCACGGCTGGATTACTGTAACGCGCTCTACGTGGGGTTGCCCTTGAAGAATATCCAGAAACTGCAGCTAGGGCAAAACATGGCAGCTAGGGTTTTATATGGAGCTGCCTGGTGGGAGCACATCACACCCATTCTGAAAGAGTTGCACTGGCTGCCAGTTCATTTCTGGGTCCAATTCAAGGTGCTGGTATTTGACCTTTAAAGCTCTTAATGGTTTGGGCCCAGGATACCTGAGGGACCGCCTGCTCCCAAGGGTGGCTGCCCACTTGACAAGGTCATCTGAGGGGGCTCTGCCGACAATGAGGGAGGCTCGGTTGTCATGCACACGGGACAGGGCGTTCTCTGTTGATGTCCCCAGACTCTGGAATGCTCTCCTGGTGGTTATTCACTCCTCAGTCTCCATCACAGCTTTTAGAAAGCATGTTAAATCTTGGCTTTTTACCCAGGCTTTTATATGATTGTCTCCACTGCTGCTTCTTGTATTTCATACTGTTTTTATGCTAGTGTTTTGATTTAATTTTTTTTAAAAATCAGATTTGTTTTTATATTTTTTAGCTCAATATTTTAATGTGTCTTTTTTATAATCTTGTTTTTAAATTTTATTGTGAGCTGCCTTGGGATTTTCTTAATGAAAAGCGGGGTATAAATTTAACAATAAATAAAAATAAATAAAATGAATGCACCACTGAGAGACCTAAAAGGCCAAGTTGAAGACAGATCATCCTGGAGATAATCTATCTATGTGGTCGCTAAGACTTGACACCGACTTGACGTGAATCAATCAATCAAACCATCAATCAATCAATCAAAGTTCTTCACTAAAAGCAAAAGCTGGCCAGCAGGTGGAACTGCTAAAATTGTGCAAGGATCCTGCTGTGCATATGGACAGAGCATGAATTTGCCCTGGAAAGGATTATGCAAGCCTCCTGAACTATGTGGAAACCAAGTAAAACTGTGCTTGGAACAGCTCAGGAACATTGCTTGCTTCTCAATGTCTTCTGAAAGAACCCAAATTGTACCTATCTCTACTTATGTCAACTGTTTCAGAAGAAGGCACCTTGTGACTCAGAAGTCATAAATAAAACAAAAGCTTCCAATTATATAAACCCTGGTATTTTTTGTCAAATAAATGACATGTGGGCTGCCGATTTGGAATGAAGGCAAGTCAGAATATGTTCACATATGCCAATTGACATTTATTTATGTAACTCCATGACAGGAATGGAAGTTTTCTAGGCTCATCAGTAAGAAAATATATTCCTAGCACTTTCTTTGGGTGATGTTTTCAATCATATTTTGGGAACTGCTGAACTATGATGCTCACACCATCTGCTCATCATCATAAATATAAATGAAGTGATAATGAAAATCTTCCAAGGAACTATCAAGATGATTACACTTCAACTCCAATTACTTAATTTGGATCCTTGGTAATCTACAAACAAACAAACAGAGAGGAAAAAAACCCTTTCTTTGAAACTCCAGAAGTGTCATTGGAACTGCGTATGGCTGTTTTATGTCAGCTGCTTGACTAAGATTGAAATATATCAAAAGGAATGTAATAGCTCCTGTTAATGTGGACTTTTGATTGCAAAAAGGTGCTGTGGCATTATTGTATACAAGCGAAAACATGGCTATCATCCTTATATCATGCCTATCTATCTGTGAGTACGTCATAGCCACTGTCTGAAGTGCAAGTATTTGATCGCTGGCACTCCCCAGCACCCAAACACACTCAGAATGTTTGTTGGAGGTTCTTTGGCTACAGAATAGGCTACACCTTTACGCAGCCCCTAGAACCAGACCACAATTTAATCACATTCATCTGAGCAAACATGAAAATAGGTGGAAAACAAGTCCCAAAGTGGCTGCTTGTAGTCATTCTATCCCATTGAAATAAACAGAATACACAGTGATAGCACCCAGGCAACTTAGTGGTACAACTGCAATGGAAAAAGCTTAAACATGAGACAATAAATGAAGAAAGAAATGTTGGCTGACATAATGATGAAAATTACTCAAAACAGTCCCCTTGGAATTAAAAGGACAAGTTAGGCATTTCTTAACTTGTCCTTTTAATTCCATTGGGGCTAATTTGATGAATTTTCTCCATCATTTCAGCTAATTCTTCCAAGTAAACATTTTTTAGGAATATGGCATTAGATTTACTTTTGTGCTACAGAAAGGAAAAGGAAACGGTATTGTTTCTCATGTTCCTGATTCCCCACTGCTTCTACCTCATTATCACTCTGCTTAGAATAACACTTCTTTGTAAATGCACTTCCATGTTCAAGAGAGTGTTTTAATGCAGACAGAGTGTAGTAAGTGTAGTTGTTATAAAAGCCACTTAATACAACTTATTTACATTATATTCTCTAATAATAAGAAGGAACTTATCACTCTTCACAAAAGCGTAAGAGGGATCAATGGAAAGAAAAAGCCATTAAGCCATTTCCCCCTTCTTGTACTAAGGGGTTGTGGAAATGAAAGAGAACAAAGGGCCATAAATTCTGCGACCATTTGAAAAACCCTATGCAAGAACAACCTACTATATAAGGTAACTATTGCCCCATCCCTTTTGGGCTTTCTGGCATCCATAATGAGGTGTTGGTGATATCTCTAAAGTCCAAAATGGCATGGTCTGGATATCTTAAATACTATCTTCCCAAAAATGAATCTTCCTGAACTTGGAGATCTTCTGCAGAATCACAGCTCTGGGTCCTGCCTTCTAGTCCTTCCACACATAGGTGTAACTATAGGGGGGCAGGGGGGGCACATGCCCCGGGCGCCACTTGGCAGGGGGCGCCAAAAAGTGCCCCCGCCGATTTGCCAAAATTTTTTTATTTTTATTTATTTTTATTTTTTATTTTGCAGAGCAGTCCCCTTCCCCCGGTCCCGGTGGGGGCCCCCCCCATTGGCATTGCTCATCCAGCACTGGGCGCCACGGCGTCTTCGTAGTCCAAGTCTCTGACTCTCACTCCCCGGCGCGCCCCGCCGCCCCGCCACCAGTCGCGCATGCGTCGAGAGGAGGACACGCACCAGAGCAAACTTCCTGAACAACTCCCTCTTCTGAACAACTTCCTGAACGCCCGAACCAGTTCCCCTTTTTGCTCATTCAAGTCCTTCCTCCCCTATAATCTAACTACGTTTTAACTGAAAAGGTTCAAGGAGGGGGAGATGGGGGGATGTGGAACCTTGGGTTCCACATCCTCCCATCTCTCCCTTCCTGGACTTTTTCACTATGTAATGCAAGCTAATTTAATTATATGTCATCATCAAAATTGATTAGCTGTTTCAGCCCATCAGGAAAGTCTAAACCTCCACCGATTTAATTAACCAGACTGAAAATCAGATGAACAGAGAATGTTTTAATGAAAGGTGGTATATAAATTTAACAATAAGTAAAACTATCATTAGGAGCAATTAGCGATTACTTAAACATTGGTGCTGCCAAGCAATTTGTAAATAAAACTTGAAGCCCTTTGAAAATAAGCTGGAATTAATTGTAGGTTGGGCAGGGGGTGAAAGTATATACTTCTAAACATTTATTGTTAAATTTATATACCACCTTTCATTAAAAACAACCACAAAGTGGTTTGGTTTTAGTCATGGATTTTAATTTTAATTGCTCTTTTTGTCAATGTGATGAAGATTAGTTAAATCTGAGTGGTCTTAGGCAACCAATGTTGCATCTGAAATGCCATTTCATTTTTTATTGTCATAAATACTCTCCAACCAATTTAAATAGCAAAGGTGTATATTATCGCTTTATTCAATTGCAGGGAATCTCAAAAAAGCAGGATTTGCAACTAAGGCAGTGCATATCTTCTCTAAAATGGCCCTTTTATAGTTTTTCTAACTTTGAATTCGTAACATAAAACAAAGCATAAATGCATAAATGCTTCCCCCTCCATTTGAAACCTTTTCTGGTGTAAATAGCGCACGGTTTTGGAAAAGGGGAGTCTTTCTTTAACAGCGGGAGAATAAGGAGTCTTTAGCACTATCACCCTAGTCCTTCGAATTACTTTGGGGTCCTTGGTTTTCGTTTTGTTAAAATACAGTCACTCACAAGGGAAAGTCAGGGACAGAACCAGGGCATGAGGGAGGGGCATCATAATCATAATAACCATCATTGCATCATAATTCTGATGTTTGAGATACAAGCCAACTTCACAGGGTTGTTGTGAGGAAAAACCTAAGTATAATGTAGTATGTATCATCATTGCATCATAATTCTGATGTTTGAGATACAAGCCAACTTCACAGGGTTGTTGTGAGGAAAAACCTAAGTATGTAGTGCATTTTGAAATTTTTGGTAATTTTTGTAATTTTTAAAAATTTTAAAATAAAAGTTTTCTGAAACATGTGTGTCAGTCAGATGTATGTTGGGGGGGCGACGGGGGGGGACGCTGCCGGGGGGGCGCAATTTCAGTGCTTGCCCCGGGCGCCGTTTTCCCTAGTTACGCCTCTGCTTCCACACTTCCTGTTGCTCAGTTCTCCATCCCCTGCCTTTTCACAAGACACGGAGTGAAGGAAGACCAACAAATGTGAGAAGGAGTGGCACCTTTGCTTGCCATAATAAGCTAAGTGGAGAGAGAAAAAGTGGGGCAGAATGGAAGGAAGAAGCTGCGTTTTGGAGAAATGAGGAAAGACATTCACATTGTGTTGAAAGGCAGAGGGGAAGGAAGAGAAGGTTCCATTTGGGGTGGAAATTGAGTATCCATGGGGGAGAAGAGGAGGTTTCATATGGGCTGGGGCAAGGGAGATAAATTTCATATGGGCTGGGGGATGGGGTGGCAGTCACCAAGCTGCCTCAGGTGTCAGCATGGCTTGGACTGGGTCTACCCATGAAACATGACTGAACACACTACTTTGGCGTAAATGAAAGTCCCTTGCATATGCTCATCTGTGTATAATGAACACACATTTGGAGGGTGGCAGAGCAGCATGGCAGCAGCAGGTTATGCCCCCTCCATCTACAAACATTCACTGTGGTTGTTACCATGCTTACTCACACATATGTACCTATATTTGAATCAACTTGGGAGAATTGGCTCCAAACTGACTTTGCAAGCATGAATAACAAATGGATCACAGTTAGGCAGAGGCAAGACAATGTTAGGTTATGTTGTGCTGAAACTACATAACTCATTTGGGACTTGCCTTTGATTGCATTCCAGGAAGTTTTTCACACAGAGCTTTTAAAGCCCTTTCGCTCTAATCTCCTCTGGAATGGAGGAGGTGCGATCATATATCGGGCAGATTTACCCCGAAGTCCCTGCAAGCTATTGGGGAGCAGTTCACACAAAATTTGGGTTTTTCACTGAGCTTTAGAGTGCAGCCCTATTTATATCCAGGGTAAAAAAAAAATCCACTTTTTGTGCCAGGTTTTTGGGATAACTTTGAGTTCACAGTAAAGCCTCCCAGAAAACTCACAGTAAAGCCTGCTATGTGGAGAACTCCCAGGGCATGCCTTCCCTGCTTCTCAGGGATAGTCTTTTGTCTTCTAAGACTTTTTTCTGTGTGAGCAACTCTGGCCTCATTAAAAATGTATGGAATTCAAGGTGGTGCATCATCTTTTTCTAGGTAGCTTCTGCATGAATACGATTTACATATCAGGTGGTATAAAAATATGATAAATGGATGGATGGATGGGTGGATGGATGGATAAATATATGAACACAACACCACTTTTCAACAAAATTTCCCAAAGTGGTTTACATAGGTATAAATAAATACATAAAATGGTTCCCTGTCCCCAAAGGGCTCACAATCTAAAAAGAAACACAAGGCAGATACCAGCAACAGCCACTGGAGAGATGCTGTGCTGGGAATGGATAGGACCAGTTGCTCTCCCTCGGCTAAATAAAGAGAATCACCACTTTTAAAAGGTGCCTCTTTGCTCAGTTAACAGGGGACACCAGTTCAGGCCTTCCCTCTTGGTACCCTGCACTTGTCCATGTCTCACTGAGCCTTGCTTCAATCAGTTTCCAGAGAGGATGAGGAAGCTGCTTGCCAACATAATGCCTCCAGGAAGCCCCTGAGCATACGGCTGTGCGCATGCAAGATTCCATGTGTTTGAGGACCTTAGAGAAGAGAAGAGAAGAGAAGAGAAGAGCTGTTCTGAACCTCAGAACCAGAGATAATTTAGGAATAGAGGACAAAGTGATGAGTGACAGGAACACTGGGTATTTGGATTTTTATTCTGAAAAATCCTTATATCCACCAGTCTTCATACCTTACCATCTACATGAAGCATCTATCTAATATGTTGCTGTTGATTGTTACATTGGTTAGTGCAGTGAATTGGTTCCTAACAGTGAATGGATAGATCCCCAAACACGGGCCATATGAAAGTATTTTAGTTTCATAAAAGATGAGGGTGCCATATGTCTGGGATTATGTCTAGTAACACAACTTTTGAGTATCATGTGCTGGAATGACAAGCTAGTTTTTAAAAGGCTAATTTAACCAAACCTCCTTTTTAAATTATTAATCTTGCCTCATGCATAAATTCAGAAGGGAATACTTCAAAAGTTGCCAAGTCGTCTATGCAGATCACAACCATGGAAGGTTTCTTTTTAGCATGCTATCAGAAAGTTGGATTAAGATTCACTCCTTTGATATGCTACTGATTATTTTTTTATTTATATAAAAAAGAAATCCCTGTTTCCTGCAATTAACTCTATTTTTTGAAGAGCAACAGGCCGAGAGAAATCACATATCTGTGGTGACTCCTTTCAAAGAAAACAATTAGCATCCATATCAAAAAGCTAATTCAGAGAAATTAAAGAACATACATCAGTAAAATATAATATTTCCTCTTTAGCACATCTCATTGAGTACAGTGTGTCACTGTAAAATTGTTGGGCTCACAGATAATGAAGAGTGACAGTTGAAGGGTGCAGGGCTTCATATAAGACTTTGGGGTATGTAAAGATTTTAATTGCACATAATTATGAATGTGAAAGTGGAACGATTTAATTTTTTTTAGCTTTCATGCTATTAGAAGGCTAATAGAACCAATATCAAAATGAGTTCGTTACAACAGAATTACCAGAAGAAGCTCCCCCCCCCCATTTGGCAATTTAAATTGAATTTTTTAAAAAATTGAATAGTTGACATGTTTATCTCTTATTTTACATGTACAGAGTGGTAACAAGATAACTAGTGTATGCCATTAGCAAAGATGCAACAAATAGGACTAATAAGATTAGACTGTTGTAGAACAATGAGAGTGGGGCTGGATTGTCTTCAGATGCACAAGCAGAGATCCACAACATGGGTAGAACAAACCCCACAACCAGCTTTATTCTAGATGGAAGTCAGTGAGGCTATTCACTGATGGAGCCTAGCACGGTTTCTCCTGGTTGTGTGCTACAACGGGAGCTGCGCAGCTCCCGGCAGCAAACCACCCCCCCCCAGTACCCCTCCCCTTAAAGAAGGTTAGCAGAGTGAGCACTCCGCTACCCCTGTTCTTCTGATCGTGAGTCACTATGGTGTGGCTCCACGGTGCGGTGACTTGTGAGGAGACCCCCAACCAGGAGGCTGCAACAAGCGGCCTCAGGGGTCTCCCCAGAATGCTCCATGCACTCGTGCAGGGCCTCCTGGGCCTCCTGGGTGGCCCCCGATCCCCACCACCCCTACCGACTCTGTGATGGAGCCAGTAATCATGTGGGTGGTCAATCCAGGCACCCAGGCGATTTCCCTGCTCAACTACGGGGAGAGTGGGCTAAACCTCTTCCCCACAGAGCCAAGTTAGGCTCTCTACATGGATCGTGTGTAGAGCCTCAGAGAGTAAACTCCAGTTGCCCTAGTCCTGGGATTCCAAACCTTGGCTCCTCAGATGTTGTTGGACTCCCATCATCCCCAATCACTGGGCTTTGGCCATTTTGCCTGGGGATGATGGGAGTTGTAGTCCAATGTCATAGGGGGACCCAGGTTTGGAAGCCCCAGCCCTAGCCTTTCTATAGGACTCCACACTCAGCTGAGTCAGATCACCAGTAGAAAACCTCCTAGATCATAGTGTTTCTTTTAAAGGGGTCATGCACTACCCAACTAAACACAAACTCATTACATATGCATATTCATTACATACAACCTAAAAGGTGGTGTTGAGGGACTTCTGCTCAATTTCATGGCATTTCACATGCGGTGTTTCACAAGGTTTTATCTCACTTCTGTGCTCTTAGACATTAACATGAAACTGCTAGGAGAGATCATCTAGAGAGTTGGAGCCCAATGTCATCTCTATGCTGATAATGATACTCAGCACTGTCTTTCCTTTCCATCTGATTCCAGTAATACTGTGAAAGCGATGGGCTGGTGTCTGGTGGAAATGAAGATCTGGATGTGGCCTTTGATTTTGAAAAGAGAGAGGTACTCTTGGTCAAGTGAGATATTAATCTGTGTGTAGGGTTTCAACATGTGTTGGATGGATGTCAGAATTTCTACCACTCTTTGTTCACTGGAAGGTCTTTGGAGACCTTTAATGAGAATTTGAACCTGCCTAATAATGGTCAGTGGGGAAGATTTCCCTGCGTTTCCATTCTGAATTCTCCAATTACACAACAAGAAGCCATAAGTAGTTGTAAAAATGGCACTGATAGGCAATTTGGCTTTCACACAACTCCTCATTAAAGGTTGTGTAGATGACCTTTTATCACTTATAGGTGCAATTTAGCAATCTAGTAGACTTCAATACAGGTCTGTATAGTTCAGATCAGATTTCTTTGCAATCCTCTTATTTACTGAAGTGTTCTTTCTGCCTTGCTATTGGTCTGTGAAAATAATGAACTATGTAATGTGAATAAAGCACCATTCTTTTGCAAACATTGTAATGGTACTGCGTCACTGTTGCCCTGTTTGGCTGAGATGTGTTCAAGTTTTTTTGTTTTTGTTTTTGTTTTTTGACATTGGAAATTTGCAGTTTCCTTTACTTTCTACCTTCTGTAGTTTTTTGCAGCATTTCCTTCAAACACAAATTATCTGGCAAGCTTTAGCTGGTCAGCATTTGTCTTTGATACCATGTAATGTTGGCTGTTGGCAACTTAGTGAAATGATTCCACAGGAAACTGAAAGAAATAATTTCATAATGGCTGTTACCCTAGGTTTCAGTTCTCTAGTGGTGTTGTCTGGTGGTCAATTCCAGCACTGCGTTTTTCTGTGCCAACACCACTAATAGATCACTTTGGTTCCCATTTTCATCTCATCTCTCAAGTCACTGCTGGTTCTTATAAAGCCAAGGTGCTGCCTCATGGAAAGTGTCTAGGCCACATACTGACTTACCTTCCATTTCTATGTGAATAAAGGAGAAGAGGGATGTGCAAACAGGTTCGACGGTTCGGGATTGAACTGAACAATACCCTGTTTGGTCCGACCCCGGACCGAACACCCTCTGATTGTTTGGCGGGTTCGTGAATTTTTTTTTAAAGATTATACTTACCCCCTTCGAGGGAGTTGTTGGAGGCGGCAGAGAGGTCTGTGGAGGTTCCCCCTCCCCTTGCTAGCCTCCCTTAGAGCCCAAACCAGCGTTCGGCTGGTTCTTCAGCCTGTTCGGGCCTTCCCTCTCCGGTGTTGTGGCCATTTTGGAGGCTACTGTTCCTGTGCAATTGGCATCTGCATGGCCTGGGTCATGCAGAGACCAATGTGCAGGCGCAGTGGCCTCCAAAATGGCCACCATGCCGGAGGGGGAAGGCCCGAAAAGGCTGAAGAGCTGGCCGAACGGGCCGGTTTGGGCTGTAAGGGAGGCTGGCAGGAGGAGGGGGAACCTCCGCGGACACACACACCCTGCTGCGTCCAACAACTCCCCCAAAGGAGGTAAGTAATATATATATATATATATATATATATACACAAAGCCCTTCGAACTGAACCGAAATGGGGGGGGGTGTTTCAAGGGGGTTCCGGACCAAACTGGCCCAGTCCAGTTTGGGTCTGGTCCGGACTCGAACCAAACTGGACCAGCCGGTTCTGTGCACACCCCTAGAGGAGAGTTGGTCTTGTAGTAGCAAGCATGATTTGTCCTGTTAGCTAAGCAGTGTCCACCCTGGTTGTATATGAATGAGATACTTGATGTGTGAGCACTGTAAGATATTTCCCTTAGGGGAGGGAGGCGCTCTGGGAAGAGCAGAAAGTTTCAAGTTCCTTCCCTGGCATCACCAAGGTAGGGCTGAGAGAGATTCCTGCCTGCAACCTTGGAACAGCCACTGCCAGTCTGTGTAGACAATACTAAGCTAGATGGACCAATGGTCTGACTCAGTATATGGCAGCTTCCTATGTTCCTATGTGCTTCCAAATGATCCCAGGAAAGTTGTAAGTGGCTACTAGCCTTATTAGGAGATCAGAACTAGGCATGACTCATCAAATAACAGTAGCTGTATTTTCAGAAAGGAAGTGGTTTGGTTCTGCAAGTAATCTGGGGAAGGCAACTACAGATAAGCTGAGGGAGAAGAAAACAAGCCATGGGTAGCAAGATAAGCTTGGGCCAGGGCATGCACATAGGGAGAGATAGGCAGCCTGAGTGGGAAGGGTGAACAAGGAATTCACCTGTATCTCATTTTCCACCTCCCTCAGTTCATCTGCAGTAGCTGCCCCTGAAGTAAACATAAAACAAACATGTAAAGTTAACATGAAAGAAAAAGACAAGCTTCAGACACCTGAACACACTGTTGTTTTGTATCTACTTCTTGACAGTGGGCAACTGCTCCACAGTTTAGTAGACCAGCTGTCCAGAATAAATCAAGCCACTCAGGATATAAAGGGCCATGCTTTTCAGAGCTCGGAAGCAGGTTCACATTTTGAAACAAATTTTTTTCTCTCTGATGTGTTTTAAGAAAGAAAAGCCAACAGACAAGAATGTCAAATAGTTTTGAATTTGATGTAGTTGTGTATCATTTCACTCTGATCTTTGTTTTACCATTATGGCATTTTGCTGTAGTTAACACGCCTGCCTCAATTTCCATCTCCATAAGTAACCTATTTATGTCTCCCTCACTCTCATCTTCAATTAGAAGTTTGGTGAAGTTAGGATCTCTTTGAAGATCTTAGACCTTTTCAATTAATTTTAATCTGGTTCGTTAACACTTTTCTAATGTGTAAGAAATGGGCAAATATGCAACTGAAGAGCCATTTACCTTTTTTAAATGAAGGTAACAAATATGCAATTAAAAAGCCTCATCTTTCAGGGACTTTGCAGGAAATTAACTTGTTTTGTCATTGCTGTGCCTGTGGAATGTCACTTTCTCTAGAGTTTTGACAGTAAAATTCTTTCTCCCTAGCAGAATTAGCAAATAACACTAAGATCTAGAAAATGACAATTAGTTTGTGAATTAGGTGAGGATATACAATGTGTTAATTACTGGAGGACCAGACCGTTATGCAATTAAAATTTGGAATCAAGATAAGGATAATGTATTATGAGGTCTCAAAGTATTTAATGAAGTTGAGAACGATTACCCAATCATATAAATTAATTCTGAGTTTTCTTAACTATTCAGAGAATTTTTCTCTGTGCTGGGAGTTATCATAATGGACTATTATTATTTGCAAATAGAATAAAATTGGAATTGATGAAATAAGGTTGTAATTGTTGGTCTTATTTTATTAATTTGTGTATTTAGGAAGTGTTAACTGCCTGATTCACTTAGAATATTATATGCTGTTGTTCTTGGGAAGCATCTTTATCTTAAAGTGACACAATGCACAGAAGTTACCTCCAGATAGTTGTCAGTCGTGCGGCTTCTGTCCATCATTCAGAATGGATTATAATTGCTTTTTCATTGTGTTACATCTTTTAAAGTTATTTGCTTCTAATCAGTGAAAGCAATCCACATGGCAAAACAGATTTCCTTGCATGAATCTGCTCTACAATAGGCTGTAGGGATGTGCATGGAACCAGCTGCTCCAGTTCGCTTTGAGTCTGAACCGGACCTAAACCAGACCGGGCCAGTTTGGTCTTGCACCCCCTCGAACACCCCGCCCTTGGTTTGGTCCGGTCCGGGGGTTCATGAATGAATTTAAAATAATAATAATAAATTAAACTTACCCCCTTCAGAGGGGTTCTCCAAAGCAGGGGGGGGTATCCACAGAGGTTTCCCCCACCAGCCTTCCCTCCTTCAAAAATGGCCCCATTCAGCCATTCTTTGGCCCATTCAGTCCTTTTCACGGTGCATCAGCCATTTTGGAGGCCTATTGTGCAGGCATGGCAGCCTTCCCAATGGCCAATGCATTGGTGGGCGAAAGGCCTGAATGGGCCAAAGAACAGGCAAATAGGGCCATTTTCAAAGGAGGGAATGCCGGCACGGGGAAGGGGCACCCCCATGGACCCCCGCCACCTCGGAGAATTCCGACAGAGGGGGTAAGTTAAAAAAATTATTTTCATTCATCAAGCACCTGGACGGGTGGGGTGGGGGTTTGGTCTGGGGTCGAGCCGAACTGGGGGTGGTTCAGCTCAACCCAGAGCCTTTGAACCAAACCGTTTTGACTTCGAACCGGTTCAGTTCTGAACCTGTTTGCACATCCCTAATAGGCTGCCATTCAGAGGGGGAAAATAATCATTGCATGCAACAACCTGTCTATTCCCTTAATATGACTGGTGTAGGAGCACAGTCTCAATGTCCCCTCCAATATTAGATCAGTGCTGTGAGGGGGTTCTGAGTGAAGTCTCTGATAGAACTGAGAATTCTACAGCATCAACTCTTAGCATCTCAGTAAACTCTTCTGGCCACTAGAGGCATGGTGAGATGTTAATAGGTCTGTCTTGGTCAGTTAAAACTCTTGTTGCTGAAGACTAGTGCCTGCTTGAGTATGTTGTTCTGTGTCTCTCTCTCAGTATGTGATGCTTTAGTTTCTTCATAGATCTTTGTATTTTTGAACTCAGCCTACTGTCTCCAGATAATATCTCAGGCGAAACTTCTTTACCACCAGAGCATACTCTGCTTTGTGAGGACTTTAATGTTTCTCCTCATACCCCTCAACATGGTTATGGGGCCAAAGATCTGAGACTGGTGAAGAAAGTGATTAGCCTGAAGAAGAAAACAAGGTTTTATTGAGAAGTTACAATGTCCGGATTTTGAACTGTGGATTTTCAAAATGGAGATGCTTCTTAAAAGCCATGGAATCAGCAGGGTCTTACACACAGAATGCCCTGTCAGAGAAAGAGAAGAAAGAAAGGCATGGGACAGTGCAGATAATAAAGCCACCAGGATAATTTGTTTATCAGTGAGTGACTCTATACTGGTGCAGTCAAGAAATAAACAGCATGCAAGGGAGACTCTGAAGAAATTGTATAAAAAGGTCAGCTGTCTCCGAGGTGCATCAAGTTCTGAAGATGTGTAATATCCAAGGAGGGAGGTGATCTGTTTAAGCATGTAAAGGAGATGTTGTAGACATCATGGCAGCTGAAAAACACAGGGAGTAATTTTGCCTGATACCGTTCAGATTGGATTGTTATTTAACAGTCTTGCTGAGCATGTTGAGCCTATTGTAAATGTATTGGAAGACAAATGTGTTTTGAATTTGGAGTCTGTAACAAACCACTCACAAGACTTTAATTTGTACATAGGCAATGGGCAGCAACTAAAGTCAAATCAACAAAATCCTTTAAAAAATTATCAAAAGAACAAAACGTGTTTTGTCTTTGGGAGTCCCAGACATATGAAGGCTCATTGTCCTGAGAACAAAGAATTTGCAACTAAAAAGGAGGTGATACATGATTTCAAGAATCACCTAGGCATACAAAGGAAAGCAAGGAGAGAATAAGTCTGACAAACATAACACATATGTTGCTAATAAAGAGGAATTTAAGAGCTAGTTCTACAAAATATAATGCTGGAATTTGTATTAAATCCCCACCCTTCCAGGGTTGAAGAGCTGCTTGTCTGTGGGGAGGGTGAGTCAAACCCACTCTTCCCACATATCTCCATGGAGCTCTTCTCACGGATCATGAAAACAGCTTCATTGTTTTACAGTGTTTCTGCTCCAATGTCTTGGGTTGATTTCAGATGGTGGCACTTGGTGACAGTTGCTCTTCAAAACGGGAACTTCTATATGGAGTTCATCAGAGCTCCATTCTGTCACCAATGCTTTTTAACATCTACATGAAACCACTGGGTGAGGTGATCAGGGGATTTGGCGCTGGGTGTTATCAATATGATGACATCCAAATCTATTTCTCCTTGACATCAATAGCAAGAAATGGCATTAGTCCCTTAAATGCCTACCTAGAGACAGTAATGGGCAGGATGATGGATAATAAACAGAAGCTGAATCCAAGCAAGATGGAGCTGCTCATTGTTGGAGGTTGCAATCTGCAAGACAGATTAGAACTTCCTTTTCTGAACAAGGTTACAGTTCTAGAAAGAACAGGCTTGTAGCTTAGGAGTGCTCTTTGACCCGGGTCTCATCCTGATGTCTCAGGTTTAGGCTATGGACAGGAGTGCTTTTTACCAGGTGTGATTGATTCAACAACTCCACATGTTCCTTGAGGAGAACATCCTAAAAACAGCAGTACACCCACTGAGTAACCTCCAGTTTGGACTACTTCAATGAGCTATTTGTACGGCTGCCTTTATATGTGGTTCAGAAACTTCGCTTAGTCCAAAATGTGGCAGCCAGATTGGTGTCTGGGGTATCCCAGAGAGATCACATTATGCCTATTTTTAAACAGTTGCACTGGCTGTGTATATGTTTCTGGACAAAGTACAAAATGCTGGTTATTACTTTTAAAGTCCTGAATGGCTTAGTCCTGGGTTAACAGGGAGAATGCCTTTCTCTACAAGATCCCGATCACTCATTAAGATAATCAGGAGGCGGTGACCTGGGATTTGGCCTTCTCTGTTGTTGCCCCTGGGTTGTATAACACACTCCCCGTGGATAGTGGAACTTCCCAATATTTTGTTTCCTGTAAGTGCAATAATCCATAGGCACAAGCATCCATGGCTAAGAACAAGGTTGCTGCCAAGGTTAGTGCCAAGAACAAGCCTTGGCACTACCATGCACCTGCCAATATATTTAAACTATATTTATATTTAAGCATGTATATTTTCTGTGTTTCTCTGGCTCACACACAATACATTTTAAAGGTGGCTTTTGGTTCCGAGTTAAGTACCTCTTTTCAGTATCTAAATGCTGATAATAATTATTTAGGTCATAGGAACTCAGAGCCCAGGATGCCTTACACAAACAGAGGGATCATTGTTAACTGGGTTCCTCTTTTAATTTAGTTCTTCACATGCATCATTTTGTATAATTACATGAATGATGTTCATAGAATTCTCTGTTATTACCAGTCTGATAATAGATCCCTTTGCTTCCCTTCTGCATTTATTTTCCGTAAATGCAGAGGCTTTTCCTTGGCATTTATCTACCAGCAGGAAACCTTAATCAGACCATTCATGAACACTAAGTAACTGGATAGAGAGAACAATTGACATCTGTTGCCTTAAGAGGCAGAACACTGTGAAATTATCTCAACCAGGTTAAAATATCTGTTCCATCCTATTGGCTTAGAAGAACAATAGAAGGGGAGGAGCAGGAAGGGAATGACAGCCAAAATGCAATTGTCTGCCCAGTAAAGAAAAAAATAACTGTTAACCTTTGATAAATTCCAGGTCTCAGAAGAATAACAGAAGTTATGCTATCTGACTATTCTGCATATGCAAAGATCTTGGAAGATACTTGTGACTTACCTCTGAAGTAAGAGCAGAACACAAATGTAACAAAATAAATTAGTCTTAGGCTCAAAACACAGGACATTAAATGTGTTTTTGGATTTCTGTCTGAGTAGAGTGTGTGTTTTGAAGCAACGGACAGCAGACTCTCCATCTCGTTCACAAGCATGGTGTAAGGGGAAACGGGTGAATATTTTCTGCTTCACCATTACCCCAATGCAAATGCCCTCCTAGCTGCTGTTTGTTCTGGGAGAGAAGCTGACATTGGACCAAGTAGCTTTAGATGGTTGATGTTCATCAAGATTGTGGTGTGAAGGCAAAGGTTTAATCTCCGCCCTCTGCAACACACATATGGCCCCAATCCAGATGGGGTCTCTCATGTCTATTTTTAAAAAACAAATTACACAGATAGAAATGCAGACACGTTTGTAGTCTGACCCTATGATAATTTTAAAATTCAGTGGCAGTACTCTTAGAAGTACACAAGTCATGGCTTGCCTCAGATTTTACCAATTATATTTATAATTGCTGCCAGAATCAAGCACTTTCTATCATTTGAACGTAACCATCACTCTAGTTCAGATAAATACAACACTGACCTTTGTGTGAAGAGTGTAAACTGGGTATTTCAGGCCAAATGAAGAAACCTGAGTAGGTATGTGAGCATTACAAAGCATTCATGGAAAGAGAAACAGGTATTTGTCATCTTTTCTTGAACTAGACAAGAAAAAGGTTATTGCTATTTTGTATTTAAAAGAACATTTTCCTTATGACTTCACAAGTGTAAGGATCAGTGGAAATGGAACAAGGAAGGATGTGCTATCTTTTGTACCTGTCACTTGAATATATGCTTAGATCCTGCCTTGGCAGACCATCAAGCTGCTTGAAACTCAGCAGCTCAAACAGTCGGGAACATATTTTGAAGGAACTTTTAATTAGGCCTGGCCTTAGGGCTCCAGAGCTTGGTGAGGAATGGGCTCACAATATGTTTAAAGGGTTAACCCATCCAAGTAGGTCCTCCCCATGCTGTCACAGGGTCCAGACTGAAAATCCAGTTTCCTGCAGGTAAACCATCTAATTTATCAAATAGTCTAAGTGGCCTTGTATGCAGCAAAAATGCAGCTTTACAAGGTGTAAAAGAAACAAACAAACCATGTTTTCAACTAATTACCTGAAAAATGACAGCCTGGAAATGGACCAAGCACTGAAATCAGCATTCAAAACCACTGCTGTTGTTATGTGAAGGAGAAAATCAAATGAACAAGTGAGTTCATGAAAGCACCACAGTGGAAGGAAATGTGCACCTGTAATCATTCTGTAAAGGAAGAGAATGCCAATTGAGGGCTGATTCAAACACTGGAGCAGTGGGACCATGACCATGGAGAATCACTTCTGCACTTTAAAGGTCCCATGTGGCCTTAGGAACACCTAGAATCAACTTCCCAGGTTGAGTAGACAGCCTGCATGGTAAGTTCCCACATCAGTGCTATAGCTCCTTGGTGACTGGGGATGTTTACCTGTGGCCAGCCAATCAATGTGGGAAGCTGTTTTCCATTCTTTGTGATGGTGACGCAGAAGTGATTTTATCTAACTTGTAGATAAGCCCACATTATCTACAGCAAACATGGTCAAGAGAGTAGGTCCTATTCCTGGCTTGTAATAATAGTAAACTATTTAATAGTAAACTAGAAAGTCTACTATTAATGGTAGTATTACTTTAATAGTAAATGAGAAGGTCAAAAGATCTATATCAACATCATAGTTTTGTTGTGCCCCTGGTCACAGTTGTGCTCTTTCTGCCCTCTTCTTGGAGTTTTCCCCACAGGGCCTGGCCTCAGAGATAGACCTCAGAGATTCGCAAGGTGCAGTTCCTGTTGACAGCACAGGGCTACTGTGACCCCCTTCAATCTACCCAGTTGCCTGCTCCTAGGGCTCCCATTCAGGGGACAGCCCTTGCATGTCTGGCCCCTCATCATGGGCCAGCCCTTCCTTATATACCCACAAGATCTCACGGGCACTCTCATGAGACCCCTGGGTTTCCTTCAAAGTCTTGTGAGATTCTGTGGACTTGCAAGAGTTCACTCCAAGATCTCGTGAGGCAATGATTGTGTCTCATGAGATCTCACCGTTTGCTGCCAACAAGCCATCTGCAGACCAGGGGAGCCAGTGAGGTCTGGTCATACTGGCCAGGGGGGGGGCGCTGTCTTTGATTGGGGGCATGTCAGCAGCCTCCGATTGAGGGGGAAACGGTCTCCCTTCATTGCAGGACTCTGGCGGAGGGTGAGCCTCACTGGCAGGCCCCTGGCAAGTTTGTATTGTGCAAATAATTCCACTGGCACTGGATTTGTGGAAATGCAGATGTGATGGGGAACTATGAGGGGTGTGGTTCAGAACATATCTGGTTTGCCTATCCAATTTCCTGCTGAAGTTCTGGGTATATGTGCTTTCATCCAACATTCAAGGGCAAATTAGAATGAGCTAATGAATCTCAGCCAAATGTGTATATTTCATTAAATAAAGCCAACCATCATTTGCAGAAACTCTGTATGAACATGGCAAATGATGGCCAAGTCACAACCCATGGATGTGTTTATCTGCCATTACTAACTGCATGGCTTCTAGTGCAAGTGACATTTCACCAGTTAATGTAACTAGTTTATCATTTTACAGATAGACTCAGCAATTAGGTTGTTGCTGACACAAAAACAATGTTCCAGAAATCAAGCAAATACTAACACAAAAAAATAAAAAAAGTTGAATCTATGAATATATCATAGATCATCCAAATATGGAGATTTTTTAAAAAACCAAAATAAGAATTTTGCAATTCAATTTCATGGGGAAAGTTACAAAAATATAAAATAAAACAATACACACTTTACATATTATCCGAAAGCAACATAAAATATTTACAGACACAGATTCCCAGAATCACCACTGCCAACAGACATTTCTTCAGATGGAGTTTGATGTCTTGAGTAGAGGGCATCTTAATGTCTTCCATTTTGGGAATATGAACTTCAACAGATTATACAGAATGAGGAAGAAAGTGAGAAAGGCATAATGAGGAAGATGTCTTTCTGTGCCTATCCCCTCTTAACTAGACAAAATTGCACCATTTAAATGGACATTTAGCTGGGGGGGAGCAACTCTCCCTTTTAAGCCCAGTATGGTGGCTGTTGCTGGCCGGCTGTCTCCCTTTCATTCTTTTTAGATTGTTGGCCTTTGGGGGACAGGGAACCATTTTCTCATTCCTTTTGCTAGTAAAATGCTTTGATAATCTTTTATTGAAGAGCAGCATATACATATTCTAAATGATCCTAACAAACAATACATATTTGCTGGGAATGGAGAAAGAACCACTGGCCAACAACAGCAGCAGAAAAGGGTACATGAGCATAACTGATGTGTAAGAGGGAATAAGAAGAGAGTTAGAAGGAAATGGACAGACTGGCGTAGGTTGTTTGGCCTGCTGTGACCCATAAAAAAGTTAAAATAATAATAATAACTAACTAATCCCGTGCAGAGCATCTGCGCTCTAGAAATGTATTGCTCAAAAACCCCTCTGCCAGTCTCCCCTCAGCCAGTTTCACCTCACCTCCTCAGCCAGTATCCCCTCAGTCATCTGCCCTCACCCAGTCTCCCTTCAGCCAGTCATCTCCTGTCAACCAGTCATCTGCCCTCAGCCAGTCATTTTCCCTCAGCCAGCCATCTCCCCTCAGCCAGTCTCCCCTCAGCTAGTTTCCCCTCATCCCCTCACCCAGTCTCTCCTCAGTCATCTGCCCTCACCCAGTCTCCCTTCAGCCAGTCATCCCCTGTCAACCAGTCATCTGCCCTCAGCCAGTCTCCCCTTAACCAGTCTTCCCTCACCCATTCAGCCAGCCATCTCCCCTCACCGTCTCTAGGGATGTGCACGGAACCTGCTGGCCCAGTTCAGTCCGGCACCCCCTCGAACCCCTCCTGGTTTGGTTTGGTTCGGTCTGGGGGGTGGGGGTGGGCGAGCTTTCAAATGTTTATAAATATATCACATCACAGGCAAAGGTAGCCTACCGAGGGTATAAATGATCACAGGGCCACGCGGAGGCCATGTGTGCAGGTGTGAACCGCCAGGTGGCTGAACCGCCAGGTGGAGGCTGAAAACCAGCTGAAGAGTGGTTCAATCGGTTGAGGAGAGACTGGTTGAGGAAGGCCGGTGGGGGGAACCTCCGCGGATCCCCTGCTGCCTCCAGGAACTCCCCCGAGGGGAGTAAAGGTTTATATATACTCTTCAGCTGGTTTTCAGCCTTCACCCAGAGGTCCAGCAGTCATTATGGAGCCTGCGCGCCTGCGCACATGGCTTCTGCATGGCCCTGATCATTTATACCATTGGTAGGCCACCTTTGCCTGTGATGTGATAGCCCAAGACCTTGATTTACTTGGATCAGACACCCACGTTGCATCCCTGGTCTCAGTTCAATTGGCCAATCCAAAATTGTTGGGGTTGCTATTGTTTACTGTGGCTATCCTAAAGTACCTGTGGCTATCCTAATGAGTACCTATTGGGAAGAGTGGCTGGCTGTGGGTGGCCAGCTCCTTCCTATTGACCAGTGTCTGATTATGAGCCCAGATTGGCTCAACACTCTACTTTTCATATCCTTAATTTGCCCTTTTAGGGAAGCCTTTTTAAAGGCTTCTCTTTGCAGCCCTGGTGTTTTGTCATTTCTGGTCCAGCTATCTATGTCTCCTGGTCCAAACAAGCATAAATGAACACTAAAGGGGCTGCCTACACCTACTTGGTGAGGCTTGGCTCGCACTTTTACAACCATGACACTAGAATGAGCACTAGCTTTATTACCCCTATCCATCGTTAGCCATCGGTATCTAGGTTTTGCATAATGCTTTTCGTCTGAAGGTCACAAAGCATTTTAGTGATGAGAAGTGAGGTCCAGACACAAACTTCTGCCTTTGTGCTATCCCTGTCAGAGCTCCTCGCCACCCTCCTCCTTTTTATTCTGACAGTCTGAACTGACCTACTTACCAGCCACTTCCCCTTATCTCTTTTTAGTGATGATAATAAAGCAATACATTTGGAAAAGCAAATGGACATATATTTGATGATATCCCTCCCTTTTTGTCCTGCTTTGCGTGTTACTTGTCTTCTTAGACTGTAAAATTATTCAATGCATAAACCATGTTCTTTTGTAATATTTAGTGCTATTGGTCCTAGTTCTGAACTACAGCCTTTGCAGTAACAACACACAATAAGGCTGTTCTCATGAACAGCCAAGGGCAGCCCAGCCTGGGTGAGGCTGCCCGTGTGCAGCGTCAGAATCCGCATGCAGATCCTGGCGCTGCCCTCCTAACCCCACTTTGAAGCCCGGCCTTTAGCTGAGGTATCGGCGCTGGGATCGTATGTGTGCTTGGGCTGCTTGGAGCCTGAACACACAGGCGGTCGGCTAGTGCACCCGTCTCACAGGAGTGTCCCCCACTAGTCGCACAGCGCATTGTGGGGCCGGGCCATGTCATCCCAGCCTCAGGAGATCTGCGCTGCAGCAATGCAGATCTTATGGGCACGCAACCAGTGTGCCAAAGGCAAGCAGAGCAATCATCTTGGGGGAAGGTAGGTTGAACCCTGCTTCTCCCCGCCCCTGCACCTGCCTTCTCTGCCCTGTCATGAGAACGAACTTAATGTATGACAGGCTCATTCCCTTTGTCCGCGTTTAGGGATAAGCAATTCCCCAATTAACCTTCATGCCCTCTCACACTAAATTATAGGCATGGGCATTGCCTCGGAGTTGGGGAGGAAGTAAGTATATTCATTCCACTCCTTCACCTATCAGCGGGAATAAAGGTCTCTGCTCCTCCCTGGGAGCCCACCAGATCAACAAACCCTGTCCCTGCTGATCATCTAATCTTTGGCAGCCCCTGCCTTAAATAAAGCCCTACATTTAGGACACTCCTCCCCACTTCCAGCTTGCTCCTTCTCCCTTGGCTAGGCAAATGGATTGACCACTCAATCTCTGGCCTCCTAAGGGGTCTTTTCCTCCAACTCCACCCTCCTCATTAGCATTTTCACACAGGGCTGCAGCTGTGGGGTTAAGCTAGTCTTAAGGAGGCAATTATTAGACCGCTTCTGAAGAAGCCTACCTTGGATCCCTCAGAGCTGAGTAACTACAGGCCTGTCTCCAACCTTCCGTGGTTGGGCAAGGTAATTGAGAGGGTGGTGACCTCCAAGCTCCAGATAGTCTTGGAGGAAACTGATTATCTTTTTTCCCCCTAATTCAATTTTTATTAATTTTAACAACCGTAATATTATCATTCATTACAAATACACACAAAAAGGTGGACTTCCCGCTCATATTTCTTCGTGAAGCATCAACTATAAAATTTACCCTTGCTATAATAATAATTCAAAACATAAATTCAAACCCTTACAAACATAATTAATCTAACCAACCTGCGATTTTTACTAAATTTCAAACCCTGCTGTCAAGTCCATAGTAGGAAAATAATTCTTTAGATACTGTACAACAAAAATGGTTTCCAATCTTCTTTAAAACATTCCAAGTTTTGATCTCTTAATAGTGCTGTAAGTTTTGCCATCTCCGCATATTCCAAAATTTTTCTTAGCCAGTCTTCTTTTGAAGGCAGTTCACTGGTCTTCCATTTCTGTGCATATATAATTCTAGCCGCCGTAGAGGCATACATAAAAAATGTTAAATTAGTTGTAGAGATTGCACCTTGTGTTACTGGAGGAAACTGATTATCTAGACACATTTCAAACTGGCTTTTGGGCTGGCTATGGGGTGGAGACTGCCTTGGTCGGCCTGATGGATGTTCTCCAACTGGGAATTGACAGAGGAAGTGTGACTCTGTTGGTCCTTTTGGACCTCTCGGCTGCTTTCTACTATCGACCATAGTATCCTTCTGGAGCGTCTGAGGGGGTTGTGAGTGAGAGGCACTGCTCTGCAGTGGTTCCACTCCTACCTCTCGGGCAGGTTCCAGATGGTGTCCCTTGGAGACTGTTGCTCTTCAAAATCTGAACTTTTGCATGGTGTCCCTCAGGGCTCCGTATTGTCTCCGATGTTGTTTAACATCTACATGAAACCGCTGGGAGAGATCATCAGGAGATTGGGTGCAGGGTGTTATCACTATGCTGATGACACCCAAATCTATTTCTCCATGTCAGCATCATTGGGAGAGGGCATAACCTCCCTAAATGCCTGTCTGGAATCAGTAATGGGCTGGATGAGGGATAACTAACTGAGACTGAATCCAGATAAGACTGGATTCAGGTACTCATTGTGCAGGGTCGAAACCCAGGAGACAATTTTGAACTGCCTGTTCTGGATGGGGTCACACTTCCCCAGAAGGAACAAGTACGCTGTCTGGGGCTGCTTCTGAATCCAGGTGTCTCCCTGGTGTCCCAGGTTGAGGCAGTGGCCAGAGGTTCCTTTCTGTCAGCTTTGGCTGATATGCCAACTGCGTCCATTTCTTGAGATAGATGACCTCAAAACAGTGGTACATCTGCTGGTAACCTCCAGACTGGATTATTGCAATGCGCTTTATGTGGGGCTGCCCTTGTACGTAGTCCGGAAACTACAGTTGGTTCAGAATGCGGCAGCCAGGCTGGTCTCTGGGTCATCTAGGAGAGACCATATTACTCCCGTATTGAAGGAGTTACACTGGCTGCCAATATGTTTCCAGGCAAAATACAAGGTGTTAGTTATAACCTATAAGGCCCTAAACAGCTTGGGCCCTGGGTACTTAAGACAACGTCGTCTTCGTTATGAACCCCACCACCCATTGAGATCATCAGGAGAGGTCCACCTGCATTTGCTGCTGGCTCATCTGGTGGCTACTCAGGGACGGGCCATCTCTGTTGCTGCCCCGAGGCTTTGGAATGTGCTCCCTAGTGAAATAAGAGCCTCCCCATCTCTGACAACTTTTAAGAAGTCTTTAAAGACACATTTGTTCACCCAGGCTTTTAACTGATACTGTTTTGATTGTTTTTAATGTTGTTTTAGAATACTGTTTTTTTTAAAAAATTAAATTGCTGTGTTTTAAATTTTTTGTTTTTGTTTTTAACTAATGTTTTAATGTTGTTTTTATTTTGTTGTAAACCGCCTAGAGATGTAAGTTTTGGGCGGTATAAAAATGTGTTAAATAAATAAATAGCTGGGGTTATCCCCGGCAACCGGAGCCTCCTGCCTCTCTCGTCACATCACCGTTTGACTGGGCAAACAACCTTGTTTCGTGGAGGAGAGTGGGGAAGCCCGACACACCCTTTGACAACCTACTGAAAAGCCAAAGTCAGAGGTATTGGTTGAAGCAACAGCTCTCCTGAAGCATCTATTACTAGACAGGGTCAGAAACAAGACAAGATGGACAACAAGCAAATGCCCAGTTTGACAGTTCCTCTAATACTAAATAATTAAAAGTTAACTAAACTAAAAAAATTCAGACCATCAAGAACGGCATATAAGCCTGATTCAAACATTACCCCAAAACAGAGTTGCCAGAACCTAAGGGGTATACTCGTGGGTCAAATGGGCCGTAAGCCAGAATTTGGCTTTTTAAAAGCCAAATCTGGCCACCTAGCCCCAAAGCCCCACAGCAGACATGTACAGTGGTGCAAAGAGGAAGTAAGTTCTGACTTCGCCACATCACTCACCTGTGTGCCGCACCATTTACAGTTTCAATGGGGCTTGTCTGAAGAGGGAAAAGCCTTCCCTGTGATAGTGGGGAGATCCATGATTGTGAGGGTGGATCAATCTACACAATCCCTTTTAAACTTTCTGGTCTCTTGATCCCCCACAATCTAAAGGAATGTTGACTTTCTTCATCCAGTCTGTCAGGCCAATGGAGATTGCTGAAGCAGGTTTGACCCTATCATCTAGCAGGCTGAAGCAAATCCTTTCAGGCAAACTTGTGGGTGTGGCAGATTTGGAGACACCCCACCCACCCCTGCTCATTTCTGCTGTAACTAGGAGCACCACAGAGCCTCCAGCATCACTCTAGCCAGCCCACCTAGCACCACTCTAGCCCAACTCTATGGCATAAATCTCTCTTCCTCTCCTTTTTCTGCCTCCTCTCCTCCATGGCCTGCTACTGTTGCTAGTAAAAACAGCACTTTTGCTCACCACCAACTGAACAGCAAAGTGCAGTGGTGATGCAGCAAAAAGCTAGGTAAAGGATGAGAGGGCAAGTGTGCATATGAGGGGAAGTATTTGGTACCCTACTTCAGGTGCAAAAATTTGGGGGCTGTCTCTGCTCTGAAGGATTCTTCCAGTTCAAAAAATATTTGGCCTACACAGACATAATCTGTTAAAACCAAATCCGATGACATTGCATGTGGGAGTGGCCACCTTCACCCATAATGCCAAAAGGTGGGTTGATGAAACTGAGGTTAATCCTTGAACCTGGGAATCGTCCCACAGATGATCTTCCAACTGGGCCATGCAACCTCTGGTTCCAGGATAAAGGAGCCCCTCCCTCTCTTTGGTCTTCTGAGGCCGCATCCCGGTAAGCTTTGTCATCAGACTTCAGGTAAGGTGTCAGCACATCAGGGGGCATGGCTTTTCTGCATGGACTGCCCATAGCAAGGAAAGGGCATTTAAACCCTTTTGAAGGGCATTTAAATCCTTTCCCCCACAAGACTTGCACCACTGTCCTCGCAAGATCCCCACAGCCAAACAGTCTAGCACAAGCAAGATTACTGGAAACAGGGGGATGGAGAGAGGCACTATTTTTCTGTTATTCCTGGAAGGGATCTTGATGATTTTCTAGAAGGGGATATGTATATAAGGATGCTGGGGTCTGGTCTACTGTGACAAAGGATGCTCTTGTGATGGCACACCTGGTCAAAGCAATTCAGTAACCCCCAAAATGTTCCTGCCCCCCATGATGGCTTGCCAGCCAGAGATTAGCCCTCTCACGAGAGGGCCAGTCCACTGGAGAAAAACAGGGGCTCCATGAGCTTTAGGTCTCCATTGGACTGTGCTTTCATTGGATAGCCCATCCAACTATAGGGGTCTCCACTGATATGGGGTCCCGGTCTATCTGTTAAAAAAAAAGAACTCCTACTCACCTTCCCCTCTACACTCACCCCCCTACAGACTCCCAAGGTGTCTGGGCCACTTCTATGTGGACTCAGTCTGGCAAGATTGGGGATGGCTCCTAGCACACATTCAAAATTCCTGGGCTGGGACCAGTGTTGTGGTATATGCAGATTGGCTGCCGCGGGGAATCACAGGTGAGGGGTGCCCCTATTTTCTGTGATTCCTGGCAAGTTGGATGGCCGTAATAGGCAAAAATAAACATGTATATATGCCAAGGGGCAAACAGACTGCCAGAGTGAGTGCTTTCATTCCTGCTGTCCGTCAGTCACTGGAACCTGGAAAGGTGTGGTGTGGTATCCTTCTCTGGGGCTTGTGTGGATCTAACAATGGGACTGGACAGCAACAGCCCTCTGGTCCACATGCATGTCTCTATGGCCTTCACTCCCATTAGATAATGTTCCGCTCCGGAGCATTACCCATCATGATCATCATACAGGAAGAATCTCTCCTGTGATTGGACTGAATAATGATCCAAATGTATTGTTCTTTTCATGAGTAATTCCATGTAGTATGTGCTTGCACCCAAGGGGATGCGGCTAGGGCCCCCTTCCCATAATAATCTGTACAGAGTAGAGCAAAGCCACTCAAGAACTCCAGGGGCAGCCTTTTAACCCAGACCCCAGGTATCACTCCCCTGGCATGTGTTATCTTTTGTGGGAAATAACCAGGTTGCCCATTTCATGGTGCCACTGGGACCAAATGGGCTTGTGCAAATACTTCTCCATCACTTTATATTTTATTTGTGGAGAGCTCTCCACAAAGTGCCTGTCTTGTCATCCCATCCCCTTTTCCTGCAGATTGCCAATTGGAACATGGGATGTAATGGAGAGCAGCCACCCCTCAATCGACTTTTTCCTTTGGCATGCTTTGAAGCTTGGGACAGGGCGATGCAGCATCCCTGCTGCCAGTCAATGGCTGGAAGAGTGCAGAGACAGCAGGGGGTGGGGCAAGTGCTTGGAGAAACAGCCAGCAAGAAGAGTGGCAGGCATAGAGCCGGTGAATTTCTGGGCTGGTCTGAGCTGCCCTCTCTAAGGTTTCAGGAGCAGCTATAGCACAAAACCCCAGTTCTGATGGCGGCAGAGTTCAGACGACACAATGGTGCCTCCAAACCTGAAGTATGAGAAGCAAAACTCACTACAAACCAAAGGTTCAATTCATGGTTTGGGGGATGAAACCTCTGGTCGCTTTTGTGATGAAACTGCAGTTTCACACATATGGATGACCATGAAATTGAACCTCTGGCTCGTTCATCTCCAGTTTGGCATTATATGTGAAGGCGGACACTATGTTGAACCATATTCTAGGGTTCCACATATCATTCATTCTAGAAGTAACTATGGTTGTTTGGAGATTTCTTGCTGTTTTCTTTCTTCCCGTTAGCCTGGAATAAGCCTATCAATTGAGTTGCATTGCTTTTCCTATAGGTTACAAAATTCCTTACTGCATAGTTGAACTGACTTAAATAATGAAATGAGGGATACATTTTCAAATAAATGCCTAATATACAGCAGCTTGCATAAATAAAATAAATTAATAAATATGTATAAATAGATAAGTAGAAATAAAATAATATATATTTAGTTTTCCTTCCTGTAATTTAAACAAGGATGTAACTAATTTCTACCCAGTTATTTGGATGAATTTTCCAACAAAGGCAAACTCTGGAGAGCTATAGCCATGTTGCTAAGAGTGGAAAGGCAAGGATGGGCTCCTTACAAATGGATAGAACAGATGCCATCCAGTGGCCAACCAAGCAAGGCACAGCTGAATTCACAGAAATAACATTCATTACTGTATTATTGTTCCAGTTAATATTTGATGCTTGTTCACAAGCAAGTCAATGTTCTTACTTCCCAAAGGAACATTGTTTGAGGGAAATGGGCAAATATTCCATTGCCCTGAGCACTCGGAAAACAGAAAATTCGAGGGAGCCGAGTCTCAGCTATCTGTTTAGAGTCAATAAGTTCTGGAAAAGAGCAAATAGAGTGAGCTTTGAGTACAGCATCAGAAATAGCAAATGGCAGATTGCTTGAGTTTTTCTGTGTAAAAGTTCAGATGTCAGTGGTCTACTGGGAAATACAGCCTACCAATCCAGACTTGTCTTAAACAGAAATATATTGTTTTACTTTGCCTTCTCCCACTCTCCTCCTGGGGAAGGGCTGCCTTTGCCATAAGATGTCCTGCTCCTCCATGGACTGCGTTAAAAGCCATCTCTGTGACCACAGTCCTCCTTGGGCATACATATAAGCCATCTTTACCCCATATAAAAAAAATGGGACTGGCAAGCAACTGAATCCTAGAATCATAGTATCATGGGACTAGTTAACATATTAGTTTTGTTACCATGTGATGCTTGCTGCAGATGGATTTATGTAGAGAAAGTTGCTTATGAGCTGAGCTCTCCATGGATACTGCCAATACTCTGCAAGGACAATTCCTGTGACAGAGGAATAAACAGAGGTCAGGGGTCAGCCATATTGGGCAGTTGCCAAGGGCCCACTACTGATTCCTGAGACCACCTCTCTGCCCATAGCTCTCATGTGGTAATGGTGGAGTGAATCTTTTAGAGCTCACCCTTCCAGACAGGAGAGAAACCACAGACAAGCCAGGGGGCCACTAAATTCTAGAGTTGGCCCTTCTAAATAATATTGGCCAGCACCCAAGATAATCCAGTGCCAGGATTTTCTATTTCCCAGGGGCAGGAGGGGCATGACTTTGGGCAATTTCCTTTCCTTCTGCACTTGCCTGTCTCTTCCGATATTATGCCCCTGAGAGTTGAGAACCCTCAGAAAGATAGTTCTGGAGGCACAGACAACTGCAGAGGGAAGGGGTATCGTGCCTTCCTGCTGGCCGTGGGTGGGCCCGAGTACTCACTCAGTCGGGGAGCCAAGAAGATGGAGGCAATGCAGCCCCTGGGTACAGGCAAAGTCAGCTGGGACCCCACACAGTTGCCAGGGAGAGCCAGCACACACACGAACCCACAGACCATGGATGGGCCAAGCATGGCCCAACAGGTTGCCTCCTGGTGGCAAAGAGGAGAAGGCAGGGCCTTAACAGCTTGCAAGACAGGCATTAGTTGAAGGAGAGAGGATGTAAGCAGTTACACTGCAGAGGACAGAGTCCGGAGAGGGTGGTTGGGATTGCCCTGATTGCAGGACTTTATTTAAGGCTTTATTGGATGGCCTGGGATGAGGAGGTCTGGAGAGATGGGAGTGATTTGGATCTAGAGTCTCCTGGTGAGGAGCAGTCTTACTCCTCTCCCTGACAGCTGGTAGAGGAACAGCGTGACAACTAACCCCCTCACCAGCACTTCTGAGGCCACTTCCATAGCCTATGAACAGGATCAGAGGAAGGGAGGCGTTTATGTGATTCCAAGCCAGTGCATGACAAGGGGATATTGCTGAAAATTGCCTCTCCCTGCTCACACAATGGAAAATTCTGGTGAATTAGCAGAGGGTTATATTGGATATTGGCTATTATTTGTAGTAACCAAAGATGAGTTGGTTGATATAAGACCTTCTCATAGATCATAGATTGGAAACACAAAAAATAGAATCAGTTTCCCACCATGGATTCTGAAACTGGTAGTTCCAGTCTCCCATGGGAATGGATGTCCACTAGGTCTCTGATAGTTACTGGCAATGGCTTTCTCTACCCCCACCCTGAGAGTAAGGCCTTCATTTTTGGAAATGGTGAACAGATCGGTTTCAGTGGTGGCATCAGGATCAAATCAACCACACACACAGACTCCGCCCCAAGGTGGAAGTGCTCCTGGACCACCATACCAGTATATTTTTTCTCAAGTTGTATGCCTTAAAAAAAAAAATTATAGTTAGTGGTATTTGAAGGTTTTTCATAACTGCCTTGATGAGCACCACAAAGATTTTTAGTAGAACATTTTGCAGGCAACAACATGGTGTATAGCAACACATGGTGAAAATCAGGGGTACAGTAATGTTAATGAGGGACACCTTGATGTTAAGATCCAAATCAGAGCTATCAGAAATGTTACCAGCTATACTCTTCCACAGTGCACTCATATGAGAAGTATAACTGCTAAAGAATTGGCCAGGAACTATGTAAACATTGGTTGTCTTTGTCAAATTGTTCCTGTGCTGCATGATCATTTCTCTCACTTTGCTCAAAATCAGGTATCTGACAACAATATAGACAATAAGGACAATGTAGACATGGGTCAAGAAGAATTAGATTTTCACTTCCATGCCCACACAAGTTTGAACATCCTGACTATTGCTGCGTGAATGTGTAAACATTGTATTATTTATTTTTCTCTATGGTTGGTTGAAGAGGGGTATATAAATAATTGTAATAGTAGTAGTAGTGGTGGTAGTAGTAGTAGTAGTAGTAGTAAACACATGTACACAGAGCTACCCCCACACTAGTCCCCACACTTCCAAAGTACAGGCATTCTTGTTCAAGGAATGACTATTTTTGGCACTCTCCCCACACTCCAGAAGTGTTCTATTCCAGTGGAAGCATGTCTCTGGCCCCCAGGGATGTGTTTCCACTGTAGAATAGCACTTCTGAGGCATGGGGTGAGCACAAAGATAGTTGCACTCTTGTGCAAGACTGTCCACACTTCCAAAGTGCACAGATTAGTGTGAGAGCTAGCACTGCATCATGCTGTTCTTAGAAGCACACACAGAGCTTTAGGATGTCAGCCACTGTACATAATCAACCTGGCCTTTGATACAAACATGAACGCAGGGTCCCCATTTTCCTACCCAATACTACTGTGACTAGAATGAATTCACTATCTTGATTTCTGACAACTGTGTTTACACATCACAAAACTGGAGTTAGTATGGAAGTCCAATTTGGATCCAGTTCTATAATATATGAAAGTCTCCCAGTTGCCTTATATTCGGCTCTGCCTTAGAAGAGGAACAACTTTTGTCTTTTTTAAAATTGAGTGCAAGGCTCTATCTGCATGTTCTCATTAATGTGTATCAGTGTTAGAGAGATATTGCTTCTGCACAGCTGGACAAAAGTGGAGGAGTTCTGCTGGTGTCATCCAGAGATGTGCTCGGAGGCCTTTGTTAATAAGCCAAGGCGGTGTTCTCTAAACTTCTTGTACATGTGAGGCAGTGGCCTCCCTACTCATTATTCATTTCATTTCCTCCAGACATAATCAAGTGGCATGGAATGAAAATATTTTTGAGATCTGATTTGGTATTAAGGCAAATCAGGAAATTTAATTCAGCCACAATGCAGTCTCTTAAGCAACTTTAAGATCCATTTATTTACAATGGAAAGGATTTAAACCTTTGCTTAATACTGCCATTGATAAATGTGGTTCAAATATGTTTAACTCTGACTGGATTGTGCCCTTCATTAATCTAAGATTGAACATGGAGAATTTTTCCTGGATTTTAATTAGGGCTGTTCCTTATGAAAAGATTATTAGCACTGATGCTAGTGTTGAAAATGAGCAATCTGCATCTCTTAATATGATTCATTTAATAGATTACAAACAATGCAGTTTTTTAATCTGTTAGCAGAGCTAAACTTTATCACTATTGAATATCTTGAAAATATTCTCTGGTATTGAAATATATTCATTAGACCAATTAATTAATTGAGTGGTTAAAAGAACAAAAGTCACAAATAGCTGTAAACTGTTGATAGCTCTAAATATAAATCATGAGTTAAGTGCAGTTAACATAAGGCACCATTTTAGTATCATGTTTCTCATACTAGACCTCCTTTTCCAAAAGGAGAAAAGCAAGAGCTTCTTCAAGAGTTCCCTATACAGGCAGTAAAATAAATACTGATGACACACTTACAGAGTGATATTATACACATTTTTATGACCATGGAAATTATCTCCATGAAGGAAAAACATCCTGTGTAAAGCCATCCTTAGAGGGCTTCCATCCTAATGTAGATGACATTCAGTTGCCCTCACACCCAGTGAAGACATGAGATAGGATGAAATTGATTGAAAAGGGCTGCGGTTTTATTAATAAATACTGTAACAAGTTTTATCTTATTTATTTAAAATATTTATACCCCATCCTTCCTGTATAGTACTGCTGGGGTAGCTTACAAAGTCAATAAAATATATTTTAAAGATACACTGTAAAATATAAATTGACTGTATTTACCTGAATCGAAGATGACTCTGAATTTAAAATTATTATTATTATTATTATTATTATTATTATTATTATTATTATTAATTCAATTTCTATACCACCCTTCCAAAAATGGCCCAGGATAATTTACACAGAAAAATAATAAATAAATAAGATGATCCTTGTCCCCAAAGAGCTCACAATCTAAAAGAAACATAAGATAGACACCAGCAACAGTCACTGGAGTTACTATGCTGGGGTGCTGGGGGTGGATATGGCCAGTTACTCTTTTAAAATGCCCCTTTAAAAAGCAGATGTTAAATAGAGGTTATAGCCAGCGGCATCTGGTGCGGGCACCACCAGCGGGGTGCTGGGAGGCACCTTTACAGTAACTGTAAATTATTAGGTATTTACCTCTCCTCCTGCTGCATCTCAAAGCTGTACAGAATGGTGGTGCGGCACCCAGCACCCACTGCGGTGGATGATCGGCTCCACCACTCAGCTGATCTCTGCACATGCGTGGAGGCCATTTGCTGGCCATGCAAATAGCCTCCACCTGCTGAGTGGAGGAGCCGATCCTTCACCTCAGTGAGTACTGGGTGGCGTGCCACTGCTCTGAACAGCTTTCAGATGCAGCAGGAGGAGAGGTAAGGACCTACTAATTTACAGTTAAAGGTGCCTCCCACCACTCCCCCAGCAGTGCCCACACCAGCCGCCGCTGGCAATAGCTGCATTTACTGTCAAGGAGCAGGTCTCTGAATTTAAGATGGCTTCCTGATTTCTGTTATTTAAAAAACTTGGAAAAAACCTAGTCTTGCATTCAGGTAAATAATAAAAACAGAGACTAACTGAAAACAATCCCAGTCAAACCCCAAATTTAGAATTAAATTTTAACATTCCCAGTTAAAACCCAAATTTAGAATTATAAGTTAAAATGTTAAAGGTTAAACATCTTAACCTGCTCATCTCCCCACCCCTCTATAGTGCAGGGACCAGGAAAAGAGCTAGGGAGGCAACATCCTTCAGTCATCCTAATCTGTGACTAGGCTGTGAGTAGCAGACCAAACATAAGCCATGTTCAAACATCTATATATTTAATTCTCCTAAACGTACCCATTGCAAATCCCATGTGTGGCAGCTCTCGCGAGAGCAGCTGCCTGGGAGATAGCAATGCAGACGGGAGACAATGGCAGCGGCTGGAGGAGGTGGTGGGTCGGCCTAGCCCTGGGTCAGTCAGAGGTGCGGCGGTGGGCCGGCCTGGCCCTGGCCCAGCCACCGGTCGGCCAGAGGCAGAGGCGGTGGTGGCGGGCTGGCCTGACCACCAGTTGGCCAGAGGAGGAAGCAGCGTGCTGACCTGGCGGGAGGAGGCCGCCGGAGGTGGCACTGGGCCGGCCTGGCCCTGGTCTGGCCACCGGAAGAGGCGACAGAGGGCTGATCTGGCCCAGCCGGATGCCCATCGGGAGGAGAGGGTGGGAGGAGATGGGGGGGCAACTTTCTGTCTGGTCCACAAACCATAAAGCGTGGGTGGGGGGAAGCAGGCCAGCCAGCCCATCAGAAAGCAAAGGGAGGGAGGCAAGAAGTGGGCGGTGGGGGGAGCAGCTGGCCAGAAAGCCAAGGGAGGGACAGTGGCAGTTGAATCTATCTATCTATATGTTTATTTATTTATTTATTTATTTATGCATTTCTATTCAACATGGCGGACGCATGAACATTTGAGAACCAATTGGACTAACTTGTGCACCGCTTAACTGATTTGAATAAAATTTGCCACAGCTGTAGGGACACATAGGGACACCTCTATGACATAGTTTGTGATGATGTCACAATTCAAGATGGTGTATATGTGAACATTTGAGGCACAAGTGAGCTAACTTCTGAACTGCCTAACTAATTTGGACCAAATTTAGTCCAGGTGTAGGGAAAGAGAAAGGAAAGTAGGCAGATAAGTTCTTCCACCAAGGAGATCAGAGCGGTGTGCATGGTTATATTTATCCTCACAATAACCCTGCAAGCATGCCAAATGTGGTTTCAAGATACATGGACACACAGGCCACCTGCCTAAACCAGTGAGTGGCTACACAGTAAATAAGCCGCTGTTTCTATACCATGCAAAATGTGGAACTCTCATAATTCTCCCATCCGCAGATGAATGAACTGTTGCCACATCTGGAGCTATGCCATTACACATGTGCTAGAACTTGGAAGATGCCCTAATCCCATTTACAGGTTGTTGTTGTTGTTGTTATTATTATTATTATTACATTTTATATCCCACTCATCCTCCAAGGAGCCCAAGCGGTGTACTACATACTTAGGTTTCTCCTCACAACAACCCTGTGAAGTAGGTTAGGCTGAGAGAGAAGTGACTGGCCCAGACTCACCCAGCTAGTTTTCATGGCTGAATGAGGATTCGAACTCGGGTCTCCCCGGTCCTAGTCCAGCACTCTAGCCACTACACCACACTGGCTCTCAGGTTACAAAGGAAATGTGAATTACTCACACTTCCTCATGAGCAACTTCCTGTAGAACGGGGCGGGGGGATCTGTATTTTCTCTCTTCTTCCTTTTACTGTTTACTCCTCCATGTATGTTAACATGGTTTTGATTTTTTTAAAAAAGAATGTAATATTATTGTATATTTTCTATGTAATGTGCTTCAATTGCCAATAGGCTTGCAAAGGATTCCTCTTGTAATTCAAAAAGCATTATTATATTTTTCATGTCTGAAAAAGGTCCTGTGCAGCTAATAAACTTATTTGTTTCTCAGAATTATTTTGTTAATACAGCATAGATATTCACTGTTAAACTATCTAATCGAAATTACCTGGAGGTGAGACAAAATCCATACAAGCAAGCCTAACTACACAGCTGCTAGCTCTTAACAGAACTCCTTGAGTATCACTATCACATAATCTGTTGTGCAAAACATATGGTTATGAAATATTTTCCCCGATCCCATATGTGCTCCACTGAAATTAGCTGAACTTTTTACATTTTCAGCCTACTCAGCTGACAAACCCTTCCAATAAGCACAGCTGGAAAAAACACTGCAGTGCGAAATAATAACTTCTTCTGTATAGAACTGTCATTGAGTCCTTTATGTAAAATTAAATAAATAAATAAATAATCACAGCTGAGATATTAAGTACTTGGGCTTATAATGTTTGTTTCCTTTATTGAAAAGGAAGGGTGCAAGCATATTTATAAAGGGTTTAACTTTATTTTCCAAACTGAAGACATGCAGTGGTCTTTAATTTCATGATTAGTGTCATTTCATCATGGGGGGAAAACTTGGCTCATGCTTTTTGGCAGCCCAAAATGAATACAGATCAAACCCACGATTTCTGGAATTAGTCACACAGTGTTTCTGAAAATTGACATAGTTCAATAGTTGAGCAATAAATTTTCCTGCTAATGAGACACTAAAAAATGTTTGATGTTACAAGCAGGGAGACCTAGTTATTGTAGATTTATAGACAATCTATGAAAATACTGTCCATTGCTTCCAATGAGTTTTTAATTTTAATTTGATTACATCCAGCTGTATATAGATCTTTGCAAACCACTATAATAATGGTGGTGTTACATCTAAACAGTATTTCCATCTTCCAAAGAAGCTAGACTTTTTGTTTTTACTGATTTGTAAAATGATCATATTAAAAACTGGCTCCATAATATATGGCATATGCTTATCCTATGACTCTATGAATATGCATATCCTATGACTCTAGTCCAGTTGTTTTCTGGGAAACTGAATGTAAGTAATGATCTCTTTCAGCAAGCCTTGTGCAAAAATGAACAAGTAGTTCTAGTAAGAACTAATCTGCCTACTTTCCTTTCTCTTCCCTTACAACTGTACTAAATTTGGTCCAAATCTGTTCACAAGTTAGCCCATTTGTGCCTCAAATGTTTATGCATGCACGATCTTGAATTGGGGTGGATGACATCATCACAAACTATGCCATTGAGGTGTCCCTATGTGTCCCTATAGCTGTAGCAAATTTGGTTCAAATCAGTTAAGCGGTGCATAAGTTACTGCACTTGGGCCTCAAATGTTCACACGTCTACCATCTTGAATCGAGGTGGATGACATCACAAACTACACTATGGGGACGTCTTGGTGTGTCCCTACAACTGTATTCAATTTGGCTCATATTGGCCCAGGCATTGCAAAGTTGATGTGGGAGTGGGAGGACACACACACACACAGTCACACACACAGAATGTCGGGTGATCTCATAAGCTTACTTTTCCTTCAGGAAAAATTAAGCCTACTTTTCTTTAATGAAAGTAGGCTTAAAATGTGTTCTGTAGAAATAAGATTGTAGTAATCCAGCAGGAGGTGACAACAGTAGGACACCAGCCCTTATTAGGTAGTTTAGGCTAAGGGATAAATGACTGGCCTAGAATCACCCAGTGAGCTTCATAGGGATTTGAATTCAGGTCTCCTAGAGTGTCTGACACTCTAACCACTACACCACACTGTCTCTATTTTTCTCCTCTGCGGGCAGTGTTTTAGTACCAGTATACAACCGACAGTGAGGGAGTATCCAAGAGGCACTCTCCATAAATGCTCTGTATAGTGACTGTTAGTTATCATTTCTAGCTACTGTTGGCATGAGCAACTACTGGCATGAGCTCTTCAACAACATGCACAGAACTATACACATCTTTCTGTATGCTGTTTCAAACAGACCTTGGCAAGCACTCTTAGAACTCCAGTATAAAATATCCTCTCTGTGTGTCAGCTTATATATGACCACCTCCATCATGAGTGACACCAGTGGCTAGAAGCCATTTCAAATCATAGCTGCCTAGGAAGACAGTCATACAAATGGGCTCTTAGTCCCATAAAAATCAATGGAACTAGATTGCAGAGCAGACCACTGAGTTCTACATTGTGCACTTAACTTCCACTGGATTGCATCCAAAACAAATATACATACAGAACATTCTCAAATTCTTTCTCTTATGCCTTAGAACTCAATGGGGAGTTCATAATATTCATTTCAGGTGGTAGGAAAGGCAGATGAGAACATCTCTGACCTGTATAATAGGTATAGGGCTTCGCTGCAGTTGCTAGAGCATAACCTGCTGTTTCTGCTACCACAGCTAGCAGATTTGCTGTGAAGCACAAGCTGGGGAATTGGGCTGGAATTGGGCTGCCTGACTAAAACCTTCCATCTAATTTAAGCCACAAATAAGTCAACAATGTTGAGAAACTGTCTGAAGAAGTTCTCAGATGTTTCTGCTTGAAAGGAATCCTGACGTCTCTTCAAATTTCACTGTACTCAAAGACAAAGTGGAGAGGTGTTAGATTAGATTGGGCTAATTTGTTACAAACTGTTAATAAAGACCAAAACAAAGTGGAGATTGTGGAGTACAAATACCCCACCACAGGAGACCACAACTTATGATGTACGCCATCATTATTGCATTATTTTATTTATTTATTTGCACATTTTTATACCGCCCAAAACTTATGTCTCTGGGCAGTTTACAACAGATAAAAACATTAAAACATTAGTTAAAAACAAAAACAAGACATTTAAAACACAACAATTTAATTTTTTTAAAACAATGCTCTAAAACAACATTAAAAACAATCAAAGCATTAGCCCCCAAACAGAGTTAAACAATATGAATAAAAATCAGAATAATTATTGCTGTGAGAGTGTTTCAAATTGGTCCAAAATGGAGTGTGAATTTTCAGAATTATGATTTGTTCCACCAAGAAATGACTGTAAACTAACTTCATCTGAAATTCAGCCTATAGTTAAGAGATTGAGGCCATTAAGTGCCGTTTTACTCAGCAGATCTAACGTGACTAAACTTCAGTTACTTCATGCCATGCTATTCCCACATGGTGGGCAGTAGTTGAGGCTCTGAAGTTCAAAATCTGGCAGCTCAGAAGTGGCCTTCCAAGTTTAAAACTCTTGAACCCATTATGACTGAGCCGAAACCTCCTCCAAAGCTGAAGTTTGTCTTGGAATTTGCTAACCAGTCTTGTTCAACAAAGCCACCCTCTTCCCTTCCATCATAACCCATCAGACAGCTATGCCTGGGTAGCCTTGCTGTGAAGCTTTCATTAGGTTTTTGGTATTGCCATGGCAGAATTATAGAAGATCCTGGCATCTTAGAAAGATCAGAGCATATGGAAACTACGGCCGCTTTCACACATAATGCCAAAGTGGAGGTGAATGAGCCAGAGGTTCCATTTCGTGGTCACCCAAATGCGTGAAACCACAGTTTCATCACAAAAGTGACCTGAGGTTTGAGTCAAAATCATAATCTGAAACTTTGGTTTGTAGTGAATTTTGCTGCTCCAACCTGAGGTCTGAAGGCAGCATCGTGTCATCCAAATTTTGTCACCGCCGTAACCTGGGTTTTATGTTGTGGCTGCTGCCAAAACCATAGAGAGGGCAGCTCAGACCAGACCAAAAACATGGCAGCTCTATGCCTGTCGTGCACTGGCTGCCTCTCCTAGCACTTGCCCTGCCCCCTGCTGTCTCCGCATTCCTCCAGCACAAGATTGCCAGAACCTAAGTGGTATACTCGTTGGTCAAATGGGCCGTAAGCCAGAATTTGGCTTTTTAAAAGCCAAATCTGGCCACCTAGCTCCAGCAAATGTGACAGTGTTGCCGCATTGCTGCATCCCAAGCTGAAAAACCACCTTGTGGGATGCCCGCTTTCTGCTGCATCTTATGCTCCCCCCTTTGACAATTTGCAGAAAAATGGGATGGGATGATTAGACTCACACTTAGTGGAGAAGTCTGCACAAATCAAGTAATGAAGAAGTATTTGCACAAGAACATGGAGTTTTAGTGGCACCATAAACCAGGCAACCTGGTTGTTTCCCAACAAAGATAACACATGCCAGGGAGTGATACCCAGGGTCTTGGTTGAATGGCAACCCCTGGAATTCTTGAGCATCTCTGCTCTGTTTTTTGCATGAATTATTAGGGGAAGGGGAGCCAAGCCCCTTCTCCTTGGGTGCAGGTATGCAATCTCTGATATTACTCATGAGAAGAACCATCTTGGGGTACACCAAGACAAAGTTTAAAGGGCTGGATCTCTAATATGTGATGATGCCCCTTCTCCCAAGGACCACTCTCTCATGAGAGTGGCAGGCCACAGAGACATGACATAGAGCATGTCAGTCCATAGAGTCTGAAAGGGCCTTTGGTTTCCTGTGGATCCTTGTACCTGAGATGTTGTTATTCATGCTCATAGTTGTATCCTGTTCCCAAGGATCCATAACAAATATAATTCCTGTGGGTTCTGATGACCCTACTGGGATGTCAGGATTTGGAGGAATATACTGTATCTCCCTTGCATTTTCCAACACCTGTTGCACTGTTGAAGCACTTATGGTCTAATGGATGACGGCAGAAAGGCCTCACTACCGCTGCTGTCATGTAAATTTGAGAAAATGGGAATGGAATTGCAGGAGACTTGCAGGGGGTGAAGAGGCCTCCAGGCCCCAACACAATCCTAATCACATCACAGGAAACATGTTGGGGCCATAATACATTGAAGCAAATGGGCTCACTTCAAATTAGTAAATTTAGGTTACTAAATTAATTTAGGTTACTAATTAAGGTTACTAGATTAACTAATTTGAAGTAAGCACTTTCTGAACTCCCTGGGGATAAATTATTCTTCTTGGGGATAAATGTCAGGTGTCCACCTGTTTTTTAAGCATGTCTCAAAACCTTTATTTTTATAAGGCTTTTAGTTAACTAGCTTAAAATTATGATCTGCCCGCTGTTGGTGTTTCTACTTTTGTTTCTTTGCTATTATGGGTCCACATATATAAACTGAACATACACAGTAACAGCTGCCACTGTAGAAAGTGGGGAAAGTTGTACTCATCCTCAGCTCTGTGTATTCCTTAGAGAGGCCATGGAGCTTTCAGTGGGGCACTTTGCATAGAAGTTAGCTCACTGCAACAAAAAAAAGCTTTACAAATTTCCAACAAAGTTGGTTCCCTCTAACTTTTTCATTCTACAGTGCCTTAGTCATGACAAACTTCATCACCATGAAAGGCACTGTAACACAGTCAATGATCTGTAGATCCAGACTTAGAAACTCAGATCACCATGAATGCCAATAATGGCTCAAACTAGCATCACTTCAAAGATATCAAAGGAAAAGTTATCTCTCTGTCAGTATTTGCAGTCACTTTCACCATCCCACTAACACATTGGTTTAAATATTATTTTCTGGCATGGAGAGATATTATAAATGAATGTCACTGTTTCAATAAATCAGTCCCTGGAACGTTTCCCAAGTAACAATCAGTTACTCCATAATTTACATGATTGTCTGTTATTTCAGAACCATGAAAATAATCTCAACATCTGGAAAACCTTATATTGAAAAACTGTTTTGAACTGATTCTTTGAGTCAGCAGAAACTGCTTCATGAGTTGCATAACTATGTTAACTGAAATTTAGCTAGTGGTAGTGATAGAAATAACGCAGGAGTGTTGGCATACAGTTTCGTTTAACCTATGGAAGTTGCAGGCGAACATTCCAAAAATAATAAAATATGAATGAATGAACAACCAACAATCCAGGAATGAACACCATCTCCTTCTGGACTTTTCCAAATGCAAGCTTTCCAAACCAGGCAATGAATATACCTCAGACTGAAACACTGAATTTGTTAGAACACATCAGTACATATATTTGTTCCAGAATTAGTGCATATCTTTATGATACATTTCCAGTTGTTGCTTCTGGAGCTGTCCATTAGGACTGTCAATTGTTTTCTACTTCGTTGAATTCAGCAGAAATATTTTCAGCAACACAACTCAGAGGCTCTTTCCAATGCCTGTAGACATCACCACCCCCAGTTTCAGTTACAGTAATTACGTTTCATGATCATTTCTGTCAGTCTCATATAAATATGTCACCTCTCTTACCCAACTTCAAAACACACTGTCAGTTTCAAATAGCTTCTAACACACTATTAATGAAATGCTGTTTTGCCCCCACAGAGAGGAAAATGCTGGCAATAATGATACAGCTCTAAAGGGCTTATAAATCAATAAACAAAAAGGCAGTGAATGAACAAAACACTGATTGAAATCACAAACACTCACAGAATCGGCAGATAATCAGAGTCACATGCTGGAGTGGGGAAAAGAAGAGCAGAAGACCATATCTGTGTGGCATTTCTCTATCATGCTGTCATTAGGAGAACTAGGGCTTCATTACCTGATCTAGGAAGCCAAATGAAAACTTAAGCATCTGCTTTGTTAACAGCTTTGAAGGGTTTCTGGCATGACTTTTCTAATCCCTGTATGAGGCAGTTGTGTGTGACCAGACACTGAGGCAGTGAATCTTTGGAACACAAACATTAAGATTCTTAGTTTAAGCTCTGTTACTCAAGATGTTCTGGCAATATCAGCTTCATTCTCTTTGTTGTTGCTGCTTTTTCAGTTCTTTTTTCACAATTTCTTTTTTACGTGCAGGTTCATTCAGTAGTAGCCTATTTTCTTAAACACTAGGAGCACAGGATGACACAAGATGGCATCCAGTTGATACAAACAGGTAATTGCAGCTTTGATTGTTTCTTCCTAGGTGTACAGCCCAGTTGCTGCACTCGGACTTGCATCACCAGCTGGCCCCTTCTGCCTCTCTGGTCTCTGTTTTCTTCTCTGTCTCCCATATAGCATGGAATCCCTTCTAGTTAAGGCAATGAATCCCAGTAAACCCACTCATACCAGGGCTAAGCAGACTTGGCACTCCAGTTGTTGTTGAACTACAACTGTCAACATAGTTCAACAACAGCTAGAGGGCTAAGTTTGCTGACATCTGCCTTACATTAAAGATTCTGGGGAATGCGTTAGTTGACTGTGTTCCAGGGACAGGAGCCAGATCTGGACCATTTCCCCCTCTCTTAGTCTGCCTAAGCTCAATTAGTGCTTAGATGTTTGGACATATGCCTCACCAACCCTTGACTTAAAAGAAATAATTAACAAGCTTTAATTTCAATGTATAAGTTACATTTATATTTTAAAAGCTTAGATAGATAGATAGATAGATAGATAGATAGATAGATAGATAGATGATAGATAGGTAATAAGCCAGATAAGTTGTTAGCATATCAGTTAAGAAAAGAACAACAACAAAAAGAATTATAACATCAGTCTGGAATGGCAAGGAATTTGTTATGTCAAATCAAGAAATGTCTGAACAATTTGTACAGTATTATTCCAAACTATATAAAGAAGACAAGAAAGATACTGAGAAAATTAAACAATTTTTAGAGGAAATACAATTGAAGTCATTCTCAGAAGAACAGAGGAGCTGCTTAAATAAACCTATTTCTAGGGATGAAACCAGGGCAGAAATAAAAAAATCTTTAAAATAACTCTCCGGGTTCGGATGGATTATCTTCAATGTACTACAAAATGTTTCAGGACATGAATGCGATATTATCTCATTACACCTTACCGGTTTCTTGGCAAGAAGCATTCATTTCATTAATTTATAAAGAAGGGAAAGACCCAATACGACCAGAATCATACAGACCTATATCCCTTTTAAATGTGGATTACAAAATTTTTACTTCAGTCTTGGAGGTGAGATTAAGAAATTTCCTGTCTGAAATAGTCTATACTGACCAATCCAGTTTTATCCCGAAAAGACTTATGAAAGATAATATACGCTATGTTTTGAATGCAATTGATAAAGTAACCATGACTCGTACAAAAGCAGCTATGCTTTTCCTAGATGCCAAAAAAGCCTTTGACAATTTGGAATGGCCTTTCCTGTTCTCAGTGTTGGAGAAAATGAATTGTGGCCCTCATTTTTATCCTGGAATCGTAGCATATATCAACAGCAATCAGCAAAAATTATTGTTAATGGATCCTTGTCTTCAAAATGCATCATCAATAAAGGTACTAGACAAGGTTGTCTACTTTCTCCATTGCTGTTTATACTTGCTCTTGAACCTCTGGCAGCAAAAATTAGACAAGAACAGTGGATTCAAAGCATCAAAATGGGGGACTGTGAACATAAAATAAAACTATATGCCGATGATGTATTGCTTTCTGTCACGCAAGTCAAAGACTCTTTGGATACATTAATGACACAGATACATAAGTATGGCTCAGTTTCTGGCTATAAGATTAACAGAGATAAAACTCAGATTATGACATGGAATCTTTCAGAAGAAGAGATAGAATACATTTTTAAAGTTTTAAGATTACAAGTAACGAAGAAGCCAATAAAATACTTGGGGATTAATCTTACGAGGAGCAATAAAGATCTGTTTAAGAATAACTATGTTCCAATTTGGAAATCAATTATGACTGATCTAGATAGATGGAAGAAGCTGACCCTATCTTTTTACGTTCGTAAAAATGAACGTATTAGCTAAGATGAACTTTCTTTTTCAAATTATCAAAGGAGGCCTGGGGGGCAAAACAGTGGGTTGGGTGGCAGTGCCCCAAGGGGTGCCTGCCACAACCCAGATTCCAAAGGAATAGGGCAAAGGGCTGATTTCTTAGGAATTGTTGGAATTTTATGCTTCTTTAAGGTCCCCCCCCCCGGGAATAATGGAGGTTTCAGCAGACCCATAACTCCACCTGGGGGGCACTGGGGTGTCCAGGAGCAAGTGGTGGTGTAGTGCACATAGGGTGCCAACCGCCCGCATGGGTTGCTAACCCATGGGGTGCTAGGTTCTGTTGTTTCTGAGGTATTCTGAGTGTAGATTCTCTGGTAGCATATGAGATTTTCAATGACAAACCATGAATCCACTCTCATATGCTACCAGAGAATCTGAATCTACACTCAAAACATCTCAGAAGCAACAGTACCCAGTACCCAGAGGCGGATTAACGTAGTAGCAAATGTAGCATTTGCTATGGGCCCCGCGTTTTTGAGGGCCCCACATGTCCAGCTTCCAACTGGGAATTAAAGTTAAAACTTTACCTGTTTTATTTGGTCCATGTTAGATAAAATATTGTTATGAGCACCCCAAAATATTAATACATATATAGGCCTGTGTCTGATTTCATTTTGTTAAGAGTTCAATTCAATGTCTGAACTGGAGGTGAATCTCATGACTGCCTGGTCAATGATTTGTAGAAGCAGGGGAATGTAGCATTTGTTATCTGTGGAAACTCACTAAGACAATGGGTCAGGCTTAATTACCAGTCTCACACTGCTGAAATTAACCTGTTGTCCAGTAACAGGATGCTTCTGCCTTAAGTCAAATGTGTTGATTAACTTGCCTCACTCATGCTTACCCTTTTGATGTTACTTTGAATATTCTTTTGTTGCAAATACACACTAGATAGAGGTATACAAGAAATAATGTCTCACACAAATAGAATTAACTCCCTCTCAGTAATTGCTAACTTTTAACACCTTCTGGGACCAGGCTAGCACACCTGGGATGCAGATTTGCTTTTGGACTTTGTCCCCTCCTCAAGATAACAGCTAACAGGAGATGAGAGTGAGATCTCTCTGGACTGGTCAAATATCCTGAGCTAATGTTGGTAATTAAAAGACAATATTCAAAGGATAGCAGGAATAAAATGCCTTTTGTGATCCAGAAGACTCAAAAAGGGACATCAAGGGATGGGACCACTATAAGAAGGAGTCTCTGGACATGGCAGTTTAGCAGTTCTGTGCCTACGGGCATTCTGCTCACACGCTAGCTATCTTGTGCCTACAGCAAGATTTGCTCAGGAACTCTGCTCATGAACAGGAACTGCCTGTGACTTCTACTGCGCAGTGAGAAGTCAAGACTTTTCCCCAGCCATGGCACCTTCACTCTCTGCCTCGCTCTGAGCAAAGTGTCTGCTTGACCACCAGAAGCCAGACCATCACTCTGTTGCTGTTCCCAGCTACAGTCTCTCCTCTTCAGCTGAAAGATCCACCATTCTCCAGCCTCTGATCCTGGTAATATGCTGCTTGGAACCCCCTTATCCCTTCCTCTTTTATTGCACCCTTCTCCATCCGCCCCCCCCTTTCCCTTCTACTAATCTCTGATCTCCCCCAAAAGTTTATCAGCCCACAGCCTTCCCCCCCCCCTTTTTTTCTTTTCTGCCTATATTTGAAAGGTATTAGACCTAGGAAGATTTAATTGCACGCACATAAGCTAATTAGGCACACTGGGTGGAAAATATTGGTACTGGCTAGATGTTCTGTTTTAATACTGTTAGCAATTCTGCTTTGCTAGGTTGTTGTTAAGCCTTTATGTTCAATAAAGCCCATTGAACCCTTTCAGGAGTGGTTTGATCTCCTTTCCTCTTGCGCCCAGATCACACACGGGTCACCATATAAAGAACTTGATGACATTGTGGGCCAGACCTAATTTTGTATACTAGCTAATGAGCATATTTGGTGTATAAATCAGGCCTGGTCTGCAACAATATCCCTTTTCTGCGAAGGCCCAGCACAGCATCTGTCCAGTGGCTGTTGCTGGTGCCTACCACATTTTTCTTTTTAGAGTGTGAGCCCTTTGGAGACAGAGAATCATCTATCCACTCTTTATTTTTCTGTGTAAACCACTTTGAGAATTTTGATTAGAAAACGTTATATTCACTGTTGTTGTTGTAAGTGTGAGTTTGTGGCTTGGTCTCCCATACTCCAGAATATAGCAAATGAACAAATTGAATCACTTTACTATGCAAGTAAATAATTTATGTTTTAATATTTATGTGCATTTTAAAAAAAATTAGGGCCCCTTTATAACATATGCTACAGGCCCCGCACTAGCTTAACCCAGCCCTGCCAGTACCCTATGGGTTAGCAACCCATGGGGGTGGTTAGCACCCTATGTGCTCTACACCACCACTCACTCTGGGCCACCCTGGTGCCCCCCAAGTGCAGTTATGGGGCAGGAATTATGGAGGTCCATCATTCCCTATGGGGAAGAGCTTTACAGACATGCAAACTCCATTACATCTTTAAAAATCAGCCCTCTGCCCAATTCCTTTGAAATAATTCTGGCAGCTTCCTTGCCCGCACTGGGCACTACCACCCACCCTACTCTGCTCTGGGCCACCCCTTTCCCCCCAACATGAAGCTATACTTTTGCGAAAACCTCAATTCTTCCCTAAGGGAAAAATCCCATACTTCAAAAATTCACCAAAACCCAGCCCTTTGCCCAATTCCTTTGAAATTTGGGTGGTAGTTGCCACCCATTGGGCACTACTACCCCCACCAACTAGTTTTTACCTGGGGCAATTTTTTAAAATCCAAAATGTTTCAGATTTGGATTTTGCAATTTCGAACAAAGAACAAAATTGGGGTGTTTCGGATTGGCTGGTTTCGAACAAAGAACAAAACGGGGGTATTTCGGATTCGGGCCAAAAACAAAACAGAAAAACAAAATGCACAACCCTAATTCTGACACATAGCAAAGTCTAACTCATACAAGAATGATCATCACAGAAAAGTGTCCAACCCATACAAGAGCTGCGAAAGCTGGATCATGGGAATGATCAACACAGAAGAGTGTCCAACTCATACAAGAATGATCAACACAGAAAAGTAAGTATGAGATGACTTTCTCAGAATGGGCCAATCTGGACGATATATCAGGTATCAGGCAGGGGTGGAGGTATCAGGCAGGGGTGGAGGTATCAGGCAGGGGTGGAGCCAACAGCCACCATTGCACAAGGAGGGTTCAAAGAACCCGGGCTACCATGATCAGAGGCAGTGCCTGGCACCCCAGCCACACCCATGCATCTGCCCTCAGATTCAGGGAGCATGGCTACATTAGCAAACAGGGCTGCATACAGTGTTTGTAAGTAAATTTCAGCCAGTGCCCCATTCACAGCATTGTCAGGAGCACCTCTCCCTGCTTGCAAAAGTAGGGAGATACATTCCCTGCCATGCTGGGAACCCAGCACTGGCTGAAACCTTTCAAAAATGGAGACACACCATTCTGCCCCACATATTCAAATGGGAGGGCCAAACATCCAAACTGCCCCAATTATAGAGTTCTAATACTGTTAATATTAGAGCAACAACAACAACAACAAATATTTATATACCACTTTTCAACAATAGTTGCAGAAGTGGTTTACATAGAACCATGTGCTCAAAGTTTGGACATTGCGCACAAACACACGTATGTGAGCTAGAACAGCATGCTGGGTGAGTGGGTTGGGACCTGCAACTTTTCATTTCACGGGGGGGGGGGGACTAATTGACCATCTTAGCCAAACAAGAGCAGCGTTTGAATGTTGAACCAGTATTTTGCATGCATCTGTCTACATCCTGAAGCCTTTTTTACTATATGAAAACCTTGAAGATGCTTTATACCGAGTCACACCATTGGTCCATATAATTCAGTATTGTATGCTCTGACTAACCTGGGACCTTCTGCATGCAAAGTAGATGCTCTTCTATTGAGCGTTCATCCCCGGTTGCATGCATACCACATTTTTCAGCACACGCAGTGTCTGCATGGCAGCCACTGATTGACTAAAATAGTAAGTCAACAACATGATAGGTTGTATTTGGACATTCTGTCCCTTAGTGTATATATGGGGGCAGAAATGTGCACCAGGTGGGTGGGGAGAAGCTGCACCCACTGACTTCTCTCCATGTGACAGGCCAACATATTGTCCAGTCTGTCCCATTATGTTTTCGTTTTGTTTTTTAAACTCACTCCACTGTGCTTTGCAGATGAGATTTACCAAAGCTTAGCCAAAACACACTGGCACCAGGTACATTATTCTTTCGCTGCATGCAAACAGACAAGATTGAACAACAATTCCAGAAAAGTAAAGGAGATGTGGGAAAGCTTTTCATAAAATGATTCTGCTGTAGAAGTCCTTTGGGGGAGTTTGCTGAGCTCTGTCTGAGCAGCAACTGGTTTCCAAGACTTGGAGTACAATATTTAAATGGAAAGGTTGTGCAGTGTTGTACATTTCGAGCAATTAAAAGACCTTCTAAAGGAAATAAGATTCTATTCATATTGCATCTGAGTACTAGAAGCAAGACAAATTTGTGTTCCAAAACAGTTTATGAAATTTGGGGATATTATTGTATTTCTGATCTTTATTTCTCTCACTCATCATGGAATGAGCGTCAGTATCAGCAGTACTGATAGTAACAAATCTTCATATGTATGACCACTTGAGGGAGCTAGACCCTTCACAAACAGTCTCAGCTGAGCAGTGCATTTCGGCAAAAAAATGGCACTGTTTGTGCAGCTATCAGCAAGTACAGCAAACTGAAGGCATACAGGATTTTGAGGTAACACCCCAGTTGCCACAGGGTTGGCAACCTCATACTATGATGCAGTTGTGGGCTTGAGATCCATAGAAGAGTGTGGTCAGCTGCCAACTTACCAGTGTTAGGTATAATATAGCAGACAAATAAGAAGCAATAAGATCCCCACTGTATAATAATAATAATAATTTATTCAATTTCTGAATGAGGAATGTATAACACTGTTGATATGGATGTCTTTTATATTAACATAAGAAGTTAAATAAATCTGAAGACACACTCAACTTCTAATAGAACTGAGATTCAACCGGAAATAATACTTTATAAAAATACACTTATGAGGATAATACAATCCATAATATAAAAGTTAATGCTATCTATATCATACATAACCACTATATCATACAAAACCACAACAGTTTTGTACGATATACAAATCGTACAAAACTACAACTTTGTCAAGTGGACGACAATCTTGAAAAAAATTAAAAGCTTAAATAAAACTTGATAAAACCAGTGGTATCAATCTATACGTTCCACTGATGTATGTTCCACCCATATAAAGAAGCGAAAAGGAGCAAATAACAATGTATAAGGCATGAGATATAAGACAGTTTGTAAATTATCTTAATGTTATTGAATAACTATTGTTGGGATTGGCAGATTGCTTGATCTACAAAGACTGAAAACAGCAAGAGCAATTGCCACAACTAAAATGACTTGTGATTCTGCTGCTATTTGAACCCATCATAGTGGGGTGTGTGTGTGTGTGTGTGTGTGTGTATGTGTGTGTGTGTGTGTGTGCGTGTATATATATATATATATATATATATATATATATATATATATATATATATACTGCCTCATTCCAAAGGCTCTAGTGTAATATCTGAGTGTACTAATTGATTCTTTAAGTTCGATGGCCTTCAGTAACCCATACCTGGTGGTGTATCACAATCTTGTACAATATGCCGATGTCTCCTTATAATTATTTTAATGGAACTGCTAAGGGACTGAATTCCAGGGACCAAAACAATTTGGATTGAAGAACAGGTGGTGTATCTTCAAACAACATATGTCTGGCTATTCCATCTGTATGGTTTGCAGCATGCTCAATAATATGTGGGGGAGAAATCCTATGAGGTTGCCAAACCGCAGGTGCCATAGGGTTGGCAACGTCATACAATGATTCGGTTGTGGGCTTGAGATCTATAGAAGAGTTGTGGTCAGCTGCCAGCTTACCAGTGTTAGGAATAATGTTGCACAATTCTTGTTGGATTGTAAGGTAAATTTACAAGCATTCCAAATATAGGCACAATTATCTTGGCTGATCCTTGTAATTATAGGTTTTGGCTCTCTAATGGAATTGCAAAAAGATACAAAGAAATATCTGATCTTGGATGCCTCATAGTAGGGCTGTTCATTACTGAGATTAAAAGAACATTGGGACAGTTTCTCTTTTTGAGTGTGCAAATGGAAAATCCAGATATTCATGATAGATGCAATCATAGTTCCTCACAATAAATGGTGTTAATAAGAAACCGATTTCCCACACAATCCCAAGTATCTTAAATATTAAATAATGAGACCATCTTTTTTCAATAAAATTTGTGTTTCTTGGGAAATTAAATGGATTAACAGATAGAGAACTGAAGAAAGTATTTCAATTGTGTGTAGATGCACTTGTTAGCATCTATAAATCACATATTTATCTGCATAAGGGTCCCATTCTAGATAGTGAAGCTCAAAGAAGGCAGATCTTTTACTTAAAGGTGATTAAAGTTTTGAGAACTGCCGGAGAACCTCTCCCCCTTAAAATAAATTTAAATTGAATTGCAGGGTTATTTTTTTCCTCCACATCTCTTATCTCTACTTACTACTTAATATTTAGCAAAATTAAGTGCTACAAGCTAGACCAAATTCTACCATAGATACTAGTCCTAGATTTAAGAAGTAAACTTTGAATCTGGTGCACCTTATCCAAAGCTCCCATCTTCAAAATAAATTATTTAAAGTTTAAATACTTCTTCCCTACCCCAGTCGGCAGTGGCTCTTTGCAGGTTATAGAGGCAGTTTGGGGAGTCTGTCCTCCTTTTAAAAAACAATTTTGGAGATTTGCAAAATTGAAAAGTGCTGCAGCCCTGAGTGCCTTTTGTCAGTTTGGGCTGGTATGCCAACTGTGACCCTTTCTGGAGAGTGCAAAACTGGCATCAGGTGCCCATGTAATGTTTACATCCACATTGAACTATTGTAATGTCCTTTACATGGGCTGCCCTTGAAGACAGTTGGGAAGAATGCACCACCAAAATGGTGTTGGGGCAGGGCAGCTGAACCATGATACACTTCTTTTGGTACAGCTGCATCAGTTACCAGTTCACTTCTAGGCTTTTTCTTGCTTTTAAAGCCCTGAATGATCTGGAACCAAAATGAAGGACTTATCATTTCATTGTATTTTTAGATATTGTGTTTAATTTGATAATTGCAAGCTGCTCTGTGGAGAAAAAGTAGGTCGCAATCTCTAAACTAAAATTAATAATTCACTGGATACCTTAAGGTGATTACATCTTATATCTGGTTCCAGGTGGACTTTCATGGATAGACCTTCATGGATAGAGTTGTCCACAGATGAGGTAGCACAGCTGAAAAGTTGTTTTGTCTAGATGTCATCCACCTGACAGGGCCACTCAGAGAAGGACCTCAGAAGGACCTCAGGAGAGGAGAGCTGGTCTTGTGGTAGCAAGCATGACTTGTCCCCTTAGCTAAGCTGGGTCCGCCCTGGTTGTATATGAATGGGAGACTAGAAGTGTGAGCACTGTAAGATATTCCCCTCAGGGGATGGAGCCAGGGGATGGTATTCACACGACTGGGAGGCAGGAAGGGTAGATTGGTGGGGGGAAGGCTGTGCTAAACTTACTTTCCCCAGACAATTCCTCAATGTTGCTGGGGAGCATTCCTCAATTCCTCAATGTCAATGTCAATTCCTCAATGTCAAGGTCAATTCCTCAATGACAGTCAATTCCTCACTGGCACCTTCTCAATGGTGGCTTCTCCTCAGTGGCGACCAATTGCTCAATGGCAGCATGATTCCTCAATGGCAGTCAATTCCTCAATGTCAATGTCAATTGAGCATTCCTCAATTCCTCAATGTCGCTGGGGAGCACGAACTGCACTCCAACATGATCTGCACTGCTGCACACAATGTGGATCTCCAGAAGCTGGGACGATGTGATGAGTGCAGTGCATTAGGGGATACACGCATTAGGGGATACCCGTGAGCCCTTGTCTCTGTGTGCGCTCGGACTGTAAGCAACCTGATCACACACATGATTCCAGCACTGGGGTTAAGGGCACACTTCCTCCCTTAACTGCGACTAAAGGAAGGCCTTAAAAGTGGGTTTAGACAGGTGGGCAATGCCGGGATCCGTACGGATCCTGGCGCTGCACACAAGCAGTCCAAACCAGGTTGAGCTGCCCTAGCCTGGGTTCGGCTTACTATCTTTTCATAATTCTGCTTAATATAACCCTGTATTGATCTTTAACCAGTTAAGTCTGTTGCAAATTTTCATTCAGTAAGCGTCTACTATTGCATATGCCAAGCTATAAAAGTTAGTCCTTGGTAATTTACAGCTCAGCAATTATAATGCTTTTAACATTATGCTTGTTCCCAATGATTTCTCATATCATTTAAAGGCTGCAATTCTAAGCAATGTGCTTCAAACAAAGTCCTATATACATCAATAGGACTTACTTCCATCTTTGGAGAAATGATTGTTAGGGCTGGGTTCATCATAACAGTTAGAATTTAATATTGATAGCAGAGAGCTCAAATACTACATTTTGCTCTATCATGGAAAAAATGTATCCAGCACTCAAAGTTACCTCAAAATTATTTACAAATAACATTATACCCCATCATAAGCTCCTCCCTATTGAAGAAATAATTCCATAAAAACAATTTAATATCATACAGTATTTGGCTCCTAAACAGCAGAAGCTTATTTAGCCCATGAGCCTGTTGCATATTTCAACAAATTAAGTTCTGAATCTCAAACTTTTAGTTTTCTTCCATACTTCAGCTTTCACTGACATCTGCTGGACAGAGATAGATATGGTTTCCAACTATGCAAAAGTTTGTTTGATTGCAACGTCTTGGAAAAACAAAGAGTGAGCCATTTCTCATGATCCATGAGAAGGGCTAGTACAGGCAAGGGGAGGAAGCTTCCGTAAGCTTACCTCCCCTGCAGATGGTCTTCTCCTTGTTGCTGGGCAAGCAAATTGCCTGGCCAGATGGTTGCCAGCTTCTGCGGGCAGCAGGGAGCTTTGGGGGCCGGGAGACCCCTGGAACTCCCATAATGCACTGCGCAAGTGCATGGTGCATTATGTGGAGTTTTTTTAAATGCTGGTCAGGAGTCTGCTGGTATGTGGGTGCTGCATGCAGCCGCGTGGCACCAAGACACAATCAGTTAGCCTGAGGCAATGTTGCGTTTGCGCCCTTAACCCAGACTAACAGCAGGTGCTCCCTTGCAGGTTTGTCGCCATGCCACCACCGGGAACCGCAAGGCTCCCGGCGGTTCTCACATGCAGGCAAAACTGTGCTGGGATTCCTAGCCTGGTTTTGTTTGCGCGTGAGAACAGCCTCAATTTCTTGTTTGTCTACATTCTTGGAAGGAATGAGATATGCCATCTGGTCTGGCAGCTTCTCCTGGATGGGCCTTCTCCATTGCTGCCCGTGGGCTTTCGAATGCGCCCCCTGTTGAAATAAGAGCCTCTCCATCTCTGGCAACTTTTAAAAAGGCCCTGAAGACACATTTATTCACCCAGGCTTTTAATTAGACTTAGAGTTTTAGTACTCTCAGTGTTGGGTTTTAACTGATTTTAACATTAATGATTTTGATTTATTTTATTTATTAGATTTTGATTTACTTTATTTATTTTAATATTTAAATGATTGTAATTGTTTAACTGATTCTAATGTTTAAATTATTTTAATTTGAAACCTCCCAGAGATTCAAGTTTGGAAAGGTATATAAATATGTTAAATAAATAAATAAATAAATAAATAACATTTATTTATTTATTTATTTATTTATTTATTTATTTATTACGTTTTTAGACCACCCCATCCAAAGGATCTGGACAGTGCACAACAAGTTTGAAAAGAGAGAAAACAAATACCATCTAAAACACACTACTCAAAACAATATTAAAAAAATTAAAACAGTTCAAAACCATTTAAAACCAATTACAATACCCCAAAACAATTTTAAATCCTTGGAAGGCCAGGCCAAACAAATACAATTTTAGGAATCTTTTAAAGGCCAACCACGAGCCTAAACTGTGGATATCTGCCAGGACTGCATTCCATAGGCCAGGAGCAGCTACAGAGAAGGCTCAGTTCCGAGTCACCATCAGATACCAGTGGAGACGGACCTCTCCCCTGGGCTTTGGAACCTCAATGTGCGATGAGGATCATGTAGAAGAAGGTACTCCCTAAGGTAGCCTGGACTCAAGCCATTCAGAGCTTTAAAGGTAATAACCAGCACTTTGTATTTTTCCATAATATGGCATAATATGGCTTCTCTGGGTTACCCCAGAGACCAGTCTGGCTGCCACATTTTGAACTAACTGAAGTATCTGAACTACATACAAAGGCAGCCCCATGTAGTGTATTGCAATAGTCAAGCCTGGAGGTTAGCAGCTGATGCACCACTGTTTTGAGATCATTCTCTTCAAGGACTGGACGTAGTTGTCGAATCAGCCAAAGCTGATGGAAAGTGTGCCTGGCCACAGCCTCCACCTGAAATACCAGGGTGAGGCCTGGATCCAAGAGCACTCCCAAGCTGTGTACCTGTTCCTTCTGGGGGAGTGTAACCTCATCCAGCACAGGAAGATCTAACTCATTCCTCCAATTCGGATCCCCCCAATGAACACCTCCATCTTGCTTGGATTCAGCTTCAATTTGTTCTCCCTCATCCAGCCCATCACTGCCTGTAGACAGGCATTTAGGGAGTGAATGTCATTTCAGGAGGAGGAGGAGGAGGAGGAGGAGGAGGAGGAGAAATAGATTTGGGTGTCTATTTGGTAACACTCTGCACCAAATCTCCTGATGACCTCACCCAGCGGTTTCATGTAGATACTAAAAAGCATTGGTGACAGATAATAATTGTAGACAGACAATAAATAGATTATTATGAATGAATGAATGAATGAATGAATGAATAGGAATGAAACTTTTATATCTGAATTAGGGCTGCAATCTTGAACTGAAAACCCCTTTCCCCTTATTTTTTTCATCAACACTCCAGATCTTGTTGGACTGTAATTCCCATCATACTTAGAGATAGGCCACTAGGGGTGCAGACTGCAGAGAACTGGTTCTGTTCAAACCTGGTTCTAACAAAACCAGCCTGGTTTGACCACTTCCAACTCAAAACAAGCCAGTCCAAATTTGAGCCGAACTAGCCCCAGTTCTAATGAACAGTTCAAAACCAGTTCAGCAGTTCAAGGGGGCATGCTTGTAAAGGGGAATCCAGAGAGAATTCCCCTTTACAAGCAAAGGGGAGGTACCCTGCCTGCCTTAAAACAAACCCTAATAGAAGTGGCAAGAGGGCACCTGTACTCCACACTGACTGGTGGCAGTGAAGGTGGTAGTGATGGGACTCCTCCAATTCTCTGGGCAGGGCCCAGTGCTCCAGCACAGCCTGATTCTGGCCTCCATGCATGCACAGATGACATTTGTGTGATGGAGGCAAATTTGCATTGTCATGGAAATGGACTCTGCGCATGCCTCCTTGAACCACCAAACTGGTTCCCAACCAGTTCAGCCTGTTCAACACTTGGACCAAACCAGGAGCCAGTTTGACTTGAACCTGCTAATGGCCCAGTGGCCCAGTAGGCTTTCCTAGCCCGATTTTTCCCAATCGTGAGAATAGCCCCTTTATAATGCTGAACGTACCCACCCCTGGCACCTTACGTTCTTAGGGAACTGATGGTGGCTGACCCATAGGGAGGCTGATGGTGGCACAGGGTCCCACAGGGAGGCTGACCTGCCCCATAACTCAGCTGGGCCTCTGCACATGTGCAGCCATGCTGACCACTTATATGGCCACTGCACATGTACAGAGGCCAGCTGAGCAATGGTGGTGGAGCTGCCTCTCAGTGGGAAGTGGCGTCAGCTGCTGCCAGTTCTCGAAGGATGCTGATATATTCAGTATTATTTAAAGTTATATCCTGCCAGCCTCACTGACCACCTGGAGCCACTCTCACTGGCTACTGAGGTGAGGTGGCTTGAAAGCTCACTGGGGAGCCAGAGGAGCAAGAACAGCCAAGCCGGTTGTTTTTGATGAATCAACTCGTGTTTTTACGATTCAATTTGTGCTCAAATCCAACTGCAAAATTTGATTCATGCACACCTCTACTACACTTGCTCCAAAGGGTTTTGGAGCACATATGAAGGGGCTATTCAGGTGTTTACCCCTCACAGAATAATAATAAATAATAATAAACTTTATTTGCTAGTTGCCCCATAACAAATTGTTCTCTGGTGGCTGACAACAGAGGATTAAAACATACAGTAAAAACACATAACACATTAAATCATAACAGACAAAAAAAGGTGAAAGGAAATACAAAATACAATACAAAGCAGCTTAAAAACTCATTTTAAAATTAGTTAAAAATCAGGTCAAATCTGAAAACCAGAATTTAAAAGGCCTAGGTGAACAAAATGTTCTTTATCTGTGTCTAAAAGAACAGAGTGATGAAGCCGGGCGAACCTCACTTGGGAGGCTATTCCATAGTGCAATAGTGCAACCACTGAAAAGGCCCTCTGAAAAACCACTAAAAAGGCCCTGGTAGCAACCTGCCTCACCTCATTTGGCAGGAGCACCCTGAGGAGGGCCTCCTTTGGGTAGGGATAGGAAACTGCCATATACTGAGTCAGACCATTGGTCTATCTAGCTGAGTATTGTCTTCACAGACTGGCAGCAGCTTCTCCAAGGTTGCAGGCAGGAATCTCTCTCAGCCCTATCTTGAAGAAGAGGAACTTGGAATCTAGATGCTCTTCCCAGAGCGGCTTCATCCCCTGAGGGGAATATCTTGCAGTCCTCACACATCAAGTCTCCCATTCATATGCAATCAGGGCAGACCCTGCTTAGCTAAGGGGACAAGTCATGCTTGCTACCACAAGACCAGCTCTCCTGAACACAATATATGGGGCAAGGTGCTGTCTCAGATAACCTGGTCTCAAGTCATTTAGGGCTTTAAAGATTAAAACCAGCACTTTGAATTGGGTCCGGAAACAGACTGGGAGCTAGTGCAGCTGACAAAGCACTAGTGTGATGTGATCAAAACGTCCAGTCTCAGTTAATCATCTTGCAGCCCTATTTTGTATTAGCTGCAGTCTCCAGTCTATTTTCAATGGCAGCACCACATACAATGCATTGCAGTAATCTAAGCGAGAGGTTACCAGAGCATGAGTAACTGTGGTCAAGCGATCTCTGTCCAGGTAAGGTTGCAGCTGGCATACTAGCCGAAGCTGATAAAAGGTGCTCCGAGCCACAGAGGCCACTTGAGGCTCTAGTGACAGTGCTGGATGGATGAGCAGCCCCAAACTGTAAACCTGGTTCTTCAGTGGGAGTGCAACCCCATTTAGAAGAAGGTGTGCACAAAAGCGGCTGGTCTGGTTCAGTTCGAGGCCAAACTGACCTCAAACCAGACTGGGCCAGGGTTTTGTTTGTTTTTGCCCCCCTTGAACACCCCCCTCCCAAATTCAGTTCAACTCGGGGAAGTTTGCAAAGATATTTTTTAAGATGTTATTGTGTATTGTATTGTATTGTATTGTATTGTATTGTATTGTATTGTATTGTATTGTATTGTATTGTATTTACCCCCTCTGGGGGGCTTCTCTGAGGCCACAGGGGGGTCTGCAGATGTCCCCCCCTCCCCCACGGCCTTCCTTATGTATATAAGTGCCAGGTTTGGGCGATCTTTGGCCCTTTCCAGGCCTTGCCCCTATCACGGTGGCCATTTTGCAGGCTGCCACATGTGAACAATGGGCCACTGCGAGGCCTGGGTCATGACCCAGCTGGGGGGATGGCTTGGGAGGTTTGGTCCGATGTCGAGCGGAACTGGGTTGGGGGGTGTTCAGTTCAACATCAAGCCGTTGAATCAAACCGGTTCAACTTCGAACAGGTTCAGAATCCAACCTGTTCACACATCCCTCTCTAGAACAGACTGAGCATCTTTCAGAGTAACCACTGACCAACAGTACTTCTGTTTTGTCTAGATTGAGTCTCAACTTATTCACCCTCATCCAGTACATTAATGCATCCAAGCACTGATTCAGGACAGTCACCGCTGGGAAACTTCACCTGCATCCAATGAAAAAGAGAGATACAACTGAGTGTCATCTGCATATTGATGACACCTCAAGCCAAATCTCCTGATGACCTTTCCCAGCAGTTTCATGTAGATGTTAAACAGCATAAGGCAGAGATTGGCACCCATAGCATAACTGCTGAGGGCTTGACACCACGTTTTGGGAATAGGCTTCGCGGTAGGAGAGGTACCACCTTCAAACAATGCCTCCCACACCCCACTTGGCCAGTCTATCCATGGTCAAAGGTATCAAAAGTTGCTGAGAGATCCAAGAGAGTTAACAGGGTTGTACGCTCCCAGTCTCTTTCTCTCTGTCATCCCCCAGGGCAACAAAAGCAGCTTTTGTTCCAAAGCCAGGCCTGAAGACTGGTTGAAATGAATCTAGACATGTGACTAAAGGATGTGTTGACATTGCATCAGCACATCCTTTGGTGAGGTTGGGATGGGCGCATTCTCGCCACTGCTCCATCCTCCTCATGTGTGGAGGAGGATATTCATCTGAACTCACCCTTTACTAATCAGGTGAACTGGTGCTTAACTTGGTTGATCAGATAAAACAGTATTTTTCTTCTGTTCCTAAACTGAACTGCTTTTCATATAGCCACAAGGTGGCAGCCAAGTTACATACTGGAGTCATATATTGGAATAAGCAGTACTTGACTATGAATGAATTACTGGGGAAGTTACTAATATAAAATATAGTTATGAAGAGGGTTTTTTTCCTTCATTTATAAGCAAACCTTTAAACAGTAAAAGCCTTCTAAAGAGAAAATGAAAACAATATTATACTGGCTGGCATACCGTGAAAGAGTACGTCGGCCCAGTAACCTTGCATTTTGCAATTTGCCTAAGTTATGCAAATGATGATGATGATGATGATGATGTGCAAACACCAAAAAAAAAAAAAAATGGGATGAGCCAATTGGAAATAATGGACTTACTGTTGTGTAAGACTATATCTGCAAATTTTGCATCTGCACAACTTAAGCAAAGTGCATAAATGCAATGTTACTGGGCTGATGTACTCTTTGCAGTATATCAGCCACTGTTTGCAAAGTATACCTATTTGCATACACTGTTACATTTATTTTGACTGGCTTCAGTGGAAGTTGCTTTTAAAATTAGATGACCCAAACAAAAGCATCACACACTGGCAGAATACACTGAGAATTTTAGCACATTGGAAAATTTAGGAATTCGGATATGTTACAGCTTGGGTCAGTCAAGATGCAACATAGATCAGTAGTACTGGTGAAAGACTACAATTCCCAGCACTTATTATAGATATTACAAAGCAATCAGTACATGATAGGCATTAGATAGTTGGAGGAAGGAGAGAGATACCATAGGAGCAAACACAACAAGAGAGGCAAGGGGGATGGGGGGAGGGATGTATCCAAACTGGCTCAGGCAGCCTCTGGCGGGGGCCGGGGGGGGGGATCAGTTCCTTTAAAAACCAGGTAAGCAGGTCCATGTAGCACATGGCTGCTGCACATGCACAATAGTGATTTGTATGCCAACACGGCACACAGGCTGCTTTTCCACTCCTTTTGGAAAGCAAGCACTGTGCCTAGTAAAGTGGTGGGGCAGCAGAGGAGCAGTTAAGGACCTGCTTACCTGGTTTTTAAAGGAGCCAATCCCTGCCCCACCAAACCAGTTCAGATGTGGGACAGGGATGTGCAAACAGGTTTGACGTCGAACGTGTGGTTTTCTTCTGGTAGAATACAGGAGGGGTTTACCATTGCCTCCTCCTGTGCAGTATGAGATGATGCCTTTCAGCATCTTCCTATATCACTGCTGCCCAATATAGTACCAGCAGGGATTCAAACTGGCAACCTTCTACTTGTTAGTCAAGCATTTTCCCACTGCATCACTTAAGGTGTGTGGGGTGGAGCGGGGGCTCTTATTTCAACAAAGAGCACATTCCAAAGTCTCAGGGCAGCAAGGACTATCCCTGAGTAGTCACCAGACAAACTGGTGGCAACTGCAGTTGGACTTCCCCAGATGATCTCAGTAGGTGGCGGGGCTCATAACGAAGAAATCATTCTCTTAAATACCCTGGCACTAAGCTGTTTAGGGCTTATAACCAGCACTTTTGCAGGACCAGAAACCCTTGGCTGCATTCTCAAATAACACTTGCTAAAGCAGTTTCCCTTGTCCATACTCCTGTTTCTGTGATCTTGAACTTTTGACAGTGGAGACGTTGTGAGCCTCCTGGGTTAATTAATTTAATGGATAGTGCAAACTCATGGCTAGGAACATCATCCTTGACTGGAATTTAGAAATGCCTTGTATGGATCGGTTTTCCTTTACATTATTATGCATGCTTCCTTGGAGTGGATGAGTCATACACCTTCCTACATCTGCTTGTGCTTCATGTCAGAAACCTTTTTAAGTCTTACTGAAACAAAAGAAAGGAGGAGTTGTGTGTGTGCATCTTCCACTTCCATCTTCTCCAAAAAGCAATTTTTCAGGTTTCTGGGTTGCTGCTGCACAATTATACCTGGAGCTTTGTCTTCAGCAGGAGCTTTTTCAGATGGGGATTTACCATGTGATATTTCAGAGAGCACTTCACACATGATTCGGTTTCCCCCTCTGTATTGCAACCTAGCCCCATCTATGTCCAGGGTAAAAAAAATCCTCTTTTTGCATCGGAGTATCCGTTATGCCCCGAACTCACAGTAAAGCCTCGCAGTAAACCCGCAGTAAAGCCTGCTGGCTGAAAAGCCTCCTGGGAGACAGTGAGGTGTGTTAAAGTGGTGTTTTTCTAAGACATGACAGCAGGGTCATAATCCGATCTACATCCAATCACAGAGCTCAGCCCACATGATGGGGAACCCTGGAAAACAAATAGTTTCCAAACTAGCAGAACAGGGAGGAGTACATCAGAGAAGTTAACAGACAACAGGATGATCCTTTACTTTACAAAATTAGTCCCTTGGATCCCATGAATGGAGTTAAGACTCCTAGGGACACTTCATGGATGTGTTCATGATGTGTTCATGGATGTGTTCAGGATGACTTCATGGAGGAGAGGTCTATCAATGGCTACTAGTCGGAGGGCTGTGGGCCACCTCCAGCATCAAGGGCAGGGTGCCTCTGAGTACCAGTTGTAGGGAAGTAATGGCAGGAGAGAGGGCACGCCCTCAACTCCTGTCTGTGGCTTCCAGCGGCATCTGGTGGGCCACTGTGTGAAACAGGATGCTGGACTAGATGGGCCTTGGGCCTGATCCAGCAGGGCTGTTCTTATGTTCTTACTCTGGATAGAATTATTATCTCCCTCTCTTATGACACACACCATCTTATGACACACAGAGCAAATTATCAATAAATATTGACAGTTACTCTATAATGTACCAAATGTGATAAATGACCTATGTTGGTGCACAGATGAAGTTCGAATATAAAGGATGTATTGGTGCATAGTGGTAGGAAGATTCTAGTATACACCCAGTACTCTAGATGGGCGTACACCTGTGGTTCAAGTACCATGTGGTAATTCCTCTGTTTGTATTAACTGCATGAAACTGAGCCATTTTTGGAGGGGTAGTATATAAATCTCATTCACACACACACACCCCATCGAGAATGTGTGAACCCCTAGATTCTAGGGAATATGAACTTAGAAATCTGTTCCCCTGTAGTAGTAAAGGAGTGGTGTACGTTATATAATGTCTGTATTCTTTGCTGTATGTAGCCATGATCATGAGGCCAGTCAAAACTAGAATCATAGAACACAAGAGCTGTATCCGTACAAGAAAATTACAGGCACCAATAGTAGAACATTTTGTGTATAATAATCATGAGGCAGATGACTTAAGAGTTCAATGTACTGAAAAAGTCAGAACAAATAACAAGACTTTAAATAGGTATTTATTACAGAGGGAATTATTTTAGCTTTATACTCTTAAATCATGGAACTCTTTCAGGTTAAATGAAAAAGTCAATTGGATTGTTAGCTAGAGGATTCATTGTTCTAGCATTTTTGATTTGCAGTTAATAAATTAGTCATAGGAGTAAGTTTTTTAAGACAGTATGTCTGACATATTAACAATCTACTTCACATGGTTAGTACACCTAGGCAATCAATATCACATGACACTGTGATATTTAAGTTTGAAGGGAGAGTGACTGAAAAGACCATTGTGAGTTGAAATGTATTTGGCTGGCTTTTAGAATCTAGAAGAAACTCCTTTCAGGAAGTTATTATTATCTCAGGCACTCATGAGATGCTGTGTGGCTGTTCTCTTCTGGAATTGATGGACTACTGTTGTCCTTCACCAACAATGGATATGTCTAACATGGTTTTAAGTATACACGAATTGATTTTTGTAGGCAGTCTTTCCTACCACAACTTGAGTATGTGTGACATCATGCGATCTGGGTCACAAGAAGTGTGACAGAGATGGAGAAAAAGGGAGAAAGAGAGGAGAGACAGATGGAGGAGAGAAAGGGAGAGAGAGAAGCGGAGGTGAGACAGATAGAGAGAGATGGAGAGAGAGAAAGGGGGACAGAAGCGGAGGTGAGAGGGAGAGAGAGATGGAGGAGAGAGAGGGAGAGGGAGGGAGAGAAGCAGAGGTGAGAGGTTCGATCTGTTTTCCTGAGGTTCAATCTGCTCGTGACTCTTGGTGACTCTTGGTAAATTTTAAGTGAATTTAAGTGAATTTTGGTGGTTCCAATTTTTTTTCCTGAGGTTCAATCTGCTCATTCTTCTTAGTGATTCTTGGTGATTCTTAGTGACTCCTGGTAATTCCTAGTGATGTTTAGTGCCTTCAACATTTTCCCGGTTTTATTTATTATATAATAATAATAATAATAATAATAATAATAATAATAATAATAATAATAATAATAATAATTCAATTTCTATATTTGAGGTGTGGTTCCCCTAACCCCCTGATTCCCATAGACCTCTTAGTCATGCCTACCACGTTTTTGCCAACTGTGGGGTTTTGCAAGAACAGAACCCTCACGGTTGGCAAGGGACGACTATTTATCTCTGGAATATTATTAGTATGTGGACATTTCAGGACTATTTTGAGAATATCAATCATCTTCAAACAGATTCTTTTGGAATTTCATCAGAACTCTAGACATAAGATTGGACCTTGGATACAACATACTAGTATTTGTAGAACATAGGAATTTTGTAGGATTGTAGTGATTTTATCAGGTTTTTAGTGAGTAATGTTGTGTGCTTGACAATTTTAAGCAGTAGTTTTAACATATTAAATGTGACACTATATAAGTGTGTGGCAGTGGGGAGTTGATGGTTGTAAACAATATTTCTGTAGAGTCATTATTGGATTCTTTTGGATAATTATCATTGTGAATCCAAATAATATTGTCTTTGTGTTTTTATCTTTGGTAATGCTGCACAATCGGACCTGGTACTTTCTCTTCAGCAGGGAGACAGACAAGAGTGAGGTGTGTTAAAATGGGGATTGTCTCTAAGACATGGCTGCAGGCTCATCATCTGATCTTCATCCGATCACAGAGTTCAGTCCACATGATGGGGAACCCTGGAAAAGCAGGGTGCCCAGATGGAGGAAAGAGCCCTATGAACATCCAGTTCTTTCTATGCTGACTCATGCAGACATTCAAGTGAATGCATGTAGCTCTCTCCTCTATGTTTTCTCATTAGGAATAGGGCTCTTATGAATGAAAAAATACAGTAAATGTAGATATTTAGGGATGTAATCCATTTGTTATGCAGCTTTGGTTGCATATTCTTTCATTTGAAAAGTGGCATAGAGATGGAAATAGACTGTGTATTTACTTTGAGCAAGGCTGTGAATGCTCTTGTGTAACACGGTGTACTTTTGCAAAGCAATTAGATAAAATTGCCTGTGTTCTGTGAGCACAAATGTAACATAAAAAGACACATAACAAAGAAAGAAAACTCATTCTAATGGCAGCACCTCAGTTTTAAAAGCTGGATTTGCTAGGAAACCTTCGATCATTAATATACCATGTATATTTCAAAACTTGTTCTAAAGGCTGGCAAACGAGTGAACTTTGTGTACGTACACAAATGCTCTTTTTTTTCTTTTAAAGCATTTTTCTTCATGCTTTTTGCACAGATATAAAAAAAATTATGATTATAGAAAAGGAAATCTGAAGGCCACTTTGTTCAAACCAAGAGTCTAAGAAAGAAGCCTCCGTCCACCCTTCTCAAAGATGACCAACAGATTACCTATTATAATTAAAAATGCAGTTAGTGATCAAGGGTTACCCGTGTTTCCCCTTCCAGAAACACAAATTTTGGGACAAGACTATATGAGTTTGGAGTAGTTTCCAGAGGAATCCTTACTATAGATGAGCATTCCCATGAGTGCAGATGAACCATTTTGAGTTGGCAGTGGACCAGCTGGCATCTAGAACATTCTCTAGCCACCTGTTCTATTTGCTGATCCATCTCTAGCCACCAGCAATGCTTCTTTTTTAAGAAGGCCTTCACTTTTTAACACCCTGAAATATCCTGTGTGGAAATCTGAAATCTTAGAGTACACTTCAGAGTTCCACTGAAATGTAACTCTGATTTCCCACAAGACACATTCCTAGTATGCAGTAAACTCTCCCCTATTGAAGATTGGGGAGTGGATGGGTGGGTAAACTGAGGACTCTTCTCTGACTCATATTTAAAGCCAAGCCAGAGAATAATTCAGGGACCTTGCACTACCCACCGTTCTTTGAGATGAGAATTATGAGCCTCTGAAGCGTCTATGCAGTAAGGCTGTGCACTGAATTGTAATAATTGGATCCAATTCGATACAGCCCCATTGACAACATCTTACAATGGGTCATTTTCAATGGAAAATAGCTAATACTGGCACTACTCAATACAATATTTTCCATATAGTATCAGGCTGTATCAATCTCCATCTGATAATTGGGTGGTTTTTCTCTGTTGCGGATGATTTCAGAAAACTTGCTTGTCATCGAACCTGGTGACGTCCCATATATAGAAAATGTTGTGTGTGGAAGAGATCAGTGATATGAATGACATCTCTGCTTCAGGGCTTCAGACTTGCAACTGCCCCAAGCATGCTGCTGTTGGTTCACCTCCCTGCCGATCTCAGTGACTGGGAGAGGAACGTGGAATTGTATATTACACGCGTGCCACCTGAAACTGTGCCAAAACTCTGCCCTTCTGTGTGAGTGATTCTTTAGAAAACTATTGAAAAAAATACTGATTGCCAAAGGAGCTTGTAATATTGTTGACCTCATCTAAATATAATTTTTCAAGGCAAAAATGTGAAAAGTATGTGTGGGGGGGATTTGCCTGCTTCTCCAAAATTCTGGCAGTTTTGCATGAAATTGAGTCCCATCTCAAGTCCTAAGAAGGTTCCACCAGGGCTGTCCTCAGAGAGCCCCAGCAAGGTGCGGGGGCCCCTTCCAGTTAATTCTAATGGGGGTTAAAAGAGCGGGGCCTGGCATGGTCGCCCTGCTTGCCATGCCCTAAGGACAGCCCTGGGTTCCACTATCAACTGTAAGAAAGGTTGCCTGGAAGTTTTATCTGATTCTGACTTACAATAATATGTTTTGATGATTTACCATTATTTCCTTTGGGCTGTTATATCCTATGGGATGATGCATCGACCTGATAATGATGACTCAGATGACTGGATCTGGGCCAGTACAATAATCAGATTAACAATTCAATAATCACTTGCATTGGATCAGAATCACATCAGGTCCAATCACTTTGGCTGTGCACAGTCCTAGTACGCAGACCCAGTCCTGGCACGATTCACTGATATCGCTAAAAGAAGCAATCAGTATTGAAATAATATAAAAAGTAATGACGTGCACACTTCCTTATAAGCTGGAACGACACCAGTATTTTGATTAGCAAATGATTTACAAGTGATTTGACAATGCTGATTTTGTTATGGAAACTTAGCAGGTCTACCATATGTTGTGTTTAGTAATTCATATGGTTACTGCCTTTTTTAGTTTTCAAATGTTGCACATGGAAGAGATCCAAGAATGCAAAGAAAGCAATTCACTTTCTGTCTCCCTGTGATGTCCTAAAAATCTAATTACTCTAAAATGAAATTGATTCAAGAAGTGGCATGGCTTGCATATAACACGGCAATAGAGAGCCATGTGATGGTGGGCATTGTAACACCTGACCATCACCTTCTGTGCTTGCACAAAGGCAGAGTCTGTCAGTGTTAACTAGACTGTCAGCTTCAATTGATGATCTTATCAGCCTGTACAAGGTGCTAGACGCCACTGCACAGGTGCAATTCATATGAAGAAGCTGCACTACACAAATCAGGCCCTCCCTTGTTCCCCGCCGTACAGACCCAGTTGCACCTTTTCCCTTCTTCCCAGCCACCACCTATTATTGGAAAATGCAGTTATTACAGAATGCAAAGAATGCTACTCTAATATGGAGACATTGTCGTGAGATTGGCTGACATCCAGGTCAACGGAATGTGGGAGCTCCTAACATGAGTGCCCATGCAGCAGCACTAGCCCCCATGCTGGTCTCTGAGCTTTCTGAAGCATGGGTGGTCTTGCCCTCTTGCACAAATCCATTTCAAAGCCTGTCTATGCTCCAGAATGTCTCTGTTACAGCAGAAGCTTGTTGCCTGACCATCAGGAACACGTGTCCACTCTAACAGAGCACTTCCAGACCACAGGCAAACTCCAAAATGTAGTTGTGCTCTTGCTCAAAAGCACAAGACCATCTGTGCTTGCACTTGTGCTCGCTTGCACTAGATGTCAGCCTTTGTTCTCAGTTCCGTAGCCAACATACAGACTAACCCTGCACTGACATGCCAGGGTTTTTCATTGCACAAGGCTGAAGGGATGATTTTTGGTGATATCCTCTCTCCTCTGTAGCCACCAGTGTCTTCTGAAACTATTTTCCTGAGGGCCTCCCTGCTGTTGGAGATGGAGTTCCAGTGCATAGATCTTTTGCATCAACTATGCTAATAACCACTAGGGGCATTGGGAGTAGAGGTAGCTAATGAAGGTCTCCTTTACCTGTCCCAGCTTTCCTCTACTCTATGACCTCTGCTTTAACTCCTCGGGTACTTCCTGTAGTGAGTCAATCCTCTTCCTTTCCTCCAAGAGAGAAGATGGAAACATCTCCCTCCCCTCCACCCCCACCTATTAATTATGTAGCTGATAGATAGGATAGGTATTTCCTATCCCAAATGTACTTCACCAATAAATCAATTTAGTTTAGACTCTACAGTGATCTCCATGCATGGTACTTAAACAGCTGCAACAACTAAACTCTGTACTCCGTAAATGGCGGGGTAGCTTCCTTGGTGCTTTGCTAAATAATCACAAACCCCAACACTCCCAGCCCTCAGAGAGAGTTTTCAGAGGCACAGGAAGCTGAGGAGGGAAGGGGAGATCACCAAAAGGTTGCCCCTTCTCAATTGCACAAGGGAGACCCTGTCACGCCAGCATAGGCTTAGTCTGGACATCAGCCAGCATCTGGAGATGTACATGAAACTCCTACTAATGCTTTTTCTGGCTAATTTGTCGGCACTCATTTTGAACTCTAATATGCAAGTCAGGGACTACTGTCCAGCAGTAGTCCCTGTGTAGATGATTGCAGTGAGAAAATATTATAATTGTTCGTAGGACTATTACTATGAATGTTTATAGACAGCCTTTCAGCTGTATATAAGCTATGCCCCATATAGACTAGACAGCTTTTCTATATAACTTTTCAGATTTTCAGTAAAAAAAAGTCCTATACAGCCTCATAGTTACTGACTTACATACTGCGGAAGGGGATGTGGGTGGCTTGAGCACCACCAGTGCCCTTGCATGCACGCAAACAGCGGCAAAAAGGCTGTGCCACAGGGCAGCAGTGCTTGGCAGTAAGGGCTCTGTGCACAGTGTTGTATGATGTGCCACCCATTGGAAATAACGGGCAGTACGTCACACAACTCCATGCATGGAACCCTTACTGCCTAGTGCTGCTGCCCTGTGGCCCAGCCTCCTCACAGCTGTTTACGTGCATGCAGGCTACATGTAACATGGTGCATGCACACAGCCCCCTGTGTCCCATTATGCTGTATGTATGCCACTATGCTCGCCTGAATAGGGATAGCTGCTCTCAACCTGCTAAATACTCACCATTTGAAAGTGTGTGCCTTTTGGCCCACTTAGCAGGGGTTAATATTGTTGGAAGTTAAAGGACTTTGCACTGTCTTTTGTCTCAGACAGTGGAGGACAGACTAGTGAGTCAGAGGGCTAGAGGGTCAAGACATTGGTCACCCCTTCTCCACTGCTCTGACACTATCCCTTTGAAATGTAGATTGGTACTCTTAGGGATTGACTTCCTTCCTCTCTCTCTTCCCTACCTGCCCTTCTACCTTGCAACATGGCAAGCTCCTCTCCCTGCACCATGTGTGCAGAGAAGATGCAGAATCCATCTGCATCCAGCTAGATAGATACATTAGAGATCCTAACTCCTCACTTTCCTATCTCGAATGGAGTTCCTTAATAAATGCCTTATATATTGATTTGAAACTATGAATTGGCTCCAAGTTACTTTACTCTCAGCATACACGCATGCCTAACTAAATTCCACTGTGTTGTGCCTCTGTGCACTCTGCTGTAATGAAAAAGGGATTCTCTTACCACAGAGAATTTCCAACAGGTTATGGGCCACACTCAACACAGAGACTCCCAGCGATCCACCAGATGCACCTGAGATAATGGGAGAGACCACAGAGGGTGAAGTGAGGCTATCAATGCGCACAAACAGAGGTGTTCCAGCTCCGAGACTGTCCTACCTCACAAGAACGGTGGAACAACCAGAACCTTCATTATGGGAGGAAATATCCCAGCTACCACAACCAGAAGCCCAGAAGTGGAAACAAGCTGCAATTGAAGAGCTTGAGGCTCTACAGAAAAACAAAACCTGGACTCTTACTAAGTTACCTCAAGGAAGGAAAGTTATAGGCTGCAAATGGGTTTTCAAACTCAAACATGATGCAGATGGTGAGATTCAGCTCTACAAAGCCAGATTAGTAGCAAAAGGATATTCACAGAAATATGGAGAAGATTATGATGAAACCTTTGCACCAGTGGTTAAACATACCACAGTAAGGACTCTGTTAAGTATTGCTGCTAGCAAAGGAATGCATGTTGAAC